>NW_024704744.1:51494485-52094485 GCF_018977255.1 Callorhinchus milii
GAAACAGCTCAAATCACTCTTTTTACAACTGCAGCTGCCAGAATGCTTCAAAATCTTCATTGAGAAAATGCTGCTGCATAAGATGTAATAAGGATTCCTGTGATTTGCAGGAAAACCCAGAGAAAAAAAACAAGAAAAACGGCAAAACTATCAAATCAATAGCGGTTTGAGCTTCCATTATTGGTTGCCGGATTCAAAAGTGGCTATCGCTTGTTTGCACAAGTTAAATAACACAGGGAGGGTGTACCACTCAGATTATACTCAGATTGATTAAACACTTGAGACACATTTTACAGATTGACTTTCTTTATTATTGTATATTTCATTGATTTTAGACATTCTTTGGTGTGTTTTCACTTGTAGTAATGTAGAAGAAAATGTCTGCAAAAGCTCTACATTTTTCAACCAACGGGAAGGTTCTGACCTGATTTGGGAGAATATTTATTTGGAAGGACATTGTGTTGAAAATATTTCTAAGCAACAATTTATTCCTTTGTGAGAAAACTAATCCCAATAACATTAGAAATGGCTGCTGCTGTCAAAAGAATACGTGATGTCTGCTTGCTGCCTTCAAAAGCCAATGAATGAAGGATGAGGCAAGATTGCGGATTTGAAACAGCTCCTTTCTCCAATGTTTACAGCAATTTAGAAATCTGAATTTTATATGAAATATTTCATAAGACATTCATAGCCTTAAAAAGTTTCCAATAACATTGATGTACAGCAACTAAAGGCAGATTCATTTCTGACACTATCTTTGATAGTCTGAATTGTTATTTCTTTTTTTCTATAAAGAAGGACGTTTGTTTTGCAAAATCTAGTCTGCTGAGAGCTAGAAACTGTTCTGGTAACGCTTTGTCAGTTTGATTAGAACCAAACTGCAAAACAGTGCTGGAAATCTCTGTGCAGCTTAGTGGCATGCAAAGTCAATCAGAATTATGGCAACTGTGAGGGACAGCATGACACAGAGGCTTAGAGCACCGTCCCTCAAAGGGATTGAGTGACACTGTGGGTTGCACGCTAGAGTTTTAGTTCTGCGACCTCACTTTGAATCCATCCCAGATTGATGAAATGAAGGTTTTCTGTTTGCTGGTTTTATGCATTCTAAGTGAAATATGTCTATGGGTCACAGTCTCGTTGCAAATGAACGTAGAACCATAGCACTAAACTATCTTTATTTGTCACTAATTGACAATCTTATTCAAACAGGTTAGGCTAGTTCAAGAAATGGAATACATTAAATAATGCAACGGGGATAGTCTTTTATGTCTCGTTTTAAGGCAGAATTGAAATAACTTTACTTTCATCCATGCTGTATCTGACCTGCTGTTGCTTGATGGGGGGTTGCCTGAAATGGGAACGTGACTCAATTCCCACTGTTCATTACTATTCTTACCTTGAAAATGACTAAATTTATCAAAAAAAAGGCATTCTCTCTTCACCTGCGACATGGGTTCAGATCAATCCCAGACTGACGGGATGAAAGTTTCCTTCAGTAGTAACTGTGAACGTCTAAAATGAAAAGATACATTTGTTCTTGCTGATGATAGTGTACAACTGTTCTTTAACTTAATACAAAAAATATTAAATTGGCTCATCTGAGGGTAAATATGATAGGACTTAAAAGGAAATTGGACAAATATTTCAAAAGGAAAATGTAAAAGTATATGGGAAAAGGAAATGAGATTAAAAGGATATCTCTTCAGAGACAAGATCTTATTTCACTCGTCTTGTGCCTATCTATGTTCTCTAGTCACTAGATATGATTTTCCATTTTCCAAAGTATTTGTAGGGTTAACAGGAGCTGAATGGGAAGAATCCCAGCCAAGCTTGCTATCATCAGCAGTATCTTGGAGTACTCTAGACTCGGCTTGCTCAGGAACTGAACTACTGAGATCACAATAGAGGATTGATTCGATTCAAAATAATTTGTTTCAATTCTACAACATGCTGTCATTATTAAGATCATAATGTTCATTATGGAGTACACAGGCAATTCCATAACACAAAATTACTACTTTTCTCTATCAAAGTAATATTGTTGGTCAAGTGCTTAGCATCATAAAATGATGAAGGGCAATTTTAGGACAGATATCAGGATGTATTTCTTCATGATAATAACAATTGGAATGAGAGAGGATATCAGGAAGGTTACTGGACACATTTAAAAAACGGCTTGTTGCTGTATGAGAAGGTTGAGTGATGTTCTCGAAAGATGAGATCAAATGAGTCAAACCTCTCTTGTGATCCCGACCACAAACTGTAGCTTCACAGTAAAACCTGTTCTTTGGAACTATTAAAAGGGTATCTTTTTATCTGTGTATTAAGTACAAGTACAAAGGATAAAATATGTATTCAGTTACACAATGCCAGCAATAACATATTGAGGATATCCTATTGCTATTAGCGTGTCATTGGTATTCATACCAATGAATACAGCTCCCTACATGACGTATGAGTGACAAAATCATATGTGCATTGTGTTTAATTGGGTTCAGATATTATATGCAAATGGGATTTCTCGATTATCACGGTGAAGGTCAGAATTTACAATCTATGTAAGCTTTCAGCTATGCTCCATCTGAGTCTCTCCACATTGCCCACTCCTTCCTCATCTATTAAGCCCACCTTAAGGTTTACTATCTTGAAAGTGCTTTCAGTCATACTTCCCACCCCCCAAACTCCGGCTCGGTTACCCAGGAGGCTGTGTGAATTACTTGATGGGCTTCCGACGTACAAGGCGCTATATAAATGTTACCTTTTGTTGTTATCCCTGGGAATACTTCTTATTTCGACATTTTGGTGTGGGTTCTTTGTTTCATAAGAGACATAGCAATATCCAATATAACTCTGGCATATTAGGATTATATGACTCTTGAGACACTGTATTACACCAGTGGTTTTATACCTGTAAAATGCTCATGGGGACACTTTTTTGGAAAAGTATTGTATCTTCTAGGGATGTGGATGATGTAGTGGATTAGAACATAGGCTTTCCACCTCTGAAACATAGGCTTGAATTCAGCTCAGACTAATAGGCTGGAAGTCTTTTGTGGACCCTGTTTATCCAGTACAAAATTCAAATACAAGTCCAAAAGAAACGCTGACTGGACTACACTTAAACGTGACTTGTCATATTTATTGCAGTCAACATTTGCCTCCCTATAGAATCGTAACGTCCACATGTATGCGGATGACACCCAACTCTACCTTTCCTCCTCTACCCTTAACTCCACGACCACCGATGTCCTGACAGCCGCCTGTCCGACATCGAGTCCTGGACGAGAGACAACTTTCTTCAGCTCAACGTGCGCAAAACTGCGGCCCTCCTGATTGGCTCACGTCAGGGCCTCCGCACCTCAGGCGCTGACACCATCAGCATCCAAGGCTGCACTCTCCACCTCTCAAAGTCAGTCAGGAACCTCGGGGTTCTGTTCGACCCTGAGCTGTCCTTTCTCCCTCACATCCGCACCACAACTGGCACCGCCTTCCATCACCTCCGGAACATCGCCAGACTACGGCACTACCTCACCCCTCACGCTGCTGAAACTCTGGTCCACGCCTTTGTCACCTCAAGGTTGGATGATGGGAACTCTCTCCTCGTTGGCCTTCCCGGCGCCTCCCTCCACACGCTGCAGGTCATTCAGAACTCTGCAGCTCGTGTACTGTCCCGCACCAGGCTTCGGGACCACATCACTCCCACCCTCGCTCGCCTCCACTGGCTCCCCATCCCCCAGAGGATCGAATTCAAGATCCTCATCCTCACCTACAAGGCCATTCACGGCCTCGCTCCCTCCTACCTCTCCGACCTACTATCCCCCTACCTACCTGCCCGTACCCTCCGTTCCTCTGGCTCCGGTCTGCTCCACATCCCCTGCCCCAACCGTCCTACCATTGGTGGCCGGGCCTTCAGCCTCTCAACCCCCAGGTTCTGGAACTCCATTCCCCAGTGCCTTCGCCGCTTCCTCCCTTTCCTCCTTCAAGGCCGGTCTCAAGACCTTTCTCTTCAACCGTGCCTTGAACTCCCCTCTCGACTCTCTACCCCCTCCTCGCTCCCTCCCTTCCCTCCCCTCACCCTGAACATTTCCTCCCTGCTCGGATCCCGACCCAACTGTCCAGTGCTTTCGGACGTCCTCCCGACGTGAAAGGCGCTCTATAAATGAAATCTTGTTGTTGTTGTAATTGATAACAGGCTTAGACTATTGCTCTGGTTACCCAGAGGGTGAGTGCAAGTCTAGGTATTCATCTCTCAGGTTCATTTGTGCACAGGCACAAATGTGCCCATAAAACACACAATCACTGCACTTTACAGTGTACTTTTTAAACATCCTCCCGACATGAAAGGTGCAGTACCAAATACTGTATAAGGATTATTATTATACTTATAGACACAGAAACCGTTGCGTCACCACAATATATTGCCGGTGATGTCATATTTATTCATACATCAGCATTCCTTTACATTTCACCACTACCTAAATTACGGTAGTGGGAACAGTAGCTGTGACTGAAAATCAGGTCTCTTCCTAAATGTTAATAGTGGAGACCAGCAACTTTGTCTGAATATCAGGAAGCTTTAATCCAAGCTGGATATTCAAACCTCTGAGCCCTGCTTCGTGGACTTTGTCATTGAGAACGACATAGAGTGGTCTGTAATATACACATTTGGATATAGTGATTGAACCCTATTATTTAGATTAAATGAGTTTCCTTGCAGTCACAGGACATTTGACATCATCCTACCGATACTACTCAATGGCATTGCTGGGTCCCCTTAGGAACAGAAATGATCCAGTTAGCACTGTGAGTGAATCTGATAGTTACAGCAGAGGAGGCATCGGACAGCAATGTTGGTTGAGTCCCAGGCATTTCAAAGTAGGGAGTTTCTTTTTAATTGAAGGTCAGCTTGCACTGGCAGGAGTGCACACACCCTGCTTTCGTTCTGTGCAAACACATCCAGAACATTTTTTTTCATCCATTGCACTAATAGCAGAACAAGGTTAATAGATGGATCTCAGTAGTGTGTTCTGATGAAGGGTCAGGACCCCCCCCAAAAAAAAAAATTAACGGGACTTTCTCTTTCAGATCTTGTTTTAGCCAATATATATTCCAGGACGTCCATATTTTTTCTTTGCATCAACAGTTTTATTTGGTTTCATTACATCAGAATTATTTATCAGAATGATTATTATTATTATTATTGTCAGAATTATTTCTGCATTTAATTGTAATGAATATTAAAAACAATCATAAAATATGGAGTCATTTTCTCTTTGGGGAGAAAGAAGTTATATTGCAGATGCATTCCAAGTGAACCTTCCTCTGTGATTTAAATCTTTATAAAAATAAGGTAAATCACTGTTTTAAGATCATGTTTATTGCACAGTTAATATACCTTTGGCATGAGATCGCCTTTGAATCATCCCGTTTCGAACGAACTTGTCCACCTTCAGTTTATTTCTCCTTTGTTTGTTTGCACTGTCAGGTTTTTTTTCTCGAGAGACACTGCAACTGAAATGTAGGTCAAATGACATAGCAACGCGTGTGCAGTGCGCATTTCAGCTGTTTTCAGACGTGTCGTTTACATGTACACACAGAATCGCTCCAATGCTTCAAAACTTGACTGTAAATGGTCCAATGTAGTGGCTCAGTTTTATTTACATTGCAGTGGCTCAGTGTTGATGATAAATTTTTTTGCATCGAAATGCAATGCCTCCCCACACACACACACACACGGTGTACACCCTCTCTGCAGAGGGTCAGACTTGTGCATTCGCTGCGCTCACCGGGGAGAAAATGCACTCCCGGCAATGATTTGTTGCCCCGCAGCCATTCCGCGATGACAGCGTTCACACCCCCGACCCTTCACCCGGGGACTGCAAAACAGTGCCACTCCCTCCTCTTTCGGAATATTATTTTCTTGCGATGTCAAAGACACTTTGCGCGCAATTCAGCGTCGCTGCTGCGGACCCGCTTCGTCCCTTCGTTGTCTTTGCAACGGGTTTGCTTTGCTTCAGAGGTTGATGCCGGCGGTCACCGACCTTTCTCCATCCCCCGCCCACTCCCTCCCTCTCTCCCGCCCACTCCCTCCCTCTCTCCCGCCCACTCCCTCCCTCTCCTTCTTCTCGAAAACAGCTCGCGGTGGCTCCCACACGTGCTGCGATGACACTTTGAAAGCAGCGCATCGCTGACCGGGCAGCGGCGGCGGCACAACAGGGCAAGAGCTCGCACTGCAATCTGCACCGCGCCGCGCATTCCCGAACAAAGGCGGGAGGGAGGGAGGGAGTGCGGGAGGGAGGGAGGGAGGGCGTGCTCCAGGCTGCAACCGCAACCCTCTCTCTCCATTTCCCACGTGCACTGTGTTTTGGGGCCATTTAATTATTAAATAGACGGTGTATGTGTGTGTGTGTTTGTTATTACGGTGCACCTCCCTCCCCCCTCCCGCCCCATGTGGAGACGGGGAGCCAATGGCTGCAGTGGGAGTCTGATTGACGTGCGCGCTGCCCAGTCCCGCGCCGCCGGGGGTCGCCGCCGTCACGCGCTCTCCGGGGAGAATGACGCAATGTGTGCTCCGGCGCCTCAACCCAACTTGAGTGTCCGGGCGCCTCCTGTGACGTCCGCCGCCGCGATTGACAGTCTCCGCCCCTCTCGGCGCCGCCGACCATAGAGGCGGCTCCTCGCGGCGCGGGGGGGCGGGGCCCTACCGGGGAACCGCCAATGAGCGGAGGGACGGGGAGGCGCGGGGCGGGCGCGTGGACAGTCAAGTTGGGTTGCGCTGCCGCGTCTCCAACTTTGAAAAGGGGGCGGGTACGTGAGGGGGGGGGAGGGGCTGTGGGTACAGGAGAGGGACACACACACACACACACAGGCAGGTGGGGTATAGGGCTGTGGGTACAGGAGAGGGACACACACACACACGTTGGAGATATGTTTGGGAGAGAAAGGAGGAACTTTAATAATGTCCAACCCTGTCATTAAACTGTTCATTTTAAAAAGGTGCCCTGTTAAAGTTGAGTTCTGGGATCGGGATTCCCAAGGGTGATTTTAGACAGTTAAATAAAATAATTGATACTTTATTTTAGCTTGATTTCTCTCCAGATGAAATGGGTTAAGAGCTCTGAGATGCTCCCTAATGTGAAGGGCACTATATAAATGCAAGTTGTTGTTAAATGAATACAAAGCAACGTGTGGGGAAAGCTGAATAGGATAAAACAAGAAAAATCCTGGAACTTGTTCGCTATAGAAATGGATGTTGCATTGTAAATGCAATGTGGATAATGTGTGTTATTGGTTATGTGATGGACTCATGGCCAAAGTATGACAGCTAGTAAAATACTTTAAATCTGCAGCTGTTTTCCCTGTAGAATCAGGGATTCAAATGCATCCATCTGCACGTCTAGGACATGTCCCTGCATGTCCTGATAATTATCCTAAGTTATTGTTATATCTGTAACAAAAAAAATTGATGCAACAATTGAGGTTCAAGTTGGAAAGGTAACTGAAGGATTCCTTCTTTTAAAAAAAACATTGTCATTGAAATTAGTAGAATGTAATTTATTTAAAATGTACCTCTAATTGATGGGTGTAGAGTTTCTTTTGTCTATCTTGAAAAGACAGGGACAACTTGAAACACTGCATGTAGCTTATTTTATAATGATTAAGCAGCAACATTTTAAAATTTTGCAGCCGTTTTAAAAGTTTGCTTCCCTTATTGGATCATTGTAAATTAAGTATTTAAACATTTAAGTTCTTGCTAGCTAAATATGATCCTCTTTCCTTTTATTTAAAGTTTTTTTGAGGTAAGCTTGGTGTCTGACCTAATAAGAAGCCCATCACCGTGCTTACAGGTATCAAACCAGATTTGAATTCCACATGTGTGCCAATAACACATGGACATTTACGTATGTCTGGAATGGAATGGTCACTCACCTTGAAGGAAAGCACCCTGCTTGGGACCCCAATGTGTGTATTTGAGGTACTGCTGTAATTTCAACTTTGTTTAACCAGCTAAAATGCATAGGTTGCCGTTGAAAGCATTGTCTGACAATGCTTCCCGCTGCATGTCAGCAAGGACCACCTTACCTGTTAGGATTTTGGCTTGCATGGTTAACAGGAACTGAGTGGGAAGAATGCCTTCTTTCAGTGACTGGTTTGCCCCTCCAAGTCCTGCCAACGAGCCAGGCTTGGCTGTCTGTCATCAGCAGTGCGCTGGAGCACTGCAAACCCGTCTGGCTCGAGAACCGGACTATTAAGAGGATTGACAGACATTCCATTGCCAAGCATGTCACCTTGGAGTGACAAACTACATTTTCAAAAGTACAACTTTGAGTTCTGCCCGAACATTTTGACAGCTGTCATAATTTTGTACATTACGTAATATTACGAGCAGTTTTAAGGTGGAGGGGGAGGAAATCTGAGCTGGCAGACTAATTATGGTTCTGCCAATTGGATGCTGGATTCTTCAGTGATGTGGTGATTGGAAGGACTTGGGGTGTATAAGAAGAATTAATTGTGCGTATTTTCAATTTCAACAGTCCAGTGGCAGAGTTGATGTAAGAAAAATCATTTGACTGAAAATGTAAATACATATGAGCAGAATCTCAGGCTTGCATTTAAACTTTGCACATACATTTAGTGTGAGACTTGATATTAAATTAACTATTTAAATATGTGTCACCCTTTATATGGAAGGACTATAAACCACTAATGAAACATCATTACTGTCAACAGAAGCAATGATCTTGTGCAGTAAAGCTAAGGTTGATAGTGTGGGTAAAAGCCATGTGCTGTTTGTGGTTTTCTCTTGGGGTTGTCTGACCTTGATAACTTTAATGTGGGTTGGATGCAAGACTGTGTGTGATAAGCAGAATATTTGGGCAGATGCACTTGATGTGACTTTAGTCAATTTTGTACTTGTGCAAAACTTAACCCACCCTCCACTGGCTATCTTATCAGTTGCAGTTGCAGTTGAATTCTACTAGAAACCAGTATTTAATTGAATCGTGGAATTTATATAATTTTTATATTCTAATTTCTAATTATATTCTAATTTGGTCACATGGGACTTAACAAATAATAAACCATTGGAAGACCTTGGTTCCAAATACTGCAGTCACAAGTTTAAGCGCTCGTGAGACACTACCCTGCGTGGAGGGTGCTATATAAGTGCAAATTGTTGTTGTTGCAGATCCCAGCTGCAGTTAATTACAACCCCTTTTATGAATAGGCTGTACGTGATAGAGCTGTACAAGTTTGGGGTAAATATTACTGGACAGATGCTAAAGTTGATTAGGGTTGTGAAGTCTGCTGTTCAAATTATTACAACCTCTTTTGAGCAAATACATGGTTGTTCCCAGCAGCAGGATGTACATGTCAAATTAAAATTCAATTTTGGTGAAAAGAGGAAATGGGCATGAGAATTCGAGCAGTGTGTCCGAAATGACAAGCTTGATTTTTTAAAACAAAAGTAAACTATTTGTCTACGAATTCTATACCATCTCAGTAAAACCTGCAAACATTTTCTTATTCTATTAATGTATATAGATTTCTGTTTCAGTGATAATCTGGATGCTGTAAACGCAACCAATGTACACTGCCCGCCCCATCATAAGTTATAGTGGGTAGAATGATTAAGTCAAAATTTGAGCATTGTATTCTTGGCAGTATATTTGCTAATTCTACATTAGGTGGCCATTATTCCAACATTAATAAATAAATATACTCATATTTCTTTACAACTTTAACGGACAACAATATTCACAGGAGTGATGCCTCAAAATTGGTGTGTGTGTGTGGGGGGTCATTGGCTTCCATTGCGACACTTCATATAATAAGTGCTGATTCAGTCAATATGTAGTTTGTATAATAATAATATTTCCCTGCACACCAAGTTTCCAATAGCCAAATCTCCCTGAACTGACTTTAACGAATGACATATTTATATAGCGCTTTTCAGGTTGGGAGGACATCCCAAGGTTCTGAAATTGTTCAGTTTGTTCACCTACTTTCAAAACATGTTTTTTTAAAACTAGTAATTTTTTTTGGAATTGTTGATACATTAAAAAAAAATGTGAAAGTTTAGAAACATTTTCTAGAACTAGTAAAGAAATGTAGATTATTTAATCTGTTGTACTATTTGAGCATTCCACGTACCTGCATCCCTCAAGCTGGTTGCACTTACTCAGCTGCATTTAGATAGCAGCTGACTTGCAGTTAATGTAGGTTATAGCAATCTGAAAAAAGTGGACTTTGCTGAATTCTGGCATTGATCCAGCCCTTCCTGACCACTGTATATATGACGTGGCTAGTAAAGAAGAGAATTGCTGTGCTTTCTCATTTTCTATTTGAAGAATGTAAGAGCTGTTTGAGAAGTTTGGCATGTTTTGCTCTCCTTTTGTTTGTGGTAACTTGACAAATTATTCTCAGCATTGACAAATGTTTTTCTAAACGAGGGCCAGGTATCTTAAAAGTGCTTTCAAGTTTTATTTTATGCAGGGTAAATGTCAATGACATTTTGAGTATTAGAATATATTGCATTTGTTCGGATTATTCCAATTTAACTGTAATGAGTTGAGGGCTGCAATGCGGTCATAGTTAAGTATGTATTGTGTAGGACTGAAATAATATCCTACAACTGAGTCAGTGGCCTCATCTATAACCTCGTGAATTTCATAAAAGAAGGTCTTGGAGTTTTTAATTTACAGTTGCAGTTTAAAGCTTTTTTCCTTCCATTTAAAATAAAGTTGTCCAACCTTAGGCCAAATACAGAAATTATGTTTTTTTTAAGTAGATGCTTGTGATGCAAATACTACATCACGCTTGTATTTCCTGTTGACTATTTCCGCTCACTTCCATTCCCACATTTAAATTGTGTAGCATTTGCATACAAACACGCTAAGTTATATTTGGGATTGGATAATGCATATTTAATTGGTGTGTGTCAGCAATACTCATCGACCTTTGACCCCATAGAATGATTCTGACTTGTGGATATGTATGTCTGTATGCATTCATAAGAGCATCTGACTATGTCCTGGAATCTACTTCATTTAAATAATATAGTCTGGAACCATGGAGTCTTGTTTGACCCTCAACTGTCCTTTCTACCCAACATCTGTGCCATGGCCTGCTCTGCCTTCCCCAACCACATTGCCCAGCTCCGCTACTACCTCTCTCAAGCCGCTGAGACCCTCATCCATGCATTCATTATATCTAGGCTTGATTACGCTAATTCCCTGCTTGTCGGCCTTCCCAACTCTAATCCCCACAAGCTGCAGATCATCCAGAACTTTGCAGCTCAGAACTTCAGCCTCTCGCCTGCACCCTTTGGAACTCCAACCCTTTGCCTCGTTTCCTCCCTTGCCTCCTTCAAAACACATGTTAAGACCCTCCTCTTCGACCGAGACTTCGGTCACCCTCCTATCCCTACTTTCCCTGTCCTTGACCCCTGCTGATCCCAACCCCCTGCTTAGTCTCAAATTCCTGAATATCCAGTACCTTGGGACGTCCTCCCGACATGAAAGGAACTAAACAAATGTAATTTGTTTGGATGATCTGCAGCATGTGGAGGGAAAAGTTGGGAAGGCCGACAAGCGTAGTCGAGCTTAGATGTAATAAACGCATTGATGAGGGTTTCAGTGGACTGAGTGGAGAGGCAGTGCCGGATTCGTGCAATATTGGGGAGGTGGGGGAAGGCAGAGCGCGTCATGGCATGGATGTGGGATGGAAAGGACAGTTAAGGGTCAAGCAAGATGTCAAGGTTCCTGACTGGCTCAGTGACGTGGAGTGTGCATCCTTGGATGGTGATGCTGCCAGTGCCTGAGGTGTGGAGGCTCTGATGGGAGACTATCATGAGGATGTCAGTGAAGGGGCATTTTGGATGGTCTTAAAATGTCGTCTTGATCCTTATTTTTCAAGGATTTATTTTCCTGGAAATTGTTCTTCATTATAATAATCCTTGTGTTTGATACAGCGCCTTATAACATCATCCGCAGACATGGGGTCAACTTCCATATGTATGCGGATGACACCCAACTCTATCTTTCTGCTCCACCCTCAACTCCAGGACCACTGCTGTCCTGACAGACTGCCTGTTGGACATCAAGTCCTGGATGAGGGCAAATTTCCTACAGTTGAATGTGAACAAGACTGAGGCCCTCCTGATTGGCTCACACCAGCGCCTCAGCACCTCAGGCTCTGGCAGCATCAACCTCCATGGTTGCACACTTCAACTCACCAAACCAGTCAGGAACCTTGGTGTCTTGTTCGACCCTCAACTGTCTTTTCTTCCCCACATCCAAGCCATGACCCGCTTTGCCTTCCCTCACCTCTGTAACATCGCCCGACTCCGCCACTACCTCACCCCTCAGGCCGCTGAAACTCTTGTTCATACCTTCATCACCTCCAGGCTCGATTATGTAAACACTCTGCTTGTCGGCCTTCCCAACTCCTCCCTCCACAGGCTGCAGATAATCAGAACTCTGCATCCTGTGTCCTCTCCTGCACCAAACTCCGTGACCCCATCGCCCCCATTCTCACCCGACTCCACTGGCTGCCTATCCTTCAGAGGATCCAGTTCAAGATCCTGGTCCTCAGATACAAAGCCCTCCATGGCCTCACCCCACCCTACCTCTGCAACCTCCTAACCCTCTACCAACCCGCCCGTTCCCTCCGCTCAGCCGGCTCTGACCTGCTCCACATCCCCCGACCCACCCGCCCCACCATTGGTGGGAGAGCCTTCAGCCACTCTGCCCCCAACCTCTGAAATTCCATCCACTCTGCCTCATCCCCTCCTTAGCCTCCTTCAAGTCCCACCTCAAGACCTTCCTCTTCGACCATGCCATCGGCCACCCCCCTTCCCCTCTTCCCCCCCCCCCCCCCCCCGACCCCAGCTCGGGTCTGAAATGCTGTACACTGTCCAACGCCTTGGGACATCCACCGACATGAAAGGCGCTATACAAATGTCATCTTGCTGTTGTCCTACCCAGTCAGGAATCTGGGTATCTTGTTTGACCCTGAACTGTCCTTTCTTCCCCCACATCCGCGCGATGACCGGCACTGCCTACCACCACCTCCGCAATATTGCCAGACTCTGCCACTGCCTCACCCCTCAGGCTGCCGAAACCCTCACCCACGCATTCATCACCTCAAGGCTGATTATGGGAACTCCCTCCTCATCGGCCTTCCCAACTCTTCCCTTCACAACCTGCAGATCATCCAAAACTCTGCAGCCCGTGTACTCTCACACACCAGGCTCCGTGACCCCATCACTCCCACCCTCGCCCGACTCCACTGGCTCCCCATCCCCCAGAGGATCGAGTTCAAGATCCTCGTCCTCACCTTTAAGGCCATCCATGGCCTTGCCCCCTCCTACCTCTCTGACCTGCTGACTCCCTACCAACCTGCCCGCTCCCTCCGTTCATCGGGCTCTGGCCTACTCCATGTCTCCCGCGCGACCCGCCCTACCATTGGTTGCCGGGTTTTCAGTCTCTATGCCCCCACGCTCTGGAACTCCATCCCACGGTCCCTTTGCCTCGCTTCCTCCCTTGCCTCCTTCAAGACCCTTCGACTGTGCCTTTGGTTTCCCTCCCACCTCTCTGCCTTCCCTCACCCCTACACCACCCCTCCCCCATGCTTGGGCCCCGACACCTGACTCAGCGCTTTGGGATGTCCTCCCAACATGAAAGGCGCTTTATAAATGTCATTTTGTTGTTTTATCGCACAGTAAGCCTCCTCCTCTGCCTCCTCGTCCACCTTCACCTTTCTGCTGCCTTCGATACTGTTGACCACTTTATCCTCTTCCACCACCTCTCATCTCACCTCGATCCTTCATGGTTCTGTCCTTGAATGGTTCAGATCCTACCTCTCACGCCGTCTCCACTTTATCTCCGCAAACGGCTTCTCCTTTAGCCCTCGCACCATCTTGTGTAGTGTGGGAGCGGGCTCTGTCCTCGGTCCCCTCCTCTTCAATATCTCTATGCTCCCTCTTGGTAACATCATCCGCAGGCATGGGGTCAACTTCCACATGTATGCGGATGACACCCAACTCCATCTCACTGCCTCCACCCTCGACTCCAGGACCACTGCTGTCCTCTGACAGAATGTTTGTCAGACATCAAGTCCTGGATGAGAGCTAACTTTCTACAGCTGAATTTCAACAAGACTGAAGCCCTCCTGGTTGGCTCCAGTTCGCCAGTCCAGCGCCTCCACACCTCAGGCACTGACAGCATCACCAATGAAGGATGCACACTCCACCTCACTGAGCCAAGCTGGAACCTTGGGTCTTGTTTGACCCTCAACTGTAATTTCTACCCCACATCCATGGCACAACCTGCTCTGCCTTTCCCCACCTCCGCAACATTGCCCGGCTCAACCACTGTTTCACTCCACAGGCCCCCGAGACCCTCATACATGCATTCATAATATCCAGGCTTGACTATGCAAATTCCATGCTTATCAGCCTCCCCAAACCCTCCCTCCATAGGTTGCAGATCATCCAGAATCTGCAGCCCGTGTCCTCTCCCGCACCAGGCTCCGTGACCCTATCACCCCCATCCTCGCCCGACTCCACTGGCTTCCCTTCACACAGAGAATACAGTTCAAGATCCTGGTCTTCACTTTCTACGCCCTCCATGGCCTTGTTCCCCCTGCCACTTCCTAATCCCCTGCCAACCTGCCTGGTCCGCTGCTCGGCGTTCTCCAACCTGCTTCACATCCTCTGCCTCGCTCGCCTCACCTTTGGCGGACGGGTCTTCAGCCACCCTACCCCCACCCTTTGGAACTCCATCTCACAGGTCCTTCGCCTTGCCCCTTCCCTTGCCTCCTTCAAGACCCGTCTCAAGATCCTCCTCTTTGAACATGTCTTCAGTCACCCTCCTCACCCTGTATTGTATATTCATTGTATCTTTTGTTGGCGAAACGCAGCAGCCAATTGCACAGCAGTTTTAAAGTGATGTTGAAATTATCCCGCGCTGTTTCCATTGAACACTATGAAACAAACTTGGCTGCATATCCCTCTATGCACCGCCATTGGTTTGCTAATAACCAAAACAAATGCGAGTCAGTCTGGAAATCTAGAATTTCTCCAACTTGGCATTCTCAACAACAACAACAAGAATATTACATTTATATAGCGCCTTTCACGAGAAGAGGAGGGTAAAGAGAGTGATTTTAAGAAAGCCATCTTTTTCATTTCTACAAAGGGACAGAGGAGACGCATTGCTTCAACTACCAAATGTGTATACTGTATT
This sequence comes from Callorhinchus milii, assembly GCF_018977255.1. Lineage (NCBI taxonomy): Eukaryota > Metazoa > Chordata > Chondrichthyes > Chimaeriformes > Callorhinchidae > Callorhinchus > Callorhinchus milii. The sequence continues at coordinate 51,509,734 of NW_024704744.1, forward strand.
TGTCTGCTGTAATGCTATGACACTGGACACACTGCTATTGGAAATTTGTTGAACTGATCAGTGATGTGCAATGAGGTGAACCTTTAGCTTTGTGATTCTCTATCCAGCTGTCTATATAACATAACATGCTGTTGCATGTTGACCCACTTTTGTTATAGCTCCAGTGGAGGCTGCGTTCAATTTGAATCATCATGACCCAAACTGAATTTAATCCCCAGGGATTATAGTTAAAGCAGCTTGAATTCAGTTCATGTACTTGATGGTGTTAACATTTCTCATCTGCATCTGGTGCATTTTTCCCTCCTGATTTTCTCATCTTGTGTTCATGCCACTCTGATTGTGAGAGATTCTCACAAGGACAGCTTTAGATAGGGAGCTTCATCTTCTGAAACCCATTCAACAAAACAATAAGCAAAAGTCTGATTAGAGTATCAAAGTATCTTGTAGTGTTGCATTTTATGTTGAAATGCGTATCTCTACAGTGTATTAAATCATAAGCGTGCTGAATTTCCTTAACTGAGTGTCTAGAATAGATCATGCCAAGTTTCTGGCAACAGTGTTAATTTTGGAATAGACCAATTGTTATACATTTGGTGGCATGTATAGTGACATTTATATTAAAAAAATCAGACTATTAGGTCTGTGTCCTATGATCTCTAAAAGAAATGCATTAAAAAAATCCTTGCTTATGGTGGTGTGAAATAAACATAAATTTGAGGTGTTGGTAGAATTCACTTTTCACACATTTGCTCTGATAAGATATTCTGAATTATGAATTCGATAGTAATTTTATCTTGGAAGTATATTGCACGCAGTACTTTTCAGTCACATGATCATGGGTGTGAGTCCCAAGCTGTCACTCACTCTGATCAGCCTAATGTATTAAATAACAGTTTTATAGTTCTCTGGATTAGTACTGTAGTTGAAACCATAGAACTTTAACACGGTCTAATTACCTGCTTTCGTTTTACCTGCTCACTTTTTTTTGTTTTACCAAAACTGTCTAGATTTGTTCAATTCATTACTGGGGTAGAACTTTTGCCTTGCCTGCATTGGATGACATCATTGCACCAAGCTAAATTAGTCTGGTGTCCTGAGCTCTGCCATCATTCCTGGCAACCTAGGAACTACAGACCCATTAACCTCAATAATAGGAACAATTTGGGAGTCAGTCATCAGAAAGGAAGTAGAAGATTATCTATGTAAAAATCTAATAGCGCCTTGGGAGGACAGCCCAAGACACTATTAGATTTTTACATAGATAATCTTGTAATTTTGTTGCAGTAGACAGCCAACACAGGTTCACAAAGTGTAGGTCTTGTCTGACCAATCTTTTGAGGAGGTGATAGCCCAAATTGACTGTTGTCTACCCTGGTGTGTGTTCTGAAATTGCCCTTTACAATTCTAAACCTATGTCCTCTTGCTGTCATTTTACATTCCTAAAGTAATGATCTGCGTTTACTTTTTCAGTCCAATTTTAGACAACTTTATGAGATTCCCTCTGAGTCATCATCTCTCAAGACTGAAGAGCCCTACCTTATAATAATATTCTTGTCTAGTCATTAGTTTTTGCTCATTCCTCTAACTGGTGATTATTGTCATTGCTCTCCTCTGTACTGCCTCTTAGGCCTGGATAGCTCTTTTTAGGACCCCTGCCTCCTCTGATTCCACTGTCCTAACCCCCCCCCCCCCTATGGATTTGTTAGTTTTAAAACCATTGAACCTGTTAAGAATCTCAGTGTCCTTTTATAATAAAGTCCCAGATTTCAAACCATGTTTGCTGGTTGTTGGGGGCATGTTCTTAATAACCTCCCTGGTAAACTATTCAAAGGAGAAATGTTGTATGGTAAAATAAAGCAATCTTTCCAAAAGTTGATAATATGTACTCCAACATGTAATGAGGATTTCTCTAATTTCTTGCTGCTTCTCACTTTCCAGGTAAATTGTTTAATAGTCCCTAATTTCTGCACAGATTCAACAAATGTTAACAGCATGTGAATACAAGGACAGAAAAGTGAGGCACATTGAAATGTAATATTTCAAAGAACGAGGGATAACTTACTGAGAATTACTAAAGTTCTATCAGGTTTGATAAATATGATTTCAGAGTGAAGGATATGTCCTTTGATCAGAACCCAATTTGTGAATTGCACCTTTTAGTCTTTTTTAAAAATGTGTGCAGAATTGAAATCTTTTACTTTGTGATATATGTGAGATTTGATTATATTTACAAACCATCTTTTTAAAGAAATGCACAAAGTTCACAATTGTAATTGGGACAAGATGTGGGAAATAATTGGAGAATATTCATGTCCACTTTCTATAATCTTAATCACTAGGAAACCCCATTATCAGTAATAGAAAAAATGCAAACTTGGCAGCAAACTGGAGTCCTAAGCTTTTCCAAAATATACTTGAACATTTTTCCTTTTCAGGAAGCATAAATCCCCCTTAAAATATTTTCTCGAAGGTGTGTTAAATAATATGTCAAATAGCAGTATTTTGTGATTTTGATTGCACTTTGCATTGCTCTCCATCAATGTTCTCCGATAGTGCACTGCATCTGGGAATGCTTGCATGGGTGAGGAAGAACGAAGGGAAAGGAAACCAGAAACTACTGATTGACTTCGGCCTTACTTACAATCTGCAAACAATCTGGGTGAAGGAGGGTAGAAGTACTGGAAAAGACAATCTTATTGCTGCCAAATGGGGAGGGGAGGAATCTTGTGCTTTAATCGCCATCCCTCAAAGAATTAAATCTTTAAACCATTTGTGTACGTGTAAGCAAGCAAAATGGATCAATGCATGAATTACAGGTGAAAAATATATAACAAACACTTTTTCATTACATAATTAAGGGCATGTATAATTCCCTCTCAAGAGTTTATGCAATGGCATACATCTGTACTGACACCTACAGCCTTGCTCAGTTGATGGTGCTCTTGCCTCTGATTCAGAAGGTTGTGGCTTTAGTAACATTTGCATTTATATAGCGCCCTTCACACGGGGTAGCCTCCCAGAGCGTTTCACAGTGGCGGAGTCTGACTCCAAGGGAGGGGTGACTGTAAGCACGATCAAAAAGGAAGGTCTTTAGATGGAGTTGAAGATAGAGAATGGGGCAGGGTGGAGGGATTGAGGAAGAGAGTTCCAATGTTTTGGGGTGTAGTGGCTGAAGGCACAGCCACCGATAGTGAAGCGGAGGTCACGAGAGATGAACAGGAGGCTGGAGCCGGCCAAGCATAGGCAGCGTGTGGTAGAGTAAGCAGGTCGGATAGATGGGAGGTATGAGGGCATGACAGGATTTGAAAATCAGTGAGAGGATCTTGAAATCAATCCATTCGGCAATTGGGAGCCAGTGAAGATGGCAAGAACTGGTGTGATGGGAGTACGGAGTTTCGTGCAGGTGAGTATCTGGACGGCAGAGTTTTGGATTAATTGAATTTTGTGTATTGTGGAGCTGGGTAGACCAGCGAGGAGGCCATTGGAATAGTTCAGCAGGGAAATGATGAAGGAGTGGGTGAGAGTTTCGGCTGCATTGGTTGTGAGGTAGTGACGGAGATGGGCAATGGGATGTAGGTGGAAAATAGGGATCCTGGTCAAGGAATGAATTTGTGGTAGAAAGGAGAGCTGGGGATCAAATCTGACACCTATGTTGCGCATGGGTTCAGAGAGTTTGAGGGAGAGCCCAAGGAGGTTGAGGAGTTCAGACCCGCAGGAGAGAAGACGTTGACAGGAGCCAAAGAGTATGACTAAGCTACAGGTTGGGATTTGGAACTCAGTCCAGGCTGATATGACTGTGCAGTCCCGGGGGAGCTCTGCATCGCTGGCAGGAACGTACTTTAGACGTTAAAGCAAGGTCCCATTGAAAAATGTGAAAAATTCTCCCAATGTGTTCCAGATAAAATTGGTCATTAACTTCATGGTTGTTTTCTGTGTGCAAATTAGTAGCTCAGCTTGCCTACCAAATAGTCTACACTTTACAGTAAGTCCTGTGAAGTGTTTTAAGACATTGTGAAAGACTTCATATCAAATGAAGGGTCATTATATTTACACATGGCATATACCCTGCATTCTTGCTTTCACATAAATGCCTTTGTATAACTGCTGGAGTATTAGGACATAAGAATTTGCTAGGCAAAAGAAGACCACGGTCTATCTAGTTCGCCTTCCACCATCCTGGCAGTCGTTTGACATGTTGTATCCCAAACTATATACTGTTATCCAAAATATTATTTTCTAGCAGAAATGTATCTAATTTGTTCTTGAAACAAACAAAATTTTCTGCTTCCACTGTCTCCCTAGGGAGCCTGATCCATAAGTTTACTACTCACTCACTGAAGTAGTGTTTCCACAAATTTGTTCTGAATTACCCCCCTTCAATCGCAGGCCATGTCGTCCGGTTCTACTGTTCAGTGCAAGATAAAACAGCTTATAATGGTCTAAATTATCTATTCCCTTCAGAATCTTAAAGACCATAATCGTATTGCTCCTTAAGCTTCTCTTTTACAGTGTGAACATGCCCAGTTTATCTAATTGCTCCCTGTAGTCCAGTCCCTCCATCCCCTCAATCATTTTGGTTACACTCCTCTGTATTCTCTCAATCGCCGCAATATCCTTTTGTATTGCAATGACCAGAACTACACACCGTATTCCAAGTGCTGTCGCACCAGTGATTCATAAAGTGGCAGGATTACCCCACTACTTTGGCTCAATATTACCCTTTTAATACCGCCCAGGATCTGGTTTGCCTTACTCACTGCTGCCGAGCACTGTTGGGATAGCTTCAATTTATTATCAATCAGGATCCCCAGGTTATTTTCATTTTCTGGACAGATTATTTTCTTACCATTTAAATAATAGTCTCTTCCTAGATTTATTTGTCCCCATGTGAAGCACTTTGCATTTCTCTACATTAAATTTTCATCTGCCATTGATCTTTCCAATTTCCAAGAATGTTCAAGTCCTCCTGTAACCTATCCTGTTCATCTTTGCAGTTTACTGCTTTCATTAACTTTGTGTCATCTGCAAATTTAGCCACTGTGCTTGTGACTCCTAGCTCCAGGTCGTTTATGAAGATGTTAAATTAAAGAGTTCCCAAAACAGACCCCTGTGGAAATCCACTGGTAATATTCTCCCAGCTTGATGACATTCCCTTTACTACCACCTTCTGGATTCTATTGGTCAGCCAATTACATATCCTTTGCAAGATACCTCCTCTGATTCCTGCTTTCTTTATTTTCAGTATCAGCCTTTCATGAGGAACTGTATCAAAGGCCTTACTGAAATCCTGATATACAACATCCATGGTATAGCACATGCCCAAAGGGCCTGGAGATCTGCCAAAAGATAGACGCTCAGATCAGGGTCCTGACTGTGGGGCTGCAGGAGCTCACCACCTCCTACCCGTCAGGGCCTGGCACCACACACAGGCACAAGAGACCCAGAGAGAGGCATACACAGACATAGATAAGAGACCACAAACTCACAGACGCAGAGAGACACACTTTCTCAGAGAGAGAGAGAGCAAGAGACGCAAAGAGGTATGAGAGAGAGACACACATACAGATTCACACAGAGACACTGATAAACACACGGACACACTCACAAACCCATACATACAAAGTAGACTCACACAGAGACACTCACAAACTGACACATGTACAGAGGAGACACAATCACATAGATCCTCACAAACAGAGAGAAAGAGACCCACAGACACACACGCAAACGCATACAGAGGAGAGAAATGCACTCACATAGACACACTCACAAACGCAGACAGAGATGCACAGACAGTCTCAACAGCAGGGCCTCCGAATCGAGCGAAGCCTATTTCCCTCTTGCACTATACCGCGTATGTGCATCCAGACCTGCTCTGCCCACAATAGCGCCAGATAAAGCCACCGCAGAGCGAGAGGCCTGGGCATCAGAAACTTCATCTTTAGCGGTTTTGTAGCGGAAGGCACTGCTCATAGCGGATTCCAAACTTTTCTATTGTCCCAGCACATAACCCAATAAAGCCTTTGTAAATCATGTAAAGTTAATTGAGACCTTTTTTCAAATACGATTTGTTTTATGGTATGTTGGTATTTGTATCTACATTAGGGGCAGTATGCCACTGAAAAGAGATGCACACTTAAGTGGCGAGAGGATATGGTAAAGTGAGTGGCTAAATTGAACTATACAGTATATAAAAGGATTGTGAGGTGCATGGATAGCAGTTGGAGTTAATTGCCAAATAAGCAGTTTGCTATTTTAGTGTTCAAGGTCCAATACATAAAGTATCTGTAAGTAAGTTTCAGTAAACACATGGGGAGACAGTATTATCTTTTTGGTGCTGTTCAGCTACAGTTCTGATTATATGACATTCAACACCAGATTGTGGTATAGGCAGCAGGTAAACCACAGGATTTCTGTAGGCAACAATTACCTCTGACTATGCAATGCCACTGATCATTACAACTATGAATGGTCCTGAATGTACAGATATGTACATAATGTGCAAGGCTTAAACTTATTTATTTTATTTTTTTAAAAAAGTGTTTATATATACCAGGAAAACTGCACATCGTGAGATACAAATGCTAGTTTGAGTCTTGAACTCCCAGCCACTGGATGACTCCCCTAGCTTCAGGAACACTTCTGAGCTGTCATAGTGCTTTATTCTACGTTGTATCTGTCAAGCAATAGTTGAATCGTGGTGAAATTGATGGTGAAGAGTATACTATACTGCAATTGTGTTTAACTTAAGCGACTATTGGGAGTTGGTAACTTGATCCACATTTCCTGAGTTTTAGTCCGTTACTGCTTGATTTTCTTCGGGTGGGAAAATGAAATTACAAAATACTGTACTTCTGTAATGTGAAATTAACTAATGCAAATTAAGCAGTTTGTCAAATCTCAAGCTTTGACTCATTTTCAATCTTTATTGTGTTGATTTATCTCCCTGTGAGATGAAGGTAGTTGATGTGATGCAAAGTGTAACAGGCAGCTAGTTATTTTTCTTTTGCTGTATTTAGGTATGCAGATGCTTCCTAACTTTAAAGTGGAAGTTAAAGTGGTGGAGTCTGCTTGACCTTTTTGTAAACCAAGCTTATGTGCTACTGGGTANTTTTTTAAAAGAAACTTGTTTAACCAAGAGTTGGAGATATTGGATTAGGAAGCTTGTCTGGGCCACTGCAAAGTAACTCACTTTGTCAACCTTCCCTGCTTTGGAGATGAAACATTCATTCGAATGTTTAGAATCAGCTATTTTTTTCACTCCGCTTTACTGAAATTCTGAAATACTGAAATGGTATCCAAATCCCTCTGGAGTAAGCTTCTCCAGGTGGCAGTAACCTTCCGGTACATATTGGTACCTGGTGTTTCGTTATTATGAGAACCTCAACAGTAATGCCGACACACTATTCAACTGTGAAGAGGGTAACAGTGTAGTTTTCCAGCAGCGCTATATGTTGTTTAACCAGATACAAGAACACAGGACAATGTCCCCTTCCCCAAACCTAGGGCCTTGAAAATCTTTTTATAGGTCCAACTCCTGTCCTGCCTGAGGAGGTAACCTGACACAAATCAGGAATTGATGGTGTTAATTTCTGGTCTGTAAATAAACTTGCTGGGCTATTAAGGGAACGTAGAATAAAGCAAACTTGTAAATTTCATCCATTTTCAAAAACTGTTTGATATGATGGGTAAAGCAGAGTAACTTCCAATCTTAACTAATGTGCATCATGAAGTGGATTGGAAGATTATTTTCTTAAGCAGTTATTTTCTTCTTCAGAATTGAAATATGACAAATGAGGCAGTGCAATGAAGCAGTGTTGTGTATGTTACAGAGAAGCTTCTGGAAGCACTTGTTGTAGTAGCATCATCTACATCAATATAAAAAGCAGGTGTGTTATCGAAAATTGCCATGTGTTTTGGCCACTGATGCATCCAGTGGGTCTCGTACAGGCCAGTGAAGCCATTTTCCCCTATTGTCAGCATGTATGGCTGCCAACTAAAGTTTTGTACAGCAACTTTAAAACTTTTAATATGGATGCGCAATTCAACGTGGAAACAACCATTCTATACTTCCCCATACAGTGACAATTCTACACTCTTAAACCTTATTGGGTCACCGTGAACATTTTTTAGAAAAAAAATCCCATTGCTAGTCTAAATGTATATGTGCAGAAGTGTTGCCTATTAAAATATGCTTGTTCTAAGAATCTGCACATGTGCAATTAGATTATTGGTGTGAAATTACAGCACCAATTTTGACAGTTGAGCCAGAGCACTTATTGTGTACTTGCTAGCTTAGATTGACATTTGGACTCTGCTGTTGGGTACCTTTTTTAAATGATCAAAACTGGACATGTTATCCTTAACAGATTTAACTTTAATGCATGCATCTATTTATAATGAGTGAAATGCTTGATTTCTCCCAATATCAGTGGGTTGATTGTAACTTTAAAGTTCTTTGTACTGAGAACAAATACTACTAATCTTGGTTTGTGTGCAGTTGTCACTGATATGTAACATTTTTTTGGGGGGGTGTTCATTGTTTCCTTGTCTGCTTTGCTTTCAAATGTAGGAATTAGAATGAACTCTGCTGGGCTAAACAGAACAGCTCTGTTGTGAAATGGCTGTACTGTGTAGAACTTGGATCATGTCCAGTGAAGCTTGCACGATACACTGTGCTTTCAAGTAAATCCATTGTCATATGATCTGCTTGAATAATAGTTCTGAAAGGAAAAAAGCTCAAAAGCACTAGTTAGTGATTTCTCTAATGAATAATTTAACACTGGATGATAAATTAGGACGAATCATTAATTGTGGATAATGAAGTGAGCAAAGTAATTGAAGTGACATTTGCGTAGTGCATGACAGAATTGTATTGGCTGAACTAATCTTCTAATCTTACATATTCAATTGACAGTCGGTTGTACTTGAGCCAGCTGTGGGTATGAATCAGTAATTAGAATACTATCGTTGGATCCTAAATATATTGGCTGCATTGGGATCTATGGGGTTCATCAATATTTTGTATCGAGTATTTTCAAAAGTATTTATTCTGTAGGACAACGTCCTCTGGTGATGCACATTCTTTTACTTCACCAGTTGCTATATAAAGTTGCCTTTGTTCTGTCTGACTCCTTAACTTTTTTTGCTTATCAGTAGATTTATGTTCCTACAAGTGATACTAATTTGCGCTTTATTCCTCTTCTGACCCTGGTTTATTTGAGGGAAAAAAATCTTTTCAGGTAACAAAATGTCAGGTTGACCATTGGTAATGAGCTAATTACATTTTTTTTGTTCACTATGAGTCAAACTATTGATAATCTAGTTCAACAAGCAAGACAATATGGTCCCCAAAGGTTTTGTACGTTATCATTGTGGTTTAGAAAGTCAGAAAGACCTTCTAATGGCTCGATTCATAGTCATAATCATATTCCTCTCAGGCTAACTTCTCATAGTTCAATTCCAGGCAGGGCGAAACCTTGGGCAAGTTTCCTTACTCCACACGCCTAATAATAATCCCTTCAAAAACAATAATAAATTGGTCATTTTCAATCCATGACTGTTTGTGGGACACTGCTGTGCGCAATTGGCTGCCGCGTTCACCCACAAATATACAGTCAATTCACTTTACAGTATATTCTGTGAAACGCTTTGGGACGTGTAGAAGATGTGAAAAGCGCTATATCAAATGCAAGGATTATTATTATTATATGAAATCTGTCAAGTTTACTGGAAAGAATTCTGCCGATTGTGGAGTGTAACTTGTGAGAAATTGGCTGCAAAGCCATTCTGCCTATGGCTGAAAAGGGCTAAATGAGCATCCTCTCAAATGTTTGTACAGAAAATGATTTAACATCATTATTCTTGAGTTAAGATTGCCTAAATTCAGGAAAATCATCTGTTTGGATCAAGTAGGAAACGAGTTGATGATTTTACTGATCAGACGGCATAAATCAAGCCAATCTTACATTTCTGATTTCAACAACAAATACTTTGTGTTGAAAGAATTGAGAAATAGGGAGCAAGTAGATTCCTGATTGGTTTAATGCATCTTAACAGGAATCCTGTAGCTCAGTGGTTAGAGCGTTCGCCTCTCAAGCGAGAGACCTAGGTTCGATTCCCGGCAGGGCAACATGTTGAGCAAGTTTCCTTACCACACATGCCTCGGTTTACCTAGCAGTAAAGTAGGAACCTGGTTGTTAGTCGATTATCGGATCGCTTATCTGAGGGTAATAATTCCTTCAAAAATAATAATAATAAATTGGTCACTCCACGACTGTTTGTGGGACACTGCTGTGCGCAATTGGCTGTCGCATTTCGCCCACAAAATATACAGTAAATTCACTTTACAGTATATTCTGAAAAGTGCTTTGAGACATCTCGAAAACGTGATAAGGCGCTATATCAAATGCAAGAATTATTAATGGCCACAAAACCTACACAGAACTAATGAGAAAAGTCTGCAGCCATCATCAAAAAGGGAGTCGTAGCAGATGGTTGTCATTTGGCTACTCAAGGAAGAACACAGTAAAATTAGTTTGCAATGACATAAATTTATGGATCCAATGCAAGCAATATATTTGGGAGTGTGCATCTAAAATAAAATGAGTTGCTTTGCTAATTAAGTTAGAAAAAACAAGAAAACAGTTGCACTGTTTGCTGCACTTTCTCCTTTTCCTCTCTCTCTCCCCTTCCCCCCCCACCCACCCACCACCACAGTAAAAGTACTGTAGTACTGAAGAAGATTAAGGTGCTGTCTTTTGCCCATTCTTCAATGTTTCAATCTAAACTACATCCAGGATTTGCTTCAGTACATTTTAGCCAAAGGGGTGCAGTTTTTCAGTGAAAAAATGACAGTTTGGGGGGGGTGAAGAAACTGTTACTTAATATGCCCGGAGCTCAAGTTTAATTTTCTTGCTCTGAGACAAATCTGTGTGTTTTAAACCGATACAAATCTGCTGATCATTGTGAAGTAATGCTTGAGTAGAAAAATAATTGTTGCATTTGATATAGCATCTTTCACATTGGGGGAACGTCTCGAGGCATTTCACAGGATAATAATAATAATCCTTGCATTTGATATAGCGTTTTTCACTTCCCTTTGCATCCTCCCCTCCACCACATTATCAGCAGCAGCTGATCAACTGTGAAAACAGATTAAATTTAAAAGTTTTTTTTTAAAACCTGGGCACTCCCATAAATACAGGAATGAGTCATTGACCCCATGTTCATCTCTTAAAACTTCCAGTTGAACTTAGTTTCAGCCACAAGGACATAACCTTGAATAGTATGATACTTGTGTGCTCCCAAGCTGTACAAATGAAATGAGCTGGTATGTGACAGCACTTGTGTACTTCCAAGCTATAGCAAGTGCAACAGTAAGGGTAGAAGTATCTCATTACAAATGCAAACTCCCATAAACACACACGTATTAGTCATTTGCCCATATTCTTAAACTTTTTAAAAACAGAGTGATTTACCAGGCCTATTGGGTTAAACCTATTTGCATTTTGAGCAGATAAGTCCATTACTTCCAAGGTTTCTAGCAATAGTATTTATTGTTTCCCCACCACCACCACCACGTGGACCACAGGAATCTGTCCATGGATTAGAGATGAGGTCTGAACAGTAATGACTTTGTGCTTCTCCTTAATAGTTGCAAGTGGGATTATTTTTAAATCTCTCAGGGAAAGATCTTTTCAATAAGTATTCTGAGATCAAATTGGAAAGTTTTGGGAATCTTAAGAAAATGTAGTTGATCACTGGTTTGGCTACGTGGATATGCTTGCTTTGCTCAGATTTGGTTAGACCAAATATTTATATTTTGAGGTAATAATAATAATCCTAGCATTTGTTATAGCGCCTTATCATGCCTTCGAGAAGTCTCAAAGCGCTTCACAGAATATACTGTAAAGTGTAGTGACTGTATTTTGCGGGCAAAAGTTCTTGAAATCGATCCGTTTGATAATTGGGAGCCAATGGAGCCTGGCAGGGATGGTGTGATGGGGTTTCATGAAGGGCAACTCAGTGTTATGGTGTAAAGAACTTGATAACACGTCCACATTTGAAGTGATGTAATTGGTTAATGACTACTTATCTAAAGGCTGTATAATTAGGACATGTGGGTTCATTGTCCCATGCCCTTGCCTGGGTTGATGTTTGCTTGTGTTTGAGTTTGTGTCAGGAGTAGGATATAACGATGAATTCTGTTTTAAAGTACAATTTGGGAAAATAAAATGTGGTTGAACTTATTTTTAAAACTTTAGATTGTGGAGTATTTGCAATGTTGTGCGTTTCACAATCCAGTCTGGACGTTTTCTGATTACGTGTGCACATGAGAGTGCAGCACAGTGATTAACTTAACTGTTGCAAATCGTTGGTAATCTAGAACACCTAAACTATTAAACCATTGTTATAGCCTCGAGATGAAAAGATTGTAGGTTCAAGGCCCACATCAGGACTTTAGCTTGTAGTCTTGACTCTCCAGTGCTTGACTGGTGAAGTGTTGCATTGTTGGAGGTTCTGGTTCTTTGGATGAGACATTTAACCTCGGCCGCCTCTGCCACCACACCATTCTGAACGATGCTTATTCATGTAGCTTACCTCGCAGCCATTTTGCTGTCGCACCAATTGTGTGGTCAACTTGCAAATCTGGCCATTTTCTAGTATTCTTTTTCATTTCAACATGATGTACACTCAGTTAGGCAGCCAAGTCTTATCCTGGACAAACTTTCATTGATTTTCAGTCAACACTGCTGTTCATGACTTGCTAATCAGGTCAGAACAGTAGGCATGCAGGCTTTTGATACATGTGATTAAAATCTGAATTCTGATCGGATGAGGCACTGGACAAATGCTCGTACCAATGAGCTGGAAAAAAATAGATTTGACAATTTATAGTTCAGAACTGTAAAACAATTTAATCTAAAAACATGCCTCGAAAGTCTGGATGTGCAGCCAATAACTGTTCATGCATAGAACCTATAGACATGTTGGCATTAAACATGCCATATTTACAGTAGCTTTCCATAGTTTAAGTCATGACTCACTGGTGAGATCAACTGCCAATGTAGTCAGTCAGTTTGCTGACTTTTATCAGTTAATTTCCACCCTATCTTGCTGTCTTAATTGGCTGCCATATTTACCAACTGTTGGATCATAATTGCTGTAAAGCATTTTGAGACACTTCAACATAAGGTGCTGTCAAAAGTTTTTTTTTCCTTTTGCAATGTGTATAGTTAAGTAAAAATGGTTGGTTCCAGGAATTGAGGTCGCCATTCATGGTTTTGAAGAAAATACATTTTGAGCAAATTTTGTAATAGTGGTCTTGGTTTGGTCTGAAAAAATATATCGTTTCACAACTTATGAGTATTGATTTGTGTTAAGAGAATGCATAACCCAACCTTTATTTTACACAAGTACACTGGAATCCTGATATAACACACCATTATTACAGATTTTCTTCTAGCACAATTGGGGTTGCACCCTAACATTTACCTAATTTACTCAGCATTGAATTGGAGTGTCAACCAAGACCAGTACCAGCCAAACTATGACCTGTCAGGCAGGCGAGAAGCAGCCCCCCCCCACCCCCCACCGATTATTCACACTAGTGTAGGTAAGTCTCTGTTTGATCGCTAGGGTTTCCAGGTTTTCCTTGATTGAAAATTTCAAACAAAAAAATGTATTTTGTTGGCCACCACTGACCTAGACTATGACCTTTAAGTTCCAATGTGGCAATTCGCTCCACAGCCTTCTGACTCCAAGGCAAGAGTGCTATCAATTGGGTTAGGCTGATGCCAAGTAGAGCGGAAGGCTCTATATAGGGGAACTTGCAACCTTCTAGCTACCTTTATGATCTAGAGGTACAGCACCAATGTTGCAGCAGCCTTCCATGTTCCCAACTACTTAATCCAAGTTCTCCTTGAGGGACCCTGGTAAAGAGAAGTTCTGAACCAACCTCTGATGCTGAGCGACAAGTTGGAGGAGCCCTCCATACAGCTCCTTACCACAGATCCAGCTAGCAAATAGGCTTTAGGAATTCCATGTGTTGCATGTATTAAGAGCTCCAACATCAGCACCTGTGCAAATATTCTTAAATAACTCTTTGCAGGAACTCCATTCAAATCTAGAAGAATGTTAGGTTATCTACCTCATTCTGATAGACACTGAGGTGTCTTAGCTGGAGATGTTTCAAGCAGAGCATTTTAGGGGCTTGTTTTGAGTATCCATGTGTTGAAACGTCTGTAATCTTTAAGTGGAGAACTAATGAACTTCAAGGATTAATGGTTGATAAGTATCATCTTATTTGTCATCAAGTTTGTTTTATGAGAAGTGCCAAAGTAACCTGGTGTTATGCTACACTGTTGGAAGGGTCTAACTGAAATATCCACACACTCCAAGGGAACAAGGTGGTATCTTGGCATGTGAGGAACTGCTAGTGTTGATCCATTAGCTTAATACAGTTGACTGCTGCTGCATTTCGCCCACAAAATAGTCAATTCACTTTACAGTATATTTCGTGAAGCACTTTGAGACATCTTAAAGATGTGAGGCACTATATCAAATGCAAGGATTATTATTAAGTGCCACTGATCTAGATGAAATCTTTGGACTCTGCTGACTTTCTGTTATTATGCAGTTGCAATTTGCCTCCCCCACTACTCTGAGCTTTATGAAAGGCATTTTATTTTAGTGCTGTGGGTTGAGTAGCATTTTTATATTCATCTGTTGTTATTCCTAAAGCAATAGAATGAACATTACACAGAACCCTTGGGGTTTTTCTCACTAAAAGCACCTCTAGAGGATTTCTTCAACTTGGAAGTTAGTCAGGCTATGTTAGTAGGGTCATGTGTTTAAAAAAAAATCTAGTGTGCATGGTATCTTGGGACACTGTTGTAATTTTATGGGTGTTCGGCCACTTTCAAAGTAATCTGCTTTTTCTCTTGAGTATTTTCTGACCTTTTTGGAACTTCCCCAATTATTTATTCATCGTTGCCTTGATTTTTGTTTGTTTGATCGGCCTGTGCATCTGCTGTAGTAAATCAGATAAGCTCAGTAGGTGGTTTCTATGATTAGGATTGGCCCTGCCAAATGAACCATTTACTGTACTTGCTATTTTTTGTTACAGAAAGGAACAAAGTAGTACAATAGAGAGAAAATTTGAAAAGACCTTGCATTCAATTTTTTTAATATGTAACCGATAATTTAGAATCCTGGCAACTGTACAACAACTGTAGCAGTTTTATGACTAGTTTAAGCTGGATAAAATTAAAACATGTAGCACGTTAATGTAGAGGTTTCTGATATCCCATTCACTTTGCTTTTTTGTAGGTAATGACAATTAAGGGTCTTTTCCTGTTAAGCAATTGATTTATGAGCAGATGTTTTCATCGGGGTACGTGAGCAGATGTACTCTTAATACAAGTTTGACTTTTGGTGGCTGCGCTTTCATCCACTATGTCCCAAAGGTTTGGAATTCTCTCTTGCCTTTCTCCCATCTTCCCTAATTTTTGAACATGACTGAAGACCTTGAAGCGCTCTGAGACGCGGTCCGGCGTGGAGCGCGCTATATAAATCTAAGTTGTTGTTTTCGACTGTACTTACAGTCAACACCTCCTCCCTCCCCATGGCTCGGTGTCAGACTCTACCACTGTTAATCGCTGTGAGATACTGCCCTCATGAAGGGTGCTATATAAATGCTAGTTGTAGTGGTGACCTATAATTAGGTGCGTGTGTGAGAGAGTTGAAGCATCATGTATACACACAAATTGTATTTATCATTAAATTGTATTCCCACATAAAGATCTGTATTGGCTGTAACACTGAGCAGATCTGCAGCAGCTATACATCTATACATTTGCTGAAGAGGAGATAAGTGGCCACATTATCAAACAGTGTTTTTAAAATTTGCCACATTTTGCTCAAAAAACTTGATAAAACATTCTCCTCATTCTCTATGGAATGATGAAACTAGTCTACGGTGTCCACTTTTTTGAGAATGTTTTCAGCTTCTGCAAGCAGACTTGTGATGTATCTAAATTACTGACTTTTATGAGATCACTATAGATACGGTCTTTAAGATGATATTATCTTTAATGAATATGTTGTATATCCTTATCCAGCTTACTTAATAAAGCTGAAAACCTGCCTAATTAGATGGCTCAGAGGCCATTTGTAGCACCCTACCTGCTGCTCCAGCTCGCATCAACTAACAGCACTGAGATACAAACCTGCAGCTGTGGGCTGTACAGTTCAGTGTTGCACCTGGTTACCCAGACGACCACTAGGGAGTTTGAATTAGTGAGAGTAACTCACAATTGGCAAAACATTAAACCATTTTTTAAAAAAAAACTACAGCATGTTGCACTTTCCTTCCCACACCTTCACTCTTACAGATCCTAGCTTTGATGTGAAATTTTCCACTGTAAGCTGTGAAATGTTCAACCAACAGCAATAGCTATTCTTCTGTTACCTTTTGGATTTTCAGATTAATTTGTGAGGTTTTCATTAATTACTAACACATTTTGGCTATATGTATTATACAATGATTAAACCAAGGGAAATAATGTAGGGTTATTAAGAATTTTGTCTGCCTCTGATGCAAGACATTCTTGAGTTGCATGGCAGAAAGAGTTGAGAAATTTCACCTCCAGTGGATACTTCTGTGCATTTGTTTGAAGAAATCCTTTAATTTGTTAAAGCCAGTTGAAATCCACTAAGATTATGTACAAGTGGTGAATTCCCTCACATATGAATCAACCAATTTGTGGTAAAGGTAATAACCTTTAACAGAATTGCACCAGATATCCGTAATTTTTTAGTTCTGTGTAATCTGTCTGAATCTAATTTATGTTCAACTTAATTCTCTTGTACATAGTTGTGTGCACATTGTTAAGAGATGTAAGATATATTAATTGTTTTGCAGTCCAGTGACCTTGCTCATGTGTTTCTAGCAAATACGAAATAACATGAAATAAAACAACATTTAAAACTGGGGGAATTATAGAAACACGGGAAGACAGGTCTGGCAGGTCCATCAGCCATTCTGAGGGGTGAATGCCCTGACAAGCAGTCTGCCAGAACCTCTGTTGAGTTGGGATAGGGGCAAGCGGGCTCCTCAGAGGACTGGCTGAGATCCTCATTTGGTGCTTTTCCTTTCCATCCAGGACATGTTAAAGGGAAAAGACACTAAGGTAAATAGAATGGAAGCATATAATTTTTTTAAAAAAATAGATAATTTGACAAAATTTATATGCTGTCATTTTTTTCCCATCCCACCCCCATCTTGTGTGCAAACCATTGACTGTTCAATGCTTTAGGATGTCCTCCTGACATGAAAGGCGCTACATAAATGCAAGTTGTTGGTTGTAGTTGAATTCTGGATAGGGCAGAATAGGCCATCCGGCCCTCAGCAGCCAGGCCTCAGGTTCGACCACCCTGATCTAGTTATAATATTAATCCTTGCATTTAATATAGCGCCTTGAGACTTCTTGAGCGCTTCACAGGATATACTGTAAATTGGATTGACTGTATTTTGTGGGTGAAACATTTACGTACTATAGTGTCTCACAAACAGCCATAGAGGTAGTGACCAATTTTATTTGAGGGACTGTTGGCCAGGAGACTGGGAAGAACTCCATTTTTTTTGTTGAATAGTGCCATGAGATCTTTAACTTCCACCTGAACAGTCAGAAGGGACCTCAGTTTAACATTTGACGATGAGCCCAGCACTGCATTGGAATGTCAGCTTAGACTGGGATTCCAAGTACCGACAACCTTGAACCCACAAACGTCGGACTTGGAGGCATTTTCATTTCATTGTTCCATTTTTGTCTCTGTTTCCAAAAATTTGGAAAATGATACATTATTGAATGTAATGAATTGTGACATTTAGTTTTAGTTTATTGGGATTTGACTGCACTATCATTTTTTTCTCTTCATCTTGCTAAACTCTATGTTGAGTGATTGGCTTTCCTTGAATTCACAGACTGTTGCAAGAGACAACATGGCTGGTAGCAATGTTTGAGAGAGCAAGTGATGATAGTAAAATAAAATGTTGGATCCAGTGGTTCATGGAGTTTTTTTTTAAACTAACCAAAGAATCATTTAGTCTGAAATGGAAAGGAGTGTCAAAACATTAAAGTGTCCGTATCTGTACTTTCAGTTTAAAACTTCTGTTTTGCCTTAATAAGGATATGGAGTCCTGTAGCTCAGTGGTTAGAGCACTCGCTTTGCAAGTGAGAGACCTGAGTTCAATTCCAGGCAGAGGGCGAAACCTTGGGCAAGTTTCCTTACTCCACACGCCTAATAATAATCCCTCCAAAACCAAAAACAATAATAAATTGGTCATTTTCAATCTACGACTGTTTGTGGGACACTGCTGTGCGCAATTGGCTGCCGCGTTCGCCCACGAATATACAGTCAATTCACTTTACAGTGTGTTCTGTGAAGCGCTTTGGGACGTCCTCCCGACGTGAAAAGCGCTATATCAAATGCAAGGATTATTATTATTATTATTATTATTATTATTATTATTATTATTATATGTGTGATGAATTGTTTGTCACTGCTGTGTGGAATATCTTCAAGGTGTTTCAACTTGCCTGGTATCTTCCTGAACTGCTTATATGTTTCACTTCAATAGTTGTGTTTAGATCCTTTTTTAAACATGCTCTCACGTCATGGTAGCTTTCATAAGTGATGAGTGAGGAATATATATCAGAGGTTGAGTGCCTACAGTGGGGCTTTTATTTAATGATGAGCTCAAGTGCTGTTTAATGGTGAGTTCAAGTGTAGTAAGTGAGGATAAATCAAAGCAGTGAGTTGCAACATCCTAGCAAAAATTGCATATCGTGCAAGAGATATATCTTTGATAGGGTGAGCCAAAGCACATCGGAACTGAAGATTAAACTGCACTGTGCAGATTCAGAGCGGCTGGTGAATGCCTTTAAGTAGAACATATACTTTTCACTTATACCTCCTAAACTGATATTTCCACTGTTTCTACACCCATCCCCTCCACTCCACCAAGTTGCACCTGTCACACATTATCTGCCACATCCTGGCTACTGTGACTTGCATTCTCCTTCTGTTTCTAAAACGCTTCTTAAAAAGTTATTTCTTTAACCGCATTTTTGGTTATCTTCCCCCTTCCTCGTGTTTCCATTTGAGTGTCGAGGGCATTGAGATGGTCTGCATAAAAGGCACCATATAAGTTGTTTATATGGGGAGTACTGAATCTATGTATGACTCATCAGTTCATAGGTTTGGTTCTTCCAATATGGTTAAGTGAACCATAAACATTCTTGCTAAGGCTTTGTCATTCTGCATGGGCTGTTGCAGCCACTTTGTGGCTACTGTAAAAGTAATTTTTGAGAGTTTGGATTTAGCTATCAAACATGATTTTACAGTTCTATTTCTGTATTTAATTACAAAGTTTGATTATAAGAAAGTTCATATTTTATGGAAACCTCGAGGTCAGTGCATGAGCCAGTAGACTGGGCTGGCACTTCAATACAGCATTTGAGGACTGTTGCTTTTTCTGAAGTGCTGTGTTTTGGTTGAGATGTTAAATCTAAGTTACTATCTGTCAGCATTAAAGATCCAATGACATTATGTAATGAGAAGGAAGTTTCTCCCAGTGTCCTGGCCAACATTCCTCCAATTAAATTGGTCATTCGCTGTGTGGTTGGTTGTGGACTTTGCACTTTGTGCAAAATTGTTACCTCTTGTAAAGCACTTTTAAAAGTTTTTTTTTTGAAGATTGGAAGAGAACTTGTAAAGTGTTTTTTTTATTGAGTTCCAGACAAAAGAGCTTTTTCTTTTGGTCAGTCGGGTGTCAAAATAGCTCTAATAGCATGGTTAGCAAGAGAAGGATATTCACCTGCAGTGATTGGCTAATCTCTGGCACCTGCTGCTGTTCAAATAACTATTACACAAACTACCACAAGAACCACAGTTTCTAAATTCTCAACGTCTCACAACAACCGCTGTGCTGTTTGTATTAATTCAATGAATTGCCTTTGTAATTATCGGCTGACCAAGACAAATTGCACACCGGCCTTTACAAGTACTGGTTGTTGTGGAATGTCGAATTTACAACCTACGGTTCTTAGGGTAGGTGTCCCTGTTCACCGTTAGCATGCCGTATAGCACAAGTGGCATTCATTTATTTAGAAATGCTAATCGCATACATTTTCAAAATCTGTTCACAACCCTTTGGCACATTCTGGCAATACAATTTTGGGTCACGATTCACGGGTTGAGAAACCCTGCTCGACAGGGTGTTCAAAGTCTGGTTGCCCGCCATGCTTTTTTTTCCTTCAGTGTACTGACCAACAACTGAAACGTGTGGAAGAGTGCTGATATTTGTATTTAGAAGGACTTATTTGTACTCAGTACTACTGTTTAACTGGATCAGTGTGAGCATTGTCATTTTCATGGCAGATAATGATCTGTCACCGTATTTGGTGCGATATCTTCCGTAACATGGATGGAGTGATGAAGAAGTTACTGGTATCAGACATCCTTACACTTGACTCATCTGCAGCAAAAAATAAAAATTAATTGTAGAAAAAAAATAAGAAGGTAGCAGGACTTTGTGAACGCACCCACTAGATCTTGGTGAGGAAGTGTAATGGATGTCCGAAGCCTTGTATTAGAGAGCACTCCAGCTGTTGATGTCTGGCCATGTTGGAATTTATGGTAAATCAGTAATTGTGGCAGAGAGATAGAGTTGAGCATCATCAGTCTACATATTGAAGCTAACCCCATGTTCGTGCATGATATTGCCAAAGGCCATCATGCAGATGAGAAAAGGAAAATCTGCGTACACTAGAGGTGACCAGGTGAGCACAAGGCAAGAAACCATTGCAGGCGAATAGTGTTATAGAAATGGGACTATTTCATGGTGAGGGAAGTAACTAGGTTGCAACATATATTTTCATTCTACAAGCAGACAAGTTCTGAAGTATAACAGAACCCTGTCATCACATAAAGATTTTGGTCCACAGAATTCCAATTTGCCTTTTAATTACGTATTATCATCAGTAAACACATCTGCATTGACATCACTAATTGTGTATCTGACGTCATGGTACGGGAGTGCAGAAAATCAATTGCCTTTTCGTGAGCTAATGCGGGATAGACTTCAGACCATTGTTTCACTGCCAACATCACTTCCTGCAAGTGCAACACTTCTAAGTGATGTTGGCAATCTGAACTTGACCTCAACGTTGGCCTTTTTTTAGTATGCAGGGACTGGCTGTTGGTCCATAAGGCCTTGTAGGCATCTTACATTATAATTAAGGATGTTCAAACAGATTCTACTGTAATTGTATACAGTTTTTTGAGAATGACACTAGACAGCTTGGCTTTGGACAATCTCGACCCAATTCCTAGTATGTATTTCTGTGGTTGACCATTTAAGAATCTACTGCATTTTGACTTGAGTTATTCATCCTTCGTGCTGATACTGGGTGTACAAATGTCAATTTCCTTGGTTCCATGTTTCCCAAAAAGTTGTAAGAGGCAAAAAGATGTTCACAAATTTAAGTTTACCATTGTCTTGTATTGGGATGAAAATCAAATACTCCCACTGAAATCCAATGCAAACTGTTAAGAGTTTTAAATTGACACATTTAAATTTCAGGTTTATATGTATTGTATCAATATTAATTCTAAATCCTTTGATGTCTTTTTCACTAAATTACACACACACATAGCTCTCTCCCTTTCATATTTCCTGTTAATTCACATTTCCTGTTGCTATCAGCAAAGAGGGTGAATCTGGTTGCTTTTACAACCAGTGAGCTGCAGAATACGTTTATTTTCTGACCCGGTGTGTACCGAAGCAAGAACTCAATGGTGTGATGAAGGCATGCTGTCAAAAGTTGAGGTTATGGAACAAAAGTACAGAGTCTTCAAAAGTGAATCGGAAACGTACATTTGGTCATGTGGAATGGAATGTTCATTTTTGTCCAAATACATGAACACAACAGCTGGGATTGAAGCAACAGAGAGAGGTTATTGTGCTGGAATTTCACTAGTCCATAGGAACTTAGCAGTTTTGTTCATTTTGATTTGTGGTACTTTACAGAATTGTGAGGCGTGTCCTAATTTTAGTATATTAGACAGTTTTAATTTGCTGCAGATTGAATGAAAGTCTTACTCGTATTTTGTTTTGGTAATACAGTGTTACGACATAGAATACTGACTGATTTATTGTGCACATTTAAGCATGACTGGATGACATTTATTTGTTGACATTTAACTGGTTGATTCTTCAATGGATGAGGTTCACCATGTTTTAAGGAGAATTAGTTGCGTCTGAACTGAAATACAAGCCCTAAGTTGAATCCAGCTGATTTGAACAATGTTCTTAACTTCAGATCTGCTTTTTTTCTCCACAAACCAAATGCATTCCCATCTCTCTCTCTCTAAAGGTAACCACTGTCCTGTTTAATTAAGCTCTAATCTCACAGCATTTTGAAGCTGGAAATCTAAATCCAATATTTTGCTCTATTGCTGGAAGTATTGCCCAGTCCCTCTTGTAGTGTAAAAGAGGAATTAGATTTTTGTAAGCCGTATTCTCTTGTTGAGGGTGAAATGCTTTTTGTGCTGTCTAAATAAGTTTCTTAAATATTATGTCAGTGTTCTGACACTCCTACCCAAAATAGGCATGGTTGGCCCTTTTAGTGCGCAATAAGGAGGACTTGAGTTACATTAACCAAACTTGATTTTACTCCTCTTCATTGTATTTGTGAGCAATGTGAGCATTGTTACAAGTTTTTATAAATTTTCTACTGTCACCAAATTTAGTGAAGACAAATTGTTCCGAACCTTTTTTTTATATATGGGTTTAAGATCTCCTTGTGACCTCAGATAACTAATAAGGATTTATTATATGAAGGGCACCTGTCACATATGTTTATACATGGTGCATAATGCAACTCAATGTGTGGTTTATACATTTACTAGCTGTACCCATTTCAGCTTCGCTTGCAACCAAAGAATCCAATATGGAATGTAGATTGACACACAGACGGACTTTATCTTTACTCATCTTGGAGGATTCAGTGGGAGGACTCGCAGCTTTAAAAATGTCATTTTGTTGTTGCGGAACTGTGTTCTTTATTTTGTTCCCTCCGCTTGGCTACATGCGTGCTCTGTGAGTGAGCGTGTTATGGCTTTGGTCTGAGCTAATGCTCTTGTGTAAAATGTAGATCGGTGCTCATGTACTATAGTATCAGTATGTAGGTAGGTTGTATGAAAACAGTTGTTTCCCCTTGATTCAAAAATGTATTTTGTTACAATGTAGTAAATCATTTTGAACAAGGCTGACCCAAATGTAGAATGTACACCTGTTGCATTACAATAATTCAATCTTTCACACAAGTGAAATCTATGTCAAGTTGGTAGTAAAAGTCTTTTTTCCAAATTGCATTCCATTCAAGAGCTAGTATGTCAGTTACATCTGTCCTTTCATTCACAGATTGCAGAGTATTAACAGCTGGGTTATTACCCTTAACTCAGTGAACAGAACAAAATCTATAGTATAGAGAGACTGGTGAGTCTAATCTAATGGAGATGTTTATTAGAGCATTGTCTCTTCACTGAAAATACACAAAATATCTTTGATTTTAAAAATATAATAATGGATGAGTTTAAAAAACGCTTGCATTTTGAAATACTCCAGAAAAAACACATGACTATTATTGCTACTACTATAACTAATCCCAGCAGCATTCTTGTTTTGGAAAAGTTTATAATTCCCAGAAACTATAAAGCTTTGTGTTACACAACTTGCTTTATTTTTACAGTGAGTAGTTTCCTTGTTAAATTGCAAAATGATAAATTAATGCCATATGTTTTGTTCAGACAAAAAAGCTTCTGTTTCCAGTTGAAGCATTTGCAGCTGGTGTCTGCATTTAAGGTCTGTTCCTGCAATGTAAAGAACACTTTGGACTAGTCCCAAGTAGACAGAGCAAAAATTGTCTTTCAAATACAAACTCAAGAATCTGTCATCTAAACCCAATGTACACATTGCAGGAAAAACATCAATTTTGCCAGTTTTTTTGTATTTTTAATGGCGAGATTCTGGAATAGTTTTTTAAGGAAAGTTTTGTTTTGTCAACTTCTGTGTGGACTTTTAGTAAACCTGCCCAGGAAATGTATTTAAGGAACAAAATGCATCTCAAAAGTCCCCAAACTTGAGAGAATACCATTTCCTTTTAATAACTTGCATTTATATAGTACCATTCATGTGGGGTCGTTAAACGTCAGAATGTTCAAGCACTGGGTTTCAACAGCAACTTGCAGCTGTAGCATCTCTTGTAGAGAGAGGTGCTTTACAAAAACTGAGTGGGAACCTGAGATAGGAGGGATAGGGGGAAGTAGCAGAAGGTGTAGGCAGAGATGAATGTTAAGATGGGTTTTCAAAGCAAGGAGGGGATGAGGCTGAAGGATCTCACAAGCATTCTGGAGCGTTGGTGGCAGGTGGCTAACAACGTACCTGCCAATTGTGTGTGGGTGGAGGAGGAGGAGCACAGTGTTCAACAATGCGTCTTGTCAGTGGTTAGTAAGATGCCCAGTCCATCATTTAAACCAGTTCAATACCAACAGATTTCAGATTGGTCCTTAGATGACTGGACATTGGTTGGTAGGGAGGGTCAAAAAAGCCTGCCCCTCTGGAGTTGCTATCCTAATTATTTTATACATATAGCTACAACTCTTGAATGTACTAACTTCTCCAATGTAAAGCTACCAGCAGTTCATGGCCAATTGGAAGAGCTCTGTTGCACATACTCAGTTCAAGGAGGTGGTGGAAAGGGGCTAACTTTTATTAAATCCAGATTCCCCCACATAATGGAAATCAGCTCAGATTACAAAGAGTTCCTCTCTCAACTTTGTAGCTGCCAAACTGGACAGCTTTCTGTATTTTTGAGAGCTATGAAGGAAGTTCTAGGGAAACTTAAAAGTCAATTCAGACTGGTTTGTTGGGAGGCTTACAATATATTTTTGAGTCTATGCTTGTTAATTGCCAAAAAAATAAATGTTCAAATAGATGTGATATTACAAATCTTTGTCCCTGGGAGTTTGTCCAGGATGACCTAAAAATGCCCACTTCCATGTGGCAATATGCCCACAACATTAGAATTTTGAGGTCTCAAGTTAAGCAAACTAATTACCAGTAAAGATGTTTCCTTTTGGCTTTGTCTGCCACAAAATGATTCATGATGTGCATATCAATCACTGTGGTTATGTACTTCCTTATTTGACAGTTAACTTGTTAGAGAATCTTGTCAGTAGATTGTTCCCGTGCAGCAATTTAACAGGGCTCAACAGTTTAAAGGCTGCTGTTTCTTCATCAATTAAATTTGTTGAAACTAAGATCAGTCTTCCTGTTAATTGGAAGTTTCTGTGCTGCTCCAGAGTTTGGTGTTCAATCCCCAAACAACCCAACGTAGTGTATTTTGATGTGTGCCGCACTTACTGAATATTCTGACCAATAGTAGGTAGCCATTTTTATGACTAGTGCAATTTATAAGGTCTCTGGAAGTTAGATAATAATAGTAATCCTTGAATTTGATATAGCACCTTATATCACGTCTTTGAGATGTCTCAAAATGCTTCACAGAATATACTGTAAAGTGAAACTCCATATTCAATGGTCTTTAAATAGGAATCAACTTTGTATCCCCATTGTGCACTAAAATTGCATGTTCTCTCAGGTTCCAGTGTTCTCTATCATTTGACATTGACCGATTCATCCTTGACAAGTTGGAATACCCATATACAGGGCATTAGGGTTTAGACTTGAATTGAAATTTCATCTATTGCAATACAATTTACATTTATATAGCACACTTCACGTCGGGAGGATGTCTCAAAGCACTTCATATTGCTGGCTGGGCACACAAGGGGTGGAAGCAGAAGAGGGTGAAGATGACTGAAAGCATGGTCAGAGGTGAGTTTTGAGGCAGGCTTTTGATTGTAGGCAGGGAATGGAGGGACTTCAGGCGTTGGAGATAGCAGGGGTAGAATGGCTGAGAACTCACCTGCCAATGGTAGGGCAGTTGGGATGGGGGACATGACACAGGCAGGGTTTCGCTGAAGGGAATCACCAGGTAGGATTGTATGGTAAGTTATTTAGGTAGAGTGGGGTGGGGTGAGGCTGTGGAAGGATTTAAAGATGAGAATGAGGATCTTGAATTCATTCTGTTGCACAATAGGGAGCCAATGGAGTAGAGCAAGGAAGGGAATGATAGATTTGTGGAGCCTGTTAGAAGAGAGAGTAATGGCTAGAGTTCTGGATAGCCTGCAGCTTGTGTAGGAAGAGTTAGGGAATCTGACGAGCGTACTCGAGCGTGGAAGTGATGAAAGCCTACCTGGAGTCCCTTGGCACCCTGGGGGTGGGTGGGGGAAGTAATATTCTGCAGATAACCAAATATCAGCTCTGTAATTTAAGTTGGAAAATATTGTTTGTTGGTCAAGTGAAATCTGTCTTGGGATGTATAATGCCAGAGAATTGTAATAGAAGAGAGAGGATATACGTGAGAATATTGCCAGAATTTATGTGTAGTGGGAGAGCACACTATATTTCTCATCTTTCAGTGGCTTCTGCCCAGGACCTTGCTAAATAAAGCTTTGAAAGATCATTGACTAATAGGAAAATCTAAGGGAAGGGCATATGTGTAATGGCTCTTAAATATACAAAATATCTTGTAGGTAGCAATAGTGTTTATTAGTAAGTATTTACCAGCATGGCATAATTAGATTGGGCTGTTCTCCTCCCTTGATTGTTGTGTTTGGTAACATGCACCAGTGGATTGAGTGACTTGGTGACCTTATCTATAATGATCCTTGCATCTGGTATTGTGCTTTTCATGTCGAGAGGATATCCCAAAGTGTTTCACAGGGTTTACTGTGAAGTGTTGTGTCTGTATTTGTAAGTGAATGCGGCAGTCCAATAGCACACTATGATGTCCCACAAACAGGCATGAAACAAATGACCAATTGTATTTGGGGGTTGTTGACCATGAGACTGGGAGAAACTCCCTTCTCTTTGATTGGTGCCATGAGATCTGTAACATCCACCTGACTGAGCAGATGGGACCTAGGTTTAATGTCCTATTTTGGAGTTGTCACCTCCGACTATGCAACACTTCCCCAGCGCTGCATTGGAGTGTCAGTTTAGTCTGAGTTCAAGTCCTGATGAACCCACAACCCTTTAATTTAAAGGTAAAAGTGCTTCCAACTGAACAAGGCTGATGCATATATCTGTTTTACTTTAAAAGTGTTGAATATTTCAAATTGTTTAACCTGCTGCTTTACAACCCTGAATTAAAAATGGGAAAATTGCCAAAATAGGTCAGTATACATTTTAAGGAAACTTTCTGTGATCAAGGTTCAAATCTTAAATCGAATCCGACTAGCTTGCTGCCTCAGGCACTCTGGCAACCCTAGCAATCGCTGGATTGTCTTCAGTGGCTCTAAGATTCTCATTTCCATTACAGTACTATAATGCAAACAATTTACTCCACTCCTAACTCATACTTTACCTAACCTGAGAATGCTTGATACTGAACACTGAACACAAAAAGTGAGGAAATTGTGCAAATTTTCTAGCATTACCAAAATGTTTAAATGCAAAGAAAAAAATTGCTCCAAAACAACTTATTGTGCCAGAAATCTTCAGGGTGAGATTTGGGGAAGGAATCTTTGAGAAAGGAATGTAAAATTTAGAGTGGGGGGCGGAGAACAGAAGAGTAAAGGAAAATTCTATTCACTGGAAATAGATTCCTTCTTGTATTGATGATCCATTTAATACATCACCTATAACATCAACCATTTCAAAGCTCTTCAGAGTTTCTGTGAAGTGTAGTGGCTTTACAGATATAAAGGTGATTACGGTTGATGTCACAGAATAGTAGTAATAATATGTCACAGAATACAAATGAGTAAATGTTTAATGGATCACTCATTGAAACTATTCTAACACAGTATACATAATCCTTTGGTCAGAATTTAATCCTTGAATAACAGCATTAAATCATTTTTTTTTCATCCTTTCATTAACTATCAATGGGATAAATCCTCTTTTGAGTGGTCTATTTATGATCAATGTGTAGTGAATATTGTTTAGTTATATTTTTGGAGGAGTAGCTAAAGCTACCTAGTGTGTGCAAAACCAAGATTGTTTTGTTTGTTGTCAACTTTTGTCTCTACCTCCCTTCCTTTTTCTTCTCTAGACCATGCTCCCATTATACCCAAGAGCCTGCTCCCATGCCCTGCATGTCTTGCTGTTGAAACGATTTGCACAAGAACATCCCTCTTGATGAGGAATTCCTCAGATTCTCTTGGCCTCTCCACTTCTACTCCATCTACTTGATGTTCCAATGCACTGCACTGATCCAGAGTTTTCAATCTTGTGTAAAGAGTGATATTTTGCATTCTTTCCTTGCCAAATTGTTGAAAATCAAATGTGTTTAAAACTATAACTGGCCTTGTAGATTTACCTTTTTCTGCCACTACCATTGGTAGCACACATACTATAATCTATACAGTATATACTTTACCCTACCAACATTACTTTTAAATTAGCATGTAGATTGCTCTAAGGAAAAAACATTGGGATTTTTTTGTTTATTTTCTCTTTTTTGTACCTGCATATGCTTTAAGAGGTTTTATGTGTAACCACCTGCATGCTGTGGTAGCGGATGATATTATAACCACTGTATTTAGACATCTTGTCTGCATTAGAAATAAAACCATTTGCATAATGGTTTGTTTGGATTGGTGCCCATATTATTTTCAGCTTAATAAATTCTGTATAATTAAGAATTGAGATGAATTCGGATTGAATTCAAGTCTATAATGATTTTCAGAAGGCAATTATTTCACATTTCTAAATATATGATGTTTATTAATCTATGCATAACACCTGCTCTAGGAGCAGGTTTGAAATTAACATTTTATTGTGTGCGTAACCGTCTTCTGAAATATAAAAATAATCTTATTTTATAAATGACTGTATACCTAGAAAATTCAAGTTTTAAATATTGAGATGAAATAGCATTGAAGATTTTTAGATGGCTCAGTGGAAATTTGTATGAATAAAAACTGAGCTACTGTGGAGCTAGCATTGAACAGGGTATTAACTGTGCCAAATATCAACTGGTGAAGCAGTGGGGTTCAATAGTTAACTTTAAAAAGCTTGGAGTAGAAGGCAGGAAAAAGCTGTTATGAAAAAACTCTAGTGACTCCTACTGGAGGTGTGTATGTGTTGACAGATTCTCAACTATAATGAGATTGTTTTCTTTCCTCTATCCCTCCTCTCCCATTGCAGTTTAGATATGGGAAGAATGGCACTTGATCTGCTGTTGCCGGTGGAGATGTAGGAGTTGTAATATTGGCCTGCAAGTTGGATGCTATACAGCAGGACTGGCTGATGTCACGGGTAGTTGCTATCAAGAGCGGGTACATGGACTGGCCAATCAGTTTGAGGCACAGTGCCTCTAGTGGTTAGATTCCCTCACATGATTAACCTGGGAGAATGGATTGTGTGCGTGTGTATTACGAAGAACATTCACGAACACACACATATGCGCCAACAAGACGCCAAGTTGCGCACTCTCTGGGTCTCAAGATTGTAGGGCCCACCTAGACATAGGCCTCATGGTTAGCAAGGCAGTTAAAGATAACATGGTTAAGTATAGGCAGAGATTGGCAGAGGGCATGAATCCTGAACACTGGGATGTAAGAGATTACAGTTTTTTTTTGAAGGATTGTGGATCCCTGATCCAGATGCCTGCACCCCTCCAGGACTATTTGCAGCAGTTATATCACTATTGGGTTCACTTGAAGACTGCTGCATGGGTTGGGTGTGAGCTGTGGATGTGTGTGCGTGTCGTGTGTCAGTATCTGTCTGACTTAGTGCAACTAATGTGCTTCATTAGATATTTGTTAAGGTCACTTTTTTGAATACGCAATTTATATTTTAAATATAGTAATTAGGATGTTGGATTTGTTTAAGAAACTGTTTGATGCTATAATGGGAGGATATTAGGATGGGTATTTCTGGAAGTATGAGATCAAATGGGGTGAAAGGGCCTTCTTCCCATCTTATTGTATTCAAATAGAATAAATGTTTTTTTCTTTTCTTTCAGAATTCAATTCGGCACAACCTTTCACTACACAGTAGATTTGTCAGAGTACAGAATGAAGGTACAGGTAAAAGTTCATGGTGGATGATCAACCCTGATGGTGGAAAAGGTGGCAAGTCTCCAAGAAGACGTGCAGTTTCTATGGACAATAGTAACAAATATGCAAAAAGCAGGGGAAGGGCAGCCAAAAAAAAGGCTGCTTTGCAAGTTGCACAAGAAACTACTGCTGAAAGCCCTTTGCAACACACAAAATGGCCCGGGAGCCCAACATCCCGCAGTAGCGATGAATTTGATGCATGGACAGACTTCCGTTCTCGTACAAACTCCAATGCCAGCACTTTGAGTGGTCGGTTGTCTCCTATTTTAGCCAATCCTGAGTTAGACAATGTTCAGGATGATGACACTGCTCCGTTGTCTCCCATGTTGTACTCTAGTCCATCTAACATGTCCCCAACTGTAAGTAAACCAAGCGCTGTTGAACTGCCCAGGTTGACTGACATGGCTGGAACCATGAATCTGAATGACGGATTAGCAGATAATCTTATGGAAGACTTCCTGGACAATATTAACCTTCCATCTCCTTCCCAGCAGTCATCATCTGGAGGTCTCATGCAAAGAAGCTCAAGTTTTACGTATGGTTCAAAGAGTTCTGGTTTAGGTTCGCCATCCAGCAGTTTCAGCAATTCTATATTCGGGCAGCCTGCTTTGAATGGCTTGCGTCAAGCTCCCATGCAAACCATTCAAGAAAACAAACCAGCTACTTTTTCTTCAATTTCTCGTTTTGGCAACCAAACTTTACAAGATCTTCTTGCATCTGATTCACTAACCCACAGTGATGTCATGATGACTCAGACTGATCCTCTGATGTCTCAGGCGAGTGCAGCAGTCTCTCTACAGAATTCACATAGAAATCTGATGCTTCATAATGATCCAATGATGTCATCCATCACTGCCCAGTCTAATCTGGCAAACCATAATCTGCTACGTCGCCAGTCTCCACCTCAGAGTTCTGAACTTAGTGGTGATAGTGCCTTGTCAAACTCTTTGAATCACTTGGCATTACCAACAGACTCAAATAACACAACCTCCTCAAAGCACCAGCTTCACTCATCTGCCAATCAATCTATGCAAATAGGGTTGTCTGATTCACTGTCTGGCTCTTCCTTGTATACTGGAAGCATGACTCTTCCCACTATGGGCCAGGATAAATTCCCCAGTGATCTGGATTTGGATATGTTCAATGGGAGTTTGGACTGCGATGTGGAATCGATCATCCGCAGTGAACTTATGGATGCAGATGGGTTAGACTTCAACTTTGATTCACTCATTTCAGCTCAGAATGTTGTCAACTTGAATGTGGGACCCTTCACTGGTGCTAAACAAACCTCAACACAGAGCTGGGTTCCGGGTTGAAACCAGCTTTTCAGTGGTGGAAGCAGGCAAAGCAGGTCAGTTGAGTCTAGCACCAGTTTGGGGAAAATTCCATCCCAGGCATTCAGTAGTTTGGATCAGAAATGGTTCCATACCATAATGTGTGTATAAGAGCAATGCATACATTGTATTGTATTTACGTGCTATGCAGCAGACTAGATGTCAATAAAGAGCAGCCTTTATACCAGATAATGGTGAGGCTGAGATTGTTTCATCAAACTCTTTGAATCACATGGCATTACCAACAGACTTGAATTACACAACCTGTTGGTTTAGCCAAACAATTTTTGCTCAGCAACTGTCTCCTCTGTACCTCTGGACATGTTGATTCACTTTGCCATTCGATTTGTTTTTTGGTTAATTCTTTCTAAATATATGCTGGGATTAGGAACCAGTACAAGACTGCTTCTAAAATATATTGGCAGGAAACTAAACTTGTCTCCCTAGAGAGCCATTAAAACAGATGGTTTAGGTTAATTGAATGCTAATTTCCTTTGAAAGTCAGCTCAATAATTCTTCCAAACTCAATCATGTTCTAGTCAGCAATTGCTGAAAGATACAAAGGATGCAGTTTTTATCAATGCCTACAATTTCTAACATTTGTTAAAAAATAGACTTCAGGAACCCTGTGTGTTAGCATCCTGAACATTCACATCCTAGTGTTTTTTTGAGCAGGAAAGCATTAAGTGAAAGCTTTGGCAGTATCTCCAGTTTGAAAGCGAAGTCATACGTATAACAGTGACTTTGTCCTTTTGGTGATTGGTTACTGGGACACTGGGAAACATGCTGCAATACACCCCTCGGATCTATATATCCGGTTATACAGATGCTTAGAGAATAAAAAGAGAACTGGATAGATACAAGTTAATTTGTTTTTATAGTACATTGTTGTCACTTTTGCCTGATTCTATGGGGTATCCCATCTGTAAATATTTTAATTTCTAAGTACTATATATGGAAAGCAGAAATCCGTTATAGGTTTGTCAGATGACTGGATTTGGTTGGCATCTATTGATCCTGGACAATATTTAATATTTTCATAGTCTTAACGAACATCTGGTTGAACTGCCCTGATTGATACCTTTTGTTTGAATCCCATTTGTTGCTCGCATGCATTCTGGCTTTCTTCTAATACTCCTTTCTGAAATACTTCCAGGCCTCTCACTTATTTTGCTATTTTTAAAAAAAACACAAGTTTTGTAATTGAGAATGGACAATTGACCATATTCCATGGCCTTAGCCAATTTCACTCTATAATAATCCTTGCATTTGATATGGGTCTTTCAAGTCAGGATGTCTCAATGTGCTTCACAGGATCTGCTGTAAAGTGTTTAATGACCTGGACCAATAGAAAAGTGTGGAAATACTTGCAAAAGTTGTGAGGCATTTGCCTGATGCTGCGGATACATTTGTTGCATTTTGCAGGAAATTGCAGTGGGTTGATCGGTGGGATTAAGAGACACATTTTTTTAAACAACCCGGATTAAAACTATAGGCATATATTTCTTGAACTAACACCCCATCTCCAACCTCCCTTTCCTCTCCAAGGTCCTGGAACAAGTGATTGCTTTCCAGCTTTGCTCCTTCCACTCCCGCCACTCCCTTCACGAACCACCCCAAATCGGGTTTTGGTGCCGCCCACAGCATAAAAACAGCCCTGGTCAAAGTGACAAATGGCATTCTGTCCCTCTGCGACCAGGGCTCCCTCTGCCTCCTCATCCTCCTTGACCTCTCTGCTGCCTTCAACACCATCAACCACTCTATTCTCATCCACCGCCTCTCTCCTCACCTCAACTTTGAGTTCTGTCCTTGAATGGTTCAGATCGTACCTCTTACACTGCTTCTACTTCATCTCCACAGAAGGTTTCTCCTCCAGTCCCCGCACCATTTTGTGTGGCGTTCCTCTGTCCTTGGTCCCCTCCTCTTCAACATCTATATGCTCCCTCTTGGTGACATCATCCACAGACATGGGGTCAACTTCCACATGTATGCGGATGACACCCAACTCTATCTCTCTGCCTCCACCCTCGACTCCAGGACCACTGCTGTCCTGACAGAATGTCTGTCAGACATCAAGTCCTGGATGAGAGCTAACTTTCATCAGTTGAACGTCAACAAGACTGAGGCTCTCCTGATTGGTTCCCGACAGCGCCTCCACACCTCAGGCACTGATGGCATCACTATCCAAGGATGCACACTCCATCTTACTAAACCAGTCCGGAACCTTGGCGTCTCGTTTGACCCTCAACTATCTTTTCTACACCACATCCGTGCCATAACCCGCTCTGCCTTCTCCAACTTCCGCAACATCGCCCGGCTCTGCCACTGCCTCACACCACAGGCCACCGAAATCTTCATACACACATTCATAACACCGAGGTTTGACTATGCAAACTTCATAATAATAATCCTTGCATTTGATATAGCGCTTTTCACGTCTTCTAGACGTCCCAAAGCGCTTCACAGAATATACTGTAAAGTGAATTGACTGTATATTTGTGGGCGAACGCGGCAGCCAATTGCGCACAGCAATGTCCCACAAACAGTCGTAGATTGAAAATGACCAATTTATTATTGTTTTTTGTTTTGGAGGGATTATTATTAGGTGTGTGGAGTAAGGAAACTTGCCCAAGGTTTCACCCTCTGCCTGGAATTGAACTCAGGTCTCTCGCTTGCAAAGCGAGTGCTCTAACCACTGAGCTACAGGACTCTTCTTGCTGGTCGGCCTCCCCAACTCCTCCCTCTGTAGGTTGCAAATCATCCAGAACTCTGTAGGCGGTGTCTTCTCCCGCACCAGGCTCTGTGACCCTATCACCCCCATCCTTGCCCGAATCCACTGGCTTCCCATCCCACAGAGGATACAGTTTAAGATCCCGGTCCTCACCTTCAAAGCCCTCCATGGCCTTACTTCTCCCTACCTCTGCAACCCCCTACTGTCCTGCCCGCTCCCTCCGCTCAGTAGGCTCTGGCCTACTTCATCTCCCTCGCCTCACCCGCCCCACCATTGGCGGGCGGGCCTTCAGTCACTCTGCCCCACTCACTGAAACTCCATCCCGCAGTCCCTCCTCCTCGCCCCCTCCCTTGCTTCCTTCAAGACTCATCTTAGGCCCTCCTCTTCAACCATGCTTTTGATCATCCTGCTTCACCCCACCCCCCGCCCTCCACCCTCCGCAATCCCGACAGCCCCCCCAGCTTGGGTCTGAAACACTGACTGTCCAGCGCCTTAGGAAGTCCTCCTGACATGAAAGGCGCTATACAAATGTAATGTTGTTGTTGTACATGTAGATATGTTTAGAATACTAAACATGTTGGTTTGAATAGTAAAGTACTTATCAAGAATTGGTCGCAGTAGCTCAGTTTAGGCCGGGTGTCGGCCAAAGCCGATTTCCCGCTCGCGCCACTTCCACCATCCCAACCCATGCCGTGCGTCCACGACCAGAGCCGCTCCGCCCAAGGTAGCAGCGTCAAGCAAACAGCACGCATTGTGTGTACAGGTTTGTAGCGGAGGAGGGCACTTGTAGCGGATTCCGTGAAAAACGTCTGGCCGCACTTCTATTGGCCCAGGTAATGACAGTTTTGTCTGTGAACGCTAACCAGTTGCAGGAATGGTGCAATATTTTGTGATTTAAATATTCCAGTCTTATCTGTGATGGAACCTCTTGCCTCTCCTAAGTGAGGTAAACCTAGTCTTTCAGTATCTCAAATTACCTTCTAATGTACCCACCAACATTTGAAAAAAGTAGCTCAATTTAAACTTTCAATTTGAAATGTAAATTTGCTTTAACTTTTTTTGTAAATTATCAGCCCTATGATATGAATTCTTGTTTTACCAGCTCAAATTCTAAGATAGTACATTCTCACAACTTGATCTGAGTTATGTGCACAGTAGCCCGTTTGAGAACAGAAAAAGATTCTCGTGTTTTGGATAAAATCAAACAATCACACACTGCATGTATAACCTGGCTGAAAAATCTATAACAATGAAACACTGATCCTACTCAGAGGAAAGGTGAATACAGTTTAGATTTAATGACTATATAGTAAGTGGTAAACGTAGACAAAGTGATAAATGTGTGAAATGGACTACTCGTGGAGTTTATGATGATTTTGTCAGTAAATTCAAGAATGATAATCTATTGATTGAGAATTATAGTGTGGTTTTTTAAACTTTGAAGCCTGCCAGTTGGACCGCATAACCTTTGCTAGTACTGTACAATCCCTATGTGACTTGATATCCCTGGGAGACCTGTCAGAGAATGGGGGAAAAAAAACTATTAACCAATTAAAATGTGTGTACTAAAGGACACTGGTAATTCTGTTGAACTACGTATTTCATTTCTTTTAATGAACTAAAAGTTTATGGGGAGATGTTCGTCCTCTTTCTCCCCCTCCCCCCCCGTTCTTAGTGTGTAACATGCTTTCATTGCATAGTTTAATTGCAGCTTCCTATTTGAAACTAAATATAAATACTAAAATAATAATACTTGTATTTCATATAGTGCCTTATCACCTCCTTGAGACAC
The DNA here is from genome assembly GCF_018977255.1 of Callorhinchus milii. Taxonomy (NCBI): domain Eukaryota; kingdom Metazoa; phylum Chordata; class Chondrichthyes; order Chimaeriformes; family Callorhinchidae; genus Callorhinchus; species Callorhinchus milii. The sequence continues at coordinate 51,545,855 of NW_024704744.1, forward strand.
CTCAAAGCGCTTCACACGATATACTGTAAAATGGATTGAGTAGTTTGTGTGCGAAACATGGCAGCCAGTTGCACACAGCAGCGTCACACAAACAGCCAAGGAGTGAATGACCAATTTAATTGGGGAACTATTGGCCAGGACACCAAGAGAAACTCCCTTCTCCTTTCGAATAGTGGCATGGATATTCAACTGAACAGGCAGATGGACTCTTGGTTTAACATCGCATTCAAAGTATAGCACATCCAACACTGCATTGGAGTCAATTTAGTCTATGTGATTCCAAGTCACGATGTGGGGCTTGAACCCACAACCTTCTAACTCGGAAGTCAGTGCTACCACTGCGCCAGATTAACACATAATCTCTCTCTCCTCCCTTCCCCAACCCCACACACACACTATGACTTTCAGCTAAAATACATAAGGGAATAGCTAATCATTAATCTAGATTTTTGACGATTGTTGGTTAAGTTCTGAAGTTAGAACAATTGGATGTGCCACAAAAGTGATTGAGTAAGAAACAATAAATTTATTCAATGCATTTCAACCAGGAAAGTTTTCAAGACGTAATTTGACACCAAACTGATTAGAAAGGGGAGGTAACTATAGGCACAGTAGAAGAGGAAACTCGTCAGGTGTGATTTGAAGACTGGCAAGAGGGGGCAAGGCGGAGGGATTGAGACAGGGAGTTCCAGAGGTTTGGGCTGTAATGACTGAAAGCATAGCCAATAATGGTGGAGCAGAGGGTTGAGGGACACACAGAAGGTAGAGAAGGTAGAAAAGGAGGGTGTGAGCAGGTTGGAGAGAAAGGGAGGATGCTAGGGCATGAAGTGATTTGTTGGTAACTAAGGATCTTGAAATTGTTCTATTCTGCGACGGGCCTCGTAAGGGCAAGGGTGTTAGAGTGTGGAGTTTGGTATGAGTGAGGATACCAGCAACAGAGTTTTGAATCAGTTAGACCTTCTGAAGGGTGGAGCTGGGGGAGACCGGAGAGGAGTGCATTGGAGTAATCGAGGCGGGAGGTGACGAAAGCATGAATCAGGGTTTTAGTAGCTTTGAATGTGAGGTATGAATGTGAGAAATGAAAACCCAGACTTGCACAATTGATATGACCAAATTCTACATTAAATCAGGTAAATATTTGACAACAATCGAGAATTCAATAGGAACCAGTAAACTTGAGTTATCCTCTACCTAAAATTTATCCCACATCAAGTATGTGAAGGGCACTGATTCTTTAGAATTAGCCCTTGCACCCGCAGCTAACATGCAAACGTACCTCAAATTTTAAAAGCAAATTTCCCCAACTCCCCACCGTCGGCGGTCAGTCCTTTAGCCTCTGTCCCCACTTTTTGGAACTCATCCTACATTCCCAATGTCTTGCCCCCTCCCTTGCCTTCTTCAAGGCCCGTCTCGACCTTTTTCAACCGTGCCTTCAGTCACCCTCCTATCTACTCTCCCAACCTCCAGTTTGAGTCCAAATCCTTAACTACCAAATGCCTTGGGACATTCCCTCGATGTGAAAGGTGCCATATGAATGTAATTTGTTGTTTTGCAGTAATAATGCTGTTTTAAGATATTCCAAGGATTTCCTAAACCATGCTGCCAAGCAATAATGGGATGTAGTGGTCTCTGATTTCAGAGGAAATTAGAAAAATGTTTTTACTATTTTTTAATGATATAAATGGGCTCTATAATATTAGCAGCTAAGTTTTTAAATTGTACATTGAATATATTCACATATTATACACTGCATAGTAACAGTTTGCATTGTTAAAACAAATGTATACACTGCATTTCTAATAGGTTGCATTCCATGTTCATACAGGTTGCATTTCCGGTTGGAAAGTAAAACCAACCAAAACTTAAAATAAAAAAAGTTAACTAGATAAGGTTGACCCACAAAATGCAGAGTCACTAGCTCATTGGATAAATGATCTGTATGTTGATTTGCTGACCCATATGGACCAGGATATTTCTACAGATTTCAAAATGGTGAAAATTGCATGTGGTTGAATATTTATTCTACAGTTTAGACATTAGTTCATGCTTGTGACTTTCTCACATGCTTCAGTTTATCTGTGGAAGGTAATGAATTGTTGCTTCACTATTTGGCAGCAAGAATAATCCATCAGCCAGGTCAGCAGTGTGTTCAAACAGCCTATCAGTTGTTTGCCTGTCTGAACTGAATCAGGTAATGTTATGGCACAATGGAAGCAAAAGATAGAAACAAATGAGTATAAAGTTGTAATCTAACAAGTCATTAAACTGTGAATTGATGCTAATGCTTGTAAATCTAGCTGTTACTTATGGTGATTTGTTTTAAAAGCTGATGCGTATCTGAAGAACTGCAAAGACTCTTTCAAAGTTGCATCTCTACAAGCTTTCAGAAGTCCTGAAGGAAGATGAATTGCTGTTTCCAATCTGATTATAACATGGGATTGTACTTTAGTAGAAAAGATATTACAATCCATCTGGCTGATCACAAAAGCAATGTGGTGCCAGAAGTAGATTATGGTGAAAGAATTGTTCAGTCCTGCTCATTTTCAGATGCACTAGGTACTATGATCAATTGTAAGACTGTATGATGGGTATTCTTGAAGAGTGAGATCAAATGCACCAAAGGGCCTTCTTCATCCGAACCGACCTTGTGAACAATGCAGCTTCAGCAGTTTATCACCTCCATGGTAGTATCTGTTGTCAAAGATTGCAGTCTTGTTGTTAGCAGAAAGAGCACAGCAGCTTGAACTGTATATTAGCAGCATTCTCAAACTATTTATATCTAAGTTTTATGTACCTTCAATGGTAAAATATTGCATTTTTTGTTTTCTACAATTCTATTTCTAGCTTTTATTCTGCAGTTTCATTTAATTTTACTAAGATGATATTTAGGTTCCAATGGCATAAATCATATAGAACAGGTTTTTGTGGTGCTTCAGGGTGTGTCCACTGGCTTGTTCTTATCATTTGTGTACATTCCTGATAAGCCATGATTTAAGTAATTTGGGAGAATGGGAGTTTCAAATAAGTACGTATCTGAGGATCCCTTAAGTATCTTAGGCAAAAACATGAATAGTAAGCCATCTGTCTAACCTTTGGGAAAATTGCTGGGTTCTGCTGGGGATCTTAAGGTCGGTTTGCACGCATGCATCTTTAAACATTGAAAGGGTTGGAAGAAGAAGGGGCTAAAGAGGATTTTTAAAAAGATGTTCTAACACTACTTATGTTTTTCAGGTCAGTGACTCAACATCTGACTCACCTTTGCCAAATCTGCTTTTGCCAAGAAACAATGAATTGGATTGTAGTCAGTTTATTTGACTGTTGTGAATCTGACACTTTCATCTGAAGGGCTGCAATGGGGACAGTCCTTGGAATTGCATTTCAACCTATGTGAAAGACATCAATGAAGTATACAAGCTGCATTTGAAATGGATCTTGAAGTATATTGTTAAACAAATCTCCAATTTGTAAGCTTCGTAGTATCCCCGTAGTTCATGTAAAACAGAATCTTTAGTCCTATATGAACCATTGGTTGATACGGGTAGGTGCAGATTTTAATTTTTAGTGTACATTCAATATCAGCATCTGCCCATGGACTCATTTTATAGCTGTTGTTGAAGTGTCAATGGAACGGGACTAATTGACTGTGCCACCAAAGGCATGAATTTTAATGTTGAAACAACTATACTGACCGAATGATGCAGGACACAGATTTGTGTCAGAATGCCAGGAAACTTATACATATGAAGGTTTTATTCTTTTTAATCTGCTAATATATGACTAATTAACTGGTATTTTAAGTAATTTGAAACTGCATGAACTTATTTACATAAGTTTTGAAGGGCAACTAGGAATGAACCTTTCCCGTTTATTTGGTCTTCTCTAATCAAGAGTTGTAGAGGTTGTCTGTTGGAGATGAATGGATGACTGCTTTGGCATGTTGATAAGTTGCATTGAGCTGGCAAGAACATTGCTTGCAAAAGCTTGCATAACTTTATCGATCACTTGTGAACAAATTTCATTATCTTGAGCCAAGCAGGAGGAGGGAACAGGAAAAAAAGTGTTCATGTGTGGGCAAATTAATATTTTATAGGAAACCCAGAGCCAAATCAAGTTACTCCTTTCTGAAAGTTTTTTTTCTGCATGAATTGAGATATAAATGTATTTAAAGGATTCCAGAATACTTCCTATGTATCCATTCATCATTTTAGTGAACAACCTTCCCAAAGTTTTCTTAAAAGAAAAAAAAACCTTTTTTGTTCCTTTTTTCTTCCCATATTAGTACAGGTTGTTGTAAAGATAATCATATCACCAGGTTTAAAAACAAACTGCCTCCCTTCTGAAGTGAATCATCATTAATCTGCTTTAATGTGGTGATCAACTTTCTGTAGGTACATTCATACATGGTAAATTGTTTTGCATACTGCTTTTCTGTATGACATTTGTACATTTATTGAAAGTTTTACTGTACTGTTTGTACCCTTACTAGCCACCTTTTGAAGTTTCTATATAAGGCTACCAGTGGTATGCCAGAAATCAATACAGAGCAGCTCAAATTGCAAAAAATTATGCATTTCTTCAAATTTAACACGTAAGCTTTCCTTTTTATACAATAGGGTAATGCACATTTATATTTTATTATGGGGCAGAGATGAATCATTATGCATGACTATTTAGTAACTCGAATAGTTTGTCCCAAAGTTCATCGCATGAAATTCCCTGCAGTCACACTCATTGATATAAGTGCTCCTGGGGGAACTAGCAGTGAAATAAAATGTGATGGAAAGTTGTTGTATAATTGACCTGTTTCATGCTTGTATATGGGGCCCTTGTCTTTTCATCATACATCAAAATTCATCACAAATTGTGAATTATGTGTTGTATTTGTGGAACGATAGCATATCAATTAAGGCAACTAAATTGTTTTTCATCAAAGCAAATGAAGGTTAAGGTGGTATAATCATCACTGCCATTCATTGATATTTTTGTTGAATTTTCCACCAAAATTGTATTTAAATGACTTGTAAGGATTCTGGGGCATTTCTGCACTCAGTTTTGTTAAAAGCAGCATGGTAGCATAGCAATTGACATTTATTTCACTGTGGTTTCTGGTCTGAGCATTATTGGTATAATTGATTGCATCATACAGTCACTTTTCAGCGAGGTCAGGACATAGGACAATCTCAGGCTAGAAGAAAAGGGGGGAAAGGGCTTTGTATTGAGCCAGAGCAAATGTACATTCAGGTGCCCTTATGAAGTCAGAAGTCTAATGAGGATTAAAAACCAAATATAAATAATCGTTTTTTCTCTAAAATTAGCTTAATTTACTCAACACTAACCCAATGAACTTGAAATGAAAAGTATCTTTTCATGCTATTTTATTGCTGTCCACTGTATGGCTTTTTGGTTTTACGACAAAATAAGTCATTCTCACGAAAAAGTTAACTGATGCCTGATCCTTGTAGGTCAGTCAAATATACTCGGTTTGATGATCACTAGGAAACATCTGGTTAGTTTGCAGAGCAAGCCATGTGATATTTGTTCACGCTCCACAGTACACTTTAGTGTATTGAAATCTTATTTTAACTTTCACACCTCACAAATGCTGTCACGAGTTAAACTGTGAGTGTGCTGTACTGTTTTTTAAATCAGTGCATCTTTTTAAAAACTGACATAAGTATCTCAAATCCCATGGGGTTCATGAGCCACAAGAAGCCACTTTATATTAAGGGAAACGATATTGTATGGCAAGACAGATGAATATGCTAGCTTTATTTACTGGAAATTTGTCAGATAACAATTTTAACAGGGGGTGCGGTCTGTTAAACTGCAGTAGATTTTTAATTACATAAGGAAGCTAATGGTATGTAAGTTCTGTGTATTTCATTTATCTGTGCTCTAGAAGAAAACACAGTGCGCATGTAAAATAAAGCTCGACAGTATATATTGAAGTGAATTTCTCCCTGTAGCATTCATTGCCACATGCATAAAAATGTACACATTTTCACAGGCAAGTTATGGTAGATTTTAAGCTTCTATAAAACTTTCTGAGATTTTGGTCTATTCTTTACATGACTATTATTAAAAAAAAGTCATTGTTGTGTTAAGATGAGGATTGGTTACTTAAAACTAAATGGGTTTAGTACAATAAAAGAACAATTAAGTACATGTCCATCAATTTACCTTTAGACTTTGGTGAAAATGTCGGTATTCAGAGAGATTGCTTCAGTTTACTTTTCTGGATGTCAGTGGAGGTGGGTGATTTATACATGTACTGTATCGGCAGCAAAAGCAATCTTATAACCACCTGTCTTAAACAACATTGCCATTTATTCTAATGCAAGTAGAGAGAGAATTCAAATTTTCAGCATATGCTATTTCACACATTTGTACATGGATATGGTTACAAACTATTATCTATTCTATATTGGAATAACTTGAAGTGGTTGTAACTATTGTTTACTGATGCATACCTTGGGACAAAATAAAATGTATTGCTTCTGACTGAAGTTAGTGTAAATAAATGCCCCATTCACTATTCTTTAAAAGTGTAATCACTCACATTTTTCAATATTCACATTTGAAAACATAATTTTGAAGTGGTGAATAATAATCCCAAACTGACTTACTGGTAGATATTAATTATAGAGCAAACGTCTAGTTGCTGAGTAAAGGGTTAAAAAGTTGAGAGCATTTAAAAAGTTACATTGATGCATTACACAACAACAACAACATTTATAGTGCCCTTCATGGCTGTGTTTGAGTGCTTAAAATCGGAATGATGTTTAACCAGCTAAAACTGCATAGCTTTCCATTGTCTGGCAACCTTTGCTTGTCTTGCCCTAAAGGGCTTTGGCTTGCAGAATTGACTGGACCTGAGTGGGAAGAATTCCTGCTTTAAGTATCTGCCCAAGTCCTACTGATGAGATAGGCTGTGCTGGCCTGCAGTACTTAAGACCTGACTGCATCAGGAATCAGACCTCAGATTTCAGTTTAATAGACTTCTGTTTAACAACCAATATCTGTTTTATGGACTACAATTTTCATTTAAAGTCATCCCATCTTTCACCTCTTCCCCCTTTGGGTTTGATACTGCATTTGGAATAGACTATGGGAATAAAATAATTTTAAAAACTAAAACCCTGGCGAGCTGGACTAATGGGGGGGAAGAAATTCAGTCTAGCAAGTTGGAATTTCTGGCCAAGTGTAATTGCAATGCTTGTACTGCCATTTTTCACTGAAGGCTTTTTTCAGTGCCAAAATGGTTTGAATCAGAAGATACCAAATATGGAATCTTCTGTTTGTGGGATTCAAACTGAGTCAAAGTTCGTCTCCTTGCCTGGCCACTGTGAAGACAACAACAAAACTAGATTTGTATAGCGCCTTTCTCGTCAGGAGGACATCCCAAGGCGTTGGACAATCACAGTGTTTCGGATCCAAGCTGGGGGTCGGGGATGGTGGAGGGCTAGCGGAGAGGGAGGGTGACCGAAGGCATGGCTGAAGGAGGGTCTTGAGATGGGTCTTGAAGCAGGCAAGCGAGGCAGCCAGGCAGAGCGACTGCAGCTTGCAGTTCCAGAAGGTGAGGTGAAGAGTGGCTGAAGGCCCGGCCACCAATGGTGGGGCAGGCGAGGTGGGGGATATGAAGCAGGCAGGAGCCCGCTGAGCGGAGGGAGCAGTCAGGTTGGTAGGGGGATAGGAGGTCACAGAGGTAGGTGGGGGCAAGACCATAGAGGGCTTTGAAAGTGAGGACCAGGATCTTGAACTGTATCCTCTGTGATGGAAAACCAGTGGAGTCGGGCGAGGATGGGGGTGATAGGGCCATGGAGCCTAGTGCGGGAGAGGACATGGGCTCAGAGTTCTCGATGATCTGCAACCTACGGAGGGAGGTGTTGGGGAGGCCGACAAGCAGGGAGTTTGCGTAGTCGAGTCTGGATGTTATGAATGTGTGTATGAGGGTCTCGGTGGCCTGTGGTGTGAGACAGTGGCAGAGCCGGGCGATATTGCGGAGGTGGGGGAAGGCAAAGCGGGTCATGGAATGGATGTGGGGAAGAAAGGACAGTTGAAGGTCGAACAAGACACCAGCAAGCACAGTGAGGCTACATGATACCAAGATAGTGCCAGGGCTAAAGACCCATAATTCCACACCCAGAGAAAGAAGCAATAGAAAAAGGTTATTTTTAAAGAAAAAACTTTTACCATGCAATTCATAATTATATAGTGTTTTTTCTCTAGATGACAAAACTCTGTACTTATACCTGGAGTTGTGGTTCATATCTCCAGGGCTTGAAATCCACTTCATCGTGCGCTAGCAACAGGAGTCTACACGCATACAAACCATGGACATTTTTATAATCTATTTATAATTGGAGTGGAGTCCTGCAGTTCAGTGGTTAGAGCACTCGCTTTGCAAGCGAGACACCTGGGTTCAATTCCAGGCACAGGGCGAAACCTTGGGCAAGTTTCCTTACTCCACACAGAGCCTAATAATAATCCCTCCAAAACCAAAAACAATAATAAATTGGTCGTTTTCAATCCACGGCTGTTTGTGGGACATTGCTGTGCGTAATTGGCTGCCGCGTTCGCTCACAAATATACAGTCAATTCACTTTACAGTATATTCTGTGAAGCGCTTTGGGACGTCTAGAAGACGTGAAAAGCGCTATATCAAATGCAAGGATTATTATTATAATTATCTATTTGGGCCTGTTCCAGCATTCTGGGTACCCGGGGTGGCAGGACTAACGTAAGCCCGAGGTTTACTGTATATCTATCTACCTGAACACCAGATATATATTCTCTTTGACTGAGCTTTCAATTATCTTTCCCTTTGCTGCCCCCCCTCAGCTGCCACCCCACCTCACCATCAGTACTTTGAACCATCCACCCAAAGTGAAAGGCACTATAAAAATGTATAATGTATTGTAAAAGTCTTTTATTAAAAGACCTTTTTACATTGCTTCCTTCTGTGGGTGTGGAATCAGAGAGTCTTTAGTCCTGGCACTATCCTGGTATCATGTTGTTTGGGAGATAATGAAGCTCCTCACAACCTGCTGCTATGCCAGGGTGTTGGGGCTGGTATGTTGCTGCTCACTGCAGCAGATATAAAAATTGCAGATTGTGCCACATATGACATCATCCCTGGCAGCTTCTTTGCAGCAAAGCCTTTAAAAGGAAGGCTGCAGCACCTGTTGATTTGGTCAAAGCCTGGTTTGGTGGTGACCCTAACAGTAAGCAGTGTGACACTATTAACCAGCCAGAAAAGGCTGCTGACTGTTTCTATCCTGCAGTGCAGTGCATCTCCCTGTAAGTGAAAAACATTCACTTTAAAAACATGCTGTCTGTCTTATGTGAAACTTTACGATCGTCATCCTCGTCTTCAAATGGCTGCACCGCCTAGGCCCAACCTACCCCTGTGCTACCCTATTTCCCTGCACATCCTTTGCTTCATTTTCCCACCCATTCAGACACTTCTCCACTTTCTAGCCTTCTCTTCCGAAATGGCTCCCTCCTCTGTTTTCAAACCCTGTCTCATTGACCATGGTTTTCAAAAACCTATCTTGATAACTGTGGGTTAAATTACCTCTCCCTCCTCCCTCCCTATTAACTTGTACCCCCACTCCACTTTTGCAAAAAGCTTTGGCACATTGTCCTGTGTGAAAGGTGTTCTACTGTATAAATACAAACTTGTCATTGATATGAATTAGCTCACTGCAAGAAAAAAATTTGGAACAAACATCCGAACTGTGAATTCAAAACAACATTTCTACATTGATGAAATGACGATTGTAATTGCAGTTGGATTATTTACAAATTAACCTTTCGTCTGCTCATGCTAAAATGGATTAACCTGACATTGACCCTCCTTGCTACTGGTTATGAAGCGGAAATTGATTAACAGAAGTCCTGGAAAATAATTAATCTGAACCGTGATACGATCGGGTAGTGCTCAAACTGCTTTTCCTGAATTTATTAAATTGTAGTTGCGTAATGGCCAAAATAAATCTAAAGCATAACTTCATACCTTGAGAGATAAAAATGGGTTGCAATAGTACAACATACACAAACCTTTGTTTGGTTTCTGACTGAGTGTTAAATACTAACTGGTTTGTAAAACAGAAAATAGAGAAAGTGGATGGTGTCCTATTTAAATATTCTGAGCATCCGGGATTTTTAAGAGGGAGCCGCGCCCTCAGAAACCCTTTTAAAAGCAGCTCCTTCTGCCAAGAATTCTGATTAAAATGAACATTTTCTTGCTTTGTCTGATTTTTTTCAAAGAACAATTGATAATCACATAATCGGGCTTACTGTTTTGTAGGGTTCTGGATCTGAGACTGATGGGGAAGTCATGTTTGATATTAATCATTGTGGGCCCTATTTTCAAGTGTTAATAATTATTTTACCAATTTACCTGTCTGCTCCCTCCTGCTTCCCCGCCCCGCCTCGCCCGCCCTACCATTGGCGGGAGGGCCTTCAGTCTCTCTGTCCCCACCCTCTGGAACTCCATCCCATAGTTTCACCCCCTCCCTTTGTTTCACCCCCTCCCTTGTCTTCTTCAACAACAAAATTACATTTGTAAAGCACCTTTCACGTCAGGAGGACATCCTAAAGGTGGTGAACAATCAAAGATCAGGACACGAGCATGTGGACCAGGGTTGGGATGAGGGAGGGCAGAGAGGGAGAAGGACGGCTGAAAGCACAGTCAAAAATAAGGGTCTTGAGTCTTCGGGAGTTTTTTGCCTTGAAGGAGGCAAGGGAGAGGACGAGGTGAAGGGTTTGCGGGATGGAGTTCTAAAGAGTGGGGGCAGAGAGGCTGAAAGCCCGACCGCTGATGGTTGGGCAGGTCGGGTGGAGACATGGAGCAGGCCAGACCCTGCTGAACGGCAGGAGCGGACAGGTTGATAGGGAGTCAGAGGGTCATAGATGTAGGAGGGGCCAAGTCCATGGGGGGCCTCGACAGTGAGAATGAGGATTTGAATTCTATCCTCTGAGGGATGGGGAGCCAGTGGAGCTGGGTGAGGGTGGGGTTGATGGGGTCACGGAGCTTGGTGCAGGAGAGGACACGAGCTGCAGAGTTCTGGATGATCTGCAGCTTGTGCAGGGAAGAGTTGGCCAGGCCAACGAGGAGGGAGTTTCCGTAGTCGAGCCTTGAGGTGCCATATGTGTGTATGAGGGTTTCGGCAGCCTGAAGGGTGAATGAGTGGTTGAGTCCAGCAATGTTGCAGAGGTGGGGGAAGGCAGAGCAGATCATGGCACAGATATATGAGGGAGAAAGGACACTTGAAGGTCGAACAAGACTCCCAGGTTCCTGACTGGCGTGTGCCAATCAGGAGAGACTCGATTTTGCTGACGTTCAACTAGAAAGTTGTCTCTCATCCAGGACTTGATTTCAGACAGACAGTCTGTCAGGTCGTCAGCTGTCCTGGAATCGAGGGTGGAGGCAGAGAGATAGAGTTGGGTATCATCCGCATACATGTGGAAGTTGACCCCACATCTGTGGATGATGTCACCAAGAGGGAGCATGTAGAGGTTGGAAAGGAGGGGTCCGAGGACAGAGCCCTGAGGTACACTGCACAAGTCTGTGAAGGGGCTGGAAGAGAAACCGTTGGCGTCTCAAAATCTATCTCAAGACCCTCCTCTTCAATCGTGCCTTCGGTCACCCTCCTACCCCTAGCCTTCCCACCCTCCACCCCTCCTGATCCCAACCACCACTCGGGTGCAGATTCCTAACTGTCCAGGGCCTTGGGACATCCTCCTAACATGAAAGTCACTATACAAATGTAATTTGTTGTTGTTTGTGTTTTGCCAATTTAGCGCCAGTCCAGAATACAGTGCTTGGCATTAATTAATGACCACTTAGGCAGGATTGTACTACATTTCAATTTCCAATATAAGTTTATCTGATTGTAAGCATTTACTATTTACTTCCAATCAACAAAAAGCAGCAACTGGGTCAATTATTAGGAAAATCCATTGACAATATCATTGAAACTAGGGTAATCCTGATCAGACCACAACATTTCTTTGGTTTAAGATATGTCACACACTGGCACACAAATAGTTTCATAATCATTGCCATTGATATAATACCTTATCATATTACTGGTATAATTCAAAACACTTTAGAGGATTTTACTGTAAAGTGTAATTAATGATTGGGTATTTGTAGACAATATGTGGAGTCCTGTAGCTCAGTGGTTAGACCACTCGCTTTGCAAGCGAGAGACCTGAGTTCAATTCCAGGCACAGGGCGAAACCTTGGGCAAGTTTCCTTACTCCACACAGAGCCTAATAATAATCCCTCCAAAACAAAAAACAATAATAAATTGGTCATTTTCAATCTACGACTGTTTGTGGGACATTGCTGTGCGCAATTGGCTGCCGCGTTCGCCCACAAATATACAGTCAATTCAATTCACAGTCTACTCTGTGAAGCGCTTTGGGACGTCCTCCCGACATGAAAAGCGCTATATCAAAATGCAAGGATTATTATTATTATTATTATTAATATGGCAGCAAATTTACACACAGCAATGTCCCAGAAACAGTCATGAAGAGAATAACCAATTTAATCTGGGGGATTGCCAGGGCACTGGGAGAAACTCCCTTATCTTTTCAAATCGTGGCATGGGATACTTAACATTCACCTGAACAGGCAGTCAGGGCCTCAGTGTAATGTATCCTTTGAAGGAATGGCATCTGACAATGCAGCGTTCCGCCCTGCGCTTCATTCAAGGGTCATCTTCGAACTGGACATCATTGAAGTTGAATACTTTGTAATACTGATGAGCACAGTTCTTTGAATCTGATCTTTCATATTGTGGAGCAACAACAACCTGCACTTTTATACTGCCATTCATGTCGTGCAGGATAATGTCTCGTTTGAGTCACTTGCCGCAGGCGAAAAGGGGAAAGTACTGTAACGTACCAGTTAGAGCACTCACTTCGCAAGCGAGAGCACCCAGGTTCAATTCCCAGGGTTTACTAAGGGCGAAACTTAGTAACGTTTCCTTACTCCTCGCGCCTCTGTTTACCTAGCAGTAAATAGGAACCCAGTTGTTAGTCGATTGGTGGATTGCTCTCCGGGGGTAATAATCCCTTCAAAAAATAATAATAATAATTTGGTCACTCAATCCATAACTGTTTGTGGGACACCTCTGTACATAATTGGCTGCCATGTCTCATCCACAAATTATACAGTCAATTCACTTTACAGAATATTCTGTGGAGTTCTATGAGATGTCAATAATATGATAAGACCACCTACATTGATGGCAAGGATTATTATTAAAGGGAAGAAAATTAGAAGTGAATAGAATTTAACCGTACAATTCAAAAGTGATTGTTAATGTTCATCTCTGTAAATAAACAAGATATACAAAATTTGCCTATGGTGCAGCAGTGAAAGAGAAATCGGAAATCCAGGATTCAGCAGGTCCAGTATATACAAGATTGACAGCAAAATATTTATTGTGAAACTGTAAAGCATAGAACTTATTTCCTCCTTTTTACTCTCTTGCTCACCTCAGGTCATGTATCATTCCCAAGCGCCTAGTAACCTGTTCCTCAATCTTTGTAAATGTCTAAACCACCGCGTGGAGGAGCTCCGAAAGCCCTTGATAGTCTTCTCTGTGATTTTATTGCCATTCTCCTATTCCTGTGAGGAATGTTCCTGATCCCTGCCTAGCACCCTCCAACAACAGGACAGCTGTAATCGGGAATCATGCCATGGTGAAGGAATTGAATGTCACAATGCATTAGAGAGGCAAAGGGTCACGTGACTACACCACCGCTTCGGGCTGGTTTTCTAATGCACTGGCAAATCCTCAGAACCATTTACAGAAAGCATAGCTGAAGGAAAGAGTGCTTTACTTACTTCATCTTCACTCCCACTCACAGCCATATTTACTTTCTTTTGTATCCAAGTCACGGTCTAGAGAATATTGCAGACAATGTAATTGCCACCTACAGAAGATAACGATGGCACATTTATCTTAGATAAATGGCAGCTATTCCATAACTTAACATGAGTATTCTCTTAACATTGTCAAACTGTACTAAAATTTATTTTGTTCTACAATCCATTGTTGTTGTGTAAACATCATTAAAGCACATACAATGCCATCTAGTGGATAGTTAATGGAATGGGAAAGGTCAAGGAATATTTGTCAAGGAGGAGTGGGTGGTTTAGCTTTTCTTTGACCCCCTCATTTTTGAGACTCTGATCACTAGTTCCACCCCTTTATTCTTTTGCCTATTTACCATTGTCCATGTTCGTTGAGGTCAGTCACCTCTATGTCATGTGCAATATAAATAACCTAAACAGATCAGGGGCTGTTCCTGTGCGCTCTCTTTCTCTCACACACATTATTGCAGGACGTACTATTTACAATACAATACACATATTCCTATAGGATATAAATTATGATTCTAGCTGTATCTTAATAATTTTGTATTTGAAAATGTTGTAGCCAGTGTTATCGAGGACAAGCTGGAGCTCTGTAGCACAGCCTGTTGATGTAGCTGTGCACTATGGTAGGAGGTGAGTTTGTATCCGTAATTTCCCATATGTTGAGTGCTCAATCCCTGTGAGCTTGTCAGGTGAAGGTACTTCCCCACAGGCAAAATTGGTGGGTGGCCAGATTCATGTATTTGCCAGCAACTAATTGGCACAGGCACAAAAGCTGAGTGTTGTGCCTTCTTCCCTTTGGATGCGTATGGGTCTGCTGTTAACAAAAGAGGCAAACACACTCAAAAATCTTTTTGCATGCAACAAAACAATTAAATTGAACAAACACTTGTAGTATTACTCACGCTATTGCTTGCTTGACTTTATGAGTAAAATAATTTTTGGCTGGTTCCTTTGAAAATAAAATGCTTTACTCATCTCATTTTGAACAAGCATTTTGAAACAGATCTCCCCGCAATCCCTCTCCGCTGCCCTGGAGTCCTCTGAACTCCTCCCCCTCGGCCCACCTCACGCACCAACCCATCCTCTGCGATTACTCTCCTCCACAGCACACTCTCCACCACACTCGACGCCCTTGCCCCCCTCACCTCTCGAACTGCCTCCTATTCCCAATGCTCACCCTGGTTCACCAGCCACTTCCGCTTGCTCAAGGGCCAGGTGTGGGCTGCCGAACGTACTTGGCTCAAATCCGGCCTAATGGTCCACCAGCACATCTAGCTGGACCTCATCAAAACCTACTCCACTCTTACTTCAGCTAAATGGTCCTTCTACTCCAGGTTAAGCCTGGAGACGAAGGGCAACCCCAGGCTCTTGTTCTCCACCACCAACCGGCACCTCCGCCCTCCCCGCCATGCCTCGCAGATTCTTTCCTCCAACTCCCACTGCGAATAAATGCTGGACTTACTTGACTCCAAAATCGAGGAAATCTGCTCAGCTGCCACTGCCCTCCCAACTTCAACCCCTCCCTACCACCCCCCACACTCCGAACACTACCCATCCCTCCTTCCACACCTTTGAACCTGTCACCCTCTTCTCTATCATCACCACTATATCCTCCTTGAAGCTCACCAATTGCTCCCTAGTCCCCAAACCCATCCCTCTCCTTAAATCCCAACTCCACCTCCTTGCCCCACTACTCGCTGACATCATCAACCTCACCCTGTTTCTGTGCTGTCTGGTCAAGGTCACAAGTGACATCCTGACCATGTGTGACCAGGGCTCCCTCTGCCTCCTCGTCCTCTCCGCCGCCTTTGACACTGTGGACCATTCAATCCTCCTCCACCGACTCTCCTCCCACCTCAACCTCCAAGGTTCTGTTCTTGACTGGTTCAGGTCCTACTTTTCACACCGCCTCCACTTGGTCTCTGCAAACAGCTTCTCCTCCAGCCCCCGCACAGTCTCATGCGGTGTTCCTCAGGGCTCTGTCCTCGGTCCCCTCCTCTTCACCCTCTACGTGCTCCCCCTTAGTGACATCATCCGCAGACATGGGGTAAATTTCCACACGTATGCGGATGACACCCAACTTTATCTCTCTGCCTCCATCCTCGACTCCAGGATCACTGGTGTCCTGACCGACTGCCTGTCCGATATCAAGTCCTGGACGAGGGACAACTTTCTCCAACTCAACGTCAGCAAGACCGAGGCCCTCCTGATTGGCTCTCACCAGCGCCTCCGCACCTTGCCTTGCCCCCTCCTACCTCTCTGACCTGCTGATTCCCTACCAACCTGCCCGCTCCCTCCGTTCAGCGGGCTTCAGACTGTTCCATGTCTCCTGCCCGACCTGCCCTACCTCACTTCCTCCCTTGCCTCCTTCAAGGACGGTCTCAAGACCCTCCTCTTCGGTCGCCCTCCCACCTCTCTGCCTTCCCTCACCTCTACCCCACCCCTCCCCCTGCTCAGGTCCTGACCCCTGACTGTCCAGCACCTTGGGACGTCCTCCCGACGTGGAAGCTGCTCTATAAATGTAATTTTCTTGTTGTTGTTGAATTGACCCTAACTGATGTATAACATTACCAGGTATGCACAGTAACACAAACTATTATGATGAAACCCAGAACTCGGTTCTAATAAAACACAGAATTGCTCATGAATCGTGCATTTTCTGGAGCTTGTTGGTTGCAGACGGTGTCTTAAAAAAAACAAATAATGTTTTTTATTTTGCAATGGCTGTCCCCCGCCTCGCTTGCCCCACTATTGGCAGGCGGGCCTTCTGTCACTCTGCCCCCACCCTCTGGAACTCCATCCTGCAGTCCCTCCGCCTCACCCCCTCCCTTACCTCCTTCAAGACCCATCTCAAGACCCTCCCCTTTGACCGCACTTTTCATCACCCTGCTTCCCCCCCGCCCTCCACCCTCCCCAATCCAGACCCCGAGCTTGGGTCAGAAACTTTGATGGTCCGGAACCTTGGGACGTCCTCCTGACATGAAAGCGCTATACAAATGTAATTTTGTTGCTGTTGTTAACATGTTAAAAAATCTGTGGACCCCACAGAAAACAGCACTCATAAGCACACTCATAATTTAAAACTTGGATGTACCATAAACTGGAACAATAGCCTTCACCTATAAATTCCTTCATGCTCGAGCACATCGTCTCTGTGATCTCCTACTCCACTGTTCTGCTCAGCTGACCTGCTCAGACCCTGCCCATTTTATCTCATCAGCTTATTATTAGAACAATATTTTAAATTGACTTTTTAAAACATCATTTCCAATTTTTGCACTAGAATTTTCTCTTAAATTAAAATAGATGCATCTGAAAACAGGAAGACATACATTTCTGGATGCCATCTGGAATCTTATTATTAATGTTCAATGCAATGTCATGAAGTGGAACAAATACGTGTATTTGTTATATGTTGGTCAGATAGTCTACTTTCCTTCTCCCAGCAACAGACAAGCTATTGGTTTCCTATAGTTGCTGCATGTCTTCATCAATTGGTTGAATTTAGATTGCCAATGCCAAATGTGGACAACAGGATACCAGTGTTATTGGCTGATAATACAGACCTCCACAACAAATCAGAAACCCTGTATCTAGGCGAATGAGTAGTGTGAAGCTATTTTTGCCTGCTCAGAATATAGGAAGTGCAATGCTTGCTTGAGCAGTATGTGAAACAGCTGAAGATGAATAATAATATCATCTAAAAGCACTGTGTCTGTCTGAATTATTCACAGCTCCATGAGCAACTGGAAGAGAAGACCAGAGGCTAACCACCACTGCTCCTGTGGTAATTCAAGGAGGCAAAGCCCTGTATTTAGCACAATGGATCAGTTGGATTAGTGCAACCAATTGCCCCTTTTCTTAATTGAACTACACTATCTACAACATTTGTAGAAACAGCACTCAAGGATAAAGCCTAAAAATGCTCTTATATGGTATACTGCATGAAAATGAAGTAGGATGAAATGCAATTGGCTGAAAGGCAGGCAGTGTGTGACAGGCCTCTTAATCGCGTAGTGATATAAAGCAAAATCCTTACATTAGTTTTGAAGCTTTATATAAGCCTCAGATAACAGCAGCAGTTATCATTAACCTACATAATGGAGATGTGATTTGGCTGATGAAAATCTTCACAGATTACTTTAAAAATAAAATCAGTAATCATATTTTCTGTCCTTACTTGTTTAGATTATTTTAAGCATTTATTACTTGCTATTTTTGTTGCTAACATGTTGGAGTCCTGTAGCTTACTGGTTGGAGGACTCGTCTCGCAAGCGAGAGATCTGGATTTGATTCTCGGCAGGGCGAAACATTGCACAAGTATTATTATTTATATTTGATGATAATAATAATAAATTAATCCTTTCATTTTGATATGAGTGTGAATTCATTTTTATCCTCCACAGATTGTTGCATTTACACTCAAATTCCCTCTTCCAATCTCTCATCTACTTTTTCTCATGACCACTGGTGACTATCCTCCTTGTGAGGAAGGGGAGGGGGAAGCACAGTCTCCTTGGAGTTGAGCTGGCTCAAAGGTAACATGTTTGGCATAGAATATTGGAATCAAGTCAACCTTCTGTGGTGGTCTCTGTAGCCCCAGTTCCTGAGCCAGACGAGTACACAGTACTCGTGGGCACTGCTGATGACAGCCTGGCTCAGCAGGCGGACTGGGCTCTTTCCAACCGTCATCTGATACTCAGCAGAATTAGGTAAGCAGAGTGTGTCCCTACAGAGTGAGTGTGCATTCTATTCCAGACACAGGGAAATTTCCATGTACTGTATATGCAAACATCCTCTTAGTCTAGTTTGGTTACTCTTAATAATAGGTGATGGGTTTTCGCATGTGACACCTTCAATATGCTGACAAGAGAAAAAAGGAATCAATGGGCCTTATTTTACAGTTTGTGAATCCAAATGCTCACTCCTGTTCTCACTAGGTCTGAAATTTCATCTAGAAACAATTTCATTACATTGTAACTTATAGTAGTGAACCAATTTAAACCACCAATGAGGTAGTCCAATACTTTTGCTGATTTTCAGTAACTTACATTTGCTTCATTTTGGTCAGTTTTCATTGAGATGAAAGTCAAAGTCATTTGCCTACATCTTTTCATCCCAGCATTTTAATGAATCCAGCTACATGACGATTTTATACATTAGACTAACATTTGTGGTTTGCTGCACATCGCCAGGCCAAACTATGGAGAATGACGTTTCTCTTTATGATAATATTGGGATTGCGTATAAGAAAAAGTAGATATTGTTCTACTAATGGATGCTTCAATCAGCCCAAAATAATCTGAGAATTCACAAGTGGATAGGACTCGGAGCTTGACAACAGAGTGCTTGACTGCTTCCCAACTCAATGTGCTGGTAGGATATGTATTTAATAATACATTTGCATTTGACATCATCGAAACATAATAATAATAATCCTTGCATCTGATATCACGTCTTCAAGATGTCTTGAAGCTCTTCACAGAATATACTGTAAAGTGTATTGACTGTACACTTTGTGGGCGAAATGCGGCAGCCGATTTCATACAGCAGTGTCCCACAAGCAGTCGTGAATTGAGTGACCAAATTATTATTGTTTAATTTTTTTTTTAAGGGATTATTACCCCTGGAAAAGCGACCAACAACCGGGTTCCTACTTACCTCTAGGTGAATTTTCCTACTAAGGAAATGTGCCTAAGGTTTTGCCCCACCTGAAAATCTGTTCGCTTGCGAGGCAAGTGCTCTAACCAATATGCTACAGGACTCCACAATCTTTGAGACGTTTCAAAGCACTTCACAGGATTTTACTGTAAAGTGTAATGGCTGTAATTGTAAGTGAATGTGGCAACCAATTTGCGCACAGCAATATCCCACAAATAGTCTTGAAGTGAGTGACCAATCTAGGGTATTGTTGGCCAGGGCACTGGGAAAAACTCCTTATTGGTTTGAAAAGTGCGATGGTATCTTTATGTCTCCACAAAGAAACAGAGGGCTTCTTAATTGAATATCTCATCCAAAGGATGGTAGCTCAGAGTTTCCCCAACACTGCAATGGCATATCAGTCGAGCCATAGCCAATGAGTTCAAAGTTCCAATGTGGGGCTTGAACCCACAACCATCTGAATCAAAGATGAGAGACTACCAAAGACGGCCAAGCGGACACATATCCTGGAAGGATGATATTAAATGGGATGAGGGACCTTCTTCATCCGAACCTCTTATGATCTTGTGATAATATTTCACTAGGCCCAAGGTAAGCTATAATTTTTATTGAGGGATAATAATCCCTCAAGNAAAAAAACAATAATAAATTGGTGACTTCATCCACAACTGTTTGTGAGACACCTGCTGTGCGCAATTAGCTGCCGTGTTTCGCCAACAAATGTACAGTCAATTCACTTTACAGTATATTCTATGAAGCGCTTTGAGACATCTAGACGATTTGAAAAGCGCTATATCAAATGCAAGGATTATTATTATTATTATTTTTTATTTGCAAAAGAAAAAGCAAGCTGTCATTTGTGTTTTATTTATCCTCCCAAGACTATAAAAATTTAATTTCCTAAAATAATTAAAAATGATATTCTGAAAAATAGATTACCATTTAACTAGATATATCTGATTTGCCTTTTTTTATAGAATAAGATCATTTTCTATTTTATGTTCAGGGTTAATAGCTACACCTTTACTTTGACGGAAGACATGCATTTCTGTTGCCTGATTGCACAAGATCTACACTATAGTGGGAACAGATAGTCAAGAGCTTTAATCAGCTCAAACTCCTTAGATTAGTAAAGTAACACAATCTGACTGGCTGCTGAGCGAGCCCTAATCCCCGACAGAGTTTACATTCTAACAACTCCATTTAAATATCCGCACTCCAAACATTTTTAAAGGGACTATGCTGTTAAGTACCTACTCATGCTCATAATGCCAGGCACTGTTTGTGCTATGCATTGAAATCCACCCCTTTCATATTGAGAAAAGCATCCGAGTATCAGAAGCAACACTCTTTAAGTATTGCAAATCAACTCTAATCCTATTCATTACATTATACTTATACTTTATGATTCAAGATCACAGACTGGGCTATAGAGACTGAAGATTCCAAAGGGCAGCCACATTTTAGGAAAAGTACAGCCGGGCAATATGATTGCATTCCAATGTAGTCATTACATTGAATTACTCATTCGGTAGTTACTCAATTAATTAATTAATGAATGTCGTAATTATTATTCAAAGTATTTTTTTCTTCCAGTATAAGGGACCAAATTAATGGAAAAAAAGGAACATGGGAAACTGTATGTGTGAAGTAAAATATGTGCTATCCAAAAGTTAATTGAAAATGGCTGCAGGTTCTCAAAAGATTACAGGGGAGGTTGAGATGAAGACGGTCATTCAGTCAATTTGATCTCACCCTTCAAGAATTCCAGCTTTACTGAGTTCCCATTTCAGCATCAAACGTAAATGAATCCAATGCCCCGGCCTCAACCATTCTTCTTGGAAACACAATTCAGCCATTAATTACTCGTTGCTTTCTGCATTACTGCCTCTGGAGCCTCCCTCCCCCTACCTCGTGGAGTGCTACAGCTCAGTGGTTAGAGCACTCACCTTGCAAGCGAGAGACCTGGGTTCATTCCCGGCAGGGCAAAATGTTGGGCAAATTTCCTTACTCCACACACCTCCTTTACCTACCAGTAAGTAGGAATCCGGTGATTAGTCGATTGGCGGATCGCTTTTCTAGGGGGAATAAACCCTTCAAAAAAAATAATAATTTGGTCACTCAATCCACGACTGTTTGTGGGACACTGCTGTGCACAATTGGCTGCTGTGTTTCGACCACAAAATATACAGTCAATTCTCTTTACATTATATTCTGTGAAGCGCTTTGAGACGTCTCGAAGATGTGATAAGGCGCTATATCAAATGCAAGGATTATTATTATTATATTGTGCTAACTGTATGCAAATCCTCCATATCCTTTGACGGGGGTAGGGACAGGAGATAAACTTGCTCCAAGGTGATATGCTTGGCAAGTGAATGTCGTAATTTTGTCAATCCTCTGTGGTGGTAATCAGTAATCCGGTTCATGAGCCAGGTGGATCTGCACTGCAGATGACAGACCAGCTGGCCTGGCTCTTCCGTAGAACTTGGAGGTGCAGGGATTCTTCCCATCTCCTGTTAACTCTAAGTACCAAAACCTCAAAGGGTAGGGTGCTCCTAGCTAGACAAGCAATGAGAAAGCTGCCAGATGGTGCTTTCAACGGCAAGCTATGCAGTTTTAACCGGCTAAATTCAAGCAGTACTCCAACGCAGACTCTGGAGTCCCCATGCCTTGGCTCTTGCCAAATTGCTCCTAATACTCTCCAGAATTAGGTAAGCCGGGTCCCTCCAGGGAAAGAGTGTACATTCGATTCCAGTCATGGAAATTTCCATGTTTACCTCATGCCTGAAATGCTGTACACTGTCCAGGGCCTTGGGACGTCCTCCATACGTGAAAGGTGCTATACAAATGTAATCTTGTTGCTGTTGTTACTTGTCACTGACTTGTCACCGACATCTTAGCCAGGACCACATAGCCTGCGGGCTGATGCTGTCCCGCTGATCGCTCGCTTCTGGTCTCTGCATGCGCGTATTGGCTGCCGCCCCGACCCGAGCCTCCCCCTCCACTCTAAATGTCTCTCCTCCCACCTCCCTCTATCCGCTACTCCCACACTGTCCTTCTCTCCCACCGCCCCCCCCTCCCTTGCCTTCTCTCTCTCCTGGACCCCATCACCACTTCTCTCTGCTCCAGCCTGGGCATCCTCCGCCGGGCATCCTCCACTGGGCCTATCATGGGTCCAGGCACTGGCTGTCCCAGAGCAACAACCCCAAGTGTCCAATCATTCACTCCCTCCGCACAAACCGCCTCCTTAAGGCAAACACAACTTCCCCCTTCCTCATACGTATCCTCCCCAACTCTCCACTCCCCCCACACTCCACAGCCATCTCTTCTGTACACCCAAAAATCATCTCTGTATCACTCTCTCCATCCTCTCCTCCCACCGCATTTCCCTTCAAAATGTCCATTCCCTCACAAACAAAGCCCTCACCATCCATGACCTCATCCTGGATGAGCATCTCGACATTGTTGGGCTTTCAGAATCCTGGCTCTCCCCCAATGACCCCGTCCCGCTAGTTGAAGCCTCCACTCCAGGCTATACCTTCCACCACACCCCCTGTCCAAACCAATGTGGGGGCGGGGTGGCCATCATCTCCAAAGCTTCCCTTGGTCTTTCCCCCCGTTACTCTGGCTGCTTCCCCTCTTTTGAGCACCTCACCCTCTTCCATCCCTCTCTCCCACTGAAAATCATTCTGGTCTACTGCCCCCCCAAGACCCTGGCTCCTTTCTCTCTGACATCTCTACTCTCCTCTCTTCCCTGTCCCTCTGCTCCGAACGCCTGCTCATAATGGGTGATTTCAACCTCCACCTAAACTCCTCTTGCACCGCATCTTCTGACTTCACTGCTCTCCTCTCCTGCCTAAACCTCACCCTTCACATAAATTCACCGACCCACAACCGTGGACATGTCCTCGACCTCGTCATCACCCCCGGCCTTGACATTTCCAACCTGAGCATAATGGACAAAGCCATCTCGGACCACTTCCTCATCTCCTTCTTCTCTCACATCCCTCCCTCCTCCACCAAGGAAAAGGCTACTCCCTGAGACCCTCACAAAGCCCCTCACATCCTCCGATATCCTATCCCTCTGGTCTTCCACCCACAGAGATCCTGAAGTAGCCGTCCAGCTGCTCCATGATCGCCTCTCCTCCACCTTCAACCCTCTCGTCCCCGTATTTCAAACTTGGCCTTCCTTGCCAAAGTCCTAGAACGCGTTGTTGCCCATCAACTCTGCGCACACCTCTCCTCCCACTCCCTCTTCAAACCCCACCAGTCCAGTTTCCACCCAGCCCACAGTACAGAGACTGCACTTGTGAAAGTCTCAAAAGACATCCTCTCTATTTGTGACCAGGGCTCCCTCTGCCTCCTTGTCCTCCTGGACCTCTCCGCCGCTTTCGACACAGTCGATCACATCATCCTCCTCCACCGCCTTTCCTCCGTCATCCACCTCAGTGGGACCGCACTCACCTGGCTCGAGTCCTACCTTACAAACCGCCAGCAATACATCTGCACAAACAGCTTTTCCTCCCGCTCTGACCCGGTTACCTGCAGGGTACCCCAAGGATCCATCCTTGGCCCCCTCCTCTTTCTGATCTATATGCTCCCTCTTGGGGATGACATCCGCAGACATGGGGTACACTTCCACATGTATGCGGACGACACCCAACTCTATTTTTCCACCTCACTTTGCAACCCCCAGGCCCCTGATGTTCTGTCAGCCTGCCTGTCAGACATCAGGAGCTGGATGAGCGTGAATTTCCTGCAGCTAAATGTTGACAAGATAGAAGGCATACTCTTTGGCTCTCGTCAACGTCTTCAATCGCACGGTTCTCACCTCCTCCACCTACCCAACCTGCCCCTAAAACTCTCCGAACCCGTAGGCAACCTAGGCGTCAGGTTCAAACCCCAATTATCCTCCCCCCCCCCCCCCACATCCGGTCCCTCACCAACACCGCTTTCTTCCACCTCCGACGCATCGCCCGTCTCCGTCAATCTCTCACCCTAATTGCCACCAAAACACTGGTCCATGCCTTTGTCACCTCGCAGCTGAACTATTCAAATGCCCTCCTCGCCGGTCTCCCCTCCACTACCATTCGTAAAAGGTCATACAGAATTCCTCCCCATTCTTACCCGCACCAAACCCCGCTCCCCGATCACCCCAGTCCTTGCCAGACTGCACTGGCTGCCCGTCCCAGAGAGGATCGACTTCAAGATCCTCACTTGTTTTCAAATCCCTCCACTCCTCTGCACCCCCCGACCTCTCTGACCTCCTCTCTCCTCACAACAGTGCCCGTTGCCTTCAGCCACTACGCCCCGAGGCTCTGGAACTCCCTCCCTCACTCCCTTCCCCTCGCCCCCTCTCTTTCTACATTCAGGTCTCGGCTGAAGACCTTTCTTTTCGACTGCACCGTTGGTCACGTTCCTTCCCCTCCCCCGACTCGGCCCCGGGATCCATTACTGTGAAGCGCTCTGAGACGCCGGCCGGCGTGGAGGGCGCTATATAAATCCAAGTTCTCGTCGTTGTTGTTGTTGCTTCCATCGAGATGTCTCAGAGTGGTGTCACTCTGTGTATTTTGTCGGCAATGTGGTTGAGGTATTTAAAAAAGCAGTAGGAAGAGACAGGTTAGATAGTGGACAACTTACTGCCTCTCCCTCTGGTAGGGAACTGCTTTAGAGGAGGATTGTGAAAAGGTACGGTTTCAAAAGCAGAACCCAGAACAGAACTTCCCTCGAGTACTGCGGAGATGTGAAACCAGAGGCAGAATCAACAGATGTTCAACTGAGAGATGAGACAGATACTTGGGCAGCAGATACACAACCGTACGGTCAAGTCACTTTACAGTCTATTCTGTGGAACGCTTTGAGACGTCGAGAAGACGTGAAAAGCGCTATATGAAATGCAAGGATTATTATTATTTACCTGTGGAGCAGATGAATTACGGGTTATGGCAAAAAAGCGGGGCATTCGGGTTGAAAGACCTGACAAGATATAATACACTCCTGGGCTGAACGGACTCCCCTGAGGCTCCGACACCTCCCTCCCTGTCAGAGGTGGCGGCAGATGAAGAGTGACTGCCCCCGAGTCCCTGTGACCTGACCTTTCTAGAACAGTCCTCGCAGCTCTCGCGCCCACTCCTCTCCTCCCCCCCACCCGCAGGCACTCTCACTACGCATGCGCCGCGGGGGACCGGCGAGCACCGTTTGGGGGCAGTGTCTGGTGGCGGGAGCGGGTGAGAGCCGCGCCGGGCCGGGCCGGGCCGGGCCGGGGGGGCCGGGGGGGGATCTGGTGACAGGCCTGGAGCGGGGGAGAGGGGGCCGTGTCCGAGCCTCTCCCACCCCCTCCTCTGGGGGGAAACTTGTGTGTAATTTCTGGATCTTTCACTGTCTCCTGTGTTTGTGTCCCGGGCTGTGTGTCCGTTACCATGGGAACCAGGCGACGCACTGTGGTGCTCACTCTCTGCTCTTATTACTGCCTCTCTCTATATATATATACACATTACTGCCTCTCTCTATATATATATACACATTACTGCCTCTCTCTCTATATATATTACTGCCTCTCTCTCTATATATACACATTACTGCCTCTCTATATACACATTACTGCCTCTCTCTATATATATACACATTACTGCCTCTCTCTATATACACATTACTGCCTCTCTCTCTATATATATATACACATTACTGCCTCTCTCTATATACACATTACTGCCTCTCTCTATATATATACACATTACTGCCTCTCTCTATATACACATTACTGCCTCTCTCTCTATATATATACACATTACTGCCTCTCTCTCTCTCTATATATATACACATTACTGCCTCTCTCTCTCTCTATATATATATACACATTACTGCCTCTCTCTCTCTATATATATATACACATTACTGCCTCTCTCTATATACACATTACTGCCTCTCTCTATATATATACACATTACTGCCTCTCTCTCTCTCTCTATATATATACACATTACTGCCTCTCTCTCTATATATATATACACATTACTGCCTCTCTCTCTATATATATATACACATTACTGCCTCTCTCTATATACACATTACTGCCTCTCTCTCTATATATATATACACATTACTGCCTCTCTCTATATATATATACACATTACTGCCTCTCTCTATATATACATTACTGCCTCTCTATATATATAAATATATATACATTGCCTCTATATATATTTATACATTTAAGCCCCCCTCTATATATATATATATTTTACTGCCTCTCTACATATATTACCGCCTCTATATATTACTGCCTCTCTCTATATATTACTGCTCTCTATATATTACTGCTTCTCTATATATTACTACTCTATGTATATATATTACTGCTGTATATATATTACTCCCCATATAGTACTGTCTATATATTATTGTATCTGCATAGTACTGTCTCTCTATGTTACTGTCTCTACATAGCTCTGTCTCTCCATATTTCACTCGATATTTTACTGGGTCTCTATACACTACTGTCGCTCTCTAAATTATTGTCTTTCTATTTATTACTCTACATAAATTGCTGTCTGTCTCTCTGTTACTTTCTTAATATATCTATTACTGTCTCTACATATTACTATCTCCATATATATTGTATATTATTGTTGCTCTTCCTCTATGTATTATTGTCTCTCCCCATTATTGTAGCTCAGTGGTGAGAGCACTCGCTTTGCAAGTGAGAGACCCGAGTTCAATTCCAGGCAGGTCAGGGCGAAACCTTGGGCAAGTTTCCTTACTCCACACGCCTAATAATAATCCCTCCAAAACCAAAAAAAACAATAATAAATTGGTCATTTTCAATCTATGACTGTTTGTGGGACATTGCTGTGCGCAATTGGCTGCCGCGTACGCCCACAAATATACAGTCAATTCACTTTATAGTGTGTTCTGTGAAGCGCTTTGGGACATC
This sequence comes from Callorhinchus milii, assembly GCF_018977255.1. Classification (NCBI taxonomy): domain Eukaryota; kingdom Metazoa; phylum Chordata; class Chondrichthyes; order Chimaeriformes; family Callorhinchidae; genus Callorhinchus; species Callorhinchus milii. Next base: position 51,573,358 of record NW_024704744.1, read on the forward strand.
CTCCTGACGTGAAAAGCGCTATATCAAATGCAAGGATTATTATTATTATTATATTATTATACCGTCTTTTTATATTACTTTATCCATTTACTGTTTATTTCTATTACTCTGCTATAATTATAATTTGAGCAGAAGTCCATGTACCACGCTGTTGATAATTTTAGACAAACTCTGGATATTCTAAAAAACTTTCCTGCATTTTATTAAAATTATGTTCCAAAAATGATATAGAATGATCATTGTTGAACTTTTTTTGCTGTGAATTTATTTTTAATGGTATATATTTTTCTCTTTTAATAGTGTATGAGATGTTAAAAGTGCACAGAGAGCTTCCAGAACTACTTGTCTCTTATGGAAAGGATGCAGTCTTCAATGACCAAAAAGCCAATAAAAGCACAAAACGTATTTGGTGGCTCTACATCTCACAGGAAGACAAGTGCTGAGATTATAAGTGAGGCTCGTTCATCACTAAGAATATTAAAGACTCAAAGACCATTTACCCCAAAAGATGACCAGAGGAAACTTTTTGGACCTACTTCTTCTCGTACACCTGAAAATAGACCTCCATCTGCCTTCAGGTAGAACATGATACTATTAATGTTTTACTCTTTTCAATGTGTGTATCAGTCAATATATTTTTGGGGCCACCAGATGTCAGATGCATATGGAAACCCACTGTTAAGTCCTCCAAACCAAACTACTGAATGTTTCATATGAATGACTTCTCTGTCTGGTATGGTGTATACACTCTCTGCTTAGATGCAGCTTAGCTTGGGGTTAAGCACCAAGGGTTGGGGACCCCAAAATGTTACCAGTTAAAACTTCAGCAGAACCCCAATATTCATTATAAACAACAACTTTATGTAGCACCTTTTACATAAGATAATATCTTGATGCACTTCACAACAATGTTGAGGAAAGAGGGAAAGGGTGAGGTGACCATAAGCAAAAAGGTAGATTTTTAAGGCTGGATTTCAAGACAGATAGAGAGAGAACGAGATGGAGGGGTAGACGTTGGGATCATTTTAGATTATGCCTTGTCCACCAATGGTGATGTGAGATGGGTGAGGAATGTGCAGCAGCCCTGAGTGAGCAGAGCCGTGAGCGGGGTAGGAGAAGATAATGGAGATAATGAGGTACTGGGGCGTGAAGGAATTTATAGCTGGGTGAGATCCTTGAGTCAATCTGTTTTGGGAAACGGAGAAATAGTGCACTGGAGTCCTTACTGGACCTCCAGCACCCAAAATGAGATTGGCTACCTCAGATTACAGTGAGTCAACCTAGGACCTTTCTTGGTTCTGTGTTGTTTAGTGTCATGCCACAAATTACATATATGTAGAGAATAACTGAGGATTTCGACCCAGAGGTTTTTCACACTATGATAATATAGCGCAGTTCATTTTCTGATTATTATGTTACTTTATGTATTTAGTTTGAAACCAATACAGTAAAGAAGGTCAGTAGGCATTGTGCAAATAAATCGTATTCTGTTTTCTCTACAGTCTCCATGCTCGTAGTTTTGAAGGAAGTGATTCACGACCTTTATCAGTAACTCGCCTCACCCCACTTGGTCATGTGAGTGAACAATGAGATAAACTGATCATTAATATGCTTTTGGTTCAAATTATTTAAAATAGACACAGAATGAACATCTCAGTAGAAATGATAATGTAGTGGTTCTCACCTGTTGGCATACTTCATTTAATTTTATGTCAATCTATAAGAATTGATTCCGCTTGTGCTGACAGTAATACTTTTATATCCCAATGAGTCGTTAAACTGAGGCCTGTCTGCCTGTTCAGCTCGATGTTAAAGGTTTCATGGCACTATTCAAAAAGAGAAGGGAACTTCACCTAGTGTCCTGGCCAACAACCCACCCAAATAAATTTGGTCATTCACTTCATGGCTGTTTGTGAGATATGCTGTGCGGTCATCAGCTGCTGCATCCACATACAAAACACAGTCACTAAGCTTTACAGTGAATCCTGTGAAGCGCTTGCCCTGAAGGCGGGATTGAATGGAAGAAAAGCAATTTTCATCTCATGCTTTTCACCCCCCCTGCTGGATGGTTAACAGATGACAAAAGAGAAACCTGGGAGCAAACCTGGAATTTGTCACATGGAAAGGAAAACAATTTCAAGAAATGTATATCTATGATCTTACATATATTCGTAACAATTATTTATAAGTACAAATAAGAAGTACAAGACCATTGTTAAGTGCTCTGGGACACTGCCCAGCATGGAGGACACTATATAAATCAAAGTTGTTGTTTTAAATCAACTGGGATTTTTCAATTCTTATTGTGGAGTCCTGTAGCTCAGTGGTTAGAGCACTCACCTCGCAAACGAGAGACTTGGGTTCGATTCCTGGCAGAGCAAAATTTGGGGCAAGTTTCCTTACTCCACGTGCCTATGTTTACCTACCAGTAAGTAGGAACCCGGTTTTTAGACGGTTGGCAGATCACTTTTCCGGGGGTAATAATTCCTTGAAAAAAATAATAATAAATTTGTCATTTCAATCCACGACTGATTGTGGACACTGCTGTGTGCAATCGGATGCCGGATTTCATCCACAAAATATACAGTCAATTCATTTTACTCTGTATATTCTGTGAAGCACTTTGACACATCTCAAAGACGTGATAAGGCGCTATATCAAATGCAAAGGTTATTATTACAAAGTGAACATAGATGAAGAATGTTAATTTTTTCTGGCAGCAGAGAATTCAGTGATACAAAATGTTCTTATTGGTAGAGAAAGGGTTCAAAACCGAGGTAATCCCAATCATATGAGTATTGAATGAGAACAAACTAGAGTTGGAGACCATGGCACACAAGAAAGAAAAGCTGAAAGTCAAAGAACCTACGACACCAAGAAGCGCATGGAGTCTCTGACACCTGAAGCTGGCCATTTCATAAGGATATAAGAAAGCTATTACTCATTGAGTGGGGTAGTGGTTTAAATGTGGTTTCTCTGGTTCATGAGCACTTGCGAAGGGAGAGCAGAGTTGAGACTATTCTTTGGTAGATACCTGATGTTAGGGTTAAATAAATGTGGTGAAGTAAGGACCGACACAAATTCTTCAATCAATTAATATTTATTAATACAAATGAGTTAAATAATGCATATCAAAATTATACGTTTCATCAAATCAAATTAATGCTACCGACAGGAGGGTAAAGTTCACTGCAATGAATTGATCAGATCAAATAAAGTGGCTTTGATGAGGAATCACCTTGTTAATCATTATCGATTCTAGCATGTCCCTCTTTTTCTCGATATTATTTACTGTTAGGTACTCCATTTCCAAAACTCAGGCTTCGCACCTTTTCAAACTCAGCTCCACTCCTTTCCTTTAGACACATCGATCTTGCAAAAACATCAGGCCATCAGCTCCACAAAAACATCTTTTTGCCAATTGTCTCCTGTTACCAGAATCCAATAATCGTCAACATATCCTTGTCTTTATTAAGATTCCAGCAGTTTTAAGGAAGTCTGAAAAAGTCTGAGAAAGTCCATTTTGTAGCCAACAACAATGTCTTATCAACAATGATGAAACTTTGTGTTCTATAAATGTGCTTTCGTGGTTCACAGCTGCAGTTTTTCTGAAGAGAACAAGTCCATGAACCTTTGTGATTTTTTTTTGTTGGTCAACTCAAGGAACCAAGAATTCTGGATTGCTTACAGTCAGTCCCTCCTCTCGTGGGTCAAGCTAACAGCGTAGGCCCACTATCACCATTAGAATCTTCACAACTCCCATTCATATCAGCCACCACATTAATCTTTTCAATTAATTTTAGCATGTGTATTATTATCATAGAAATTTTCATGTTTACATCAGATTTCTTGAATTTTCTTTTAACCCAATGGATGATCTGACAATTAAAACAAAATATTAATTGTTTTTAATAATTTTGATTAAAATGTAATAAAAAATTAGCAAAGTTATACATAAATTGTAAGACCACAAAAATTTATTATTACTTCAGTGGATGATCCCTTTTTATTTTTAAAATTCCCAATGAATGTCTTCGTACTTGATTTGTTATATACATAGTTTTGAGTAAATAGTGGAACAGACAAAGTAAATGATACATAAAATACATCATGATATCCACAAATAATATTAGGTCAGTTGACATTATAACATTTATAAAAATACCTGTTCCAAATATTGTCCCCAATATTCCCCAACCATCAGCTAAAACTCATCTCATAGTAAAACTGTGAACATCTTCAATTTCTTATCTGTTAATAGGATTATCCCCTTGAAGTGAAACCTGATATTATTGATCAAGGTACCCTCCTCTTGTGGACCTGTCATTGACATCTTTAATAGTATCACTTCTCTTTCTTTAATTATGATGGTTGGTCAGTGTTTACTCTACCCCGCACCTCACGCTTGTGTCACATGTCCCGAATTACTTGACCTTATCTTTAATATTTATATTCTTTCTCCTTTAGCTTTTACCTTGCTATTATTCAATACATACAATCTTGGTAAGATCTGGTTTATAATCCGCATCCAGAGCAAAGTCAGACCTATTATGGTCCTTTTTTTATTTTAATACAAATATTGCATAAACACATAGACAAAATACATAAAACATAAAACTCATAACATTATTGGCGGTTTTGTCACTGCAAAATTTCTTTTATAACCCTTTTTTTTCAACAAATTCCCCCAGAAGCTTCTTATTTTTTTTGTGATTTTTTTAAATCAGGTACTGCACTCATCTTAATATTGTGTAACATACTTTCGAGGGTAATTCCTTGCAGTTCTGGTATGGACATTTCATCCAACCATAAGTGCTCAGGTATTCTCATGGGCGTTTAGTCACAACTTCATGTAGGGAAAAACTTTAGCTGAGGAGTATTGTGACTATTCGAGTTGCTCCTTCTCGAAAACAGTTAGGGAGGCATCTGAGTCGACCAATAATAAGCAGAGTGACCTCAGTCTCATGCTGTGAATGTTGGCCTTACCAAAATATCCATCCAAAGGGTTACAACATACCCCACAGAGGCCAGGGAATCTCATTGCAATCCGGGGAGGCCTTGGTGGCCGTCCGGTGCTTTAGTTCCCAGCTGTTAAATGCTAACTGTTAACCCAGCAATAACAACAATAAATTGGATTTATATAGGGCCTTTCATGTTCAGAGGGTGTCCCAAGGCTGCAATAGGTAGGATGGTCCCAGCTGAATAAGCAGCAGCAAAGCTTGCCAAATAGTTCCTGCTCCAGGAAAAGAGTGCTTTCCATTCCAATAAATATCAGGAATTTCCTTGTATAGGTGGATGCTTGGAACAAATTGTTTTAGATACTCTTAAACATGTCACAATGCAGGTGATACGTAAACACCCGGCTAGCCAAAAGAAACCCTTCCAGACTCTCTCACCATTAAGCTGTTTCTTAGGAGTTCAATGCTCTCAATGTAAGGAAATACAGTACACTTGCTTGTTCATCTTAAAATTACCTTCACATCTGTGACTTTTATGCAAAATTTTATGTAAACTTTGGAGCTATCACATTATCACAAAGGATCAATAAAATGGCTAAAATTGGCCTAAAGGTGAAACAGGAAACCATTGTAAAAAAGCCCACAGTACAAAATTGTATGAAAATTGTTATACAATTTATCAAACCCAGTGAGGCCAACCAGAATATGTAGAATGTGTAGGAAATGGACAATCTTAAAACTGGTGCTTTTGGCCTATTTTTCTGAGATTTTGAGATTCTGAGATTAGTTATGTTTACTTGAGCTGATGCTGAAATGGAGTATACAAAACTTTATGAGCACAGAAATATAAACATGTTATAAAACTATGCATGAATTAAGGTCATATTTTGTATTGACACAGTTCATCTAATGTAAAATGCTTTTACCTATTGTTTGTGTGCCAGACTATTTAGATCAGGGTAGGGATTTCATCTTATTAATTTATTGCAAGCTTGTTTTAAATTCTTTTTTAATAGAAATCAAAAATTCTGACACCTTTTCCCAAAGATGAAGGGCCTCCTCTTCCAAAACCACCTTTGGACCCACTGGAGATTAAGAGAGTAAGCAACGCTCGTGCACGATTATTTAAAGCAGCCTCTCAGGGAAGTCTTCCGCTTGATAAGGTGATTCATTCAAAGGAAAGTAAGTGGCTTGTTCCCTATATTTAAAAAAGTTCCTATTGTGAGAAGTATTTTTCAGTTAAATAGAATTATCCTCAGATCTTTATACAAGACTTAATCAGACTTGGTGCATGTGGAACCTCCATTCTGCATAACTGAGCTGAAGTGGCACTGTTACAATATTGTTTTAATTACTTTTACAAAATGAAGTATTTTAACATTAAAATCAATGAAGCACTGATAAGTCCCACTAATTGATGGTTGACTGAGAGTCTAAAAATTGCAGAAATAAGTTGTTGCACATTTTTCACATGTTCACTGGTGCAAATCTTATTCCGGCTTCATGCCAATGCATCTTCAAAGCTAAGCAGTTTTCAAACTAATATTAATGATAGATCAGACTGTGGGTAAAATAATAAATCATGTAAGAAGAATATTTTAAATGTTCTCTTTCCTCTTTTGCTTTGTTGCACAACATCACTCATCTAAAATGTGGGGAGACGATCTGCCCTAGTCTCGAATTACTAATGTGAGGGAAGAGTGCATCAAAATGGTCAACAATGACTCTTCCCCTTTTTGTCTAGAAATGCCTGTTTTTCCTATTTCACCTCCGTATGGCAATATAAATTAATTTGGAATTTTGCTGAATGGAAACATGCATCTTGCACATCTTGGCATCTTAATTTAAATGATTACTAATTCTAAACTGGGCCACTAATTCTAAACTGAGTTACTTTTGCAGTATTTGTTTTTGCTACATCGTCGCTACTGAATATACAAATTTTAATTTACTAGGAGCAATGTTGGTAAGATTAGGCTGGAGCAGAGTTTACCCACTGGACTAGATAAAATGGTTCAAAAATATTATTTCATCTGTATTAATATTTTTGAATGCAATTTTTAATTTATGTATGGAGACAAGTCAGATTACATGCTTATTGAAGCTACTGACTGACTGTCAAAGGCGTGACAATCCAGACCTTTGTCATAAATTAAGTGATAATTTCTGCATTTTGTGATTTCATCTAGGATGAATTGAGTGGGATAATAGTAACAGGATAAGGATACAGTATATATGTTCATTGTGTAAAGTGGAAGGAAAATAACAGAATAACAAAATGAATGTCTTACTATGATTTTTTTCGTCTTTGAAATTTCGAAATGCAGTCAGGTGTTACAGTTCCAAGTGAGTTTGGTGCACCACTGAGTAGGTCAGATTGGAGTGGAGATGGGTGCAACAGAATTGTATTGGAGAATAACTACCTTATAAAAACTGGAATCGGACAAGGTTATTTTCTCTTGACTTAAGAATCTCATATATTCTTTTAATGATCATGTCAGGATTTCTGCACTCTGACGATTGGCAGTGCAGCACAATGTGTTGGAGCTCCAAAGCTATGCAGGATCACACTGCAGAGATGAATTTTAAAATAAACTTATGATGGAAATCTCTAATCTTAAAAAAAGGTCACAACTGCAATAAAAAATAAATGTACTGCAGCGGCATTTCTAGTAGGGGAGAGCAATACTAGATAAGTTATTTATGGTTTGCAGCCTCTGTCCTATCCATGATGTCACCCAGGCACATTTTTTATGAATATTAATAATACAAGAGACTAATTCAACATGATTAATCTGTAGCTGATTTCAGCTAAAAGTAATTCAGCTCTTTGAATACCTATTCATCAACTATACTATGACTTAATCAAATAGGAAATTGAAATGCACTTGTCTGTTGGTTGAGAATCAAATCTACAGTAAAAGTGACGAGTATGTTTGTTAATGTTATAAAGCATTATAAAAGCGAGGGGTCACAAATTCCAGTCACAGTTAAAAATACAACAAAATTCAATAGAATATCCCATTAAAACTATTCAGCCTGCATCACATGACTTTTTTTTCCAGAATGTCATGTGGTGCAGGCTGAATGGTTTTAATGGGATCCTCCCATCCACCCCACCATTGGTGGGGCTATCAGCGAATCTTCTCCCTCTATCTGGAACTCCCATCCCACTCGCTCCATTCCTCACCTCGTTCAAGATCTGTGTCAACACGTACCTCTTTGACTGCACTTTTGGTACAGTCTTTCATCTTTCTCCTCCTCAACCCCTTTGACTTTCACCCCTAACTTGGGTATCCAGTCAGCAGTGTGGACATCCTTCCGATGTGAAAGACACTATGTGAATTTTAATTGTGTTGTATTATAGGAGCGAGTAAATATTACAGGAGGAAGGAAATATATTTATTTCTCAGATAAAGTCTACCAGTACATTTTTAACCCATCAGAATGACAGCAAAGGTTCCTAGATTATGTTTAATTTGTGAATTTTCCATTAACTCTAATACAATCTTTCCCTTTTCCCACCTTCATGGTCCAATATCAGAGAAGGAATTAGTTTAGTTTATTATAAGTGTTCCCAGAGATCAATGTCTGTTTTTACTTAGCAGAGCTGTACTGAGTGCTTCATTATTGTGATTTGCTTACTCTGAGCGTTTCCTTTCTGCATCTTGCACTCACTGAGAAATGAGCACAAATAAAATGGTTCTGTTGTCTTTAAAAATTTTCTCCTAGCAGGGCTCTGATGTAAATGTCTAAGCTTGTGGTGACACATTCCTAGATCAGTCAAATAACACAATATTCTTCATTTGTAGAGGTAAAGAGGTTGAATTCAGAGGTATCCTTGAACGATAAAGATTTTTCTGATGGTGCTGATAAAAACATCTTCGACAATGAGAATACACAATGCAGGGGAGCAGCAAAGATCTTATCTGACAGGATGATTAAGTCAGAGGGCTCACTTACGAGACCTGGCAGTGGAAGGTACATCCATGAACTAAAACATTTCAAGTCAAGTTTTTGGAAGATTTTTTTTCTGATGTTTGATGAGATATTTGAGGACATATTTGTGGGTGAATAAGTCAGAATAGATGGCAATGTTGCAAAGTTTACAGCTTTTGATGATTTAATAAAATCATTCCCTGTACTTTTTAGATCCCTATTTATTATCTATTATTGTTGTATTTCCTCTTTAACTCGTAAAGGTAGGATGATTCAGGCTAGGAGGTGCATTCCAAACATATACTTCTTTTCCATTTTCAAAACACATTCAATGGGGGTTTGAGGCATATGCAGCCTGCCTGGTGCAGTGTGAAAAAAATAATTGACTGGAACAGGAAGCACATGGCAGAGAGCCAATTTAAGTTGAAATTAATTATTGAACTTGGAAATTTGGGACTTTTAATAATTCGCTGCAGGTGATAAACTGCTGCAGCACATCTCTTGGTATTTATCTCATGACAATTTTGGGGAATTTGTTGTGCACAAAATGGCTGCAGTGGTTGCTTAAAAATACAACAATAATAATAGTCCCACAAACAGTCGTGGATTGAGTGACCAAATTATTATTTGAAAAATACAGTCACTACACTTGACAGTAATTAGTGTAAAGCATTTTTAGACATTTGGACACATATATGCTATAAACGTTCAAATTATTTCTCTCTCTGTAGCACTCACCCTTTTACCTGATCATCTTTAGTGATTGCTTTATAGCCAGAAAATTCTATAACAGACTTCAAATGAGATCAACTGTATTTAATTCACAATAGAGCAATGGCAGTGGAAAATAAAATGTGATCTTATTGCATTAAGATGTACTGGTATGTAATTGAAATAATTGCAGTGGTTGGCTGGCCAGCAGGCAATGATTTCACCTGAAGGTATTTGTTAAAGAAGCTATACACCATAATGTGAACTAGTTAACACTCTGGTAAATGAATGCATGTTCTGTGGTGCAATAGTGCACCTTAAGCTGATTGTAGCTCCTAGTTTATCACTACACCATAATCAATTCTCCTATTTTCAGCACAAAGCTTGCATGCTGCTGAGCTATAATCACAGTAGGGGTGCTTTGCTCAGCAATAAAATATTTACCAAATCTCTAATTATATTTTTATGCACTATGGCAATTTGTAATTTTTTTTAGCTAGCTGTTTAGTTAGTAGGATGGTTAATGGAAAACTACTTTAACTGAAACCTGTTTGGCTTCAAGTAACATGGTTAACATTCCACCTACACATTAAAACTATATGGGAACAGAATTTTTAGTTCTCATCAATATCAAATTTATGTCTGTTTACAAAATAGAAAATGAAGACATAGATTTTGCTCACAACAACTATAGTACTAGGAATAATGATTTAAGAAATCTGAATATAAAATATTGTAATAGTAAAATTAAATACTTGATAGTTGTATTGTTTTAACCTCAAAATTTATCCTTTTTTGTTGAATTCAATGAATATTTTTTTAAAATGATGCCTCACATTTTAAATTAAATTGTATTGATTTTCAATTGTATTGATTCTCAATACGATAATGGCAATATAACACCAAGAATAAGGGTGATATATTAAATCTGAATATAGATTTTCCCCACATCTGTGCCTTCTTCATGTCCAGGCTTCACTTTGTCAGTTTTCTGCTTCCTGGATCTCCCAACTCTTCCCTCCACAAGCTGCAGACCATCTAGAACTCTCCACATTAGGCCCCTATTATCTACATACTTGGCTCCACTGGTTCCCCATTTCCCTGAGGATCAGGTTCAAGATCCTCATCCTCACTTTTAAATTCTCTACTGCTGTGATCTTCTAAAACCCTAACAACCTGCCATCTCACTTCACACTGCTGCTGTGACCTTCTAAAACCCTAACAACCTACCATCTCCCTTTACATCACCCACCACCATTAATGGTTAGATTTTCAGCCTTTCTGACCCCGCACTCTGGAACTCCATCTTGGAGTCCCTTCGTCTCATCCCTTCCCTCGCCTCATTCAGGTCTGTCTCAAGACTTTCCTCTTTGACCACACTTTCAGTCATCTTCCCACCTCCCATTTTGCCCCCCCTCCTCCTTGGCCCCCACCTCCCATCTTGCCCCCCTCCTCCCTTGGTACCCACCCCTCATCTGTCCAGTGCACTGGGATGTCCTCCTGATATGAAAGGCTCCTTATAAATGCAATTTGTTGTTGAGTGAAGACCTCTATATAAATGGAAGTTGTTGCTGAAATCACTTCCTGCATTCTGCATAAGCACACTATGTGTAGAAAGCGCCGCTGATGCCACAAGTGCAGGGCACAGAAAATGACATCAGGTGATTTGATAATCAGGAAGTCAGCTATTTGTTTAACATGGGAAGTCAATCAGACAGTGTTGGTTGTGTGGTATACTGTGGTTCTAATGGAGAGCGGATCCACAGTAGGCCTGCATTCAACAAAGGAATGTTCTAACAGGACTGGACTGTATGAGATAACTACAGCGTCCTTATTTCAGATTATACTTGCAGGTTATACCTGCAGTTTTACATTTGTTTCATGGCTGTTTTGGGGACATTCCTGTGTGAAATTGTGTTGCCATATCTGCCTAATTAAAACACAAGTCATTCCATCTCACAGTAAATTCTGTACAGCTTTGAGACATCCGTCTGACGTGATAAGGGGCTATACCAAATACAAGGATTATTATTATTGTAAAATTAAATACTTGATAGTTGCATTGTTTTAACCTCAAAATGAATCCTTTTTTAAGAACGGGACATTCAATAATATCCATCTTGTGACCTAAATAAATAGATAATAAAAACAACTTTCATTTACTCTGACTGGCAGAGACCAACTTTCTCCCATAGTGCTGTGTAGAGGGAGCTCCCTAGAATAGTTTCTCAGCGCAGTGTATTGCGAATCACAATTTTGCTGTGGGAAAGTATGGAGTGAACACCAGTCACTTGCCTGAAGGGAAAAAGAGGAAGAGGAATTTCAGTGTTAAATCATTTCAAGCTGCTTTTGCATCTAATCGATGTGTATGGACAAGAGTTGATAAAAACCAAAGAGCAGATTTCCAGCCTGGTGTGATGTGCACAGTAATAAGGGGAGGCATATAGTGGGGTCGGGGGGTGAGGAAGCTTACCTCAGGAGTCAAAATACTGTAGCATATGTACGCAAATATGTGGTGAACTGTTCTTAATACTTCTACTCATAAGGCCTAAGCTTTTTAGGTTAAGGTTGTTCTGTTAGTTTGTGCCCTTCTAACATATCATTGTTATAGTCTCAAAGCTTTTTAGAAAATTTCAGCTACACTATTTTAATCCCAGATATGGGCATGTAATCATAAATTTAAGTGACAGATGCCCTAAGAATCTCTGCGGGATACCAGTTCAGCATGTTAGACAGAGCACTTCCTTTTTGTGCTGGTTTGATAATGGCATTTCTGCACGCACTTAGCAATAATTAGGCTCGTCGTCAATACATTGCATCAGTTTTATTACCCTGTCCAATATGTGATCCTGGCAATACTCATGATATTTGAAGACATGCCTTTTGTTGATTAAACAAAAAAAACTGTACAATACATTTTTATGAAATTGTCAAATATCTTTGACTTAATTTCTATATGCAATACTCTCACCCCATGTATATTTTGGAGTTTAGTTTCTAAATATTTTTGAACTCAGAAATGTATTTGGGTAATTTTTTATATGAAATTCATCCAATGAGCAAACAGTGTCATTTTTATTCAGTGTAGATGTAGATTATATAAATACTCTATCTTAATGATGAGTGATGTGTTCTGTTTATATTTCATGCCATGTTAACATCCATCATGTTTAGAAATTAAGTTATAAATCCTTGGAGGATTTGTAAAGCCCCAAGTCTATTTAATTTGTAATAGTTTAATTAGCTGAAAGATTGGATATTGCAATGGGTAAGCAAATTTTCCTTAATTTCTGGGACTTGAGTTTGAAATTAGCCACACTGAATGTAGGTTTTAATTCTATCCATAATTAGCTACTTTTGGTGTTGTCGGTCCAATTTCTAATGTTCGAATGACCTCACTGACCAGTGATTCCCCTGCAGTAAATGAGAGGTAGAGAAAGGTATTGGGTTTCTCTGTGATGCTTTCCATGGTCATATATCCTGTCACCAGTCAATATCATAGATAAAAAAATAATATTGGGAAGAGATATCAATGGATTACCAGAGCATGTGGAAGCAAGTGCCTTTAGGAGAATGCACACACATTTTTTTACCATGGAAAGCATCATAGTGAAACCTAATATCTGTTTATTTCTCACTTTGGCAGAAGTTACTGATAGTGATTGTGATGAAAGCCTTCCTGATGGAATTTGTAGTGTCCCTTCTTGTACTCTGGCCAAGGTGAGATAACTTACACCATGGATCAAACCTGAGACCACCCTGGCCTTTATGGTTCAATACAGAATGAAAGGTGTATTTATGAATTAAGAGAGTTATAAAGCAAGTTTTTTTTAGCATTTTTACTTTCTTGCTTTGATGTTGATTAGTTTTCATTTATTGATCAATCTATTCTATAATTTCAAAGTATTATTAATTCAGCACCACCATAGAATGGTAGAACATGTCTTGTTTTGTCATGTTCTTCATGGAGATTTTTCTCTTTATACAAAATGTGCTGTTTTTTGGTTCACTGTAAAGAGTATTTCCCTGCTTCAAAGGACATTATGTTTAATCTCAGAAACTTGTGCAGCACAAGTGTTGGTTATAAGTCACATGATAGATAATTGCCATTGGTGAGTCATATTGTGCACAGATCATATAGCCATCATTCTGCTTTGACTGAAATGCATTTCCTCATTTATTACAGTGAACAGATTGGTCAAAATAGTATGCCTTCCTCCAGCCCTTGCAGCACAGAACCAAGCAATTTGCAAAGCAGATCAGGTAAAGCCTTTTCTGATGATTATTTGTATCATTTTCTTTCTGAACAGCCAAAAATACAGTAGTATGTTTATACTGAATCTGTAACAAGTCTTTTTCTAAAAATATTCATTTTTGTTGAATGTTTGTACTCATTAAAATGTCCAAGTTGGAGATACGTCTGCCACCTTTTGTAATAAATCGGGCCATTCTGGAGGAAGGGAAAGAGCTGTGGCCAGCGGCATGTTCACCTCATAGCAACCACAATTCTTGCTCCTTTGACGATTGCTGGCTTCTTCCTCTTGTCATGCTTGTTAATCTCTTCCTTCCTTTGCTCACTGCAGGTGTTTTTTTTACCAACTAAACATCGAAAAACTGAAGCCACTCTGCTTCAGCCAGTGCCTTATATCTAGCTCTGATTGTATCAACCTCTCCAACTGCTCACCAGCTCATGGAGCTAATGCAAAATCTCAGCATATTGTTTGACTCTCACCGCTCCTTTAGTTGTCACAACCAGTTATTGACAAAGTCCACTTCCCACCATCTGTGCAACATATCTATCCAGATTCTTTCTCCAGTTTCTCCACTTCTGCTGTTACCCTATTTTCTCCCAATTATCTACCATCCTCTCCTACTGAGGCTTCTATCTCCTTTGGGCCACCCCCGATCTTTGTGCTCTTGACCAATTAATGTTTCACTAGATCGCTTCTCAAGAAGTAATTTTAGCTGGTCAGTCAGTCCCACCCTTAATTGTCTGGGAAACTAGTTTAGGCTGCAATGACAGTCCACCCACCAACTGGTTTGCAATGGGCTCAAACTAGGTTTATTTGAAGTTGCAGAGAAGGAAAAATGTGCACTCACCTGTTCCACCAGCCTGCCCGCTCCACTACCAGCAGTTGGATCTTCAGCCGTTTTGCCCCCACCCTCTGGAACTCCATCCCGGAGCCACTTTGCCTTGCACCCTCCCTTGCCTCTTTCAAGGCCCTTCTCTAGACCTTCCTCTGACTGTGTCCCCTTTACATCATCCTATGTCAAATACCATTGCCCAGTGGAAGGTAGCATGTCTCTGGTAACGTGACTCTGTAATAAGCTGCAAGAAATCCCTGAGAGTGGTCTAGATGCCTTGTTCTTTTGTTATGTTGGTCTCTTTTCCTTCGCACCTCCCATATACAGAAGTGCCTAGGAGTTGAACAGTGTCACCTAACTAATATTGCACTTTTATTGGAAGGGGTGGGTAAGGTGTAAATAGAGAATTTTGAGGCTTTGGTTAGTGATAAATTACTGCTGAAATTGAGCTATGATTTTGTTGTCCTCCCAAAGGCCTAGCTTTAAATCTCAAAATCATAAAGATGACTATTAATCTTTGCAATTTATAGGTTTTCAAACATTTCCTGTATAATAAATGGAAGTAGAGCATAAGATTAGTAAACACTGTAGTGGTTGGCTAATACAAATAAATTAGGAGATTAAATATTCAAGTAAAATGGCAACACTGCAGGTTCAGAAATGAAGTGTCCCCCAAAAAAACACATTAAAGAACTTGCCCAGTACCTTAAAGATGCATGACTAATCTGAATGCTTTTGAATGATTATTTCTGTGAAAGACTTGTTTATAATTTGGAGTTTATGTGCAACTATTATGAAATTAATGAGAATAGCTGCAGAATATTGAAACAGTGTTTCATCCTCGCAGGCCTCACTAAAATGAAGTTGGTTGTGGCTCGAGCTAAATGTTAATGCTATAAGATCACTCTTTCGTTTGTTAATTTTCTGTTACAAAAAAAATCTATGTTCAAAGTTCCCTTGGTAATCTTAATGATTAATTACAATTGCTTCAAAATAGAATCTTTCATGTAGCCTTTCAAGTGATGACTTTTTCATAAGATTTAAATGAACACTTCAGAAACCGGATGAAACTTGAAACAAATTCCACCCATTGAATGTTTATATAAATAATCATGTACCCGAGTATCGAGTATCGGAGTAAGGTACTTAAGATTTTCACAAAGAAAGCATGTAACTAGTTCCATGTGCAGCGCAGCCTGAATTGTTAGTGTTGCTAAGGCTCCAACAGTGATGTGCCAAAAAAAGCAGCCAATCAACCAAGACTGATTATTAACAAGCCATTTCCTGAATCAAACATGCAAAAGCAGTGCGAGCGTGAAATTCTGCAACGTCCTAGCAGTGTAGTTCACACCATTTGCCACCTAAATTTAAACTTTATTCTTGGTCAACTTCAAAGCCCTTCATTGTCTTGCTCCCCCCTACCTCTGCAAACTCCTAACCCCCTACATCCTGTTCGCTCCCTCTGCTCAGTGGGCTCCAGCCTGCTTCACGTCCCCCCGCCTCGCTTGCCCCACTATTGGCGGACGGGCCTTCCTCCACTCTGCCTCCACCCGCTGGAACTCCAAACCGCAGTCCCTCCGCCTCGCCACCTCCCTTGCCACCTTTAAGACCTATCTCAAGACCCTCCTCTTCGACCGTGCTTTCCATCTCCCTGCCTCCCCCCTGCCCTCCACCCTCCCCCACCCCAACCCCCAGCTCGGGTCCATAATTCTGTCCAGCGCCTTGGGTCATCCTCCCGACGTGAAAGGCATTTTACAAATATAATTTTATTGTTGTTGTTTATCATTGTGTAAATTTTCAGAAAGCTGTACCTTATTAGATTTTTTTAATTCTTGTGAAAAATTGTGAGTGTATCATAAACATACTACAAACTATTTTATTGCTGGAATCTCCAGTTTGTAAACTTCATAGGTGCTACTGATTCAGATTTACATAGAATGTTACATCACGCAATTGTGCTGGTCAGCCCAACTAATCCATTTATACTCCATATTAGCATCTACCATTCCAAATCCCTTTCCCCATACAACTTTATTCCCTACTCCTATTTACAATAAACAAGGTAAACAGGATGCTGGGCTATATTGCCAAATCAGTGGAGTTCAGATCCCTAAACATCAATAGTCTGGGCAGTCCGCAGTTCCTGTCTCCACGACATAACAGAGTTAAGACATGTGAGAGAGAGTTGGTGGGGTGTGGGGTGGGGGGGGACGGAGGTGCGAGTGAAGGTAGCGTTTCGTGGTTCACTGTCACGACAGACGATTGGAGCCTCCTCGGCCAGCGCAGGAGGTGCTGAGGACACATGCTGTGCAGTTTCCTCACAGAAAACTCCCTCTTTCCCCAGTGAGAAACTCCTCTATGGCCTTCATCTCCCTTCACCACTCTACCTCTGCGATCTCCTGACCCAGCATTCCCTTTGCCTAGCAAGCACCGGCTTGCTTCATATCCTGCCACTCCATCTGCCCTACTATCATCATTTTGTCTCCACTCTCTGGAGCTCCATTCCCGGAGTCCCTCCGACTCACTCCCTTCCTCATTTTTTTCAAGGTATGTCAAGACCTGACCTTTTGACCACATTTTTAGTCATTTTTCCCCCTCCCCACCTCCCTCAGTTCCCATCCCATTTTGGGTGCCCAGCTGGCAATGTCGAGCGCTTTGAGACATCCTTCCAACGTGAAAAAGGCGCTGTATCTATAATAATACTTGCATTTGATATAGCGCTTTTCACTTCTTCTAGACATCTCAAAGCGCTTCACAGAACATACTGTAAAGTGATTGACTGTATATTTGTGGGCAAAACGCGGCAGCCAATTGCGCCTCAGTGTCCCACAAACAGTTGCGGATTGAAAATGACCAATTTATTATTGTTTTGTAGGGATTATTATTAGGTATGTGGAGTAAGGAAACTTTCCCAAGGTTTCGCCCTGCCTGGAATTGAACCCAGGTGTCTCGTTTGCAAGGGGAGTGCTCTCACCACTGAGCTACAGGACTCCATATAGGAACCTGAGGGGCCATTCAGTCCCTTGAACCTGTTCCACCATTCTATAGGGTGACCAAAAAGTCGTGATACCCTATTATCCAAAAACAATTATAATTTCTTTAAGACTTATTAGACATTGTAATGGATCACAACTTTTTTGGCACCCTATAATGGATCATGGCTCAACTCCAACTTAAAATGTAAATAAACTGTAAATATTGCTATTTTTCTGGAAGTCAAACACGAAAATATTGCTAATGTGGTTTGTGGATGTTTCTCAAATAGAGCATCCGCCCCTCAGCAGCTAAAAGGTTGGACCATTCTGGTGTAAATCTTTGGATCTATTGAAATCTAAAAGTAGATCCTACTCCTAAAAAGTTTGTAGACCACTGATATACACTTTGTCTGTCAATGCATTTTGTGGTATAATACTTGTTACAATGTTTTGACATGATAGTGTATTTTGCATATCTCCTCTGAATGTGTAACTTCAATCTAACTTCAACAGCAAATTGCATATATAAAGCACCTTTCATGTCGGGAGGAGGTCCCAAAGCTCTGAAATTATTTTATTAATTATTTATTGAACTGTTATGGAAATCAAGTCAGAGGATACTAGATGGAAACAGAAGAAAATTTTGTGTCAAGCATGATTTTAGCCTCCGTTTATAAGCAGCAACATAGCAGGGAAGTTGGGTCTTCTTCACAGATGTGATAAACAAATGACCACTGTTACAATAAAGGGCACAAGTGGTTTTCCAAACCTGATTTTTTAACAATTTTTTTTTGTTGAAGATGCTTTCAAACAAATAGCAAACAAAAGCCACAGCCTGCAATTATATAGCAACCTTTATGCAAGATAGCATCTAGGAATGCTGTGTACAGTGATGGGGTTGGATGTTGAGCAAGAGAGAAGGGAAGGGGGAAGTGGATATAGGTACAATCGAAGAAGTACGTCTTGAACAAAACCATGAAGTATGTGAATAGTGAATTGCCTACTAATGTAGTGTACTGTGAGGGTGTAAAATAATCAGTTTTTATTGTGGAAAATATTTTCCAAAATATTTTCCCATGATTTGATTATTCATTTTAAACTGTATTTGCAAACTACTTGAAAGTCTTTGGAATGCAGTCAAATTGATGTGTGTTTTTTATTATTCATTATTTATTAATTTGCACTGAAAAGTGCTAAAGGTAAGATAAAATGGAAAATCTAAATTGAATGCTATGAATGAAATTAAATCCCCCTATTCATATGACTTTGGTGTAGGGTCAAGTAGTGGATCAAGGACATGTGAACGAGAAACTGAAGAAGAAACTCTTTACTGGGATACAAAGATTCAGCCTATACTTCGTGAACTCGAGCCATTAAGCAGTGGTGGGTAGATTTTATTTTATCCCTTCAGCTTTTTCATTCAAAGTACTGCATTTTTTATTTGTAAGTCATTAGTCAATGGCTATTAATAGAATAGTTCATGGAATAGTCAGATGCTGTCTCTCTCCAGTGATTTTGCCACATAGTGAATTTTTCTTTGCGTGGAGGCTTAAAATGATGCTCAAATACTTTCCAACAAGTTATTGGCTGCTCTTGCGCATTATACGTATCATGAAAAATAGACCAGTTTGATCGTGTGAGAGAGCCCAGCATTTCACTGTTTCTCTGGATCTGTGCTTCACTGTAAGCACTGTATTATAACAGCATGTATTTTAAGCATGTGGTAGAGGGCTGAGCAGGAACACCTGGAGGTACATGGATTATGTATGAGGTGATTGGGTGGTATATTGGGATGCTTAAAAATGGATTGAAGGTACTTTGGAGAGGCAGGAAAGGGGATTTTGAAGTGTGTGGGGTAAAC
The DNA here is from genome assembly GCF_018977255.1 of Callorhinchus milii. NCBI lineage: Eukaryota > Metazoa > Chordata > Chondrichthyes > Chimaeriformes > Callorhinchidae > Callorhinchus > Callorhinchus milii. Next base: position 51,592,887 of record NW_024704744.1, read on the forward strand.
AAAGGAGGCATAAGGAAAGGAGATCAGAAACATAGTGGATTGATACAATTTTGTCCCCAAAGAGTTCAAATACTGCCACTATACTTAGGAGGCTTCCTAAGAAAGAGATAAAGGAAGCTGCGTTTGAACTTTCAATTTTAATTAGGAAATATCTCAAAATATTGAGATTAATCTCTGTCCAATATTAATCTGGGATGTTAGGCACTTGTTAAGCAGGTGTCAGCCTAGCTCAGTTGGTATAACTCTTGTTTCTGAGTCAAAAGGTTGTGGGTTCAATCCCCATGTAATTGGAGCTTTGAAATCATAGTTTAGGCTGACACTTCAGTGTAGTGTTGTGCTTCTTTGTTGGAGGTGCCATCCTGGTAACTAAGGCACTATATCAAATGCATTGATTAATATTAAATTATTATTAGGATGTATGAAACTTATTCATATCTTGCATGAAAGACAAGTGTTCAAACAGTTAAACCCATGCTCAAGATGCATGTTTAAGGCTGTCAGGTGAGGATAGGATTGGACTTGGTTTTGAAGCTCTCTGCTGTCAGATCGCCTGCTTACACTCCATGTCAAGGCTCACACATGAATAATGACCACATGGCCAAGAGTACTGATTGCGTGTGGAATCATGCCCTAGTAGAAAGGGTAAAATGGGTAATTTATTTCATGAGAGGAGGAAGTAAATTAGGTGGACCAAAATTCATTATCACCTACAGTTGTGTGTTTTTTTTTAAATGTAAAAGTGTTTTAGGGAACCTCTTGTCTTAATTTATTTTATGGCTGCGAGCTTGCGGGATAGTCAATATTTAGTAATTGAATATAGGTGATATTGTCAAATTCACCATGCTAAGTAAAATGATTTTGATATAAAATACAGGTTGCTCTTTGGAATTAAATATTTTCCTTGATTAGCATCAAAACTATAAAGTATGAAGAGTGAAATGAAACAAGAATTGAACACGTGCAAAATGTCAATCGCTTATCTTATTTTGATTAGACATTGATGTAGAACAACTCTGCAAAACGTGCTACTTGCTCCATTGTACTCTGGAGGAGGGAAATATGCTGGGAAAGATGTGTAAGAGGAGAGGGATCCTTCTGAAAACTCTCTACAAACTGGTGGATATTGGCTCAGATCAACTCTCACTTCAACTAGCTAAACTCATACTATCTGTAAGTTGAAAAAGATAAACTGCAAACATGGTAAATCTGAATAGAATAAAAGGCTGGAAATTTCCAGTAGTTCAATTGGCTTCTGCTATAGAAAACTAAGCTAATGTTTTCGGTATGTCTCTTCTTGATGTAATTTTTTTCAGACATTCTGATTATATGGGGGATAAATCTTTCTAATCTTGAGTTTTTTTGGGTCTTGCTCATTTTAAATTTGTCCTTTGTTTAGGTGCTTTCTTATACCTTCATAATTGATACTGCTCAGCAATTGAAAGAACTGGATTATGTTTCACCCCATTTGCTCTTCTCCAGTTTAGCTGTCCAGCACCTTGGGATGTCCTCCCAACGTGAAAGGCGCTATACAAATGTAATCTTCTTGCTGTTGTAAATTTCTCATAATTTGTAGCCCTTACTCTCCGAAACATCCTTGTCACCCTTCTCTGAACCCTCTTCAACATATCATTGTCTTTAAAAACTCTCACAAAAATTGCCTCCTCTTTCCCCATATCTCCTAATTTCACTGTGCTTACATTCTGATGAGATTGAGTTGTGATCAAATTATAAATAAAAATGTTAAAGTTAAATTGCCCTTAAGCTAATAATGAGTGTTCACTCTTTGTTTATAAGGGTTTTGTTATGAACTGAGTTTTAGCAGTCTTAGCTCTGTGTATGCTGAACATGATCCAGGTCTTTAAAATGCTGAAAGACATGAATATTAAAGGAAATGTCGAAACAGGAGTTTAAAGTAGAAAGCTCCAGTTCGAAAAGCATGTATCAACCCTCACACAGTGGGTAAATGATCTCCTCCTGTGCCATAAATACTGATTGCATTAAAATGGTAGATCTGATATGTTATAGTTGGACAATAATGTCATTTTTGTATTATGTCTAATTTTGGTGGTTTGTTTTCTAGCTTAAAGTCAGTGGCAAAAATCTGCTTAATGTCTGTAAATTGATGTTCAAAGTTAGCAGGACTGAAAACAATGACTCGTTGTTCCAAAATGATGGTATTTTGGGTAAGTGGTATTCCTATTTGAATTCCAAAAGCAATCAAAATAGGTGTCTTGAATAACTACACAATATTATGTAATCTCCCAATACTATTACATGTTAGATTAGTAACACGTTTACAAAATCTTGGGTCCTGTTAATTGTGTTGGATTTTGCCTAACAATGTGGGTTCTGGTTTTCTATCCTCCATTTGATATAGCACTTTTCACGTCAGAAGGATGTCTCAAAGTACTTCATAGGATACACTGTAATGTGTAGTGACTGTACATTTTGCAGGCAAACACGGTAGACATTTTGTCCACTGCAGGTGTTAGCCTAGCTTAGTTCATAGCACTCTTGCCTCTGGATCAGAGAGTTGTGGGTTTAAGACCCACTAGGACCTTGTCTTAGTCTAGTCAAGCGAGTCTGGTCAATGCTGGGGCTGCCTGCATTGTCAGAGGTGCCATCTTCAGATAGATATTAAACCAAGCCCAGTCTGCTTGTTCAGGTGAACCTTAAAGATCCCACGACACCATTCAAAAATAGGTAGGTTTCTCCAATGCCTTGGCCAATAATTCCTCACCAACAATTGATTATTTTTGTCCTCGGTCCCCTCCTTGGTGACCTTGGTGACATGATCTGCAAACTTCCACATGTATGCGGATGACACCCAACTCTATCTCTCTGCCTCCACCCTTGATTCCAGGGCAACTGATATCCTGGCAGACTGTCTGTCAGACATCAAGCCCTGGATGAGAACCAACTTTCTACAACTGAATGTCAGCAAGGCCGAGGCTACAGAAACTCCTCGTCGCCCTCTTTTTCGACCGTGCCAACAACCGCTCCTACATCTCTGCTCTCCTTCAACCCAGCCCTGCCTCCCCACGCTTGGGTCCTGAACCCCGACTGTTCAGCACCTTAGGACGTCCTCCCAATGTGAAAGGCGCTTTACAAATTTAATTTTGTTGTTGTTATATTCACTTCATGGCTGTTTGTGTTCAAATTGGCTTCCAGGTTCACCTACAAATTCAGTCACTTCACTGTAACAGCAACTATTTGTACCTTGGCTCTTGAGACATTTCGAATGCAAGGATTATTCATATTAATTATATAATTCACAAGTGCAAAATAGTATTTTGCCATATTGCAATGCCATCTGCTGGTACTAAGAGCAATATGTATCTACGTGTTAAATAGAACACTCACCTAATAATGGATAATTTTCTTCATGTGAGAGATCTCTAACTCCCTCTTGCTTGCAATGGTCCATGTAATCAGTTAATAATATAATGAGATTCTGTGGACTATTACTGGTATTTTCTGTGGATATGTGATATGTATGCTAACAGTCTCATATCATAGAATTGGAGTAGAGGCTTAATTGAAGAGGACTGTGCCGACCAAACATACCACTAGTAGTTGGGGACTAAATTAATGCATCCACAATTGTTGGTTTGTAATCACTGGCAAGATGTTAAGTTCTAATTATAAAGTGGTGCTTTTTAAATGGTCTCACATGCAATATTTTTGTGAGTAGAAATTCTTATAATAAAAATTTTCAGAATAATAAATACATATATACACTTTTTCTAACTACAGAGGTTGCAGATTAGATAGATTTAGAAAATGCAGATACCTGTAGAATGTTTATTGAAACTTTGACAACAAATTAAATATGAATAGGAAGCAGGGATAAGTTATTAAATTCCTAAAATTTGATAATTTTGCTGTTTGAAGTAAATGTCTTTCTAAAAGAGTATATTGTTTGCAGATTGTTTGCTGGATGTCTTCAGTGGCCCAGACCCACTTGGCAACATTGATGCTCTTTTATATTGTATGGGAACAATTAAATTCCTTTCTGGGAATATGGCTTTGCTCAAGAACCTGCTCAATAAAGGTTTAGTTGAGACTTTGGTACAATTGACAAAGCAGATCAATGATGCCAACAAAGAAAGTGACACATATTTCTCCAGCTCAGGACATTTATTGGTCCAGGTTAGTATCATTGTAATAAGCTCATTATTTATATGTATTTTATAGCTAGTACCAATATATTTCATAATATAAATCCGCCACAATCTTTAGCACATGCTTCACACTTCATTTGTTTTATTAAAAATCATCAAAAATATTCCATATCCTCTTATGACATCTATGATCAGTTATTGTCTTAACATTGTCTACTTTCATTTTCTAGGTTGACCCTCTTTTACATTTGAACCATGATGAATGTGTAGTTACTTGTGTTCAAAGCTTTACTAACTTATGGGCATGTGGCACTCGTGAACGCTCGTTTTGTAATGCTTCTAGTAACGTACTGTTGTCTGTTTAACATATTTATGGGATGATTGGAAAAACTGGGTATGCTGCATTTGATAATGTTTAACTAAAGATCGAGACAAGTGTTTGGAATAGTACAGTAAACTACAGTAAAACTTTTCAAACCTGTTTCTTTTTCATATATAGTCAAACAACTCAAGGAACTTGGGCCAAAGTGGCCTTTATACAAGGCTGCCCTCTGAGTAAGGTTTCATTGGTGTTCGAGTAGGCTGTTCCAGTGTGATTATTAACAGGGTGGGGTGACCCGTAGCTGAACAGAGCTGATTACTTGAATAGGTTTGACTATAATTGCTACAAAGAGCATACTGCTAAATGTTCCAGAACAAACTGAGAACATGTTGCAAAGCTCTTGTATAACATTTTTTTTCACTCTTGAGAAAATTACATGAAGGGCCAAAGGAACCTTGAGATAGTGAATCTGCCTGCTAATAGCGTGGCAGTGTAAATGCAGGGAGTGCAAATTGATCACTAAAATCGAAACCCTCAAAAACTACAGTGGACTAGTTCTCTAATAACATTAAAAGAAACTAATGCGGGATTGACACTGGTTTTGCATATGTGCTTAGCTGTACAAACTTAGAACTCTGTTCAGCCCCTGTCACGTGCAGTTTTGGAGTGGGAATTATAAATGGTGTCCTCCAAATCGCTTTACTGTTTAAAACAATTTCAAGTTGCTTCCAGCTATATAATTGAGGCATAATTACATATACTATTAGAACCTTACCTATACTATAGGAGTCCTATAGCTCAGTGGTTAGAGCACTCACAAGTGAGATACCTGGGTTCAATTCCCTGCTGGGCGAAACCTTAGGCAAGTTTCCTTACTCCACATGCCAGATAATAATCCCTCAGGAAAAAAAAACAATAATAATTTGGTCACTCAATCCACGACTGTTTGTGGGACACTGCTGTGCACAATCAGCTGCCGCATTTCGCCCACAAAATATACTATCAATTATTTTACAGTATATTCTGTGAAGCGCTTTGAGAAGTCTAGGAGACGTGAAAAACACTGTATCAAATGCAAGGATTATTATTTTATTTATGTTATGCTATGGGAATTTTTCACATTGTGGCCAACACTGAAAACTGAAAATAGTGTCTGTTTGATTCAGCTATTTTGTTTAAAACAAACTCTTACGTTCAGTTTTCAATTTTGAGCAAGTACTTTTTTGTAGTATTTGACTAATGTCACTCAATCTAAAATTTCAATAAAGGTTAAACAATTACCTATTATTTGGTGCAAGAACATTTAGTTTTGATTCAAAGGTACCTTGGAGAGTTCAATAGTTTTATTATCCAAAATAGAGAAGTGCTGGACATTCACAGCATTGGAAAGAGAAACATAAAATTGGAAACATACTTTGTGGAGCTGGATAGAATTACTAAGAGAGATCATCACTCTATCAATTTGAAATGCTAGTGGTTGGACAGTTGAGGCAAGAATTCACATTCTTTCCATTAGTCCTAATGAATCATCTAAAGTTTACTCATAAGTTCAGTAAAAATTGGCAAAATAGTTTGGCGCTGATATTGCAACACTTACATGTTTCTTTCCAGGTGAGTGTATAGAAAATTATTGGATTTCTAGGTGTCCATTACAAGTCTGTATTTTGTGATGACGCCTCTGTCTTGCTGATTAAATGTTTTTAGTTTAGTACTGCTTGTACTGGTGATGATATTAGTTATTTTTAATGTCTAGGTGAATATGTTGTGTAATATGTTATTGAAATGTTGCTATACTCTTTGTTGTATGCATTCCAATTTTCTTTTTTAATCTTCTGAAACGAATCGGCCGATACCAGATATGAGTGATGTTGCAAATAGTTGATAGATTCATAGTTTCAGTTCATAGTGTCAGCCTAATTCTATTTTAGCTTGTTGGGATCAACAACATTTAAGATGGTCAAAGTAAAGTATTTCTCTTTTTTGCAATCAATAATGCATTGACACCAGTTGCTATTCAACAATATGATAAGGCGATATATCAAATACAAGGATTATTATTATTGTTGTTTACATTAGAATAGTGTTCATTTATACAGGATTTTAATTTGCAGTAAGCTTCTTCTGCCTAAAATGACAGGTTCTATCTTGTATGAAATTATTCCGCAGATTTGTCCTAAATTTACTCCCTTTCAATTGCACTTGTTCTCTTACGATTTCTGCTTCCCAAGTATCTGCTTCTTGAATTCCTTAAATTCTCATCCACATTTTTTTCTGGGGCAGTGCATTCCAAAATGTTATCACTCTGCTAAAATAAATGAATTCTTGCTCCTTCAGTCGAAATCCATAAGTAACTAATATTCACCTACTGAAAAAATACCCAAGAACTTCATCTTTAACAACAACAGCTCGCATTTATATAGCGCCCATCACAATGGGTAGTGTCTGGGAGCCCTATTATGTCCTATGAAACATTTTGAGACATCCTCCCAATGTGAAAGGTGCTGTATATCAAATGTAAGTATATTAAGATAATTAATAATAAACCATGATAATGGCTTCAATGTTATGGTCCAGCTTAGATAAATAAAGATGGTCGAAGAGTTTCAGTTTTGCTTGAAAAAAACAGCAGATGGTGCTCCTGCTGTGTAACAACTCGTTTAAAAACATTTTAAAGTAAAACCTTTGAATCGGCTGCTATAATCCTGCCAATTGCCACCTTTCTATGTGAACTTGCCTGTAACTGCATGTTAATTGCAATCCCATATAATGCTGTTCTTAAAAGGTGTTGATGTTCCGAGTGGGGGAAATGTCAGATGTAAACTTGTAGCATACCATTGTGTGGTGTACCATGTTTATATTTAGTGCAGTCTTTTGCATCTGCAGTCATGTAAACACTTTTCACGCTTTTCAAATGTCATACTTCAGTTTGCCTTTGTTTACTGCAAGTTTTTGGAACACTTTGACTGCGTCAACTGAACGTGGCATCAATTTAAATTTGAGTTTTTTTTTACTTTGGAATTTTTTTGTAAACTGTAATGATAGCCTTAAAAATAAGGACCTTAAAATAAAATCTATATATACACTGAAATAAATACTTGAGATGAGAAGGATTTAGTGTATTTAATAGATGCAATGGGGAGCACTAGGATACCCAGAACTAATATGTAAAACAAATTACCCTTATTTGAGTCAATATTCTTATGATTTCCTTTCCTGTAGAAAGTGCATGATCACAAGCTTGTTATGAATAAAATCACAGGTATAAACTTGTGTCCTGAGACTTAGGTATCACCTTGGTTCAGTTGTTAGCTCTCTTTCCATTGAGTTATAAGATTACATAACTCAATTATATAACCCAAAAGCCGCTGAAACCCTGGTCCATGCCTTTGTCACCTCTCGGCTGGACTATTCAAATGCCCTCCTCGCCGGTCTCCCATCCACTACCATCCATAAAATCCAAATCATTCAAAACTCTACCGCCCGCATTCTCACCCGCACCAAACTCCACTCCCCGATCACCCCAGTCCTCACCAGACTGCACTGACTGCCTGTCCCAGAGAGGATCGATTTCAAGATCCTCACCCTTGTATTCAAGTCCCTGCACTCCTCTGCACCCCCCTACCTCTCTGACCTCCTCTCCCCTCAAAACACTACCCGTTGCCTTTGTTCCTCCGGGTTTGGCCTCCTCCTCATCCCCCAAGTCCTCTGCTCCACCCTCGGTGGCCATGCCTTCAGCCACTATGCCCTGAGGCTCTGGAACTGCTTTCCTCACTCCCTTCATCTCACTCCCTCTCTTCCTATTTTCAGGTGTCTGCTGAAGACTTTTCTTTTCGACGATGCCTTTGATCACCTTCCTACCCCTGGCTCGGTCCTGGGATCCATTACTGTGAAGCGCTCTGAAACGCCATTCTAGAGCACATGTCCACTTATAACATAGTTGTCAACTGGACTCTGTTACCAATTTTGGCCTCCTGCGCAGAGTGGCCAGCTTCCTGTGCACAGCATTGCAGGAAGCCAGCTGGTCGGCCTTGACCGCTCTCGTAAGTGGTTTTAGTGCTAGAAACATTTTTGATAGCAGTTAAGGCTGTTCTGCTGGCTTCCTGCTTGCTGCACACACGCTGCACGCTGGAAGCCAGCCAGGCTACGCAGTGAAACGGAAATAACGTCAGCAGTGGCGTTACTCTCAGAATTAGAGAAACAATCATTTTTTTCACTGACTGTTTATATCAGTAATAATAATAATAATAATCCTTGCATTTGATATAGCGCTTTTCTCGTCGGGAGGAAGTCCCAAAGCGCTTCACAGAACACACTGTAAAGTGAATTGACGGTATATTTGTGGGCGAACGCGGCAGCCAATTGCGCACAGCAATGTCCCACAAACAGTCGTAGATTGAAAATGACCAATTTATTATTGTTTCGTTTTTGGAGGGATTATTATTAGGCTCTGTGTGGAGTAAGGAAACTTGCCCAAGGTTTCGCCCTGTGCCTGGAATTGAATTCAGGTCTCTCGCTTGCAAAGCGAGTGCTCTAACCACTGAGCTACAGGACTTCAAAACCTCTGCATAAACTTTTGCATGCACGCTCTCGCGCAGTCTCTCTCTTTCGCACACTGTCTCTTGCGAACATTCTCTCATGCAGTATTTCTATCTTCAGCGTACTCTCTCTCGAGCTCACACTCTCTCACATGCACACTTTCACGTATTCTCTCTCTTGCGCGCACTCTATCGCGCATAATCTCTCACGTGAACCCTCTAATGCACAGACTCTTGCAAGCACACTCTCGCGCAGTCTTTCTCTATTCGGGGTACACTCTTTCGAGTGTCTCGAGCACACTCTCTCGCAAAAAATCTCTTGTGCAGTCTTTGTCCCTTCGGCGTACTCTCTCTCGAGCTCACGCTCTCTCACGTACACTCTCTCTTCAGCACACTATGTCGCACACAATCTCTCGCACACACTCTCTCACCCAGTCTCTCCTTCTTTAGCGCACCCTCTCTCGCAGACTTTCTCTCTTCTGCACACGCTTTTTCGAGCTCACACTCTCTCATGCGCACACTCTTGTGTGCACCCTCACTCGAACGCTCACTCGGGCGCACACACTCCTGCATGCACAACACTCCTCTTCGGCGTACACACTCTCAAACTCACATTCTCTTGCGTGCACTCTTATCATACGCACTGGGTCACGAACACTGTCTTGTGTGCACACTGTCTTGCACGCTCACTCTCTTGTGCGCATTCTCTTGCACACAAAACTCTCATGCGCACACTCTCACGCAATGACTCATTTGTGCATTTTCTCTCTTGCACGCACATTCTCTTGCGTGCATACTGTTGCGCAGTCTCTCCTTGGGGCACTATTTGTCTCGCGCAGTCTCTTCGGCGCACGGTTTGTAACGCGCAATTTCTCACGTGCACTCTCTCATGCAAGCAATCTCCTACGCGCACACGTTCGCATATGTGCACACTCTCGCGCAGTCTTTTTCTGTTCAGCGTACAAGAGCTCACATTCTCTTGCGTGCACTGTCATGCGGGCACTCTTACACGCACACTCTCACACAGTCTCTGTTCAGCACACACTCTCATGCACACATTCTCACACAGTCTCTCGCGCACACACTCTCGTGAATACTCTCATGCATTCTCTCGCACAAACACTCTCACGCACACACTCTTTTGGCACCCACAAGGTGTCAAGTTGGCTCTCCCCGGCTCGGCATCGGGCTCCACCATTGTTAAGCGCTCTGGGACACCGCCTGGTATGGAGGGCACTGTATAAATACAAGTTGTCGTTGTTAATTGTATGAACCCCAAACACTGTTATATCAGCAATGTTCTGTATATGAAAAGAAAAGGGGATTCTCCCAATGTTCTCGCACACAATCCTCGAGACTTGATTATTCATTCATCTTGTAGATGTTTCACAAGATGGCAACATATTTGCCAACAAAAACAGTCACTGTTGCCATAACCAGTGTAATAATAATCCTGCATTTGCTATAGCACCTTATCACATTATTGAGACATCTCAAAGCTCTTCAGAGGATATATTGTAAAGTGGATTGACTGTATTTTGTGGACAAAACAGCATAAAGCACTTTGGGACAATATGCCATATAAGCTACTATAAAGATGCAATATCTCATTATAGTCTTTTGCTTTAAATAGCATTTTAATGTTACACAAGGAAACTGGTGTAACAACCGGAAAGTGTCTGAGTAATTACTCCTGCAGTTGAGAGAGAGGGTTAATCTGGGCAATGAAGCTTGTGGTGCCTACTGAAGGTGTTGCTTCTTGATCACCTAACACAAGGTTCTGTGTGACAAGTTACTTGTTTACAGTTGCTCACACTAACATGGAGCACTGAAGCTGATGGCATCACTAAAAGTGAGTGAAGTACACCCATTAGGGGCAGTCAGCTCAAGTTTAGTTGTGGTTAGACTTTACGTAGGAGGCAAATATTCAAATATGCATATTTGAAATGAGAAATGAGAATTGGATGGTTTGCAAAGGGCGAGTACTAATACTCTGACCTTATGCTAAACATTGAGAAAATCACTTCATTTCTATTGATCAAGAGAGCTCCAAGTTGATCGGTTTACTATGGAGCTAAATTACTTTCTGGATCGCAGGCTACTGGAACTGAGATGTTGTATTGGCATACTAGTTTGGTAGGTTCCTTAGCATCTTACTTTTGTGTTCTTGAAAAATTGCCTTTAATTTATTTTTAAGGGTTGCCAAAGTTTAAATTTCCTCAATAGTTTTGTGGTATGCTGTAGCCTATCTCCTAGAGATTGTTCTTTTTTTTGGAAGAGAATTATAAGGTATGATTAATCAGTATAAATTATAAAAAGGATAGAGATCATTGACATGAAAACAAATACTATTTTTTTTAAAAATGGTTACAGCAGAGTTTTAGTCTGTATAAGGCTCTATATAAAAGCATATTTCATTCATTAAATATGCCATGTTTAAAGAAAATGTATTGCATAACATACATTAAATGCATATAAATGCATTACACAGATGTATTTAAATGCGCTGCATAAATGCATTATATACTTATTAATAGCATATTTTACAGCATAGTTTTTTTAAATAGTCTACTGAAAATGTACCATTTAAAAAAATTTACAAAAATTTAAATTTGAAAGTATGGTATTTTTTGCAGCTTGACAATTTAGGAAATAATCATCATTTTTTGAATGGTTTGCATTTTCTTTCTTGAAGGTCACTGCTACCCTGCGGAACTTGGCAGATCTACCTCAGTCTCGATCCAGATTCTTGAGCACTGGAGCTTTGCTGGAATTATGTGTGGTACTGGAACAACACATAAATGACAAAGATGTCTGTACAAATGTAGCCAGAATATTCAGGTAAAAGGAAACGAGCAACTGGCAAAAATCTTCAAATAATCAAACTGAAGCATGAAATATTCGGTTCCATTTTCTTCAGTTTTCCTTTATAGTCCAAGGAAAACAGAGCTAACTGTTGTCTACATTAGTAACAACATATTTTATTCTGAGTACAAACATTTAAAAAAAAACGTTTGAGGAACATTCGTAAGCCTGAATCATATTTCAACTGGATCTGAATTGATACTTGAATCAATTTAATAGTATTTAATTTACTAAGGGCCTTGTTTAAAGTATAGAAACTTAATTCTAGCCTCCAAATGAAGTACTTTTCTGTAAAAGAGAATGATAGTTTTCAAATTCCCAAAGGTTTGTAATCTCAAGCATGCTGCTGCAGGGAGACCAGACACTCCAGTGTCTAAATCACCAGTCATTCTTATGGACTGTCACTGGGCATCTATGAAACAGCATTGATGAAAGCATGGTAGCTGGTTTACATCTAATCATTTTGGCCAGGGAACAAGCTGACGGTGTGGCATGGGAAGATTTGAGCAGAGGAAAAGAAAAATACAAAATATTATAAATACATTTTTAGCATAATGTGAGCTTTTACAAAAATGCATGTTGTAATGTTAAATTTGTATAATTTCAGAAAGGGGGTTGCTGAGCACTGTGTACTGTGAGAGTTTAAATCTGTCCCAATGATACTTTCTGCACATGTACTGGAGTAACCAAAATTTACATTCAACTTGGTATTTTTCTGTTTTTCCTTCTTCAGTTAAATGCAAAAATAGATATGTTTGAAATGACCATTCTTTAAACCTCTTCCTTTACAGATTTCAAGATCAATTATTTAGTGCTACTTTACAGTTTTTCTTTGTGAAGCAGAAAGGAAACAACTAACATAATTCAACAATGCTAAAAATTAAATAGTAATACTAAATAGTACTATAGATAAGATTAGAAGTGGGGAGTATAAAGCATGTGTCATGTCATCCTCTTATAAAAGGGAAACTGATATTACTTTAGCAAATCAAAAAAATTGTGTCCAGCTTTTTCAAGGTCTAAATTAGAAAGTCTGATTGTAGTCAGCCCAAAGTGTAGCATCCAGCACATGCAGTACTGTCTATATTCATATCATGATGGGCGTTTTGCCCACAAAATACAGTCAATCCACTTAAAGTATATCCTATGAAGCGCATTGAGGTGCCTCAATGACGTGATAAGATGCTATACCAAATACAAGGTTTCATTTTATGGGCCACTGGCACCAGTATTGGGGGAAAAGGGGTCTATTTCAAAAAGATGGGCTCCACTTAAATCAGGCTGGGACAAATGTCCTAGTAAACCGAATACATAGGGAGGTAAATAAAGCTTTAAACTAGTAAAGTGGGTGGGGGGGATACAACTAGAAATAATCGCAAGCCAGCAATATTAAAAAAACTAAAGGTGGCAGAACAGAATAGCGAGGGAGATAAACAGAATAGGTCAAAGAGGGGTAAGAAGCTCAGTAAAGAAGATAGGGCATCAGACAGTAGGGGAAATGGTAGGAAATTAAAATTGTTATATCTGAATGCACGAAGCATTCGGAATCAGATAGATGAATTAAAGGCACAGATAGATCTAGTAGCCATTACTGAGACATGGTTACATGGAGATCCAGGGTGAGAGTTAAATATTCCAGGGTTTTCAGCTTATAGGAAGGATAGACAATGTGGAAAACGAGGTGGGGGGGTAGCCTTGTTAATAAAGGGTGGAATAAAAACAGAAGAGAGGAAGGATTTCAAATCAGATAACCAAGATGTAGAGACGGTATGGGTAGAATTACGAAATAATAAGGAGCAGAAAACATTAGTGGGAGTAGTTTATAGACCCCCAAACAGTGATCACAGCATAGCGCAGGGTATTAATCAAGAAATTAGAGAAGCAAGTAGCAAAGGTAATACAGTAATAGTGGGTGATTTCAATCTTCACATAGATTGGGAAAACCAAATCGGCAAAAGTAGGGTAGAGGAGGAGTTTATAGAATGTATAAGAGATAGCTTTCTGGAGCAGTAGCTGAGGAACCAACTAGGGACAGGCGTAACGAAACAGGGCTAGTCGGTAATATAGATATTAAGGCTCTAGGGCAGAGTGATCATAACATGGTAGAATTTAGTATTAAGTTAGAGAGCGATGTAGTCAAATCCGAAGCAAGAGTCTTAAATTTAAATAAAGCTAACTTTGCAGGTATGAGCGATGAATTAGCTAAAATAGACCGGGGAATTAGATTAATGGATATGACAATAGACCAACAGTGGCAAACGTTTAAAGATGTAGTGCATAATTCTCAGCGGTCACATATTCCCTTGAGGAATAAGAGTACCACAGGGAAAACAGTTCATCCGAAGCTAACTAGAGCAGTTAGAGAAAGTATAAAACTAAAAACAAAGACCTATAAAACTGCCAAAAAGAGTAGCAAACCTGAGGACTGGGAGTGTTTTAGGGACCAAAAAAGGAAAACCAAAAAGCTCATTAAGAGTGAGAAAATGGATTATGAGGGCAAGCTAGGATCATTACGACAGATTGTAAGAGTTTTTATAAATACAATAAGAGGAATAGGCTAGCAAAAGTAAGTGTGGGTCCATTATAATAATAATAATAATAATAATAATCCTTGCATTTGATATAGCGCTTTTCACGTCGGGAGGACGTCCCAAAGCGCTTCACAGAACACACTGTAAAGTGAATTGACTGTATATTTGTGGGCGAACGCGGCAGCCAATTGCGCACAGCAATGTCCCACAAACAGTCGTAGATTGAAAAGAACCAATTTATTATTGTTTTTGGTTTTGGAGGGATTATTATTAGGCTCCGTGTGGAGTAAGGAAACTCCAAGGTTTCGCCCTCTGCCTGGAATTGAACTCAGGTCTCTCGCTTGCAAAGCGAGTGCTCTAACCACTGAGCTACAGGACTCCATTACAGGCAGAGACAGGAGGAATTATAATGGGGGATAAGGATATGGCAGAATCCCTAAGTAAATACTTTGCTTCTGTCTTCACGTTAGAAGACACAAGATGTTTACCAGAAATAGAGATGAACCAAGGAGCTAATGATAGGGAGCAACTTAGGGAAATTTACATTCGCAAAGAATTCGCGCTAGAGAAATTGTTGGCATTAAAAAGTGACAAGTCCCCTGGACCTGATGGTTTGTATCCTAGGGTTTTAAAAGAGGTAGCTCATGAGACAGTGGAGGCCTTGTGTTTGATCTTCCAAAATTCTTTGGAGTCTGGAACAGTTTCCATTGATTGGAAGATCGCAAACGTCACACCACTATTTAAGAAGGATGGGAGAGAAGCGATGGGGAACTATAGACCATCTGTCTGACATCGGTGGTAGGAAAAATTCTAGAATCCTTAATTAAGGATGTCGTAGTGGGATACTTAGAGGATCACAATATGATTAGACAGAGTCAACATGGCTTTACAAAAGGGAAGTCATGCTTAACAAATCTTTTAGATTTTTTTGAGGCAGGCTAACGGTATGTTGGCATTTGTTACAAAAGGGTTAGAATATAAGAGTAGGGAAGTCTTACTGCAACTGTATAGGGCCCTGGTGAGACCGCACCTAGAGTATTGTGTGCAGTTTTGGTCTTCTTATTTAAGAAAGGATGTACTCGCTTTGGAGGGGGTACAACGTAGATTCACTTGGTTGGTACCAGGGATGAGGGGGATGAATTATGAGGATAAGTTGAGCAATTTAAGCCTATATTCTTTAAAATATAGAAGAATGAGAGGTGATCTTATGGAAACCTATAAGATTATTAAGGGGCACGATAGAATAGATAGTGGGAGACTTTTTTCCCTGTTTGGAGAAACTATAACCAGGGGTCACAGTCGTAAAATTAGGGGTAAGCCCTTTCGCACTGAGTTAAGGAAAAACTTCTTCACTCAGAGGGTAGTGAATTTATGGAATTCTCTACCCCAAAGGGCTGTAGATGCTCAGTCCTTGAACATATTCAAGACTGAGATTGATAGATTTCTTGTAGATAAAGGGATTAAGGGATATGGGAATAAGGCGGGTAGGTGGAGTTAGAATAGATCAGCCATGATCTTAATAAATGGCAGGGCAGGCTAGAGGGGCCGAATGGCCTACTCCTGCTCCTAATTCTTATGTTCTTATGTTCTAAGGATTATTATTACTTTCACAAGAAACCTGAAAATCCACCCAGCCTTAATCTGCAAAACCATTTTGTCTCAAAATGTAAGATTGTACAAAATTGGGCAAAATTCTGAAATTCAGTCTTGATTTCAAAGCTGGTTCTTTTTAAGACCCACAGAAAGTTGGCTTCCAAATTAAGCATAAATTAAATCATTATAAATATGGGAATTTATGAGGGGCTCAGCAATTAAATCTTTAAAATTTCAGCTAGTTTCACAGTTTCTGATAAGATTATGGAATTTAATAATGCTGTGGAAATTAGGAGAACTACGATCCGGTAAGGGTGATTTTATTTTAAAGTAATGTGCTCTTACCTCATTTAAAAAGGTACAAAATACTTTCCCCCATAATTCTGCTGTAGGCCTCTTCACTTGAACCATTTGAGTCAAAAATAAATTAGGTGCAGTGAGACAAGATGTGAGTCACTGCATTACTGGAAATAATTGGTGATGGTTTAATTTTTGTTTTAACTGTTGCCTGCGCTATTTTTGTTTTTCCTCGGTAGATTTAAAGTAATAATTAACTTACATCAGCTATTTAGCAATTTACTGAACAACTGTATGTCCCCATATGGTTGTAACTTTAAGAGGTTTGGTTCTGGTAAGTCCAGTTGCTTTTATTTTGTTTCTGACTAATGAGGAATAAGCATTGAGGCGTTGTTAAGAGTTTGTTGTTGTCATAACAAAGGTTGTTTAGACAAAAGATCAAACCTTTCAAGAACTTGTTCTTTATACAATTCAACTTTTTAATTTTCCTCATTTTCTCTCTCACTGCTACTCTACCAAAGGATACACGTATTTTATTTCTAAATTATTTAGATTATTCTAACTTTTCTGTTAGATCTTCTATGAACAGCCTCGTAGACTTTTACTATCAATTAGGGTCTTTCACTCCGAAAAGATCTATTGTATGTGTAGAGTATTACAGAAAGTGGATGTGAGAAACTCATTGATGTTAGCATCTAAATAATTCACTTTATTTTTCTCTGATTTACAGCAAGCTGTCAGTTTACAATGACTGCTGCTGTGCATTGTCTGAATGCTCCAGCTGTTACCAGTTATTTTTGGTTATTCTTCAGAGGCACCGAAAGAAGCAGGTCAGTTTTACCTGAAAATACTAGAAAAAAAATTACATTTTAAAATGCCTGTTATTAGATTGTAGTAATTTTAAAGTCTTTGTTCAAAAATGGTCTCCTGCCTGCCATTGAACTGCCAGACCAGGAATTTCATGTTGTTACAAACAAAGGCCTTTTCTGTGCTGATGCATTCTATGACGCCATGTAAGCAAGTGATTACAAATTGAAAAGATGAAGTTCATTCTGAATGGATTTTTGAAAAAAGAGCCATTATGTAATTCAGCATATCGCTGAAACCCCAAGAATATTCTGCTGCCATCTTTTCTACTCATAGAAATCTATAATAATAATAAAGTAATAATCTTTACACTTGATATAGCTTCTGCTGCGTCATGTAGACGTCTACGGTTTCATTTAAGATATTTTTCAAAGAATTGTTTGTCAAATTTGAAAATGCTTTAATGCAATCAAAGTTCACAGTT
The DNA here is from genome assembly GCF_018977255.1 of Callorhinchus milii. Taxonomy (NCBI): domain Eukaryota; kingdom Metazoa; phylum Chordata; class Chondrichthyes; order Chimaeriformes; family Callorhinchidae; genus Callorhinchus; species Callorhinchus milii. Next base: position 51,610,445 of record NW_024704744.1, read on the forward strand.
CCACAATATTTTTTTTCTCCATTCTTAGGATATAGTTGTTCGTGTTGTTTTTACTTTGGGAAACATGACTGCAAAGAACAATGTAGCAAGAGAGGAATTTTACAAGCTGGAACACAGTGTGGACACTTTGTTGTCTGTGTTTCAAATATATCACGAGCTAGATATTAAAGCAAAAAGCACCTTACAGAAAATGCAGAGGAAACGTGAAATGGATGAATGCAAGAACCAGAAGCCCTCTGAAGTCGGTGATGTCTTAATAAAGCTGATGAGAGTAATTGCTAATTTATCCATACACACTGAAATAGGCTCTGCACTGGCTTTAAACCAAGACTGCATGGATCTGCTTATTAAAGTATTAGGTTAGTACAGTATGCACTATGCTTCTAACTGGATTAAATTCACAGTTCATTCACATTATGGACATAATGCACTATTTGTAAAAAAAAACAATGTGTGGTTATGTTATACTTTAAATACTTCTTCAAAATAACATTGTGGGATTAATTCTGGTGCACCCATTCCCTCTTGTGAAAGTGAGATGGTTTGTTATACAGTAGAAAGAACATAGTCTCTAATGAGTTACTCTTAAACACTGAGCTTCTGTTCCAAATTATCGTATGTTACAAGGAGAATGAACAATGGCTGCTCATGCATTACAAGGTTGTAACACGCTGAAAAGATTTGGAATGTGTTTACTTGAATGGCTTATAGTCACGTGAACCCTTGAGTTTGATCCAGCTTTGAATACAGCATTGTTAATTTTTATAACGTATACATTTTAGCTTTTGTTGCAATTTCTGAGCTTTCCCTTGGAGTTTGTCTGACTTGGTATCTTTCTTTATTTTCACTAGCCAGCACCATTTTAGTCACTAAGTGTTTCTTTGCAGTTCCATGTAATTTAATCAATAGAGGGGTTGTTCTGCAATAATAGCACAATAAACTAGGGGTACAATGAATCTGCTAGTACAGTTGTGGCAGTTGACTGGGGGGACTGGTTTTCAGAGAGAGCGTTGCTGTGTGTATTATAAACCATTTGTTAGTCATTTAACAAAGAAAATACAAAAAAAAACTATTTTTTCAGTTGCTTCTATTTTTGCCCCTCTAGAAGTTGTAATTTTCTTTCTTTTTAAATAATTCCCATATCATTTGGGCCATCAGGACATAACTTGTTTTAGTCAGGTCGGAGTTTGGCACACATGCTGATCCACTGCTATGCTTAAGAGTATCCTGTTCCAGTTTCTGTTTGGCAATCTGAAGTGTGCGTACCTGAGTGGTTCGGACAACAGAAGTGAGGATTGGCAGAATCCTCCTAGCAATAGGGACCACAAAGTGCCTATTAGGATAGGGCTGGAATTTAAACAGCTACATCTGAAAAACCTACCTATACTCTACAGCTGACTAATTTAAGCCACTGTACCGCTAATCAATGTAAGGCACTGCAGAGCATTAAAATATTATTCCTCATTCACTAACAAAAAGCCCACTTTAGATGCAAGAAGACTTCCTCTTTCCCCACTAAACAACAACAACTTGCATTTATATAGTGCTCTTCACGCAGGGTAGGGTCCCGGAGCGGTTAGACGTGTAAAAGCCCTTTACGCCCATATAGTATTCATCCAGTAGCCTCATTTGGAATAAGTGACATTGACTCAGTTGATATCAAGTGGGATGAGACTTGGTTTGCTTGCTATTAACTTGTCTGAATCTGAATGTCTGCGAAAGCGCATTTGACTTATTTTCTCTATTCATTGAACTAGAATGCACATCAGTCGATGAATGTGAAGAACTGATGATCAATGCTGCAGCAACCATTAACAACCTGTCCTACTATCAAGTGAAGAATTCTGCTGTCGGGGCCAAGCAACTGCATATTGCTGAATGTAAGCTGATTGTTTTCTCAACTGCCATTGTCCAAAGGATCCATATTTCACTCTTTCCTTGTGTGTCTGTCCCAATGCTTGATAAGGCCAGCCAGCATAATAATTGCAATAATCCTTACATTTGATATTGTGACTTTCAACGTTTTAGAAAATTTACGGTAAAGTGTAGTGTTTGTGTATTTTGGAGCGAATGAGGCAGCCGATTTGGGCATGGCAATGTCCCAGGCAGGATGTGAATGACCAATTTTATCTGGAGGATTGTTGATCAGGATAACAAAGGGGGGAAAACCAATAGAAACACTGAGAAATCTATTTTATAACTGTTGCATAGACTGTTGTAGCTATTTCTTTGCTCTATTTACTGAGATATCTGGTGCGATACGTTGAGAAATGGTAGAGCAAAGATTCATTTTTATCATTCCCATTCAGTGAATTTCCAAACATGCCACACTATCTAAGTATTAGAGAAAGCATTGTGCTCTATTTCCTATTTCTATTATTACTGCTAGTTAATCTGTTCAAGTGAGGCTTGTTCACCATTAGATCACGTTTCTTTATCAGATTTTTATCATAGCTTCTATTGTTTGCAGCCACTGATGGATTTATTGGAAATATTAACTAATGCTTGGCTAGGGTTAGCCTTAAAGCCTAAAAACCTTGTTTAATTTACTTTTGTGCTCCTGATATAATAACCAAATAATGGCACTTTTTCTGTTATAGCAAATCTGTATTTATTGTTCTGCAGTGATGATGAAAAAGCTTTTGCTGTGTAACAATATGGATGCGATCTTGGAGGCTGCCCGGGTCTTTGGGAATATTTCCCGGTCTAAGGAGATCCGTGATTTTATTGTACAAAAGAATGGTAATGTGCTTGTACACTACAATCAATATAGATAGCAATAATGTAAATTATTCGCAAAAGTTCATTCCCACTTACATCACAACAATTTCTGTTTGATTTATTTACTGTTTAATTTATTTGATTTATTTACTCATTCTCAACAATGTTTTTAACTATAAATATGGTTATTTCATTTGCCACATTGCTCATTATAGCCCCTCTGCGTTAGATTGTGAAAGTTTAATCCAAATGTGTTTTTTTTATAAAAAACAATGAAGTCTGTTAACACTTTGTAGAGTATTTGAAGTTTGCTTAATTCAGGAAGAGCCAAAGTGATTCGAGAGTACAATATACAATTTGCAAATCATTTCTATGGTGCAAGAGGTAGAGGACACACAACTAACACTGACATCAGGTCAGATATTCTAAACATTTTAAAGGGCCCACCACATCAGTTACCGAGTCGTATCCTCATCAAAGAGAATACAATTCAAGGTCACGATTTGAGCAAAAGTCACAAATGATTTACTTTCTCACTATAGAACAAATGTTGCAATCAAACCTATGTTATGTACTATCAATAGATCAGAACAATACTTTCAGATACACCAAGGTAGCAGACAAACAGGTCACAGATTCAGTGTTGTAAAAGCAATTTCAAACAGACACTAGGAATTATTACTTCAAACAGATATTAATGACTGGATCAGGTTACTGGGAGGGTGGATGAGGCCAGGATGCTGGACACATTTAAGAATCAGCTTGATGTTATCAGGGGTGGATGGCAGAGTAGGTATTTGGACGGATTAGATCAAATGGGCCAAAGGGCCTTCTTCATCCGAACCTCTCTTGTGATTTGCTGTTTTTATGCTCTAGTGTCGTAGTGTTTATTGAGTTCTTAGATCACATTTAATTACAATACAATTGTATTAAGAATACAATTTAAACTTGAATATAACTTTTTGAAAACCTCAGCAAGTACTCTAGTTCTTTAAGAGATTATGTAAAGGACCCACGTTTCAATAGTTTTGAAACACAATAAATAATCAAGCTATTTAACTGGATTTCCGAACACAAAATTCAAAATCAAAGCCACTAATATATTTAGACGTATTTTTCACGTCTAATGCACACAGAGAATGAGTGGCATTCTGTACTGGTTGTGTATTAATAATAATAATAATAATACTTGCATTTGATTTAGTGCCTTATCACGTCTTCAGGACATCTTAAAGCAATTCACAGAATATATAGTAAAGTGTTGAGATTGTCTATTTTGTTTCGGCAGCCAATTGCACACAGCAATGCTCCACTAACAGTCGTGGATTGAGTGACCAAATTATTATTATTTAATTTTATTACATTTTTGAAGGGTTTATTACCCCCCTGGAAAAGTGATCTACCAATCGACAAACAACTGGATTCCTACTTACTGATGGGTAAACAGAGGAAAAATACCTGAAGCAATATACTAATGTGGTTACAAATACGTGGCAGTCACCAGTAGAGCAGGGCTTTCTGTAGTCAATATATAAACTGATGCTAGCGGGAATTTAATAACAAATGTAAAGTTGCAACTTGTTACGACAGCAAGAGAAAGAAACATTTCTTACAAAAGGAAACAGTTGATAGAATTATCTCTTTCCTATAGTTCCTGCACGGTCAAACTCAGGGTTTCATGGTATGTACAGGGTAACCAGACTGTCATATCTATCCTATTATCTATTAAAACATCTATCATCATTTCTTTAAGACTTATTAGCCATGGTATCATGACTTTTTGGTCTCCCTGTATATTGCTTTCATACATCGAGGCTCAACTATGCAAACTCACTGCTTTTCGGCCTCCCCAACTCCTCCCTTCATAGGCTGTCGATCATCCAGAACTCTGCAGCCCATGTCCTCTCCCGCACTAGGCTCTGTGACCCTATCACCCCCATCCTCACCAAACTCCATTGGCTTCCCATCACACAGAGGATACAGTTCAAGATCCTGGTCCCCACCTTCAAAGCCCTCCATGGTCTTGCTCCCCCCTACCTGTGCAACCTCCTAAACCTCTACCATCCTGCTCGCTCCCTCCGCTCAGTGGGCTCCAGCCTGCTTCATGTCCCCGGCTCGCTCGCCCCACTATTGGCAAACGGGCCTTCTACCACTCTGCCACCACCCTCTGAAACTCCATCCCATAGTCCCTCCGCCTCGACCCCTCCCTCACCACCTTCAAGACCCATCTCAAGAGACGCCTCTTCTACCGTGCTTTTGATCTCCCTGCTTTCCCCCTGCCCTTCACCCTACCCAACCCCTACCCCCAGCTTGGGCCTGTAACTCTGTCTGTCCAGCGCCTTTGGATGTCCTCTCGACGTGAAAGGTGCTATACAAATGTAATTTTGTTGTTGTTGAGGAGAAATATAAATATAGTCTCAGTTACAGATGGGAAAGACAAATTTATTCTCAACAAGCAGAAGTATGTGTGTACATCTGTTTGAGGGCTCACTGACTACAGAACAACTTCAGTGCATAATTGCGCAAGTTGAGTCCAGGCCAGTGGTTAGCAAGATTCCGCTGGAAAACTGGTATGGTATTAAAATACACAGATTTTAGGCAGAGCCATCTGTTCAACTAGAAAACACACAATCTAAAAATTAGTGCTTTTCTGCTGCAGGGTGTGTTTTGCTTCACTCCCTCAATTGATTGAGATTTATAATTTTGGTTCAAGGAGGTTGGGGAGGAAGAATCCTCTACTAAAATGATCTTTATTGTGTGTAAATCAGTGGACAGGTTTATGATCACCTTATTGGACGCCAAGCACCAGGATGTCTGTTTCTCCGCCTGTGGAGTTCTTATAAATCTTACAGTTGATAAAAGCAAACGAACCATATTGAAACAGGATGGAGGGATTAAAAAGTAAGTATATAAACGCCTTGATTTTGAGTTCTGGTTAACTAAGAATCTTACTAAACAGCTGATTTCTTGCAGATGTTTTCTGCCATCCTTGATAGTGGACTTTTAATTTATTATTCAAATTGGTTTGAGGAACAAAGCAGAAAAATACTGGTAATTGTTTTGTTTCTTGCCTGTGAACTACTTTCTATACAGAAGATTTATCGTAGAGTTGACTTTTAAGATAGTAGATCTTTCTCTTTATGAGGCATTTGTTAATTGAAGGTGTTGAGAGTAAACTGCTTTGGTTACATATTTTAGGATTCTTTATCCATAGAGGACCTTGAATAAATGAATTGTTCACTTTATTTCTTAATATTAATATCACATCATATCTAGGCTCTACTACGCCAACTCCCTACTTATCACCCTTCCCAACTCTTCCCTCTACAAGCTGCAGATTATCCCGAACGCTGCAGCTTTTGTTCTCTCCTGCACCGGGCTCCGTGACCCCATCACTCCCACCCTCACCCAGCACCACATCCCCCACTGGATAGAGTTCAAAATCCTCATCCTCGCCTTCAAGACCCTCCACGGGCTTGACCCTCCTACCTCTGTGACGTGCTAACTCCTATCAACCTGTCCGCCCCCTCCACTCTGCAGGCTGGGGTCTGCTTCATGTCCCCCACCCGGCCCAACAATAACAATAACTTGGATTTATATAGCGCCCTCCACGCCGGACGGCGTCTCAGAGCACTTCACAGTAACGGATCCCGGGGCCGAGCCAGGGGGAGGGGGAAGAAGATGACCAAAGGCGCGGTCGAAAAGAAAGGTCTTTAGCCGAGACCTGAAAGTAGAAAGAGAGGGGGTGAGGCGAAGGGAGTGAGGAAGGGAGTTCCAGAGGCTTGGGGCGTAGTGACTGAAGGCACGGCCACAGAGGGAGGACCGGAGGATTCGGGGGACGAGGAGGAGGCCAGACCCGGTGGAGCAAAGGCAACAGGCACTGTTGTGAGGAGAGAGGAGGTCAGAGAGGTAGGAGTGTGCAGAGGAGTGCAGGGACTTGAACACAAGGGTGAGGATCTTGAAATCGATCCTCTCTGGGATAGGCAGCCAGTGCAGTCTGGCAAGGACGGGTGATCGGGGAGTGGAGATTCGTGCAGGTGAGAATGTGGGTGGCAGAGTTTTGAATGATTTAGATTTTATGGATGGTAGTGGAGGGGAGACCGGCGAGGAGGGCATATGAATAGTCCAGCCGAGAGGTAACAAAGGGGGTGAGATATTGCGGAGATGGATGATGCGTCGGAGGTGGAAGGAAACGGTGCTGGTGAGGGACCAGATGTGGGGGAGGAAGGATAATTGGGGGTCAAACCTGACGCCTAGGTTGGTACGGGTTCGGAGAGTTTTAGGGGCAGGTCAGGTAGGTGGAGGAGGTGAGAACCATTGGCAGTTAGGCCTTTTGTCCCCACCCTTTGGAACTCCATTCCAATGCCTTCTCCTTGCTCCCTCCCTTGCCTCCTTCAAAGCAGGTCTCAAAACTCTCCTCTTCAACTGCACCTTCAGCCACCCTCCTACCCTCCACGCTCCCTGATCCCAACACCCTGCTCAGATCCCAATCCCTGACTTTCCAGTGCCTTTGGGACATCCTCCCGATGGGAAAGGCATTATACAAATGTAATTTTGTATTATGATAGTGTAACTATTAGCCTAATTCATTAAACATCTTATTTGTTTTAATGTGTTAAAACGTTTCTGTTTGCTTCCAGGTTAATTGATTGCTTGAGAGACTTTGGACCCATAGACTGGCAACTTGCCAGTCTGGTCTGCAAAACACTTTGGAACTACAGTGAAAAAATCACTAGTGCTGTGTTGTGCTTTGGAGAGAAAGAGACCAATGAACTTCTAGAGCTCCTTTCTGCATATTTAGGTATGAAATGAAGCTCAGGTGTGGCACATCTTCTGTGAAAAAAAATTTCAGGACAATATCCTGGTCGCGTATGATGACTGGTTCTTTTACATACACCTGGTTTGCAGGGTCGATTGGATATCAGAACAGAATGAGCATTTCCTGGAATCCATTTTATTGAATAGATTGAGCAATAGTAGTGAGGGCCAGAAAGAAGTCTGACCAGCTACATTCAGTGTTCGTTCAAACATTTAAAAAACATACCCCTCTAGAGCAGGCATATAATAATCCTTGTCCTCCTAAGCCTCTACCAACCTGTCCACTCCCTCCACTCAGTGGGGTCCAGCTTGCTTCACATCCCCCGCCTTGCCTGATCCACCATTGGTGGGCAGACCTTCAGCTTATCTGCCCCCACCCTCTGGAACTCCAACTCCACTTCGCCCCCTCCCTTGCCTCCTTCAAGACTCATCTCAAGTCCCTCCTCTTCAACCGTACCTTTGGTCATCCTTTTAACCCTACCCTCCCCCCGTCCTGATCCCAACCACCAGCTCGGGTGCAGATTCCTGACTATCCAGGGGTTTGGGATGTCCTCCTTACATGAAAGGCACTATACAAATGTAATTATTTGTTGTGTTTGATATAGCACCTAAGTACTTCACAAGATTTACTCTAAAATGTAGTGATTGTGCATTTGTAGGTAAATGTAGCAACAAATTTCCACACAGCAATGTCCCACAAACAACCATGAATGACTCATCTAGGGATTTTTTGGCTAGGAGAAACTATCTCCCTTTTACGAATTGTACCATGAAATCTTTAACATCCCAAATAATAATAAATTGGATGCATCAATCCAAGACTGTTTGTGGGAAACTGCTGTATGCAATTGGCTGCCATGTTTCGCCTAGAAAATATAGACAAATTCACTTCAAGGAATATTCTGCGCAGCGCTTTGAGACGTCTCAAAGACGTGATAAGGCGTTATATCAAATGCAAGGATTATCATTATTATTATCTGACAGGCAGATGGGGCGTTGGTTTAGCTCCTTATCTGAAAGAGACGGCACTTCTGACAATGGAGTGCTCCCCCAACAATACATTGGAGGGCCACCCTAAACTGATTAAGCTCAAAGTCATAATGTGGGCCTTGAACCCACAACCTTTTGACTTAGGTGCAAGAGTGGTACCACTTGAGCCGAGCTGATATGTATATGATTGACATTCCAACTCTTCCAATAAACTGCATGTCAGATGTCAAGTTGTGGAAGAGTCCCAATTTTCTCCACTCAATGCCATCAAAACAGGACCTGCAGCTTAACTGCTTCAAAGGATTTTGCAGAGTGCTCTTGCAGTTCAAAGGGAAGCGCAATCATTTTATTATTCTTACTAATCACCAAAATATTGATTACCGAACTACTACAACAACTTGCATTTATATAGCGACATTCATACTGGATGGCTTGAACTGAATTGGCATCAACTGAATTGATATACAAAATATATCATTTTTATTTACATTCTTTATGCAGCTGCTGGTATTATCTTTGATTCAGATTCAGTATTTTTCTATTTTCTCCTCAGACGAAGAAATTGCACTGGACCCGGCCAAGAGTGGGACAGATGAAGGACTAGTGGAGTTCCACAGAGCATGTTGGGAATCTGAGTTTGTGCCTGTAGCCCAGCAACTACTGCACAGGATTCAGTGTCATCACACTCACCTGGAAGCTCTGCCCTTCCCCACACAGTAACATTCCTTCTCTTAGAAAGGTCTCCATTGTCTTCCTTGTGGATAGAAAAATTGGTACTATTAAATCCACTATTCCTGCAATACTTGTATACACAGACAGACATAGACCTCTATCCATCACAATCATCTGTAATGCTTAACCATAGAATATCACAGAACAATAAGTTATTTTTAAATATTAATAAGACACTGGTGTTTTGAAATGTTCTGCAATTTAAAATATTATTGCAGCTAATTTACGAACACACAATTGATACTGTTTAGAATTCACAAATTTGCAATGCAAAAGGTTTTCTTTGTATGTGTGGAGTGCAAAATACCGTGAGAGACAACTAATGATAATCCAATTTGGACAATTGTAAATATTTTCTTTGTACATTCTAAATATTTTCATTTTGAATTCGCACAAGGTTTCATGATGTGCGTATCTTTAACTGTTTTCTCCAGTTGATTATTTTATAGCAGAGTTTAATTAAAGTTTTATTTATTGCTGATTGTGCACAGCTTTGGAGTTCTGCTTCATCCCAAATGGAATTTCAAACTCCATCTCTCAATACTGCTATCTTCCAACTTCTGAAACATTACACAAATATTGCACCTTTCATGTTGGGAAAGTGTCCCAAGGCGCTGGGCAGTCCAGGGTTTGTACCCAAGCTTGCACTGGGCTGAAGGTGCGGTCAAAGAGAAAGGCCTTGAGACAGACATTCTCCACTTACACCTTCACTCTTACTCAGCTCAACTGCTGAACTCTTTATCCATAGTTACAGCACCAGATAGACAGTAAAAGTTCCATGACATCATTCAAGAAGAGAGGGGAGTTTCTCCTGCGGTTCTGATCAAAAATGCTCCAGATAAATTTTGTGATTTATAGCTGCAAGTTTGAGGGACATGGCTGTGCACCAATTGGTTATCATGTTCACCTACAAAATAGTCACTATGCTTTTACAGTAAATTCTATAAGGTGCAAGATATTGGTGCTATATTGAGTGCAGTTGGCTGAGACATCTTGAGACGCGATAAGGCACTATATCAAATGGAAGGATTATTATTATTTTTTATTTCGCACAACTGATTCAGCTTTTTACAAAATTTACTGATGAGAATTTAAGCTTGTTCAGTATCCATCTGTTAAATATGAACAGTTACATTTTGGTATTTTTGAATAGACATGTTGGAAACATCACAAAATGCAGCACATTCAAATTTTATTCATTTCAACATGTCAATACAGACAATTATTTTGACTAAAAAAAGTAACGTTTTACATTTTAAGAACTTCAAGAAGTTGATCAAAACCCTATAAAAACAAAAGGACATAATGCTGATATTTTAAATCAGGCTCTGTTATTCAGTAAACACAAACATTTTCAGCTGTTCCACATAAGCTGTCAATGGTTAAAAATCACATAAAAAGAGGGTTTGCACTGTAATTCTAGTACAGACAGTCAGTCACTTTTCCACTGAATACAGCTGATAAGTAGGAGAAATCCATTAGTGTACCAGAGGGCAGCTGACCAAACTTTCTTACACAACCAGCAAGTAAAAGGCTAACACATAGCCAAATACTGCAATACAATCGGTGTAAAACGTTACAGTGTGTAATCTGTAAGGAAGTCTAAATAACTCAAATCTACAGTGCTCTTCTTTCAAAAGGACACACACCACTTTGAGTACAACTGAAATTGAACCCAACACTAGGTTCCTCATTTTTAGAAAAAGAAACATACATTTCAAAGTTTGCACAGCATTGTTTTACAGCAGAAATACTCTTTACATTTGAACATCAGGTGTGCTAGAATTCTAAGATATAAAAATTAGAATGACTAAATATTGACTCGCAATATAGTCTGTGCCTTGCTGAAGTCACAGGACAGGCTCAAGCATCTGCAGTGTTCAATTTGATAGTCTTAGCTTAAATTGGGAAGCCAGTCATCACAGCAATTCACCATCAGGAGAAGCAGCTACTCTACTGTCTACAGCTTCAAACAAGGTCCTTGAGGCGCATACAGTTGTTTCCAATTGTCTTTAAATAATGCTCCAACTCCCATTACCTCCTGCATCAACCACGCATTACAACCGCACATGGCAATACTGTGGCTGGTTGCTGCAAGAAAATAAAAATGTTAGGAATTACTGTATGTTGTCAAAACACACAGATGATCAAATGCTGAGTTGCACATTGCTTCTTCACAGTCTTCCATACTTTTTCTTCTGTGCAGGATCCATAACTTGAACGCTTGCCACAGTTCACCAAAAAAACGTCTCTTCTCATGATGTATGGCACAATGAAATTTGAGTAATTTGCGTACTTTGAATCAAATGTGGTTCAAATGGAACAGGCAGGTTCGCCAATAAGAATTGGTGTTATAAATAAGCAGGCTCCTCATGTCCGATAGCGAGTAATGGCCGTCAGAGCATAAAGAAGTTCAGCCTGCATACGAGCTTCCATAAGAAGCAAATTCACATGAATCTGGGGAAGAAACATACATTTTGTAAGAAGTTTTTAAAATTCAAACCATGAAAAAAAAAGTCACTCCTATTTACTTATCAAAACTCTCAACAATGAAGTGCCATAAGTCAAAGAATATTTCACTGGGTTAGATCAAATCAAAGATTTAATGTATTACTTGAGCCTTACGTTTCATACTTCAGATGCTGATAGATATTGTATTAATTGTTTAATCTACTCAGGCTTTGAAGGAGCAGTTTTGAATCCTCAAATTGGTACTGGATATAATTATTTTCTCTTCCAGAGAAGTAGAATTTGGACCCAGTCGAGGCAAGCTGGATAAGGAATTTCCCATCATATTTAAGAATGATAGGTGATGTGTGTCTACCAAGAATGGAAGATATATATTTTCAAATCTCCTGCGCAGTATTTGTGTATGAGGGAATTTTCTCTCATGGAAAGTCTTCATACCTTCTCAGAGTGTTTGAATAGCCTCCAGAAGTTGTCATACATTCTTTTTGTAGTCTTCTCTGGAGAACAGACCACTGTCTTTATATAAACTTTAAAGCTATGTTCCAATAGCTGATTAATTTCACCGTAGTCATAGTCGTCATACCTGGCACAAATAAAATCCATGAGTTTTCTGCAGCCAATGTGCCACATGATCAGAAATATACACAACTGCTGTAAGCTCACCTTATTCCAAACATGCAATGGATGTAGTTCCAGATAGCTCGTCTCAACATTGAGGTATCCACATCCTTGTGCATTGCCATGGTGTTGTAAGTCAGGTTGTAAACGATCTGAAACTTCTCATCCAATAGCTGCCCAACATCTGGGTAAAGACGGTTCACAAGCGAGTACCCATGATCTTCCCAACTATAGTCCTGTGGCAAACGTTAAAGAAACTTGTAGTTGTAATTCTTGGATCAAGTGACAAATAAAAGCATAAATACATCAAGAAATTCAGGGAATCATCACATCCATCCAACTAGCTTAAGTCTTACTGGGTCCAACTCAATTTTATACAACACCAGTTTAGTTCACGTTCCCCTGGCAGTCATGAGGATTAGAATCATAGAATTATGCAGCACCAGAGGAGGCCATTCGGCCCATCGTGTCTGTGCCGGCTCTTTTAAAAGAGCTATCCAAACCAATCCCATTTCCCCGCTCTCTCCCCATAGCCCTGCAAACTTGTCCTCCCCAAATAATTATTTACTCTCTTAAAAGTTGTTATCAAATCGGCCTCCTCCAATCCAAGGCTATAAATATCATACAATGCTTTATTAGTTGTAAAATGTATTCCTTAAAATAAATACCACATTCTGTAGGTTTTTTGGGCACAAACACTTCAACATGGAGTAACAACCACAATTGGTTCATTAAATGCATGGGTTTCAGATCAGCAGCATTATTATATCCAAAAAATACAGTCACTGCACTTTACAGTATATCCTGTGAAGTGCTTTGAGACTGACAACACAATAACGTGCTAAATCAAATGCAAGGATTATTATTCAAATTATATAATTTGAAGCTTTTAACACCAGTACTAGCACAGGTCCAACTACTTGTGTCTTGGCATTAACAAGCTACAGGCTACCTCCGTTCAAGGAACCAACATGGATGGATCGGACAGCAGGTAGGATTGAGAATATTACTCTAAGTCAAACATTCTTTTATTTCAGCTGTTGATGCTTTGAGACAAAAATGTGTCTGCAATGTCTGTGTTGCTAGAAGCAGTTCCTCTCATCAGAGATTTACTTTCAAGATAGCACGGAGACTTCCACTGAGTGACAAACCTTTGCAACGTGGGCAGTACCACCTTGGAACCATGCTCCAAACAACAGCACTGCCCCCAACAAGAGCAGCTTTCAACAGTGGCCATTCAAATGGCTAACCTTCTGTCGAAGTGAGTACAGTAAATGAACAGGTTGGAAGTGGAGGAAGGCACCAGCCAGGATGCAGGAAGTTATGGTGTACAACATGGCATGAGCATTTCTCCTCTTTCTATGGAGTACTATGGGGTAGAAGAGGAGAAAAACCAAGGTTGCACACCTAGTCTGTGCTCAGCACTGCACCTGAATGACATGACTGCAATGCGAACAATGGGCCCAATGATGTACACTACAACTGACGCTTCACCGTGACAAGGCACCAGATCAAAGAAAGCAAAGATTAAGCTGTAGATAAACACTGAAGAATTTTACCTGAGCTCGGAATGTAGGTACACTTTGCTCTCCACATCTGGAAAAGTCTTTATATCCATAGCTTGGGTCTTCAAAATGACGAGCAACATCCCTTGTGTCCACAGATTCATCATCTTCTGGGGGTATAAACAAAAATCTGTAAGACTAGTGATTTTTTTTAGTATTATGGAATCTATCTGAAATGAATGTCACTTTCTCACCTAGTCTTTCACAGCTAGCCACCCACATGAACATTTCTTCAAATGTAGAGATCTTATCACTTGTATTTTCTACACACATTTCTTACAGCATTAATATTATTTGCATACTGCAGCAGTAACTTTCTGCAGTTTTTGTACAGTGGTATTTGTACTTAATCTGAAATGCTGCCTAAGATAAAATCTGAATACGGCATAATCTGAATTTTGTGTTTCAGCGAACAGACAATGGCCGTATTGGCCTTCCAATACGTCGGACATTTTTGTGGTTCTATATGCCTAAACTATGCATTTATAATTTAATTTCCAGAGTTACATTTGGTTTAAATTTCTAGAACAAGTGTAAAAACTATCTGGTAGCAAACTCAATTGGTACCCATTGGTATCTGTCTATCAATATTCTCAAAGCCACAGTGAAAAAAAATCTAAAGGGAATCTTTGTTGTCAAAATAATTCAATTCTAGAACACATTAAAATGTCAAGACAATGGGCTGGATTTCAATGGAATTTCATATCCACTATTTTAAAAACCCAAGGCTCTCTCCGTTTTGGAGGAAATCAAGGCTCCATTGTGCTGCTGACACCACATACAATTATACATGACTTTCACTCTCACCTACTGATGCTACATAAAGGCTCTCAGTCTTTTCTCTTTCAAATCGTGTTGCCATTTCCTCTTGGCTTGCCTCCTCTTCATCTCTGCACTCCTGCAACCATTTCATTTTTTCCATCAGTGCTTCCACCTCACATGAGGCATCTGTTACCTGTTAAAAATAAATAGACTATTGTCATCCTGGATTCTAAACATGTATCTGCAGCATAACATATTTGAACAATAAAGGGAAGTTCTATGCTGTACTACACTAACACACCTATCACCAGAACAATCAGTTTAATTGCTCCAAGTCTTGATTAGTGGAATTTGTACTTCACTTTCCTTTTGTTATTAATAACCTGAACTTACTACATTAAAAGGCACAACAATTTGACCAGTCCAGTGTGTTCTTTTATAACCATGAGAACATTAAATGCAGCATTTCATTTCTCACTCTTCCAAATACGTTTATAACAAGTTTTTAAAAAAAAAGTCTGAAGAAGTAGTTTATAAGGAGTGCCGATGATTTGCATTCAAAGTATATAAGTGATTTTTTAAATTTACGTGACAGCAATTTGAATGTGAGAAAATCAGTAGACATGCACTCACATCACTTCGTCCTTGGCCATTGAGTCCATCTTCCACACAATTATTGCCATTTGCTAAGTCACAAACGCAGTAATTATCCACTGAAGGGAGTCGAAATGTGTGTCCTCCATCACAATGCATCTCAGAATTGATCCCACAGCCGTACGTGAAAGAGGCCAGAGAATGATAGTGAGTGAGCAGGACAACAACATGCACCAATTCAGCCAGCGACCACCCATGCTCTTCAGCTTTCAGGAGTTTCTGTAAAAAGATAGAAAATATGGTTACCAGTGCTGTCACAAACTTTCATCAACGTCATCTCCCCTTTAAGGAATCTCAGATCATCTGACCCATCCATTATTTAATTTTCTTTGTATCCATTGGTCAATTTAAAGTTTTTCTTATAAGAGAAATTGGTTTCAGTTCCCTAAGAAATTATTTTTTTCACACTGGTAAAATTTATAAAAAGGAAAGCAGTTTAAAATCTTTACAATACATTAATAAATCATTTTGAGTTTGATAACATAAAATACACCCTGCTACATTTCTATCATACCCAGAATAGTTCAAAAGTTTAACTACACTAATGCTATTCCAACTTCTATTTGACAATTAACAAAACTGGGTCATAAAACAAGCTTGTTTTTTATGCCTTTACAACATCTTTAGTCTACAGGTTTCAGTACATGCTTAACACCACAGTGCAGGCAATCGTGTTAAATGGGTTTGGAAACCACACTGCACAATCACATCAAACAATTTAGAAAAGCACACCTCAATGTGATCTTTGGTAATAAGCCACGGCCTATGAGCGAGAATCTTGTTCAGTTCGCTCAGATTCTGGAGCTTTTGAGGGGCAGAATCCAATCCAGCCAACCACTTGGGATCTCCTCCAGCTTGGAGGAAATCATTCACATGGAGGTTGACAAGATAGGAACACTGGTGCCGAGCTGTCGCCTGCAGGAACAAAAACATAGGTATGATTTCAACTTTTTCTCAAAAAAAAAGCCCATTCTTTAATTTATCTCATAAACAATGACAAGTGCCCGGATGGTAGCATTCTCGCCTTTGAGTCACATGCTGTGTAAACCCATGTTTTGAATACAACAACAACTTGCACATGGAGTGCCCTCCACTCAGGGTAGCATCTCAGAGCGCTTAACAGTGGTGGAGCCTGACTCAGAGCCGGGGGGGAGGTGACCCATAAGCACAGTCAAAGAGGAAGGTTTTCAGGTGGGGCTTGAAAAAAGGGAGGGGACAAGGCGGAAGGATTGAGGGGGAGTGTTCCAGAGTTTCGGGGCGTAGTGGCTGAAAGCATGGCCTCCGATGGTGAGGGTATGAGGGATGAGTAGGAGGCCGGTGCCAGTCAAGTGGAGGCGCCAGATTGAGGAGCGAGGAGGTCGGAGAGATATGGAGCTGCCAGAGAGTGAAGGGATGTAGATACACAGTCCAGGCTGGCAGTGCAGTGCTGGGGGGTTGGAGAGTGCTACATTGTTGGAGGTGCTGTCATGAAATGTTAAACCTACTTTGCCCAGGTGGACATTAAAGATCTCATGGCATTATTCGAGAAGGGAGTTTCTCAGTGTCCTGGCCAACAATCCTCCAGAAACAAAAACTGGTGTAAATCCTTAACTTCCTGGCTGTTTGCAGGATAATTCTGTGTGCAAAATCAGCTGCCATATTCACCCACAGAACATACAGTCTTTGTACTTTACAGTGCATCCTGTGAAAGACTTTAAGACGTCCTCCTAACGTGAAAAGCATTGCATCAACTGCAACCATGATGCTGGTATACAAATATGAAAAATGCAAGTAATCTGAATACTATACAACAAAGAAAACTTTAAGATTTCAGAAGTGAAGCATTAAATTCCAAACTGCGTTTCATATAGATTTATACTTCTACAAATGAGACTCACCATTATTGCAATGTAGTGTCGGAAATGGTAAGGCAGTGGACCATCCATTTGCATCAGGTAGTGTTGAGTTTTCAGAAAACTGAAAAGATATTGTGGATGGAAGCCCATGACCAAGGTGATATTGTCCAGACGGCCCGTGGTGGTGAATGCTTCAACGAACAGCAAGTGTGTCCCTGCATCTTCTTGTCTCACTTGAACCGTCTGTTCAAAATAATTAACATTTAGCACACCACAGATCTGATATCTATATTTTACTTTGGCACTGGCCAGATGGACCACAAATCTTCTCTAGCCTTATCTGCATATTTCTATGTAAAATGCTAAAATTGGCCACAACACCAGGTCAGAGTGGGGGGGTGAGGAAGAAGCTAATCTATCAGAATTCCTGTTTTTAATCACCATTCAGTAACTTCTGCTACAAAATGTGGTGAACAAGATCGGAAATCTACACACCCAGCATGGACTACCTGTCTAGTCACTCGAAGAATGGGCATGTCCGCAAAGTCCTATAGGACTAGCAGGATTCATGAAAGCTAACGAGTAAAGGAAAAAAGTGAGAATTTCTAAGGTGAATACAAGACAACCCTATGCATATAGGAAGCGCTGCCGATGTCTGTGAAGAAAGGGACGTAAGCAGCACACTGGGAGAACCCAGGAGTCAGACAATTTTAATGCTTCACTTATAACATGGTCTAAGAGATATCAGATCTAGGTAACCGTATTACAACAGGCTGAAAACAATCCAGAGGGGAAAGTGAATCTACGAGAACTGTACATTTCCTAGCAGTCAGTCATAGAGTTACATTGCATAGGTCTGAAAGCTGGTCAGTTTCCTAGCTGGTCTTGTTCAAGGAAAATAATTACACTGACATTCAAATACTTGACATTGTTAATCCCCTACATTGCTTTGCGATCCATTTTGAGAAACAAGTCTACTTGAAATATTGTTTTGAAAGAACAAGGACATTTTAAAAATTGCTAGGCCGTGCAATTGGCAAGAATTAAACAAAAAAAATCACCACAGAAGCAGACATTGCCTTAACACACAACCTCTTCGGCTACGCCCTTTCTTTTCACAGGACAAAAATATTCTGAAGTGTGTCATCCGCAAATTTATATGGGATTCTTTACACAGCATTCTCCCACTTCTAATCCTAGGGAAACAATTTAAGTACCGTAGCTTTAAACAGACTTAAGACTTTTAGGGAAGAGTTCATTGGCATCCAGAATCTTGCCATCAGGCACTACTGCAGTAAACACTCCTCAAATATTTAGCACAGGGCTGCAAGCTGCCAGATTTGATAACTCACTGTAGACCAGAGATTAAAGTGTAAAACCAGACAAATAAGAAAAATACACATACTTCTTTTTCAGGGATGAATGCACTTGGTCCTTGTCCCAAAGGTCGGGGAATTCTCACTCCCATTTCCTGTAAAGAACAGAAGTTTTTTGTTAGGGAAGCACACATCCAAAATACAAAACAAAGCACTTATATTGTGTTCTGTCTTCATCTATTTAGCAAGGGTAGAGAATGGTCAGAATAAACCATGCTGAAATTTCGTGGGGTATCAATTTGTTTTTATCACTCCATAACCTCATTCAAGCAAACATTAATTACATCGGCTACATCCCTAGTCTTACCAAAACATTTGGCCTGCTGCCTGGAGCACATAGTCCAGTATAGCTTCCGAACACAAGGTTAAATTCTATGCAGTAAAGCACCTTTGCAACATTTATTTTCCACATTTCTATCACACACTGAGCCACTGGCAATGATGACAAATAAATCAATGAGACATGGTTAAGTTTATTTTGTATTATATTTCAGTCAGGTTGTGCAGGATTAAAATAAATTCCTCTTTTGACTGGTGAGATTTCACAATACCACTTGGCCCATTGCCCAGAACATATAGTTCAGTACGATCAACACAAAAATAAAGTTTGTTTTGATGTTTAGGTTTTGTTGCTTCTGTCCATCGTTTCAGGCATCTCATTGAGAGACACTGCAACCATTGGGAAATTCTAATAGGATCCAAAACCATACAACGGTTCTACACTCCTGTCAACTGAAAACTGCAGCAGGTAGCTTTGTGCAAATGTTCAATGCACCTGCCATCATTAAAGGAGTAATGTACTGGAAATAGAAGGCTTATAGTTTAGTAACAAACACGGCAATTATGCAATACCTTGTTCAGATTTCAAAGCAACAACGCAGCTGCACATTTACAAAATACTACTGTAACTCAGCTTCAAAACCCTCCATGGCCTCGGTCCCCCCACACCTCTCCAATCTCCAAACCCCCTTCCAACCTGCCCGCTCCCTCCACTAAGTGGGCTCCAGCCTGCCTCATGTCCCCCCGCCTCACCATTGGTGGGCGGACCTTCAGCCTCTGCCCCCACCCTCTGGAACTCCATTCCACAGTCCATCCACCTTGCCCTTCCCTTACCTCCTTCAAAACCCATCTCAAGACCCTCCTCTTCGACCGTGCTTTCAATCACCCTCCTTCCCTCCCTCCGTGCTGCCCATAGCACAGAAACTGCCCTGGTCAAGGTCACCAATGATATCCTGACCATCTGTGACCAGGGCTCCCTCTGCCTCCTCGTCCTCCTCGACCTATCGGCAGCATTCGATACGGTCGACCACGCTATCCTACTCCACCGCTTGTCCTCCCACCTCAACCTTCAAGGCACTGTCCTTGAGTGGTTTAGGTCGTACCTTTCTCACCGTCTTCACTTTGTCTCGACGAATGGCTTCTCCTCCACCCCCCGCACTGTCTCATGTGTGTCCCTCAGGGCTCTGTCCTCGGTCCCCTCCTCTTCACCCTCTATACGCTCCCCCTCGGTGACATCATCCGCAGACATGGAGTTAACTTCCACATGTATGCGGATGACACCCAACTCTACCTTTCCTCCTCTACTCTCAACTCCACGACCACCGATGTCCTGACAGCCGCCTGTCCGACATCGAGTCCTGGACGAGAGACAACTTTCTTCAGCTCAACGTGCGAAAAACCGAGGCCCTCCTGATTGGCTCACGTCAGCGCCTCCGCACCTCAGGCGCCGACACCATCAGCATCCAAGGCTGCACTCTCCACCTCTCAAAGCCAGTCAGGAACCTCGGCGTTTTGTTCGACCCTGAGCTGTCCTTTCTCCCTCACATCCGCACCACAACTGGCACCGCCTTCCATCACCTCCGGAACATCGCCAGACTACGGCACTACCTCACCCCTCACGCTGCTGAAACCCTGGTCCACGCCTTTGTCACCTCAAGGCTGGACTATGGGAACTCTCTCCTCGCCGGCCTTCCCGGCACCTCCCTCCACAAGCTGCAGGTCATTCAGAACTCTGCAGCTCGTGTACTGTCCCGCACCAGGCTTCGCGACCACATCACTCCCACCCTCGCTCGCCTCCACTGGCTCCCCATCCCCCAGAGGATTGATTTCAAGATCCTCATCCTCACCTACAAGGCCATTCACGGCCTTGCTCCCTCCTACCTCTCCAACCTACTATCCCCCTACCTACCTGCCCGTACCCTCCGTTCCTCCGGCTCCGGTCTGCTCCACATCCCCCGCCCCAACCGCCCTACCATCGGTGGTCGGGCCTTCAGCCTCTCAGCCCCCAGGCTCTGGAACTCCATCCCCCAGTGCCTTCGCCGCTTCCTCCCTTTCCTCCTTCAAGGCCGGTCTCAAAACCTTTCTCTTTGACCGTGCCTTCAGCTCCCCTCTCGACTCTCTTCCCCCTCCTCGCTCCCTCCCTTCCCTCCCCTCACCCTGACCATTTCCCCCCTCCTCGCTCCCTCCCTTCCCTCCCCTCACCCTGACCATTTCCCCCCTGCTCGGGTCATGACCCAACTGTGCAGCGCCTTGGGACGTCCTCCTGACGTGAAAGGCGCTTTATAAATGGAATCTTGTTGTTGTTGTTGTTGTTGCCCTCCACCCTCCCCAATCTTGACCCCCAGTTCGGGTCCAAAACACTGCGCTATACAAATGTAATTTTGTTGCTGTTGATTATCGCAGATTGGGGGTGGGGGGGAGGGAGGAGGAGAATCACTATCAACACTGTTTTTGCAAATATTGGAGTGGTGTCATGTGGTTAATAATTTCCCCTATAAAAAATATTTCTGATGGTAAGCGTTAGAAAGTAAAAACATTTTAATTTCACAGAATTAAACCTACAGCATTCCTTTAACACAATAGTAACCAGTTGATTCTTCTCCCACTGTTCAACATGTCATATTAACATCTGATGGGCAATGCACAAAACAGAAAACAAGAGTTTGATTCTTTAATAGAGAAAAACAGTGTTGTTGACAAAGAACACTCTGATGAAGTCATGACCACAGGTCAATTGAGCGTAATGTTTGGTTATATAGTTCTTCAACAGCACCTGGCATCGTAAACAGTATCATTACTGAACAAGCCAAGAAAATCATAGGATCATGGAAAAAACATTCTCAAACCCAACTGCTTGTATAGGACATACATACATACACAGTAACTCAAAGGCAAAATTAAGATACCTCTCCCAAACACTAGATTTGTTCTTTTAATCTGAATGATTGTATTACCAAACCTATACATTCTCTTGTTTTGACTAGTTTTTACATCCAAAAAACCCACATGCTCTATTCTGTTACCTTTCTTTCCTCTCAGCTCCTGAATATACTATAATAGGATTCCACAGGTACCAATATCCCCCCAGTTACTTCCCCAAGAAAATGGTCTCTGCATGTGAGCCTTGACGGGCAAAAAGTGACTATAAACTAAAGGTGCATACAGCTAAATTCAATCCTGATCTCATTCACTATCCATACAGGAGCACCTTCAAATAAACATCACTGAATAGTAACTCAGTAACCTGTCTGAATTTTCATATTGAAATGGATTGAGGCTATGATTAATGATATATTTTCAAAAAAAATTCAACAACAAGCCGTTCAAAGTACTACTAACTGCAAACACACCCAGTTACACAAATGGATATGCATTGCCATGCTTTAGGCTATCCAAATCAAACTACTGAGAGTTCCACATATCCATGAAATTTTGCTTCATCTGTAATAGAGTGCTCACTCTCTCCTACCTTGCTCGGGTAATGCTAGAATATAATAGGCAGAGGTTGGCAAAAGCCAAAGCATGGGAACATCAGAATGTGCAGTAAAGCTCTGCTGGAGTTTAAACATCTAAAACAGCATAGATTGCCATTGCAGAGTGTCTGGACAGATTCCCACTGCTTGTCCAGCTAGGACTATCCTAACAGTAAGGGCTTCGGCTGGTAGGACTAATAGGAACAGATGCTAAATGACCCCTTATCCTAGCAACTCGTCTGTCCTTTCCAAGTCTTGCCGACAAGCTGACTGCCTGGTCTGCTTCAACAGTGCCCTGGAAAACTGTGGTCCTGTTTGACTCAGGAACTGAAATATGTCATCTCCCACAGAGGATGGACCAAATTCAATATTCTATTTTCAGGCAAGTCCCCCGAGACCTTGCTTATCTCCCCCAAGGAGGATAGTAACTAGACGTCTGACAAGTATAGTTTTTTTTAAAAAAACAGGAAGTTATGATTTTGCATCACTCTAAATGGCGATACAGCTGTGTTATCTGCTGCTTCAATCTTATTCTGACCTTTATATAATAGTGTAAGAACTTTATTTAAAAAGGGAATAAATTAGGAACTATCTGAATACATTTGTGAGGTGACTCATGAGTATCACATACTTCATGCATTACTCAAAAGGCAGACTTATTATACCTGTTAACAATGAACTACAGAATATTTACCTTTAATACTAAACAATGACATTTCATTAGAACAAGTGCCAATTTGATGCAATCCTGAGCTCAACTCATTCCAGTCCATAGGCTGCATCAAGGATGCACAAATCTCCTAGGCTGGGGGAGGAAATGACTTAATACAAGAGATCCACAGCTGGTGTGCATCACAGTAACATTATGCTGACATCCAATAATGAGTTTCCTAAACACACTGCTCAGCCCAGCAATGGAAATAAACTTTTGGAACATTCAGGTTTCATAGTGCTGAGAGCTTTGTCAAAGTTCACAGCAGAAAGCTTTTCAAAGCCTTGCACACAACAGATGCGTTTGAGTTTGAGATCTGAATCCAGAGGAGGATCACTAGCAATTTATATTTTGGTTAATTTCATGCACATCTGCTTTATATGGTTATATTTTATCCTGGATAACTATATTTAACACAATTAACAGAACTGCTAAACACCAAAGCTTGTTATGAAATATCACTGAAATAAACTGACATTTTGAACTCACTAGGGAAATGGTTTTAAGCCACAGAAGTAGCAGTCTGAGTAAACCGTTACTTGCTATAACACAAAGCACAATCATACGTAGCAATGTATGTGTATAACACATTTATACTCAGCCACTGCATTTTCTATTTCAAGTGAATTTCTTAATGATAATTGCATTTGATATAGCTGTATCACGTCTTCTAGACATTTCAAAGCATTTCACAGAATACACTATAAAGTGAATTGACTGTATATTTTGTGGGCAATGTTCAAAAGCTGACAAATAACAGGGCAAGTTTGTGCTCTACTAAAACTCTCCATTAAATCCATTAAATATGGACAATGGACATCTTCATGATTACCATCAATGTCACTCAATAAAGACAGATCTCTAAACTATTCAGAACGTTACCGCATATTTTAATCCGTACATTTGAAAGAGAGCCTTTCACATTGCAAGTCAGTAACAAAGCATTTCACAGGTTTTAATAATAATGTGCAGTGACTGTATATTTTTTGCTTTCACCCTAAAATCTTGTGAAGTGTTCAATATGTCCTCCTGATGCAAAAGCACTATCAAATATGAGAATTATTATTAATTCTGAATGCTTAGACAAAACCACAGCTTTAACCCGTGTCCACAGACCAATTGCTGCTTATTTCATCCGTGGTCAGACAAAAATGACAGCTGGTACTACCAGAAACTTCAAGCAACCCTTATTTACTCTCTCTGGTGGGATGAATGGAACGTTCATCAAGGTGGTATTCAGTATCCAAACCGCCAGCTATTTAACAATAACTTAATGTTTTTCATCCCACCATCAAGGCATTGCCCCTTGTATATATACTTAGTGATTTGTCTGAGATATGACAACCAAAAGCCAAGTAAGAAGTCTGAAACTTGTAAGGCAAAAACATATTCTTTCTTTAAAAGATAAAATGCTAGGCTCATTACAATTAATGCTCAGCAAATAAGGACCAATATACTCATTGGCTAGTCCTACCCATTTCCAGCATTATACCAATATATTCTGCTAACATCATTCTCTGAACTACATACAATAGTGCAATTATAGACATTGTTGTTTTTGAATGGTGCAACCAGAAAAATTGCATTTCTGCAGAGAGGTGGGAAATGAAGATTGCGGCCTCGATCGCTTATTTTGATACGCACATCACATTAGCTGCACAGATATTGGTGCGAGCCCAGCTCTTGCCTCTGCTAGTAGTACTGATGGCAGTGGCAGCTCATCAAGTGAGCCACTGCTTCACCTCAAATTTCCATGTCTTGCAGTGAGCATTGCGAGACCGAAGTGGGAGTTGAGCGAATTGGTGCAGGAGGAAGGCCAGCGGGCGAGCAGGACCAACGCAGGAGCAAAGCCAACAGGAGAGAGGCCAAGATACTGCAAGAAGAGCCTGTTGCCATGGTAACAAGACAGTTTGGTTAGGCAAACCCATAGATTGCCCAAGGAAGTGTGCTTCAACTGTCAGAGGTTACACGCCGCCACCAACTGATGGGAATTTTCAATGCTGCATAATTCCTCACGTTTAAAATACACTTTAACAATGCATTATCAAACAAGTGTGTCTTATTGAAATCATTCCATTTGATTTTTTTTATAAATTACATTTGTTACAGTGTCAAAATGTCTCAAAGTGCTTCACAGGTAACTGCTGTTAAGGGTAGTGACCGAATTTGTAGGCAAAGGCAACAACCAATTTGCACATCACAGGCTCCATACAAACAGCCATGAATTGAATGAGTAATTTTACCTGGAGGATTGTTGGGTCCGGATACCCTACACTTTTACTTCGAGAAACTGTTTTGAAGAGTGTAATGGGATCTTTAACATCCACCCAATGAGGTACATGGGATGGCAGTTAATGTCTCATGTTAGGGGTGGCATCTCCAACAATGCAGCAGAAGTTTCCTTCAGCACTGCTCTGGAGTGTCAACTGAACTAAACAAACACCAGATATAAAAGATGAGCAGAATTCCTCAGATTGGCTCTGCTCCAAATCGAAGTATCTGGTTTAAAAGGCACTGAGCGCCACACAAGACTCACAGCTTCATACTGTACCTTTTTATTAAGCAGCTTCTCACAATTGCTGCAGAGGCGAAATTCCCTCATTGACATGCCGTTGGTTTTCGCTCCTGTGTACGTGTTTGCAACTGAAGACAGTCTCATTCTCACGTTACCGAATAGCTTATTACTTGGTTCTCGCAACGGTAAAAGCAGTTAGATTTCCGTTTGGCTGCTGATAGCCAGGAGCCTGTCACCACACTGCCGGCCTGCTGCCTGTCACCACACTGCCAGCCTGCTGCCTGTCACCCTGCTGCCTGTCACCACACTGCCAGCCTGCTGCCTGTCACCCTGCTGCCTGTCACCACACTGCCAGCCTGCTGCCTGTCACCCTGCTGCCTGTCACCACACTGCCAGCCTGCTGCCTGTCACCCTGCTGCCTGTCACCACACTGCCACCCTGCTGCCTGTCACCCTGCTGCCTGTCACCACACTGCCTGTCACTGCCCCGCTCTGCCGTCTGCAGCTGGTGATTAAGTACACGAGCTCTGACAGCAAAGCCGTCATAACCAGACCACACGCCCTGAGTGACAGCCACAATAGCCAATCAGCAGCTCAGTAACATTTGGCTCAGCCACTGGAACGCCATGGTGCTCTGTGATTGGCTCCCAGCCCCGCAGTGCGCGCGGGACAATAGGATGGATCGCGTTGATTAACTTCGCAAGTGACCAATCAGAACAGGCGACAGGCCCGGCTTCGGAGCGAGCCGCGAGCTGCTGCAGCTCAGCTCCTCCAGTGACAAACACAACAGCAACAACAAGTCTGACCTTTGGCAGCACCGCTTCCCAGCTCGCGAGCTCCAAACACAGCCTCGCCTTACTCCCTGTCACAACCAGCTAAACAATTCCCAAAGACCTGTAGTCTGTACCTGTCCACTGAACGACTTTCCTCCACTCTTTGTACATCATCCACCAATCGCAGTTCCAGGGAGAAATGAGAACCTAAAGGGACAACAAAAGGAGCAAAAACATCTTCCAAGTTTTCCCTCTCTCCCAAAAGTTTTACACTATTGTTGGTTCCAACAAAGGCGTAGATGCTGTCTTTCCTTGTGTGATATTGCTGTTTTGTGGATGAATTCCACATTCGTCCACAAAACAGTCACTCCGCTTTACAGTATATCATGTGAAGTGCTTTGAGACATCCTCTCGACTTGGAAGGCGCTATATCAAATACAAGCGTGATTATAATATTCAAGTCTACAGTGGCACCAGTGCTAGTTCTGCTTCATTTATGAGTTTCCTTGCTCAAAATTGCCAGAAATCATTCAGTCAGTGCATCTAACTAGTTGTTTCATTTGAGGGCAGCTTGGAATTAAAATACAACCATTCAAATTAACTGGTACAGAAGAACTTCTGGTCAGATCATCATTCAATTTTGAGAGGTTAAACAGACATTGCTGTTTCAATTACATTTCCTTCAAGTTTAAAAAAAATTAACACCGCCATAAACTCTAACCACAAACAACGATAAATTACTTTTCTTTTGCGCTTTTCATGTCGGGAAGACGTCCCAAGAAGCTGGACAGCAAGGGATTTGGACACGAGCAGGGGGTTGGAATTGGGAGGGTTGGAGGGGAGGGAGAGTAGGGGTAGGAGAGTGACTGAAGGCGAGGTCAAAGAGGAGGCTCTTGAGACATGCCTTGAAGAGGCAACAACAAGAACAACAAAATTACATTTATATAGCGCCTTTCACATTGGGAGGATGTCCCAAGGCACTGGACAGTCAGAATTAGGGACCCGAGCTGAGGGTTGGGTTGCGGGAGGGTGGAGGGCGGGGGGGAAGCAGGGAGATCGAAAGAAAGGTCAAAGAGGAGGGTCTTGAGGTGGGTCTTGAAGGTGGCGAGGGAGGGAGAGAGACTGAGGGACTGTGGGATGGAGTTCCAGAGGGTGGAAGCAGAATGGTAGAAGGCTCGCCCGCTGATAGTGTGGGAAGCACGGCGGGGGACGTGAAGCAGGCCGGAGCCCGCTGAGTGGAGGGAGTGAGCAGGATGGTAGAAGCTTAGGAGGTTGCACAGGTAGGGGGAGCAAGACCATTGAGGGCTTTGTAGGTGAGGACCAGGATCTTGAACTGTTTCCTCTGTGTGATGGGAAGCCAGTGGAGTTGGCAAGGTTGGGGGTGACAGAGTCACGATGCCTAGTGCGGGAGAGGACACGAGCTGCAGAGTTCTGGATGATCTGTAACCTGTGGAGGGAGGAGTTGGGGAGACCGACAAACAGTGAGTTTGCATAGTCAAGCCTCGATGTAGTGAAAGCATGTATGAGGGTTTCGGCAGCCTGCAGTGTGAGACAGTGTCGGAGCTGGGCGATGTTTGCGAGGTGGGGGAAGGCAGAGCAGGAACAAGGCAAAGGGAATGTGGGATGCAGTTCCAAAGGTTGGGGGTAGAGAAGCTGAAGGCTTGACCGTCAATGGTGGGGTGGGCCGGGTGGAAGAAATGGAGCCTGCTGAGCGGAGGGAGCGGACAGGTCGATACAGGTCACAGAGGTAGGAGAGCTTTGAAGGCGAGGACGATAAACAATATACAACTTATAAAAGGTGCCAACATTTTCAAGTCAATGCCTCTGGACTCGATCTCTGATCAAGCTGCTCAAACTTCATTCTCATTTCTGACATGGTTTTATTAAACTTATTTTTTCTAATTTTCTCTCCATTGACATATGCTTCTGCTGCTGGTGATAACTCCTAATATGATACAGAGGATGAGTGGTTTGGCCTATGAGGTAAGACTGAAGGAACTGAGACAACTTCTGTTGAAACAAAGATTGAGGAATGATATAGGGTGAGAAATTATTTCCACCAGTCAGTGAGTTAGTGACGAGAAGGCATCAATTTAAGATAGTTATCCAACAAGCAAATGAGAAGTTTAGGAGAATTTTTTTCACACTGAGTGGTTAGGATATGACCTGCTGGGACTGATGGTTGAAGCAGAATCCATATTACTTTTCTAAAGGTATCTAAAAAGGAATACGTTACAGGGGTATGGGGAAAGAGCTGGTACATGATATTGAAAGGATTGCTCATAAAAGAGCCAGTTTAGATACAATGGACCAAATGGCCTAAATTTCTATGATTCCTCATGCCAGGATGCTGTTCCATAGTTGCTCTGCAGTGCCTCATTGTCTTGAGTATCCATATGTTTTTTTCAAATGTATTGCAATTAGTGCATTTGATTTAAATGTTGAAATATTGAATAGTTGGCTAGGATGTTTACCAATACTTGAAAGATACACCAAAATATTAGCTGTATTTATATATAACAATAAACAGTACCTTTAGAAATCAGTTACAGTGTAATACTCGGATAGAGAAGTGAGAATTTATTTATCTTTCAGAGATACTTCTGATGCAATGAGTCATTACAAGTAGTTTAGCTTTGTGAAATTTCTGGAAGTACACAGAAGTGCCGCTGAAACCTATGGCATAAATATTAGAAGGAACCATTAAGTCAACATATGAAAACAGCAAAACATTACAACCATAAGATTTGCAAAATAAAATTATTTATTTGGAATTATCAGTTTGCAACTTCTGACACTCCAAAGCAGCATTGCGGTGTGCTGCATTATTAGAAGTGCCATCTCCCAGATGAAACATTAAAACAAAGTCCCATCTGCCTGTTTAGGTGGATAGTAAAGATCCCCTGGCACTGTTCCAAAAGATAAATGAGTTTCTCCTGATGTCCTGGCCATCAAACCTTAAAATAAAATTAGTTATTTCATGGCTGTTTGTGGGTCACCTCTGTACGCAAATTGGCTGGCACATTTGCCTACAAATAAACAGTCACTACTTAAGTGTTCGACATTCAACAATGCCAACAACAAGATTATATCCCCTTAAGGGTGGCCAACTTCTTTGGTTGGCCAACAAAATAAAATAAATGTTTCTTGATTGAATATTTCTTGATTTATGGCAAAAATCTATACGATTTTGTTAATCCTATGATTATTTTGTTGGCCAACCAAAAAGGAATATCCCAATCTTTTATTTAAGTACAAGTATAGTGCATTTCTTCACAAAGAACATTTTCTTTGGAGTACCAAAATCACTTGACATTTCCAACAATACACATCACTGAAACGCAATAAGATGCTTTCCGTTCCTCCACCATGCATCCAGAGATCCAGTATTGAACCAATAATAAGTATATTGTCTTAAACTTTGTATTTTCTCTGAAGGAACTATAAATAAACAAATTATATTTGAATTAGTTGCAATGTTTTTCATGTCCACTGGAAGGGGTGTTTTTGTTGCAAAATAGTTTACTGAGGGTTTATTCCAATTCTATATTTACATATGATCTTCCTCTGTTTTTAAAACAATAAGTTTCCAATTTTGCTTCTTTCATAATCAATATTATAAATCAGGGTGATAAACTGCATATCAAGACTCCTCCATAAACCTAATCTCCTGCAAGATTCAGATTTATCAAGTTAGTATTAAAACAGAATGTACTGCAACTTGTTGTTCTGGCAGGGATTGATCAAAAAAAACCTTCATTCTGCTTCTGACCTAAGTTCTGTGAAAACTGACCTTAGCTGCGAAACAGCTCAGTAGGGAAATGGGAGGATTTTCTGCCCCGCAACAGTGATTTGATTAATGTTTACAAAAGTAGGAAATGCTCAGCCAATAGCAAAAGCATCACTTCATACATTTCTGCAAAGACAGATGTGGTATAGTGCCTTACTTTCTGAGCAAACTGTTCCTGCAGTAATCTGTACTCTGCAAACCTCAGTAGGACAAGGAAGTAAAGATCAAGGCCACCTTTTCCTGTAACAGGCTTCGATTTAAAATACTTTTGACATATAAAGAACACAGCCACCTTTTCCTGTACAGATCTAGATTTTAAATACTGTACTTTTGCCACATCATTTAATTTCTGCTTGGATTGTAAAATTTTGTAAAATCAAAACTACAGCATTGTTGAGTGAAAGTCAAATTCCTACAAATGCAAGCATCAGCAATCTTTTCACAATTGCCCAATGAAATGTAACTATGTTCTCAACTCTTTATTTACTGTTAAGACTATTAATTACGATTATGAAGAAGAAAATGTAATATTAAACCATAAAATCAACGCGAACTAATTGAAATGATTCATTTTTGTAAACAGTTACAAATTTGATAATACATTAGCAATGAAAAATGTTTCAGAGATCGGTTATCTATTACTTACAGGACTGCTAATGGGCAAGATCAGTACATAGATAATGTGTACTGATGGGGGAAAAAAACAGGAAGTTGTCAATTCACATCATTGCGGATGTAAATCACCTATTCAATTTTATCATCTTTTATAGTCAAAAATCTATATTCATTAACATCTTGTAAAATATTACTGCTCAATTGGGTGGTTAAAAGAACGTTTAAAACATTCTGGATCAGCAAGATACTAATAGGTTTCAGTCATAAAAGGATTGATTGTGTATGATGCACCAGAAATATTAAATTTTATTAGAACCTGTGATAAGCTGATTATTGAACAGTACAAAGCTGGTTTTAGCATGTGATTCTCTACATAAACCACTAATCTCAGCTGAGTTATGGAGGAAAGATTAGGACATGAAAGGAATGCAATTCCCACACAAGGGTAAACTAATGGTGAGTGTCCTACAATACAGTAGTTAAGTTGAGGTGAAGGGGAAGAAGAAAATACGATTGAAAAACTTAGCAAGGACTGACAAAAAAAACTATGTTTTGTATACGTAACAATTTGTATGCTCTATCTCTGTCTCACAAACATAGATAGACAGAAGAAGTTCAAGGTTTCCAAAATGTTGCTACAGATGATTAGTATAGTTGTCACCCAGCAATCTGTGGGAGAGGTTTAACCATGTAGGCAACGTGCAACAAAGCACATCAACTGAACATTTGTACTTTCCTCTCCACATTCAAGCCACAATGACATCATTACAGCCTTCATTACATCCAGGTGCTAGATCAACTTGTTTTATTTAGTTCTCACAAGTTTACTATCATCTCAATTGAAGACTGGAAGCAGAAAAGACTCACCGTCAGTCCAAATTCTTCTACATAAATTCATCACAAATTCATATTAAACTAACATTTATATGTTGCCCCAATCCAAATTAGTGTCAACAACAATCTTTACACAGCATTTGCTTTACCCTACATTCATTCCTTTTCTTTGGTCAGCCGGATGTCGGACACATGCGAAAACCCATCACCATGTTTAAGAGTATGCAAACCAAACAAAATTCCATGCATCCCATCTACGCATGAAAATTCTAGAGATATTTTTTGGAATGGAATGAGCATTCACTCCCTGGAGGGACACATCCTGCTCACCTAATTCCGGAAAATATTAGGAGCAGGATGGCAAGAGCCAAGACTTGGGGATCCTGGAGGGTGTGTTGAGTTACTGCTGGAGTCTAACCAGCTAAAAATGCATAGCTTGCCATTGAGAGCAAGCTTTCCCGCTGTTTGTCCAGCTAGGACTACCCTACCTTTAGGGCTTTGGTTTGCAGGATCAACGGGAGTTGAGAGTCCCTGCCCTTAGTGACTGGTATGTCCTCCTAGGTCGTGTCAATGAGCCAGACTGGCTTGGCTGTCATCAGCAGTGTCCTGGAGTACTGCGGAAATCTAGTTCTGGCTCAAGAGCTAGTTACCAAGATCACAATATAGAGAAGGCTCAATTCTGACATTCCTTTGCCAAACATGTCACTTTGGAGCCAGGTCGACTCAAACATCCATTTACATGTATATATACAATAATACATTAATTGTGCCTAGAACTTAAAAAAAACTGAAATATTGCTCAAATCATACCACGTTCACTCAGATCTATATTAAATTATATAGCTATCACACCACCACTATCACACAGCTATCACACAGTCCTGTAGCTCAGTGGTTAGAGCACTCACTTTACAAGTGAGAGACCTGAGTTCAATTCCAGGCAGAGGGCGAAACCTTGGGCAAGTTTCCTTACTCCACACAGAGCCTAATAATAATCCCTCCAAAAAACAAAACAATAATGAATTGGTCATTTTCAATCCATGACTGTTTGTGGGACATTGCTGTGCGCAATTGGCTGCCGCGTTCGCCCACAAATATACAGTCAATTCACTTTACAGTATACTCTGTGAAGCGCTTTGGGACGTCTGGAAGACGTGAAAAGCGCTATATCAAATGCAAGGATTATTATTATTATTTCCCCCCCATAGCCACAGAACCATCAATATAAAGCAGCAGCACATTAACAATTAAAACCATGTTTGATTTGTCTGGTTAGGTTATTTCTTCACAGTATTTAGGACCAAGTATAGCGGAACCTGGTTGTTGGGATCCAGAAAACTCCAACCTGTCTTATTCGGGAATCAGATTACAAAATCCGTCACAGAGGCTGATTTTACTCTAAAGTGGCATGACTATTTTTATGGGCGAATACTTCATTCAAGGCAAAGGCCCAGAATCAGGTTTGATAATTGAGCAGATATGAAATGCCTGCAGTATTCAGCCATTACAACTTTAAATTTCAGAAAAGGGGCAACTTCAAAAAATTGAAAACAATGACATTGCAAATGTCACATCTCCCTTATCCAATTCACCAGATAAAGCAAGGCTCCCACACCAGCAGAAGATGAAAGTGTCAGAAAACACTGTTTTCCTCGACAGAAGCAAAATAAATAAAACTTGTGCAAGGATGGCCACAATATTCTCAGAAATAATCTGCTTTATTCCATGCTAAGTGCGGTTCCTGTTATATTATGATTTGGTCCGTGTATAAACCGGGTGCACTGTGGAACTGCAGCAAATCTGTACACTGACTTGCTTCTTCTGCAGAAGGCTTCCCCAAGTCAGCGGCTTCTCTACAACCACTTGAAATGTTTGCGAGAGTAGATAACACTGGGGTACATCAGCGATGTCAGTAACAACTTGATGCCATGTTGTCATCAAGTACTAATTGTTACCCTCTTCATAAAGCAGCCAGTTAGAATGTGGGTTTCATTTAATAATATAATAATAATAATCCTTGTATTTGATAGGGCACCTTATCACGTCTTCAAGACGTCCCAAAGCAATTCACAGAATATACCGTAAAGTGAATTGACTGTATATTTTGTGGGTGAAACACGGCAGCCAATTGCGCAGTGTCCCACAAACAGCTGTGGATTGAGTGACCAATTTTTTTTAAAAAGGAATTACTACCCCCGGAAAAGCGGTCCGCCACTCAACTAATAACCGGGTTCCTACGTATTGCTAGGTAAATAGAGGCGTGTAGAGTAAGGAAACTTGCCCAACGTTTTGTGCTGCTGGGAATCAAACCCAGGTCTCTTGCTTGCGAGTGCTCTGGCAACTGAGCTAAAATGTAATCTGACTACTGCTGAACACTATAGGGTTAAAATCAAAACTAGGTAGTTAGAAAGAATCAGGAAGACAAATACAGAGAATGTTAATGTGAGAGAGAATGATTCAGAGAGCATGGTAGAGAGAGAGAGAGAGAAGGGCTGGCACAATGTAAAAGTACAGCAACAGAAAGAAAATCCTCCAGCTGCCTACAGCTGGAATTCTGTTTTAAAAAACACATTTTCAACCCACATTCGCAAACAGATAAACTAAAAACATTTCCTGGTGATACAAGAAAGCAAGTATTGTGTTAAAAGATTTGAAATAAAAGGAACTTCAGATCCTGCCAACATACACACTTTTGGCTATCCTGGTGCCGAATCTTATCATCCTGCCTACGTCCTATCACAGAGCACTCCCACATCTACTATCCCGACACTTCAATGCTGTCGGCCAGCAGATGCACGTCTTCAGTTACAGTGTTTGCTAATCTCAACAAGAACATCGAAACACGCCATTGCAAATTCTACCTCAGTCAGCTTTTTTTCTTGGCAGCAAGCAGTGTAGAAATATTGCTTACAGTACCAACTATCCAAGGCTAACTTACTTGGAAGAGACATTGCTCCCCAATTTTCTCCATTCACAATGATAGACAAAGTTCAAATTGTGCACATTTCACTCCTCTGAGCATGAGAGGCTTATTGAAACCCACATGCCTATTGATTTTTCAGTGGCAAAAAAAGTTAAATGTAAGGGGAAGATGTTATTCTTTGTAATGCGTTTTACAGGATGTATATATAAACATATCTTTGTTATTCACATCTGATGTTACAAATTGTTTTAATTCTAGTTGGTTTTTATCAGCAGTTATAAATTGAATCTCTTGCAATAAATGCTTCCTGAAGCACCTCAACAAACCAGATTTGGGATGGTCAGCCATTTTGCACACAGATTGATTTAACTTGCCAATTACGAAAATACTTCCAGACACTTCCCTCCCTCCTGTGACCACAAAATGATAAATTAGCATTGGAATTCATTTTATTTCCAACATCAAATCATTGAAGGAAACAAAGCATTTCATTTCAACATTCCATTGCATCAGGTTGTTCTGCCTATACAGATTTTAGAACTTTAAAGTGCAACTAAACTTAATTGGTCTTCTGAGGCAGAACTACCCATTTATAAAATATAATAATCCTTGCATTTGATATAGCACTTTTCATATCTTCTAGACGTCTCAAAGCGCTTCACAGAATATGCTGTAAAGTAAATTGACTGTATACTTGTGGACGAAACGCAGCAGCCAATTGCGCGCACAGCAGTGTCCCACAAACAGCCGTGGATTGAGTGACCAAATTATTATTGGTTTTTTTCCTGAGGGATTATCATCAGGTGTGTGGAGTAAGGAAACTTGCCCAATGGTTTGCCCTGCTGGGAACTGAACCCAGGTCTCTCGCTTGCGAGGCGAGTGCTCTAACCACTGAGCTGCAGGACTCATTTATCCTGAAAGGCACAAACTGGTATTAGAGAAAAGGAAAGATTATAGGATTTTTCCCATTGTTATACAGTAAACACCTGATAACTTGACCCTGTCTTAACTACCATTAAAGTCATTGTGCTGTCAATATCCTGGCCACATTTATTTATGTATTTATAAAGATGCCTAACTTTCCACTCCTGATAACTCATCTCTTAACCCTTTTCTCTTGGATGGACAAGTTATCAGGAGTTTACTGCACTTCCTTTCCCTTAAGATCACCTCAACTTCTTCTTTCCGCCCCCTCACCAAACCTTAGCCAGAAAATCCACTCCCAGGCCATATGTAACCAAACAAACACAATGGACAGTTGAGGGTTTGCATCTGAGCAGGAAGTTGAATTCAGGAGGGGTGGGGGGTTAAGGGGATGGTCAAGCAGGACGGTCTTGAGACAGGCTTTGAAGGATGAGGTGAAGGGACTCTAGGTGGAGTTCCAAAGAGTGAGGAGAGTTAGGCTGATGGAGTGGGGTGGGGGGTGATTCCAAGGGCTGCCATCCACCCTCCTACATGACTCCTGTGTGAGCCTTGAAGGCGAGTATTTAACTATGTTTCGTGGGGGGGGGGGGGGGGGGGGTGAGGGGGGCTGAGGAGGGTAAAGTTGGGGTACCAGAACCCTGGCCTAATAGGCTTGCAGAGTGTAATGGAGAGAAACCAATTTCGAACAGGTCTAAGGACACCTTCCATTCAGCATTAGGTTCTGCATATCATTAAAAAATGCTCCCTCAAAGACTTTTCAACTTCATTGTTGTTTGTGGACATTGTTGTGTACAAATGTGCTGCTGTGTTCACCTATAAATTTGCAGCAACTACTCTTTAGAGTAAAAGTGCTTGAGATGTTTCGATGACATACTATCAGATGCAAGGATTATTAATACGTTTACCTTTAACCTTTTGCTTTGCAAATAAGTAGTGAGCTGATGAAATATTTGACTAATTTATATCAAGGGAAGTGAAGTCATTCATGGTGCTGTTATTTTTCATATAAGCAGCTCTGTAAACAAGAAATTCAGTATGATCTCTCCCAATTAGACATTTAATTGTTCTGATCTTTTTATGTTCAGTATTGTTCGCATTACTGAAATTAAAAAGGGCAAAATTAATTTTGTTCCACAAATTTAGGCAAGAATGATGTGTCATTTTATATGTCAAATTTTATTAAAATATCAAACAGAATGTGTGTTAGAGGCTACA
The DNA here is from genome assembly GCF_018977255.1 of Callorhinchus milii. Lineage (NCBI taxonomy): Eukaryota > Metazoa > Chordata > Chondrichthyes > Chimaeriformes > Callorhinchidae > Callorhinchus > Callorhinchus milii. The sequence goes on from NW_024704744.1 coordinate 51,647,037, forward strand.
TAATATTAGTTCACACAATAATAATAATCCTTGCATTTGATATAGTGCCTTATCACATCAATCAGACATCTCAAAGTGCTTCACAGAATATATTGTAAAGTGAATTGACTGTATATTTTGTGGGCGAAACCTAGTGCGGGTGAAATCAATATAAAATACCGTATTATTATCGTTGCAAGTATAAGGTCTGGGTCAAAGTACAACTTAACAGTAAGAGGATTGTTTGAGTATATGGTTTTATACTTTACTGGTATTTGTCAACAGTTGCGCTCCAAAAAGGTCAAAGCCCAACTATAAAATTTCCATTCTAAATTCAAAACATTCAAGTTCAACTCCCAAACTGCTAAGTTAGCTGATTGCAGCCAGGATAGCATTAAAGGGTACCACTAGAATGTCATGCTCTGGGGGAGGGGAGGGGAGGGTGGACAAGTTTCTCACTCCCAATTACTATTTAACAATCCTATTGGAACGTTCACTGGTGTAGATATTGCGCAAGATCAGGCTTTGGCTACGACTCAGTCTGCCAACATTTGTTGATTAGGTTCACGCATCTAGAAATACCACTTGGGTGAAATACCAGATGGCAGCTAACAATCAAATCATATGCAAGTTGATGTCAATGCCTTCAAGAGAGGAAGGTACAAAATAGAGGGGAAAGGAAATTAGATTCAAAATACTAATTAGAATAATTAGAGAATTCTTAGAGGCTTTATAATTATTGCAAACTTTAAGTGTTAACTATAGCTCAGGATCATACTTCATACCGTTTTGCTTTGCCATATTTTGCAATTAAATATCTCTTTTGGTGACTGGGAGGGTCAGCCTGACCCTGTCAAAACTCAGATGCAGCACTAATGGATCAAACACACTGCTAGCAATTACTTATGAAGAATAGCCTCTTGGAGGATGTACCAAAATGTGCCTGTAGAATTATACCTTTGCATTTGAGTTAATTCAGGTTGGTGGGCATGGGAGAAAATCTCTCCAAACCACATAAAAGCCCTGCATTTTCTCATGAAGGAAATCAAGAAATTCTTATTTTAACAGGAAATAAGTGATTTCATCCGATTCATTCAATTTGTTGTTCCTAAACTGATGATTGGTGCTTGTTGAATCTATAGCACCTACAACACTGAAACATTGCAAAGCGTTTCACAGGAATAACTGTTATGTGTGGTGACTTTTTTTTAAGGCAAACACAGCAGCTATTCTGCAACAAAGACCTACAAACATCAATGAGAATATTGAACATTGTTGGCCAGGACACCAGGCAAAACTCCGTACTCTCCCCACCACACCCATGTAGTGCTTTAATCCCTTAAGATCCTGCACTACCTCTCTGACCTGCTCATACCAACTCCACTGTCCTCCCACATAACTCAGCAGACATAGACTTGCTGATCACTCCGTGCCACTATCGATTCAGGTGATGTTAAAGATCCCAAGACACTAATCAAAAAGGAAACGCAATTTCTCCATTGTCTTCGCCATCAATTCCCCAAATAAAATTGGTCATTCACATCATGGCTGATAATAATAATATTAATAATAATCTGATAATAATCAGAAAAAAACCACAATCATAATTTGGTCACTCAATCCACAACTGTTTGCGGGACACTGCCGTGTGCAATTGGCTGCCGCGTTTCGCCCACAAATATACAGTCAATTCACTTTACAGTATATTCTGTGAAGCACTTTGAGACGTCTAAAAGACGTGAAAAGCTCTATATCAAATGCAAGGATTATTATACTTATGCCCTCTTTTGGGACACTGCTATGAACAAATGTGCTACCATGTTTGCCTACACAAAGTCACTACACTTTACAGTAAATCCAGTGCAGTGCTTTGAGATTTTCTCTTAATGTGAAGGACACCGTGTCAAATGCAAAGATTATTATTATTTATATATTCTGGAGAGAGACTTCAGATTTTTCTATTAGACCAGTGTGAATTAGGATTGGGCAGTTTAAAAGGGAGATGCCTTAATCCCCATTATCATACAGTAGGTGGGATTCATAAAGTACCAAACAGCACTATAATGAGGGGACTTAAACAAAATTCACAGTTTCTGTATTCAAAAACATTGGCTAGTGCCCAAGAAATGTAGATGGCCAACTGATGACACAAAAGCTGACAACATAATTTTCTGTGCAATGTGCAATAATAATAATAATCCTTGCATTTGATATTATGCTTTTCGTGTCTTTCAGACGTCTCAAAGCGCTTCACAGAATATACTGTAAAGTGACTTGACTGTATATTTGTGGGCAACACGCGGCAGCCAATTGCACAGAGCAGTGTCCTAAAAACAGTTATCCATAATTATTATTTATTATTATCATTGTTTTTAATATAATAAATATAATAATCTGCCTTGACCTCATAAAATAGTGGAATATGCCCTAAACTGAAAGGCCATTCCTGATCCTTTGAGGATCATTTGTAGCAGATTCCATTTAACCCTTAATTTAGCCAATCTCATGAAGGTGTAGTGCAGTGGTCAGCCAACTAAATACATTTTCCTGATCGAATATTTCTTGATTTATAAATATCGCCACTCAGTAGCTACTGGAAACAAAACATTGATTCACCTAGACTAGTGCGCAGCCAGCTGTGCACAATAGTGTTCTATAAATAGTCAGGGATTGAGTGACCAAATTTGTTTTTTATATCTTTTGAAGGGATTATTACCCCCAGAAAAATGATCTGCCAATCGCCAATACAACCAGGTTCCTACCTGCTGTTAGGTAGACAGAAGTATGTGGAGTACAGAAACTTGCCTAACGTTTTGCCCTGCCTGGGAACTGAACCCAGATCTTCTCGCTTGGAAGACTATCCAATAAGCTCGTATCCACTCTGGTATGTTAGAGAGTTCTCTTATCACAGACCACAGGATTAGCATTTAGGGCCATCTGAACCCAGTTCTCAGAGTGAGCAAAATTCTGAAAATGCTTCAGAGAACACAAAACATTTACCAATCTTTCTTTTACACATTTTGACTGAACTGTTATGCATCTCAGGAAATTCTTTTTAGTTCAGATTTCCAACAAATAGAGGAGTTCACAACATAAGACAGACCATAATGCAGTCTTATGCAGGAACCCGACAGCGTTGCTTTACTGTGGAAGTGAAATACATTTTAAACTGATCACATGCAGTAGAGAATGCTTTTCTGAGGCAGAATTTCTCAGATAAGATTTTTTCTTTACAACAACAACAAAATTACATTTATAGAGCGCCTTTCACATTGGGAGGACGTCTTTAAAAATGGAGCTGCTAGGCCCCTTGATTGATGGATATCATTGACAAGTTAAGAGTGATTTCTGTGAACTGAAACAGTTTCCTTTCTTTCTAAGAATAGCATGGATGAAAAAGTAATTTTCTGAACAGCTTTGGCAGGAGCCTGAAAAAAAGACTGTCATTGGCCCACTCTTTCACCAGCAAGTGTGGGGCCCAGAAAGGCAAAAAATTAGATGCATTGCATTAAATATGATAGAATAGAAGATTGATACGATCAAAAAAGTACGTTTCTCTGCCCTACAAAGGTTAAGAATCAAAAAGCAAAAACACACAATACGCTGCATCTCTGTACGCCTGTATATGTAAATGCATTATGTATACAGACAGCACTGAAACCACAGACCACAGACTGTTGGAGAAGATAAGAAAGTCCTTATTGGGCTTAACCAGCTTGAAACTGACTTGTGAAAAACAACCAGCCTAGCAACAGCTGTAACCTATCATAACCTGCGCCAATCAGGACTGAGGTAGTAACTGCTAAATGTATTCAAGGATCTGATGAAAGCTAAATTTATACCAAGAAAAAAAAAGCAAAAACCTGTATTCAGCAATTGTGTTAGTGATATGCCTTTCTACAATATAAAGAAATACTTGAGTTAAAGAAGTGAACAAAAAAACTAAAAGCACAGCATTTAAAAAAAAGGTTTGTTTTTTTAGATTTAATCTTCATTCCTCCCCTCATTCAAGTCACGTCTCAAAACATACCTCTTTCAATCACCTTTCCCCTCTCCACCCCCAGTTCCCATCCAGAATTGTCAATGCTTTGAGACATCCTCCTGACGTGAAATGCTTTATAAAATGTATAGTGTATTGTATTATTCAGCATTGTTTGTTGGTGTACAGGTAATATCAGATATTGTTCTGGTTTATAAACGCAGACTGTTACAGTAATCAGGATAAAACTATATGCAAGGATTATTATAATATTATGCTGATGTACAGTATGCTGTTCTTGGTCGTATGCTAATCTTTGTTATTCCTGGTTATAACAATATTGTAAAATTGTTCTTATATGAAAGATCTGCTTTGTCCATTAAATAATAGTTTTGCTCATTTATATTTTTGCTCTGCTCCTGAGTTTATTTTCTTTGTTAGCCTGTCTCAGTGGTAGCACTCTCACCTCAGAGTCAGCAGGTTGTGGGTTCAAGCCTGACATCAGGACTTTGAAACCGGTCTAGGCTAAATCGTCCTTCTATTCCAGGCTCCTGTTCTCCACCACCAATTGACTCCTCCACTGTAGGCCTGTGTATTACTGTACATTAAGAATCTGATTTTACACATGGTTCATCTTTAATGCTCACTGGCTTGTTAAGGAGAACCGTTCCTCCGGCTCCGGTCTGCTCCACGTCCCCCGCCCCAATCGCCCTACCATTGGTGGTCGGGCCTTCAGCCTCTCAGCCCCGAGGCTCTGGAACTCCAACCCCCAGTGCCTTTGCTTTGCTTCCTCCCTTTCCTCCTTCAAGGCCGGTCTCAAAACCTTTCTCTTTGACCGAGCCTTCAGCTCCCCTCTCGACTCTCTTCCCCCTCCTCGCTCCCTCCCTTCCCTCCCCTCACCCTGACCATTTCCCCCCCTGCTCGGGTCATGACCCAACTGTGCAGCGCCTTGGGACGTCCTCCCGACGTGAAAGGCGCTTTATAAATGGAATCTTGTTGTTGTTGTAAGAAGTGGCCTGGGCCTCTGCACTCATTTGGAAGGGAAAAGAATAAAGATGTGGGTGAGTGACTGAGACTTCACTACTATGGCGACCTACTTGAATTACAAAGTACTACTTTTTTGTTGGCTGTTATTTAATGAATAATAGAAATGAATAACTGAAACGCTGTACACTGTCCAGCACCTTGGGACGTCCTCCCGACGTGAAAGGCGCTATACAAATGTAATCATGTTGTTGTTGAATGTGTAGAGTGTGAATGACCTGAGAAAAGGAAGAGACTACGATACAGAGGGTGGGTGTGTACTCACACACACACACATACAGACAAACACAACATACCTCTTTCAATCACCTTCAGGAGGCTTTAGATTTCCCCCCCACGCTGCCCCAATAATTATACATATTGGAATTTCCAGCTCTTCCCCACCCTAAGTTTGTGGAGAATTCCGCAAAACATAGCTGTTTAGACGGTTGTATCAAACATAAGCACAATACATGACCAAGCACATCCATCAACAAGAATATTAAATTCACTCCTCCTGCAAAACATTTCACAATTGTATAAGAGAATATGCCTACTCTGCAGTTATGTTGATATCATTTGGCATGTTTTTACTGAAACCCCCATCCTATGCCCAAATTATCGAAAAGAGGAGGCATTGTGCTGTTCATTTTACTTCACTTGCATTTGAAGAATAAGCTTTAACTGAAAATTTTAAAAATAACTCTCCTACTTCCAAAATAGACAAGGGGTACAGACGGACCAGAAAAAGTCAAGCTTAAAGTTGAAGTTGTGAGTGAGTGGGTGAGTGAGTTGTAAATGTGCAGAGCCCGTTGATCCACAGTAACTCCACAGTCTGAAGGAAATCAAAAATACTGTATACTGTAATGTCCAGCCTGATGGGCACAATTGACTGGATATTGCATGTGATATTTATGTAATTTATCAGTTCTGAGTATTGGATCGACATGGATGTTTGCTCATACAAATACAATCCACCACCACAAAAGTTGTTATATTACAAAGCAAAATGTAATGGTTGCTTGAACACTTTGCCCTCATTAGCATTCCATTGGCTGTTACAAGTCTCTGATCACTACTGCTCTGACCATAACGGAAGTCCCCAGCACCACAAAAATATTCTAACTTATCTTTAAGAAAGTATTTTTCTAATAAAAAAGAGTATTTCAGTTCCCTGAATGGACTTGTGGATAAAAGCACTAGACAAGACATTTTGATAGGTAACAAGATTGAATACTACGCTGAATAAGATGATTTCTGCCAGGGCAGCAATTGACCACATTGCTCTTGAATTAAGCAAGGGATATTCAACAATAACTTGGATTTATGTAACACGCTTCATGTATTCATGTAGATAATGTCTCTGAGCCCTGCAGTGTCAGGACCAAGTAAGGAAGAAGTGGGAGGGGGAGAGGACCATAGGTGCATTTGAAAAGATAGATTTTCAGGTGAGATTTAAAGACAGAGGGAATGAGGCAGAGATTGAGGCCAGGAAATTCGAAGGATTAGGGGCTGAATACATGGCCATCTATGGTGGCTCAAGAGTGTTGGGGAATTTGCAACTGGCAAAAATTCTGGCTCCTGTTCTGCTGGAAGTTGCTTGTGTGGAGATTGAGGGAGGACACAATCAGCTATTTCCCAACACTAAGTAGTTGCTATTACAACTAGTCCACAAAAACAAACAATATATTCTCAATAATTTTCCTCCACCCTAAACACACACAAAAATACAACATCCAAGATTGATCAATCAGCAGCTTTCACTGTTGCTGGTAGGATGCCAACCAGAAAGTCTTAAAGTGACTGCATATTTCTAGGCAAATGTGACAGCCAATTTGCACACAGCAATGCCCCCAAAATGCATTGTTTTTTCAGATCAGATTGATTGACATGCTTTTGGATATGCAAATACAATACTTATTTAAATATTAATTTATGTTATGAAGCCACTTCACAGAATCATAGCAATTTACAGCGCAGAAAGAGACCATCAATTCTGCAATGGCTATCAAAGCAAGCTTTTATTTCAATCCCTACCCTCAAATTCGTTTAAAGCTCTCATTTTCATACATGTGTACTTCCCTCTTGAAACCCACACAAAAGGCCTCTACAACCTCACTTGGTAAGGCGTTCCGCATTCCAACAACTCTGTGTGAAAAATAGTCTCTTAATCTCTTTTCACACTTCTTGTGATTATTTTATATCCATGTCCCCTACTCTCCAACTCCCTTTCCAATGGAAATAGCTTCTCTCCATTTGTTTGTCAAACCTCCACACCATTTGTACACCTCTATCATGTTCCCTCTCAAGCTTCTCTATAAATGGAATCTTGTTGTTGTTGTTGTTCTCCATTTCAATGAAAACAGACTCAACATCTCCAATCTCTCCTCAAATATTGACCCTCAAACCTAGTTTGTTTGTTTGTTTGTTTGTCATATATATTAGTGACTTGGATTCACAGTGTAAGAAACTTAAATTTGCAGTTGACACCAAGTTTGGGGGTGGAAACTGTGGAGTCAAAGGCGTCACTAAAGATCCTACAAAGAGAGCCCTCAATAAGGTATGCATAGGGTATGGGTTTGAACTTGCCAAGGAAGAAGCTGAAAGAGATCTAGGAGTGTAACAACACACAACAAATTACATTTTGATAGCATCTTTCACGTCAAGGAAGACATTGGTTGACTCGTCTCTCACTACATCACTATGTCAAAACAATGTGGGGCAGCAATAAACTAGGCAAACAGGTTGCTGGATTATATTGCTAATCAGTTGAGTTTAGATCCCTAGATGTCATTCTCAGGCTGTACAGTGCTCTGCTCAGACCATAACTTGAATACTGCATATAGTCAGGTCACCGTGATACAAGGGTCCAGGCCTGAGAACAACAAGGATGATCCCCAATGTTAAGAGAAATGAGCTATGAATGACAAGACAAGCTAGGGCTCTTCAGTCTTGAGAGAAGCCGGGGGTGGGGTGGAGGGGGGGGGGTAGAGTGGCTGTTCTACAGAAATGAGATCAGATGGGCTAAAGTGCGTCTTCATCCAGACCGATCTTGTGATCATTCTTATGAATCTCCTCTGCTCTCCATAACCATAAGACCATAAGATGTAGGAGCAGGAGTAGGTCGTTCGGCCCCTCGAGCCTGCCTCGTCATTTAATAAGATCATGGCTGATCTTCTAACCTAATTCCATTTACCTGCCCTAACCCCATATCCCTTAATCCCTCTATCTTTTAGAAATCTATCAACCTCAGTCTTGAATATGTCTCTCAATAATGACATTTGAATAGCAGTGCAGCAAAATACTCACTTGCAAATCTATTAGAAAAATCCTCAAACCAGCTTAATCTAGGCTGTCTGCAGAAGAAATTTCTGGCTGCAAATGAATTATTGTAGATCTATTCATCAGCAGAGAAAACCCAAGCATGTCTTTTTAGTACTTTTTCAGTCCAAGTCATTTAATTTAAAAGCTATAGAGGGAAATTACTGGGCAGTTGAAGCACAATAATGGAAGCTTGTGTGAAGTCCTTTTGTTCTACAATGATATCTGGAATGAAATCAATCTGTAAAAATGATAAACATTAGTCACATGGTTCATCCCTGGTTTCAAAGATCAAATCAGAGACTGAACAACAGTATTCTGCTTCACTGAAGAGACTCCTAACGTATCACTGATCGTGAATTCTAACTCAAAAATAATCGCATTTGCAAAGTGCATTTGATATAGTGCATATAGCTTTAAAACATCATGGAATTGCTATCAAGAATAGCAACTTGAGGTACTTGTAAGAAAATGTGACACCCAGTTTCCACAAATAGCCATGAAATGAAAGAACAAGGTATCTGGAGCATTGGTGACCAGAACAAACTCCCTTTTCTTTTCAATTAAGGTCATTGTATCATTAAACAGGACTTCAACTTAACATCTTATCCAAACAACTGGGTGAGGCCGAAAATCAAGTAATGAACCTGTATGCCTGCCACCACAACAGACCTGGCCTTGTTTTCACTCAAAAGTTAAATCAATCTTCCGGAAAGATCTGGCTTAGATTTGACCAATCACCCCTTTGGCAAACATTTTCTAAGATTGTGGATTTTAAAGTAAATTAATGTAGTTATTTTAACTAAATACTTTTTTTTGGGGGGCAGGGGGTAAGAACAGTTTTACAAAAAAAAACTATTAAATTGTTCCTGCTTAAAATGATTCTTTTTCTTCAGCAGGTCATGATCAGTCATTAATCTTTTAGTTTGATTTATATGAATTTCATGATTAGAAGCTCAATACAAACAAACCATAGCACAATAATAGTACACTCAAATTCCAAGTGAACAAACCCTACTAGGTCCCCAAGGCTGAGCAATGTTTTTCATGTCAGCTCTTTCAATACTTAGTCAGTGAGCCAAGAACAAGAGTCAGGTTTCCAAGATAAAACGTTATCAACACTTTGTACCAAGGACATTTATTGTTTTGTAAGATTGTACTGTCATTTATGTAGTGCAAAAGTTTCATAAAATGTACACATAGCCCCTCTCATGGTTCTGCTTTGTTACATAATCGTTTACTGCTGAGCTTGTTGAGAAAAATAAATGAAACAATCAATTTTGTTTTAGTTCTGCCAAATAAATGCCCATGAATTTAGCATATTCATCAGCATTCCAATTTATTTACAGTGATAGTCTGACAATCCGATTTAAAAACAGATCAAAATGAAACTGTCAAGACTGATGGGACAAAAAGATGATTTTTTTTTGCCAGTTTCCTAATGCGAACGTGATATGACAAAGAGTAGCACTGAATTCATATACAAACATCAAAATGACCAATGATTTAAATATCCAGTCAGAATTCAAATATTTTGCATGTTGCCACAATTGTTCTTCAAGCACTTACTCAAAGATGAGTAGGTAAAAACTAACATTAATAGCTACCTGGCAAATGGTACAAATCGTTCTACTGTCATTTAATAGTCAATTGGTGGCCTCCCTTTAGCCCTCATCTAAAGAAAACAAGACCTATTTGGGAAAATGTTCTAAAGTACTAGATACACCCAAGTTGTGGCAAATGCTGGATAGCCTATTGACCATCCCAAATGAGTTTAATCTTGCTCTATCTGTATGCACACTCTCAGCCAGGGTGTCACCAGAGCACGATTAGAAGCCAAAGCATATCTTGAGTTGGATAGGGGAAATTGGAGGAGCCTGGATGAGAACAGCTCAGCGTGGTCTGAACCTAGAATCTTCCTGATCAGTGAAAAATCCCTGCCATTTTAGCGATCCTCTTGTTCAAATGGTAAAATAATTAATTGCAGGGAAAACATGTTAAATATCAGTCAGGGACATTTCTGAACTCCTTTATACCAGTTATCTAACTGTGCTCATCACAGCACAGAATTAAAATAGCAAGTTGGGTCAAAACATTAATGTATTCATTTTCCTTGAGCGATACCAAGATCCAGAAAAGGGCAGGAAACCTTGAAACAGTAGACAAAGGAAAAGGTCATGCGCTTGACAGGATCAGCACTGGTTCCTTACAAGCTTACACATGTGCAGTTTATCTGTTGCTATGAACTCCACCTTACAATATAAACAGGCTGACTTCTGGAGCATTGACAACCTTAGGATATATTGCAAATTTGCTTAAAAATTGATCTATTATGCAAAGGCACAAGACGCATTAAAAAGGACAACTACATAATGCCAGTTGTTTTGCAGAGTTGTATGAAAGGATTTAGAAGAATCACGATCAACAATACTGTGATGCTTATATTGTGGAAGCGTATATTTTGCCCATAAAACACACAGTCCCTACACTTCATAGCATATTATGTGAAGTGCTTTGAGATGCCTCGACGACGTGATAAGGTGCTATATCAATTGCAAGCATTATTATTATTACGACAAGAAGCATCATGAACCCTTTAAGCGTATCAAAAAATGTGAAATTCACCCCAAGTATTTCCTCTCTACCCAATTCGCTCTACTGCTCACATCCAAGTTTCATGTGAAACATAACAAATAGAACTAAAGAGGGAAGAAATAAAATAAAACTTGGATATAACTAATTAGGTTGTTCATTTGTATTACATATACTGTATATGGATTGTACTGTACAGTACAATAAAAAAGTAAATATTTATATAGTTTCAAGTAGTTAGTTAAAATATTTTATGTTGCTAAGCAGCAGTTTTGTTTTGCAATGCACCAACAAAAAGTCAACCAAGCAAAGGCACTTTGAATTCACGAGTGTAACTTAAATTTAAATTTCCAAACAATTATTAAATAATCCATCAGTGACACTTTCTCAATTGCTACTAAAATAGAGAACCATCACCTTTGCATTAAACTAAGAAGTCTATCATAAAGTCCGTCCTAGACCTTTTCATAATAGAACAATTCTTGAAGCTAATGTTGCCAATATTTTTCAAAATGCAGTTTGAGAAGTTTTATATTTTTATAAATTTGATTGCATAACAGGATGAGGTTACAAAACCACAGAAATAAAGTTGTCTCATAAAACTGACCCTGCTGAAGGCTTGCATTGGAAAATCACTATGGATTTCTTATGTTATCAAAGATGCTGGAAACCATTTTTTCCTCATCTTGCTTCAAGACATAGAACTTCTGCTGAAACACAGTTGCACATGTACCATTATTCTTGTGCGCAATTGGCTGCCACGTTTCGTCCACAAAATATACAGGCAATTCATGTTACAACAACAAAATTACATTTGTATAGTGCCTTTCCGGAGGACATCCCAAGGTGCTGGACAATCAGTGTTTACAGTATATTCTGTGAAGCACTTTCAGATGTCTCAAAGACGTGATATCATGTCTCAAAGACGTGATAAGGTGCTGTATCAAACGCAAAGATTATTATTATTATTATTCAAGTACCTAACTTGAGTCGCTGTTCTCATACCATTTATGTATTACACAATTATCTGAGGTGGAAGATCACCTCTGTATGAATATCAATGAAAGTCACTACATTTTCCAGTGGCTGTGCTTACCTGAAACCTTCTTGGAGTCCAAACTGCATTGCCTCCATAATGGGTTGGTTCGGTTTTCAGAAAGAAGATGCAACATCACACCACACATACATGACAACTTAGACATCAGAGATGTTATTCTCACNAAAAATGTATAATTTATTTTCATAATTGTTATTACTAAGATAATAGTAGCAAAACAGAATATATATGACCTCCTAACCCCCTACTAACCTGTCCACTCCTTCCGCTCAGCAAACTCCGGCCTATCCAGGGCCTTGGGACGTCCTCCTGACGTGAAAGGCGCTATACAAATGTAATTGCTGTTTCCACACAAGAGCAGAATGACACAATCCCTCACTTTGAGAAATGGTAGGGAGGAAACAAAGTCTACAACTCTAAAAGGAGTGGGCAAAGGAAAACAGATGCTTGGAATGTCAATAACTCCACTTTGCAGTCGCAGTCTACGCTATATGAATCGGTGTAAAAGCAGAATTAATACTAAGGGTGCTGGCAGACAATAACACAACAATTTGCTCTTATACAACTCCTTTCATATAGGACAACAACTTTTACTATATATATATATAGCACATTTCATATCGGATGGTTGTATCAAAGCACTTCACATGGAATGGAGCCCAAGAGAAGTGTGGGTGTGTTGGGAGGAAGGTGATCAAAAGTGCAGTCAAAAAAAGGAGTCTTAAGGAGGGTTCGAGGTAAGGCAGAGGGATTCGGAGGGATGGAGTTCCAGAGAGTGGTGGCAGAATGGCTGAAAGCTTGCCTATCAATAATGGGGCAGATCAGGTAGATGATACAAAGTTGGCTGGTGTTTGCTGACAGGGGTAGTAAGCTGCAGAGATAGGGTGGGATGAAGCCATGGGGGGAATCCGAAAGCAAGGTCAAGCATCTTGAATTCAATTCACTGAGCAATGGGGAGTCATTACAGCCATAAAGAGACATAGACGGAGTTGGAATCCGAGCTTGAGGGAGGAAGAAATATGAAGAAGTCTGAACGTGCAGCCAAAATGTTATTATGGAAGGTTTTGAAGTAAAGGGGAAAAGTATGAGATGGAAGGAACTGGTCATCCAATGTTTGTCCACATTTGAATAAAAGCACACTCTCCAGCAGAGATCACTTGATAGCAATGAAGACTAACTAGGCCCTTCTTGACTTATATGGCTCAATGCCACATAGGTGCATTTACCCACTAGAAATGCTTTGGCGAATTCACGTTGCGCTACAATGTACAGTCATGGCCTGTCTTCTGGTACCACATCTTCAGATTCACAGTACAGGCAATAATCAATATAGGAGTCCTGGCCATCAATGGTCCTGATAAAATTGGTCATTCACTTCTTGATTGTTTGTGCGACGATGCTGATTCAAATTACCTGCTGCATTTGTCTGCAAGTTATACAGTCACTCCACTCCACAATAAATCCTGTAAGGATCTTTGAGACGCTTCCCAACATGAAAGGCAACATATTAAATGTAAGTAGTATTATTATGAGTGGTTGGGTATTTTTATATTCTACTGTAACAAGAAGGTAGGATACCATTACAAGGCTGTGACAAGCTCAAAATATCACTAATTAGTTTTATTTATGGCCTCCACATTGACTTTGTATAAGCTGTTCCAGCATAAATAGTCTCCTCCAGTATATACCCAACCACCCTCCATTATTACCATGAACTTCCAATTACCTTCTGTCCAAATGCAGACTATATAAATAGTGCAAAAACAGGAAAGCCGTATCAACTGTCAATGACCTTCTGTAAATGTGGGTTCTTGTGACCAGCTTAAAATGTCACTAATCAATGTTTATTACTTAATTAGTAGCCTAAAGGAAATAAAACTAGATTGAAACCAAACCAATAGACCACAGGAAATGCATTATTGTCCAGATGTTTCGGTTGAAATTTTAGACTTTTGTATGTAATTAAATTGCATTGGAATCAATATTTTAACCATGTGATTAATTCTTGATAGGATAGGACTGTTTAAAGTTGATTTTAATCCACAAAATAAAAACATGGGCATTTTTCTGGTCTAATTTTTCTGTCCAAATTCAAGGGTGGAACAAAGTGATTAAAAAAAGTAAATTCAATGAATATCCATTATAAGGCAGTTGAAATCCATAAAATTGTGTGGAGTCCTGTAGCTCAGTGATTAGAGCACTCATTTCACAGGCAAGAGATCTGGGTTTGATTCCCGTCAGGGTGAAATGTTGGGCAAGTTTTCTTATTCCACACGCCTCTGTTTATCTAGCAGTAAGTAGGAACCCGGTTGTTAGTCTGCTTTACCGGGGGTAATAATCCCTTCAAAAAATAAATAAATTGGTCACTTCAATCTACGACAGAAAGTGAATTGATTGTATATTTTGTGGGCAAAATGCAGGACCCAATTGCTACAAACAATCATGGATTTTTTTTTATTACCCCTGGAAAAGTAATCCGCCAATCAAGTAACAACCGGGTGGCTTCCTTCTTACTGCTCGGTAAACAGAGGCAGGTGGAGCAAGGAAATTTGTCTAAGGTTTCACCTTGCCCGGGAATCAAACCCGGGACCTTTCGTTTGCGAGGCGAGTGCTCTAACCAATATGCTATAGGGGAGACAAGCAGGACTCCTTACCAACTGCAGTCACCCAACCGCTGGCTCCTGACGCTGTCACCTAATGAGCCAACTGACACATGAAGCTGAGAGGGCGGCTGTTATTGTTGCCAGATAATGAGCTGCGAGGCATGCGCAAGTAGGCAGAGGGAAAGTGAGGGCAGCTATTCAAGACTTATCATCAGGACAGACGATGGGAGCCTCGCTCGGCCGCCTCACGGGAGGGACACAGGACAGACAGCGAGCGATATGCTGTGCTGTTTCCTCACAGCAAGCTCGTTTCCAGTGAGAAACTCCTCTACGATCTGCATCCCCCTTCCCCACCTTATCTCTGTGATCTCCTGATCCAGCCATTCCCTTTGCCCAGCAAACATTGGCTTGCTTCATGTCCTATTACCCCATTTAACCCACCATTGCCGTTTTGCCCCCACTTCCCTGTGTTCCATTCCCAGAGTCCCTCTGACTCGCTCCCTCCCTCATTCCATCGCTTACTCTCTCCGCAGCAACCACCTCCAAAAGGCAAACATCCCTTCCCCCTCCCTCAGCTATACCCTCACCAACACTCCTTGCTACTCAAACTATACGGTCATTTCTCCCCCACGATCCTAAATCTCTCCATACCACTCTCTCCTTCGTTCCCCCCCCCCCCCCACCATTAAACCCATCCACGTTTCCCTACAAAATGTCCGTTCCCTCTCCAATAAAGCCCTCACTATCCATGACCTCATTCTCGATGAGCACATGGATATTCTTGGGCTTATGGAAACCCTGCTCTCCCCGTGACTCCGTCCTCCTAGTTGAAGCCTACCCTTCCTGGCTACACCATCCACCACACCCCCCACCCTAACCAACGTGGCGGTGGGGTGGCCCTCATCTCCCAAGCTTCCCTTGGTTGATCCCCTTACTCCTCTAGCTGCTTCTCCTCATTTGAGCACCTCACCGTCTACCATCCCTCCTCTCTCTCACTCAAAATTCTCCTGGTTTACCACCCCCCAAAACCCCCTGGCTCCTTCCTCTGATATCTCAGCTCTTCTTTTCTCCCTGTCCCTCTGCTCAAAACGCCTGCTCATAATGGGCAACTTCAACCTCCACCTAAACTCCCCTTGCACCACCTCCTCGAATTTCACTGCCCTCCTCTCCTCCCTAAACCTCACCCTCCACATCAACTCACCGACCCAAAACCATGGCCACCCCCTGACCTCGTCATCACACATGGCCTCGACATTTCCAACCTGTGCATCACAGACAAGGCTATCTTGGACAACTTCCTCATCTCCTTCTCCTCTTGCATCACTCTCACTTCCATCAAGACCTCAACCATACTTTTCAGCCCATGGAAAAGGTTTCCCTCCGAGACCCTCACAAAGGCCCTCTCATCCTCAGACCTCCTACCCACAGCGACCCTGAAGCAGCCGTCAAGCTGCTCCATGATCGTCTCTCCTCCACCTTCAACTCCCTCGTCCCCCTGAAATCCAGGACCGTCTCCAAAGCTACCCCTTCCCCTGGTAAAACAGCCATCTCCACTCCCTAAAATCCAAAACCCGGTTGTTTGAGCACAGGTGGCAGAAAACCAGCCTCACGGTTCACCACCAGCTGTGGCTTGAGCATCTTCACACCTACCACCATTCCCTGTCGCAAGCAAAAACTGCGCACTACTCAAACATCATACTGGAGGCCAACAATAACTCCCAAATCCTATTCTCCACCACCCACCACCTCCTCCATGCATCCCCTCAAGCACCCTCAATCATCACATCTAACAAGTGTGAAGAGGTCATGGACTTCCTTCCTTACCTCTAAAATTGAAAACATCCGCCTGGCAGCTTCATCCCTCTGTCCCATGCTGCCTACCACCAAACCCATTCCTTCTCCCTCACCCACCCCACCCTCAGCTCCTACCATGGCCCCTATCCTTCATTCATTTGCCCATCTGTCCTTCCTCCCTCTCTTCCACCATCCTACCCCTCCTCTGTCCACTGCTGACAGACACTATTAACCAGTATCTCCTCGGGATCAGTCCCACTCGCCCTCAAAACCGCGGTCATCACCCCACTCCTTAAAAAATCTACCCTCATCCTTCCAACTTTGGCCACTATTGCCCTGTCTCAAACCTACCCTTCCTTGCCAAAGCTCCGGGGGAAGCCAACAAACTTTGCGTGCACCTCTCGCTCCACACCCTACTCGAACCCCTCCAGTCCGGTTTCCGTCCTGCCCACAGTACTGAGACAGCCCTCGTGAAGGTCACAAACGATATCCTCTCTATCTGTGACCAGGGCTCCCTCTGCCTCCTCATCCTCCTGAACCTCTCCGCCGCATTCGGCAGTCGATCACGCCATCCTCCTCCACCGCCTGTCCTCCATCATCCAGCTCAGTGGCACCGCATTCGCTTGGTTCAACTCCTACCTTACAAACCGCCAGCACTACATTTCTGCAAATGTCTTTTCTTCGTGCTTCCACCCAGTCACCTGCGGGGTATCCCAAGGATCCATCCTTGGCTCCTTTCTCTTCCTCATCTATGTGCTCCTTCTCGGTGATGTCATCTGCAAACATGGGGTTAACGTCCACATGAATGCGGATGACACTCAACTCTATTTTTCCATCTCCAGCTGCGACCCTCAGTCCCCTCATGTTCTGTCAGCTTGTCTGTCGGACATCAGGAGCTGGATGAGCACAGATTTCCTGCAACTAAACGTCAACAAGACGCTCGGTCATTTGCGGGGTACCCCAAAGCTCCATCCTTGGTCCCCTTCTTTTCCTTATCTACATGCTTTCTCTCAGCGATGTCATCCACAGACGTGGGGTCAGGTTCAATCCCCAGTTATCCTTCCTCCCCCACATCCAGTCCTTGACCACACTGCTTTCTTCCACCTCCACCACATTGCCCGTCTCTGAAAAAACCTCACCCCAAAAGCTGTCAAAACCCTTGTTCATGCCTTTGCCTGGACTACTCTAACACCCTCCTCGCTGATCTCCCTTCTCCACTATTCACAAAATCCAGCTCATTCAAAACTCTGCCGCTCGCATTCTCACCCACACCAAACTTCATACCCCGATTACTCCAGTCCTTGCCAAACTCCACTGAATCCCTGTCACAGAGCGATCAACTTCAAGATCCTCATGCTAGTGTTTAAATCCTTCCTTTCCTTGGCAACCCCTAGCTCTCTAACCTCCTCTCTCCTCACAGCAGTACTCAGCTGATCACTCACAGAGACAATCACAGAGGGCTAGCTCGATTCTGATACTTCATTGCCAAACACATCATCTTGGAGCCAGTTCAGCTCCAAGGAGACCCCTTGACGGTCGAGGTCCAAGTCCAATGCTGCATACAAAGCTTATTCAGCAACAGCTGCTTCATCCAGATCCTCATGCGAGAGGCCTTGGCAAATAGACATGCTTGTCAATATACTGTAAGAGGCAAACCAAATATCGTCTAAATATTGGAATGTAACTCGATTTTTTTAAAAAAAGTACAAAGCAGAGAAAACGCAATTCATGTTGTGTGAATGTGCGTACAGTTCAATATTAGTAGCATCAATGTCATGGAACATTGATGTTAGCAGATCACTGCATAATAAAAGAACACATCCATTTCCTAATCAGATGGAAATATACAAACTGTAGAAAACAAAATTCATAGTAAGTCAACTCTATATAAACAGATACAAGTACAATTGCATATCAAACTTCTGCATGAGTCCTTATTAAGATAACTATTGATCCAAGTACATTTTAAAAGGCTCAACCTCTAAATATAGTCAAATTCACAGCCATATTTTCCCCCAAATCTGGACACATAGGAAGTCTACACCCTTTATAAATTATGAATAATCTTAACTTGAAAACTGGGGAAGGGCCATTTTCATTCCCCTAAAATGTTGAACAGAGACTCTGGACAGAAGGGTACGTAAACGAGAAAAGTGCACTGAAGGTTAAAAGACTGTTTTAGAAACTTCATGCAGTAAACAAACTTTCTGCTGAGTTGGAGGGAGAGTCGCTGAGTTGGAGCTCCAATTTCCTGTCCGGACAGAAAAAAAAAAGAACTACTTTTGCAAAACAGTTCCTAAGTCAGAAGAAAAACAATGGAGCCAGCTCAACTCCAAAGAGACCCCACTTACCTCTCCCCCCAGATCCCAGGGCTCAGTCCTCTTTTATAAACTAGGTGCTCCCTCCATTCCCATCCTCACCAGGTCCACTGGCACCTCATCTCTCAGAAGAATGACTTCAAGATCCTCATCCTCACTTTAATCCCTTACCAGTCTTACCCCACCCTACCTATGCAACCTTCTAAAACCCTACAAATCCACCTGCACCCTCCGCTTGGCAGCACTGGCCTGTTTCATGTTCCAACAGTATTGGCAGTTGGGCTTTCAGCCTAACTTCTGCCACTCTCTGGATCTCCATCCCAGAAACCGTTCACTTTGCCCCTTGCCTCGCTGCCTTCAATGTCAGTGTCAAGACCTTCTTCTTTGGCCACACCTTTGTTCATTTTTTCCACCCACCCGCTTAGCCACCAGCCCTCTCAAATCCAAACCCCAGCTCGGGTACAAACCCTTGATTGTCCAGCGTCTTGGGACATCCTCCCAACATGAAATAAATGCAATTTTGTAGTTTTATAGATTCATAGATTCATAGAATGTTACGGCACAGAAGGAGGCCATTCGGCCCATCGAGTCTGTGCGGCTCTTTGACAGAGCAGTCACTTTCACTAAACCCCAATCACCAGCTTTCTCCCCATAACCCTGCAAACCCGTCTTCCCCAGATACCTATCCAGTTCTCTCTTAAAAGCTGTTATTGAATCGGACTTCACTACCCTTTCAGGCAGATCATTCCAAATTCAAACAACTCGCTGAGTGAAAAAAAATCTAACCTCCCCTCTGCTTCTTTTGGTAGATATCTTAAGACTGTGACCATGGTTCACAGACACACCTACCAGCGGAAACAGCTTTTCCCTATCTCGCTTGTCTAAACCTTTCATGATCTTGAAGACCTCTATCAGGTCCTCGCGTAACCTTCTCTGCTCTAATGGGAAAAGTCCTAACTTCTCCAGCCTCTCCTCATAGCTAAGGTTCCCCATTCCTGGTATCATTCTTGTGAATCTTCTCTGCACCCTTTCCAGTGCCTTAATGTCCTTCCTGAAGTAAGGTGCCCAGAACTGGACGCAGTACTCCAGCTGAGGCCTAACCAATGTTTTGTATAGATTAACCATAACCTCCCTACTCTTATACTCTATGCCCCTACTAATAAAGCTCAGTACACCAAATGCCTTTTTTACTGCCTTATCTACCTGCCCCGCTACCTTTAATGATTCGCTTACTTGAACACCCAGATCTCTCTGTACATTCACCCCCCTTAAGATTGAGCTACCAAGTCTATATTGCCTCCTATCATTTTTCCTACCTAAGTGTATCACCTCACACTTATCCACATTGAAATCCATCTGCCACATGTCAGCCCATTCCACCATTCTGTGTATGTCTGCTTGCAGTTGGTTACAGTCCTCCTCACTATTTACTACCCTACCTAACCTTGTATCATCTGCAAACTTGGAAATAGTGCTCTCTTTGCCCAAGTCCAGATCATTAATATATATTAGAAAGAGCAGTGGTCCCAACACCGATCCCTGGGGGACACCACTGCACACCTCATTCCATTTGGAGAAACACCCATTAACCACCACCCTCTGCTTTCTGTCACTCAGCCAGTTCTTAATCCAAAATGCCATTGTCCCAATACTGTGGGCCTCTAATTTTTTTATTAATCTCTTATGCGGTACTGTGTCAAAAACCTTTTTGAAATCCATGTAAATAATGTCCACCGCATTTCCCTCATCAACCCTCAGTCACCTCTTCAAAAAATTCTATTAGATTTGTTAGGCAAGATTTGCCTTTAACAAATCCATGTTGGCTGTCTCTGATTAACTCATGTTCCTCTAAGAAGAGACTTATTCTGTCCCGGATTATGGTTTCCAGTAGTTTTCCTATTACCGAAGTTAGGCTGACTGGCCTGTAATTTCCGGGTTTGTCTTTCTGCCCCTTTTTGTAGAGGGGGGTAACATCTCCAGTCTCTTGGCAGCACTCCTGTGTCCAATGAAGATTGAAATATAACGGCCAAAGCCTCCGCTATTTGAACCCGTATTTCCCACAGCAACCTTGGGTGAAACCCATCTGGTCCTGGTGACTTATCAATTTTGAGCCCAGTGAATCTTTTCAGATGACATCACCTGCAGGAATGGGGTCTACTTTCATAAGAACTACCCAACTCTTCTTTTCTGCCTCTCCCCTAGAGTCCAGGAACACCCCTGTTCTGACAGAATCAAATTCTGGATAAGCCATAACTTTAGCTCAACGGTGACTTGAGGCTATCTGAGGGAAGGAAGACCATAAAATGTCAACCAGCTCTATAACATGGTCCATTCTTCAGCATCCACTGTGCGTGACTCAATCCCTCCACCTTGCCACCTCCTTCCCAGTCTTCAGATGGCACCTGAAGACCTTACTACAACTGTGCCTAGTCACCTCCCCACTCCCCTGGCTCGGCATCAAGCTGCGGCATCACTGTTAAGTGTTCCAATATGCTACCGCTGCCTGAAAGGGTGGTGGAAGCCGTTTCGATAACAACTTTTAAGAGAAGTAGATAATTATTTGTGGAGGACAAGTTTGCAGGGCTATGGGGAGAGCGGGGTGGGTTGGGGGGGGCGCGGTGGTATTGATTTGGATAGCTCTTTTCAAAGACACGATGGGCCGAATGGATTCCTTCTGTGCTGTATAACTCTATAACTCTATAACTATATGATTCTATAAGCAAACCTGCATGATAATGATATTCTACATCAGGCAGGTTATTACTTCGAATTTTATCCACCTACTCCTGCTGCAGTACACATATTGGGATATGAACTCACATTTATATAGTTTCATTTGCATAAAGGAATGCCAAAAAGAGAGCAATGATGACTGACGTTGTTGTGAATAATTGCCTTCTGATGCTTACTGTCCAGACTCTCACAAAATATATAATAATCCTTGCATTTGATATAGTGCCTTATCATGAAATACTGGTACTGGAGAGGCTGCAACATTTCTGCTAGTAAAACCTATAGCTCCATTTGAGTCAATATTTGGGATTTCCATGTGTAGGTGGGATGCATGAAATCTCAGCTTGATTTGGATACTCTTATGAATGGAGATGGATTTCTGCATGTGTCAGACACCTGTCTGACCAAAAAAAAAAATTTTGCACAAGGTGAGAGGAAGTATCGTATAATAAAAATAATAATAATCTTTGCATTTAATATAGCAGCTTTCATATCAAGAAGATGCCGCAAATCGGTTCATAGCTGGAGTCCTGTAGCGCAGTGGTTAGAGCACTCGCCTTTCCATTCGATTCCCAGCAGGGCGAAACCTTGAGCAAGTTTCCTTACTCCACATGCCTGATAATAATCCCTCAAGAAAAATAAATAAAAATAATAATTTAGTCACTCAATTCACGACTGTTTGTGGGACACTACTGTGCGCAATTGGCTGCCGTGTTTCGCCCACAAAATATACAGTCAATTCACTTTACAGTATATTCTGTGAAGTGCTTTGAGATGCCTAGAAGAAGCGAAAAGCGCTACATCAAATGCAAGGAATATTATTATTATTAAGTGCAAATTATTGTGACTATTTTGTAGGCAAATACAGCAGCCAATTTGCACAGAGCAATGCCCCGCAAACAGCCAATAAACAAATGCCACTTTTATCTTGAGGATTGTTGGTCGGGACACCAGCCAACAGTAGGGTGCTTTATTGGGAAGTAATTCAATATAGCTCCTCCAGGTCTCATCATCAAAACAGTTAAATCATATTCTACTTTAACTTACACACATTGATATGTATTTAATTGAAATACAAATTCCTAGAAAGTAACCTTTTATATATACTGTATTCCTAACTCTGTTCAGTCAGAAGGTTGTGGCTTTAAGCCACATAGGCTGACATTCCAATGCAGCACTGGGAAAGTACCTCATTACTAATGCGTTTTTCTTTGGAAGAGACATTAAACTGAGGTCCCATCTGTCGGTTCAGATGGACATTAAAGATTCCATGGTATTATTCGAAAAGAGAAGGGAGTTTCTCCTGATGTCGGGCTAACAATCCCCAGGTAAAATTGATCATTCACTTCATGGCTGTCTGGGGCACACTGCTATGTGCAAATTGGCTTCTGCGTTTGCCCACAAAATATACAATTTTACCTTTATATACTGCTTTGCATGCCAAGGACATTCCAAAGGGCTTCACTCTCCTGCCTTGGCACCAGAACTGGGCGAGGGGTGGAGATAACCAAAAGTATAATCAAGGAGCTAGGTCTCAAGATGGACCTTGAATGAGGTAAAGGGGAGAGCGAGTTGGATGGGGCTTAAGGATATATACAACCAAAATCTCTACACTTTGAGTAAATCCTGTGAAGCACTTTGCGGCTCTCCCCTGATGTGAAAGCTGCTTTTCTAGCACCTCCCCACACAACAAATTTATTCTGTCTCAAATTTAAAATACCCAAGATTGAAAACACATATGGTATTTTATGAATGCTGTGTTTGTTTTCAGCTCAAGGAATCCAAAAAATAACACCCATTGCCAAAGGAACATTATGTGCAAAGTGAACACAAGAAAAACAGTCTGCTCAACAAACATGAGCAAGCAACATGACACAAATAAAATACGATCGCCACTATAGTTGTTAAAAGAAACAGAGGGAAGGTGAGGAGAAATTTTTTCACACAGCAAGTTGTTCGGATCTGGAATGCATTACCTGAAAGGGTGGTGGAAGCTGATTCGATGACAACTTTTAAGAGAGAAGTAGATAATTATCAGCGGAGGACACGTTTGAAGGGCTATGGGGAGAGAGCTTTGGATAGCTCTTTTCAAAGACACTATGGGCCGAATGGCCTCCTCCTGTGCTGTATGATTCTGTGATAGCTTGGTGCTACTTAACTGGTCAAACATGAACTGGGACTTTCAAATTACCTGAAATAATTTTTTTATCTTTTGGCTGAGACATTAAACCTCGGCCTCTTGTCATGAAAGGCACTATTTATACCAAAAGTAAGGATTATTATTATATGATGACAAATAAAAAGTTCATGGTCTAAAAACCAAGAACTGGCTAGGATTATGCTTGGTTAAAAAATTATTTCAGGGAGTTTGAAAGATTGACCTATTTGATTTGGCCCACAAAATATAAAGTCAATTGAATTTACAGTATATTCTGTGAAGCACTTTAAAACGTCTCGAAGACGTGATAAAGCGCGATATCAATATTATTATAGTATTATAATTAAGATAATATTATGCTACTGGCAAATCTGTTGATAATATGAATTTTCAACCATGCAAACCATACAAAATTATAGAAATATTAGAGAAGTTTAACTTTGGAGAAATGACAATCTGTACTTGGAGTTAAACTTATTTGGAATAATATTCTTCACCCCATTATTACTTTGAGAGATCTTTTGGCTTTGAATCGATAACGTAATTCTCAGGAAGCAAATACATTCCAGGGGTGTGTGTGTACGATCAGCCAATAGCAAGGTTACTTTCTGCCTGTTCCATATGTAACCCAATTCAGAGGCAGTATTATGTGCGTCTGGTTGTTTTCTCTTAGTGAAATACCAATGATTGATAGCTGCTTTGAGAAAAGCATGTGGAGCCTACTGGGATCCAATCCAGGAATATCGGTTCTTACCCAGAACTTCTGCACATATTATACTAATGTTCTAAGTGTAAAATGGCCAACAACACAGACCATCATTGTTAAATTTCAATAGTGATTTCCTAAAAGTAAAGGAGGTGCAGTCATGTAGACTTAGTTATTTACGGCTGTTACTTATGGTCTAAACTGAGCCGGTGAACAGAGAAACAGAATGTGACTTACGCAAATTTAAATTAAAATATAATGGAATTCAGGTCTATATAGTTTCTGTCTGATTGTACAAATGGAGTAATATTCCCAAATAATTAGTCTCTTATTAAATAAAAAATAGTGAAAGCAAAAAGAACATATTGTACAGAAACAAGGTGAAATATAAACCAATGAAGTTTATTACTATGATTTGACATTTACAGTGAATAGCAAAATAAATGCATTTAGCATTTTGGTGATTAATGAAGTTTACTACTCAGATTTGAATTATTTGAAAGTGCTACTCTGGTAATTACAGTCATATGTAGAGTTACTGATTATTTTTAGGTGAATGTAGCACTTCCACCTCTGGTTTGAAGGTTGTGGGGAAGAAGAGAAAGCTATGGCAGTAGTAAAATAATCAGTGACTCTACATATGACTACAATCCCTGAGTGTCCAGCACCTTGGGCGTCCCCCTGACATGAAAGGCACTATACAAATGTAATTTTGTATTTTGCTGTTTGGTAGAAAACACACGCGAGGATAAATCATGTAGTACTCGGAAAACTAAGCATTTCCAAGTAATGGTGCTGCAGATGTGTTTTAGGAATAGCTGGCACATTAAGCAGCTATAAATCAAATGTGGTAATCTGTTTGAACATTTTGTCAAAAGTACTCCATTCCATTTACAATTAGAAATTTGAATGTATTTGGGTATTTCTGAAATCTACCAAAAGACCATTAAGTATCCAAAAGTGAGACTGAAGACCGTTCAAGAGTGACCCGAACAACTGAGTTGAGGTTATGAATAATTGGAAATTTGGCTTTACAGAAATTCCCAAGGGGATGAATTAGCCTAGTGGTGTCCAACTAGAGTTGCAGATTGTCAGCACAGTCTAATTTTCTGTCAATTTGCTAGAAATATTTGCTTGCATTTGTAAACGGTGTCAACGTGGCTCAGCTGGTAGCATTCTTGTCCCTGAGTCAGAAGGTTGTGGTTTTAAACCCCACACCAGGACTTAGAACTCATAATCTAGGCTGACTCTTGAAAGCAGAGCTCGGGGTGGTGCTTCGTTGTTGAAGGTATCACCCTTTATATGAGACTTTGATCAAAGGTCTAGTCTGGCTTTTCAGGTGGGCATTAATGGCACTATTCAAGAGAAGTGAGGCCAACAATCATAAATAAAATTGTACTCACTTTATGGCTGTTTGTGAGGATTATTATTATCAAATCACACACATATATTATATATATATGTAATAGGAAAAAAAAAGTTGAATAGTGTATGCATTGCGGAGTTATCCTGAAAGGCAAGTTCATTACATCTTTCTTTCAAGTTCTCCAAATTGTAATGGTTGCCACCAATACTAAAAATGGCTTACAAGACAGGCAAGACAAATAAAATCTTGTCAAATGCTTTTACAGTTCTTTCATTAAAAATGTAACCATAGATAATCCTACACAGAATACCAGCATGGTTATCTATTTTTTATTCAATTTCATGATCAGGGTCAACTGAAAATTGCAGAAAAATTTACCAAACATTGGGGGAAATTTGGTGGAACATTGTGGAGAGTTAATTGATTCTAGTCAGTGGCACATTTTATTACTAAGCTACATTTTTTTCACATTATTGGTAAAAACTAAACATTAAGATATAACACATCATAAATTGTTACAAACAAAAAAGCCAGTGCCCCACTTGGGAGGAAAAGCGCAGGCACAAAGGGTCTGTATCCACCCCGCACTACATTTGAAGGGCTGGAGATCTGCCGAACACCAGCATTGCTCGCCAGCGTCCCAGGGGGTCACCATCTCCTGCCTCTCAGGACCCACCACAGTACACAGACACCCAGAGAGAGAGAGAAACACACACACACGCACACAGATACACACACTTAGACAGACAGTGTTGCCTGTGAACAATTTCAACAGCGGTGCATTGGGGCTTAGTGCAGGACCTGTGCCAAGAAGCAGGCTGTCGGCCGTGTCTCAGTCACCAGCAAGCAAAGCCTATTTCCAGTCCACAGTGCTGCTGCGACCCCAACACCACCCGTGCCGTACACAGGATCCAAAGGCCGGGGTTGTTTGCTTTTGCAGATTCTGTAAAAAAAAATTGTAGGCGCGATTTTCTAAGCTCCCGAATCATGAAAACTGAGCAAAACTTCCAACTCTGAAAGCAGGATAAACAAGGTGTTTACTCACAAGTAGCTACTGTGCAATTAATAATAAAGAAATGTCAATACACAACATTGGTTTCGTATTTTGACACATCATTCAGCTAAACTGAATCCAATCAAGGGACTCTTTAGTTGCAGAACTGGCACTTGATATTCACAGTTTATGAACAGAAGTTATGTACACTTCAAAATCATGACACACAGGTGAATTGGTTTTGGTGAATTTTCTATTGTAACATTAGGAAAGTGATCTCCCCCGACTCAGCTGTGTACCCAAGGTTTGCAGCAACATGCAGTATCATGAGTTTATATTGTCTTCCACTAGAAGACAAAATGTCTCATTCTGGGGGTATATTTTTTCTAAACATCGAGAAGTTCAAATAAAATCCTCCTAATGCTAGATTGGACCTCTTAAGTAGCTATATAACCACCAACAGCTTATAATTATATAGTGGCTTTCACGTCAGGACGACGTCCCAAGGTGCTGGACAGTCAAGGATCTGCACCCGAGCTGGTGGTTGGGATCCGGAGGGGTGGAGGGCGAGGAGGGTAGGAGTAGGAGGGTGATTGAAGACACTGTCGAAGAAGAGGCACTAATAGAGAAGTATAGTACTGATCAACACTTCACGAAATTTAATGCATAATGGAATAATCTAGATAGGTCCAATTACTAAATGACACAAATCATTAATTTTTTACCAATTAAATCATAGCCCTTTTAAGGCACTTTTTTTTCTCAATTTCATAGTTTGTTCCCACATATAAATTGGTGTGTAGTGGGAGGGAGGAAACTGAATTAAAAACAAGCAGTGGCTGCCAAAAACAGTTATACTGGCTTCCTGAATTGGGAATATGAACTTTTGGCCCACACTCTTGACTTAAGACTTTTTTCTTGGGGGGAGTAGAGAATTCTTTTCAGGAAAAACAAACCTATTTAAAGGTCTCTCAATTTCCAAAAAAGCATGTCACAATCCATGAATATTTTGAACATACCCTATGGTTCATTTCAAGGTTGTCATTCATACTCTGTTTACTGTACCGTAAGCCGTGTCAAAGAACATTCTGTTCAAAATCAAGCAACTGCCCCCCGTCCGACACCCCCCACCACACTCAAAACATTTAATTTGCTGTTCATAACAAGTAACCACAAAGCTTTTCAATATGTTGAAGCCAAATTAGATCCGCCACAGCATTGCAGCGCTAAATCACCACGGAAAAGGGTAGACAAGCATGTAGTTATATTATAGTACAGTAGAGCAAATAAGCCCACTGAAACTACTTTTCAAATCTGCTAACATTGCAGAATAGCTTCCTAATATGCACTGAAATATATACTCGGATAGAAAAACCGAGAGATCAGAGAACAATGCACGAAGCAAGATCGTTGGCACTTTCAGGAGTAAATAAGTGACAGACCACATAATTATAAATTATTTATTTTGAAAAGTGGAAGAAAAGGGAAAGTTAGTTATTTGATATTTTATTTATGTGTTTCAATCTGTGCTCTGCCCATCCAAGACAGCCGGCAATCAGTTCCCAGGTGTTTGTCAATGGTGAACTGTAACTGGGTTGTTACAAGTTTGCAGATTGGAATAATGTATCTATCCATTCTCTCCTCTAAAGGAAGGCACTTTAACTCTATCCTGCACTTCCCTATATAAAATTAATGAGATTGAGAACTTACTACAGGTATCGAGAGAACATGATCAGTTTCCCTCTAGTCAGTGGTACAATAGGTGGAAGTTCAATTTATTCTCACATATTTGGAATAGTTGTAGAATATGCACAATACATATAATCACTGTAATGAAAGTTAGTCTTGGAATAGAAAATAGATGATCTCAAGTTGGAAAGCAACAAAGTGCACAAGTGGCTTTTGCATAAGGACCTGGTACATAATTTAACACAATTTTGTAAAATAAGTTCATTTCTATTCTGACAAAAGATCAGTCCTGTAGCTCAGTGGTTAGAGCACTCGCTTTGCAAGCGAGAGACCTGAGTACAAT
The DNA here is from genome assembly GCF_018977255.1 of Callorhinchus milii. Lineage (NCBI taxonomy): Eukaryota > Metazoa > Chordata > Chondrichthyes > Chimaeriformes > Callorhinchidae > Callorhinchus > Callorhinchus milii. Next base: position 51,675,692 of record NW_024704744.1, read on the forward strand.
TCCAGGCCGAGGGCGAAACCTTGGGCAAGTTTCCTTACTCCACACAGAGCCTAATAATAATAATCCCTCCAAAAACCAAAAACAATAATAAATTGGTCATTTTCAATCCACGACTGTTTGTGGGACATTGCTGTGCGCAATTGGCTGCTGCGTTCGCCCACAAATATACAGTCGATTCACTTTACGGTGTGTTCTGTGAAGCGCTTTGGGACGTCCTCCCGACGTGAAAAGCGCTATATCAAATGCGAGGATTATTATTATTATTATCATCGAACTGAAACATTAACTCACTTTCCTCTCTCCATAGATGCTGTCTGACCTGCTGAATATTCCCAGCGACTTCTGCTTTTATTTCAGTTTCCAGCATCTGCATTTTGCCTTAAGGATTATTATTATTAAGTTAATTTCTCTCTTTGCCTCAAGACATACGCAAGACCTGATAGATATTATAGGTCAGTGGGCTGCTAGTGATGTAAGGTCTAAAATTTTTAAATTTAGAATAAATCAAACAAATTCAAGAAGTCATTGGAAGAGTATCAGTCATGCATAATATAATGCTCCTCAAAAAAACTCACAGATAGGAATGTTAGTCACAGATCAGGAATGTTAAGTGTAGTGACTGTATTGTAGGCAAACACTCAGCTGTTTGTGCCAGCAAGGTCCCATAAGTAATCATGAGGTGCATGCCCAATTTATCTGAAAAATTGATTATAATAATCCTTGCATTTGATATAGAGCTTTTCACGTCTTCTCAACGTCTCAAAGCGCTTCACAGAATAGACTGCAAAGTGAAATTGACCGTGTATTTGTGGGCGAAACACGGCTGCCAATTGCGCACAGCAGTGTCGCACAAACAATCGTGAATTGAAAATGACCAATTTATTATTGTTTAGTTTTGGAGGGATTATTATTAGGCGTGTGGAGTAAGGAAACTTGCCCAAGGTTTCGCCCTGCCTGGAATTGAACCCAGGTGTCTCACTTGCAAGGCAAGTGCTCTAACCACTGAGATACAGGACTCCTGATGTCCAGGACAATGGGAGAAATTCCCTTCTCTTTTTGATTATCATGGAATCTTACATGTTCACGTAAATACACCTACAGCCGCTCCTCCTGCCCCCTCTCCCTTGCCCTACATCCAACTCTCTCTATAAAAAGTTCTGAGATGTTACTCTATCTGCTGGTCACTATATTAAACAATTCATCGTATTACGTTAAAGTATCAGGCAAGATTATGAACCCAAGCTTGAACCGATAACCTTCTGACCGAGGGATAAAAGCACTAATGATGTCGAGCTAACATACTTAGATGATTATCATACAAAAGAACATTAGTTTGATATTTAGTCCCTCCATGATTTCCTTTGATCCTTTCTCTTTCTTCCCGGTTCAGTCTCATCTGGCTAGACATCTCCTGCAGCTGTCTTTCTCCTGATCCTGAGCTAATATATTGCTCTTCAGAGGACTAATTGGAGATGTGCAAAACTAATAACTAGCATTTCAATTTACCATTTATTTGTGGGTAGATGCTGCGTAAAAGACTCATCTGCTTAGTGGAACAAGAAAGATCAGAAACTTGTGAAACATTCTCATACAAAGGGGTAGCTGTGTGAATACATGAGAACTTCAGAACTGTGTAATTTACTGATCTTAAACAGCTAAGGATGGCGATATTCTTTATAGGTACATTCAGAGCACACAAAGAAGATCTTTGAAGTGAAAGGAAAGCTAAACTTTACTTTTGTTAACGTTATATACAAAAATACTATCATGTACTGCTGTTGTAAAGTGACAGTTTCACACTTCAACATCCCATCTTCTTCAGTCACTGTGGCTTTTAAATTTATAAGTCAGATCAGATAACCCAGATTGATAGCTTCAAAAAGCAAAATAAAATACTTATAATTAAATAGAGAACAAAACACAATTACAGATTCAAGAACACCATGGCCATCTTATCTACCAATGACCTTATTCTGTTTTACACAAACATTTTGCCTAGATCAATCTGACCTATAATTCCCTATTGATGAACTAAGTGGTGTTGTAATACTGCATAAGTATTAATACTTGTGCAGTAAGACTTAATACAATACTTACAAGGGTAGGGTAGGAGTTCTGTAGAACAAAAAGCAAACTATAATTTTATCAATCCCCAACGAAAAAAAATCCTTGCCCATATATGTCTCCACCACGAGCTATTTTTAAATTGAACGTCTTTAAAGTATCACGAATAGAATGGTGTCTAACCTCTTATCACTATTTCAGCAAGTGCATCTGTGGTTATTGCAAAGGCCGTTAAAATGTTGCTCAAGCCATACAGACATGTGGTTGCTAACCGTTTAAAGTCTGGTTTACATAGGAAGCTGGTGATTCAAGTGGGTATTGCAAAAAAAAAGGAAATGGAGATTAAAGAATTTTTTCGTTTTCCTATACAGGGTTGCAAATAATATGGAACATGCGAGCCAGATAGATGAATCGGGATGACATGTGGCATTTAATGGGAACAAATGTGAAGCGAAAAGGGCATTTGAAAAGTCCAGTCGGAAGCTGACAAACGCATGGATGAGCATTTTGGCTGCGTCTGGGGTAGGGTACGGTCGGAGGTGGGCAATGTGGCGGTAGAAAGCAGTTCTGGTCAGGGACTGGATGTGGGGAAGAAGAACAGCTGTAGGTTACACACCAGTTCGGTAAATCTGAGGGATAGGCCGGAGAGGTTAAGGAGGTCAGAGCCACAGGAAAGAAGACGTTGCCTGGAGCCAAGGAGTATGGCTTCTGTTTTGTCAACATTTAGTTTTAAGAAGTTTGCGCTCATCCAGGCCGATGTCTGCCAGACAAGCTGACAGAACATTGGCGGACCTGGAGTCAATACTGGAGAAGTAGATTTGTGTGTCATACGCATACATATGGAAGTTTACCCCGTGATGACATCGCCAAGAGTGAGCATATAGCTGAGGAAGAGGATGGAGCCCTGAGGAACCCTGTAAATAACTAGGCAGGAGCAGGAGGAGAAACCGTTTGAAGAGACAAGTGAAGGCTGTTTGTTAGGTACAACTCGAACCATGCAAGTGCAGCCCCACTAAGGTGGATGAGGGAGGAGAGGGTTGAAGGAGGATGGAGTGGTCGACTGTGTCGAACACAGCTGAGAGGTCCAGGAGGCAGAGGGAACCCTGGTCAGAGAGAGAGGATGTTGTTTGTGATCTTGGTAAGTGCCGACTCTGTGCTACAGGGAGGGCGGAAGCCAGATTTCAGGGGCTCGAGGAGGGAGAGGTGTCAGCAAACCTGGTTAGCGACAGTGGGTTCCAGAGCTTTGGCAAAGAATGGAAGGTTGGAATGGGATGATAATTTGTAAAGTCTCAGGGGCTAAGGGTGGATTTTTTGAGGTGGTAGGAACAGAACCTGAAGAGGGCGAATGGTTGACTGTGTCGGCCAGCAGCGGGGAGATGAGAGTTCGCTGACCAGCAACTGGGTGGGGAAGGGATCGAGACAACAGGGGGTGGGCTTCATCTGGGAGATGGTAGTTGAGAGGGAAGGGGCAGTAATCGGTGCAAAGGAGTTCATGGATGGGAGTGGTAGGGGCCGTGACGGAAGGAGGGGATGGCCTTGACAAGCACTCTCTGTGCTTGGTATTATTTAAGTAATGCAGCAAACAACAATTAGATTGATGGCCATTCTTTGCTCCGAAAGTTGTTTGGGGGAAGGGGTAGGGAAGCTTAAGGCAGCTTGGAGAATAATACAACTGCCAGAGATGCAAGAAAGTGAGCATCAAATGGTCAGAGCAGAGATGTTGGGTGAGCTAGCAATTAGTGACCAGTGTGGGGGCGAGAGATCTAGAACAGAGATCGGAAAGACATGCACCAACTACCTTCATAGATGTCAATTGGTTTCCTCAAGGTAGTTTTGGCAGCTGGTAGTGCTGTGAGGAGAGAGGAGGTTGGAGAAATGCTGTATCAAAAGCATGGATTAATTATTATGCAGTCAAACGTACTCCATATCTCAGACACCATGCTGTAAGAAAAAATGGCTGACTTCCAGGTTGCCATCAACGTCACATCTTGCAGGCTGAGCATGCGTGCTATGTACCAGAAGCTCTACAGATCAGCAGTATCCCATAAACAGCAAGAATATCCAATCGAAGGTTTTGGTCAGGACAGTATTGAATCCCAAGACTGAGCAGAGACAATAATATTTTTTTTTGTATTTAAGTGCCTTTCGTATCAGGAGGACATCTGAGTACGTCCTCCTTCTGATATGGAGGACGTACTCATATCAGGAGGACGTACAACATTTTGTACATGGCAGCCAATTTGCGCACAATGGTGTCCCACAAACAGCTATGAAGGAAATAGCCAATTTTATTTGGGTGATTGTTGGCCAGCAGAATGGGAGAAACTCCCTTCTCTTTTTGTCAGCCTAGACTGATTTCAAAGTCCTGATGTCAGGCTTGAACCCACAACCTGCTGACTCTGTGGTGAGAGTGCTACCACTGAGACAGGCTAACAAAGAAAATAAACTCAGGAGCAGAGCAAAAATATAAATGAGCAGAACTATTATTTAATGGACAAAGCAGATCTTTCACATAAGAACAATTTTACAATATCGTCAGGAAGAACAAAGATTAGCATAAGACCAAGAACAGCATACTGTACATCAGCATAATATTATAATCCTTGCATGTAACTTTATCCTGATTACTGTAACAGTCTGCGTTTATAAACCAGAACAATATCTGATATTACATGTACACCAACAAACAATGCTGAATAATACAATACACTATACATTTTATAAAGTACTTACACGTCAGGAGGATGTCTCAAAGCATTGACAATTCTGGATGGGTACTGAAAGTGGAGAGGGGAAAGGTGATTGAAAGAGGTATGTTTTGAGATGTGACTTGAATGAGGGGAGTAATGAAGATTAAATCTAAAAAAACGTGTATTATCAACATATGCTTAGTGTTGTATTTTGTTACAATTTTTGATCCACTGATTCATTTTATGCCTGTTGGAAAGTTATTTCATAAACAAAAAGGTTTTTTCATCGTTTCTGAACAAGCTTTGACATTTTTTAAATGTTGTGCTTTTTAGTTTTTTTTGTTCACTGTTCTTTAACTGCAACGGTTTCTTTATATTGTAGAAAGGCATATCACTGACACAATTGCTGAATACAGGTTTTTGCTTTGTCTCGTTATAAATTTAGTTTTCATCGGATCCTTGAATCGTCCTCCCGACGTGAAAGGCGCTCTATGAATGTAATTTTGTTTTTGTTGTTGTTGGAATACATTTAGCAAATGGTACCTCGGTCCTGATTGGTGCAGGTTGTGGTAGACTATGCTAATTGTCTTTGGGACGTCCTCCTGACATGAAAGGCGCTATACAAATGTAATTTTGTTGTTGTACACGTACAATAAATATTGGTTTGGGCATCAAGTTTCAAAGCTTCTACTCTTAGCTTAGAATGGAAAAATAATCCTTATATTTGATAGAGCATCTTATGTCGTCATAATTTCGCAAAGCACTTCACAGGATACCCTCTAAAGTGATGTGACTATGTGTACTTTATGGGCCTACAAAAACAAAGTCAATTCACTTTACAGTATATTCTGTGAAGCACTTTGAGATGTCGCGAAGACTTGATAAGGTGCTGTATCAAATGCAACAATTATTATTATTATTTATAGGCTGTAGCCAATTTGCATATTGCAATGTCCCACAAATAGCCATGGAGTAAGTGACCAATTTTACTTGGGGGATTGTCGGCCTGAATATCAGTAGAATCTTCCTTCTCTTTTCAAATTGTCCATCTGCGCAAGCATACAGGACCTCAATTTAACATCTCATCTGAAGGATAGTGCCTCCAACAATGCAGCATATGCCCAGATTATAAGTGATCTTTAAACTATGGATTCCAAGTCCTGATGTAGTGTTTGAAACCACTACCTTTACGCAGAGATGAGAGTGCAATCAACTGAAAACTCGGCTGACTGTTATTTTATAACCTACATTATCGCCTCACGTTGCAATCTGTGGCCTGTCACCATATATGTTTAACAAGATGACAAGCATTAAACCATAAAATAAAAACAGATGGAAAGCTGCAAATTATACAAACAATGTCTAACGAGTTACTGTGGCGTTGCCCCCTCAAGTGTTTTTAAACGGTACTGCAAAACGAACATCAGTTCAAGAGTATACATAGAATACACAAGTTTGTTTCTTTCAAATTGGATTTTCCTTTTGCAAAGAGTCAAATCCCAGAATTTGATTGCCTCACAGATTCCTGCCTTTCCATTTTTTTTTATTACCTTTAAATCTTTTTTCCTCATTTGTTTTCTTTAGCTATGACAGACAGAAGTTTTCTAAACATTTCAATTCACAAAACGTTGGTTTAGTTTACATTCTTTGTTGATCAAATCTTTAAAATTTTCAATTTGGTTACACTGTTGACCATCGTCTTTCTCCAGTCTTTCCTCCCTGTTCCACCTATGGACACCACATCTTTATACATCCCAATAATGTCACTATGTCTCTTCTAATAGCTTCTCTTACTACTCTCAGTCATTCGTATTGTTTCTTGGGATTCTATCTATGTCCCCTCCTTTCCTCATTTATATACTTCTCCCTTGGTGATACATTTCACAGGCATAGAGTCGACTGCCACATGTATGCAGATAACACCCAACTAACTGCCTCCAATCTCGACTTCAAGGACACCCACTGTTCTGACATACATGTACTGTCACTTTCATACATGTCTTAACTTTCTTCAAATGAACATCAAGAAAACCAAAGCCATCTCACATCAGGCTATAACTGCATCAACTTCTCTGGTTGCTTAATCCAGCTCTCAGAGCTGGGTAACATTGCCATTTTGTTCAACCATCAGTTCTCTTTTCGAATACCGCCATGGGATTGTTAACAACCACCAACTGATCGTGTTTAACATTTCATCCAAAATATGACACCAAGGATACATTAAATGGCTGACTGGCATTTGTTTTTATTATCAAGACAGTCGAGACCGATCTCAGTGGCATTTCTAATGATAGTAATGGTCAAAAATAAACATGAATTTATTCGCACTCCTATATAATTTACAAACTGAATTCTAGAGTTTTTTTAAAAATGGGGTTGAAGGGGTGAAGAGGACATTCTTTTGCTTTATGACCCTAGGCCTCACAAAGATGTGAATGCCAGGCCCATAGGCAGCCCCCACAGGCAAGTCTCCTTTTTTTCCCGAAAGCATGAAAGGAACATTCTAAATACTAGATCTGGAGTATTATGTGACAGGCCTCATAAAGATGTCAGTTCAATAGTTTTTTTTTATTAATCAGAGTTTTTGAAGATGGTCCTTCAAAGCTTTTGCTTAAATTCTCTTGAATTCTCCAAAGTCATACTGGAATTCTCAAAGAAATACCTAAGACAAAGTTAATTGTTTAAAGAGTTTCTGCTGTGAATCAGCTGACCAAGGAACTCCAGAACAGATCAGCCACTGGGATGCAGAGAAACTCCAAATGTAGGAGCAGATTGCTCCTGGTATTTTGTAAATCTCAGTGCAAAGTTCAATCAACTATTTACTTCTTCATAGTTGTATTAACACTCTTTTAAAATAAGTTATAATGTGTTCAATCAGTATTACTCTACTGCTGTGATTATGTGTTGTCAGTTATTGTAAGTTGCTACCTCCTAACTAAATCAATTTGTGGTTCATTGCTTTTTTTGCCTGTGATACTAAATTAACACTAACTACTTTTAGATGAAGCAATTCATAGCTATACTTTGTCTTATTAATTCACGAACAGTTGACAGTTTAGCCTGGAAAAATTAATAGAGGAGGATTCAAAAACATGGGATATTTGATTGGTGAACTTATGGCAGCACAACACAGAGGCAGACAGAAAGAGACAGACAGACAGACATATGGCCCAGGCAGACGTGTGCCCATGCGTGCACAGACGCGGGTGGGCATGAGCGCAGGTGGACGCAGGTCCGGTTGGGCACAGACACAGGCAAGCACAGGCGGGCACAGGCACGGGGGGCACAGGCGGGCACAGAACTGACAGACACAGACAGACAGACAACAAATTACATTTATAGAGTGCCTTTCACGTCGGGAGGATGTCCCAAAGCACTGGACAGTCAGGGGTCAGGACCCGAACATGGATGAGGGTTGGGGTAGGGGTGAGGGAAGGCAGAGAGGTGGGAGGGCGACTGAAGGGACTATCGAAAAGAAGGGTCTTGAGACAAGCCTTCAAGGAGGCACAGGGAGGAAGTGAGGCGAAGGGACTGTGGGATGGCACTACGGGGGGCACAGGCACAGGTAGGCACAGAACGCACACGCACGCGGGCACAGGCAGGCGCGCGGGCACAGGCAGGCGCGCGGGCACAGGCAGGCGCGCGGGCACACACACAGGCAGGCGCGCGGGCACACACACAGGCAGGCGCGCGGGCACACACACAGGCAGGCGCGCGGGCACAGGCAGGCGCGCGGGCACAGGCAGGCAGACGCGCGGGCGCACACACACAGGCAGACGCGCGCGCGCACACACACAGGCAGACGCGCGCGCGCACTCACACAGGCAGACGCGCGCGCGCACACAGACAAACAGACCGACACGCAGACACAGACTGACCGGCACGCAGACCGACGCGCAGGCGGGCACACCAACGCAGACAGGCAGACAGACGGACGCAGACAGACACAGGCGGACAGACGCACAGACCGACCGACGCACAGGCAGGCAGACAGACAGGCACATGGGCGCAGGCGGGCGGGCACGGGCACAGGCGGGCACGGGCGGTTAATCGATTGGCAGAGCGCTTTCCAGAGGCAATAATTAAAAAATTTGGGTCACTCAATCCACGGATGTTTGTGGGACACTACTGTGCAGAATTGGCTGCCACGTTTCGTCCACAAAATACACACTTTACAATATATTCTGTGAAGTGCTTTGAGACATCTCAACGATGTAATATGTCAAATGGAACGATTATTATTATAAATAACTCAGATCAGGACTTGTAAAAAATAATTTGTCACTTTCTTTGAATACCCTACCTCCACTGTGGATTACATATATTTTCCCGCCTATCATGCACTCCTATATCCACCACCAACAATTGACCAAGCATATTAAAAATACCTATATTTGTTGGAATAATACCCGAAATGGCCAGATTTACTGTAGGTATAGAAGCAATCTATTGAAAGATAAAAAGGAAAACTGTACAGCAGCCAGCAGTTCCAGTCTTTTAAAGGACACTACAGGACAATCTCGTTATGATTTGGTGTTTCAGACCCAAAGAAATTAGGCATTATGTTGATTTGCAAAAAACATCTCTCAGCCCTGCTTCCAGGTTACCAAATCACCACTGGCATCACGAGCTGTATATTACAAGAATGCACACATTGTATCGGAAGTGACATCTCCAGCAACCCAACATCCCAGAAGGCAGCCATTTTTAAGCACAGGAAGCCAGCTGCTCGGCACATCTGATATATATTCTGGTCTATGCAGTAAACCGCTGGGCACGAAATGGAAATACTGAAAAAAAAATTCTGCGGTGCCACATGTAGCCTCCCATCTCACTGTGCTTGTTGGCTTTCAGTGTCCAGGGATACTCATTTGAATCCCACAAGTAGAAGACAGCTTATTCTCCATCTTCTGCTCATGGGATTCAAACAATTACAATGCAAGTAACGGCATTTACTGAAATGTTTTGGCACTGAAGAAAGCTGGCGACGAAAGAAGCCATTAAAGGCTGTTACCGGCATTGTCGGAAACTTACCTGGAAATTCCGGCTTACTGGACCAAATCCCCCCCACCCCCCATTAGTCCAGCTAGCTGGGGTTTTAGTATATACAGTATAGTCCTCAGAAGCCCTAAAGCAACCCCATACTTGACCAAGGCACATTCTAATGGGGTCATCTTACATTACCACACTTTTCACCAGAAGAGCACATGGAAGCATGATAGTTTAAAAAAAAGGAAAATGAGGAGAAGATTGTGCCTCCTATTATCTTACAGTGGAGCAGAATTGGCAGCACATTCAGAGAATAACGTTCTAGACTGTCTCAATGTTATTATATGTAAAGAGAACAGTTTTCACAAGTCTGAACTTTCACACAAATCCTTTGTTTTAGAAGTTTATCCTGTACATCATGTTTTAGTTATTACAATATTGGTCTGATTTGTTTAGTACGCCTTTAAACACCAATGCCTCACTTTTTATAGGCTGCAAGAGCACTCTAAAAAAAATGTTTAAAAACATGAAGCCATTCTTATCTTTAAGTTGTTAAGATGTTAGTACATCTCTAAACATATTCATTACTTTGAGTGCAACTTCTATAGTTCACATTTCTTAACCTCCTAAAGAACAAAAAAGAGGGAAAGATGGAAAATGAATACAGTATCAAAGCATGGTTTTGACCAACCATAAAGAAAAGGCATCTCCCTTCCTGAACAATCCAAAAATGAGGATACAACTAGTCTAATCTCGTCCTTCGAATGGGAAACCAAGATCCCACCTGCTATAGTTTAGGTGAACATGCTACCATTTGAAAGCGAAGGGTTTCTAGTCAGCAATCCCCCAAATAAAATTGGTCATGGCTATTTGTTGGACAGTGCTGTGTGCAAAGTAGCTGCCACATTTTTTTATAAGTTTCAGTCATTACACTTTACACTACATCTTGTGAAGAGATTTGAGATGGCCTACAAACATGAAAAGCGATAAGGATTATTATTATCTATGCTAGAAACGATCTTCTCAAATACCAAAGTTAAATGTGACGAGGCTCTAAGTGCTGCTGCAGAATGGATTGGCTGAAACCCTATTTCCCCCAAACCAGATGTGTGGTGGTTTCACTTGGACTTCAGTACTCTGGGGATCACTAGAATAGAACCTAGCAGTTAAGCTAGACCTCTGCAACAGAAGAGCTCCTGCATTTTGATTTCAATGAAAATCTGACTTTTTGCTCAAAATTCTAACACAAATTTCAAAATCTTTAAGTCGTCCAGTAATTTCTTGCATTTAATTCCAAGTACATTCATCTTTTTTCTAGTGGCTTGTCAAAATTATGATATCAAATATAGAAAACAAGTGGGGAAAAAAGGCATAAAAGTATAAAATGTTACTGCTCATAAAGTTTATAAAAAGTTGTTTACAAAGAGCACAGGTTACAGACAAGCTATACCATTCAATTCAAATTCAGGCACAGCAGCTATGGAGCCAAAAACAAGTTTTATTGTAAGAATAATAATCCTTGCATTAGATATAGCGCTTTTCACGTCTTCTAGACGTCTCAAAGTGTTTCACAGAATAGACTGAAAAGTGAATTGACTGTATCTTTGTGGGCGAAATGTGGCAGCCAATTACGCACAGAGGCGTCCCACAGTCGTGGATTGAAAATGACCAATTTATTATTGTTTTGTTTTTGGAGGGATTATTATTAGACATGTGGAGTAAGGAAACTTGGCCAAGGTTTTGCCCTGTGCCTGGAATTGAATCCAGGTCTCTCACTTGCAAGGCGAGTGCTCTAACCACTGAGCTACAGGACTACACAATATTGAGGAACTGCACAGGATGTCTGTTCAAGCACACTGGGAATACAACTAAGCAAAGCACATTTACATTGCTCAAGATTTAATGAGATATTCATACCTAACAATAACAACAACAACAAAATTACATTTATATAGTGCCTTTCACATCAGGAGGATGTCCCATGGCACTGGACAGTTTCAGACTCGAGCAGGGGGTCAGAATCGGGGAGGGTGGAGGTGGGGAAGCAGCGAGATCAAAAGAACAGTCGAAGAGGAGGGTCTTGAGATGGGTCTTGAAGAAGGCAAGGGAGGGGGTGAGGCAGAGGGACTGCGAGATGGAGTTTCAGAGGGTGGGGCAGAGTGGCAGAAGGCTCGCCCGCCAATAGTGGGGCGAGCGAGGCGGGGGACGTGAAGCAGGCTGAGTGGAGGGAGTGAGCAGGATGGTAGAGGCTTAAGAGGTTGCAGAGGTAAGGGGAGCAAGACCATGGAGGGCTTTGAAGTGAGGACCAGGATTTGAATTGTATCCACTGTGTGATGGGAAGCCAATGGAGTTGGGTAAGAATGGGGTAATAGCCTAGTGAGGGAGAGGACACGGCCTGCAGATTTCTGCATGATCTGCAGCCTGTAAAGGGAGGAGTAGAGGAGGCCACAAGCAGTGAGTTTGCATAGTTGAGCCTCAATGTAATGAAGGCAGAGCGGGTAATGGCACAGATGTGGGGTAAAAATAGTTGAGGGTCAAAGAAGACCCCAAGATTCCGGACTGGCTCAGTGAGGTGGAGTGTGCGACTGTGGATGGTGATGCTATCAGCACCTGAGATGTGGAGGCGCTGACGGGAGCCAATCAGGAGAGCCTCGGTCTTGTTGACGTTCAACTGAAGAAAATTATCTCTCATCCAGGACTTGATGTCTGACAGACATTCTTTCAGGACAGCAGTGGTCCTGGAGTCAAGGGTGGAGGCAGAGAGATACAGTTGGGTGTCATCCGCATACATGTGGAAGTTGATCCCATGTCTGCGGGTGATGTCACGAAAAGGAGGGGACCAAGGACAGAGGCCTGAGGAACGCTGCACGAGACGGTGCAGGAGCTGGAGGAGAAACCATTTGTGGAGATGAAGTGGAGGCGGTGTGAGAGGTACTATCTGAACCAGTCAAGGACAAAGCCGTGAAGGTTGAGGTGAGAGGAGAGGCAGTGGATGAGCATAGAGTGGTCGACGGTGTCGAAGGCAGCAGAGAGGTCAAGGAGGATGAGGAGGCAGAGGGAGCCCTGGTTGCAGATGGACAAAATGTAATTTGTCATTTTGATACTTAAGACAGCTGACCACTGATTAGAATCAAACCTCTGGTCCGGGAAGTACTTGGTACAAGTTGTGATACCAATAACAATGTCAATATAGTTAACTAGAAAGCCTGTTCAATGACAGGAAGAGATGGCATTGCATCAGACCAGAGCAACTGCAGTGAACCATAAATAACTCCATCAACACCTAATGTTTATGACAAATTGCACATTTAATTGAGAATAACTGTCATACTTTAATTCGAATCTGAAATAAATGAATAGAATTGATAAGATTTTCTTTCCTCCATAGGAATGCTTGAAAACCACTGCTCTAGTGGCATAAGTAATAATAATCCAAATAGCAAACCTCCATCCACCACCAAAAAAAAGGCTAATTGTATTCCATGAGCAGCGCAGACCCACATCTTCCGATTTGATGTTTTAGGTTATTTATAGTGCAGAATTTTGTAACCAGAGGAGCAATGGTGGCTCAGTAAACAGATACTTTATTCCCATCTTAACTATTTAAAACTTCACTATTCTAATCATTCTCTGTACTGTATTGTGGTAGTTTCTTTCATACTTACCAGTACGAACTTCTCTTTACCCTACTAGAAACATGAGGGAAGAAAAAAAGCTTTTTTTTAATGTATGCAGCTTGCTTACACATTGGCACATTTGGGCCTGGAGGCTGAAAGCTGAGTTTCAACCAGCCAAACTGGCAGCAGCCAGAACTGTGTTTGCTTTCAGTAATGGAAAAGCAATGCACAGATTGTACAAAACTGTGCCACTGATACTGAGTAAAACTGATATTGATTAATGATACCATTTTTACTAAAGAGCACCCTATATTAACAAATATATTGGTGCACTAGATTCGTGGCCCATGAATACACTCAAAAATTAGTCTCATTATTTATTCTTCACAAAGCACTAAATGCTCTTCAGCTACAATTCAAGGTTTCCCAGGTAACAATCATTACAAATACCAAATATACATTCTCTATCAAATTACTGTATATTACACTAGACATTAGTGAATCATATACTGGAACCAACACTTCAACACTATCAACTCTGAGATCACAAGTACTAATAACACTAAGAATCACAAGTAAATCCTTTTTTTTCAGATCTTCCACAATGAATGGGCCCTATTTAGTTGTACTCGAATAACATATTAGTAGCTAATGAGATGAAGAGGTACCTGGGAGGAGAAAAATACTAAGCTAACCTTCATTAACCATTCATTACGCATAAAAGTCACTCCCAAATCCCAATGAAGTAGAAGTGAGCTCTGGATGTCTGCAGCATTTGAAATCTGAAGATTCACCAAAAGACCTGAAAACACAAAATCTAAGCTTGGATGCTGCAGTTGAACACATACTATTACTCCGCTCAGCAGGTGCTGGCCTGCTCCACGTCCCCCACCCTGCCCGCTCCACCATTGGAGGTCAAGCCTTTAGTGATTCTGCCTCCACCGTCTGGAACTCCATCCCGGAGCCCTTCCCTTGCCTCCTTCAAGGCCTGTCTCAAGATCTTCCTCTTTAACTGCGCCTTCGGGCATCTTCCCATCACCACCACCACCACCACCATTGCCCTCTACCCCTCGACTCCCAGCCCTGCAGCTCGGGTGCACACCTTTGACGGTCCAGCAACTGGGGGGCGTCCTCCCGACATGAGAGGATAAATGCAATTGTTGTTGCTATTGTATACGTAACAGAAATCATAGGGGTCGCAATGATTTGACGAAAAGTGCGGTAATGATTTGATGGGACAAAGATTTGAAGGAAAGTTGGCAGCACTGATTTCGCAAAGGAACAAGAATTTCGGGGGGTGGGGTGGGGGGGTGGGGGATGGAAAGCAATAATCTGCGGGTGGTGGATGGTGAAGGGCAACGATTTGGGGATGAGAGAGGTTTCTTACCTGCACACCCTGCAGGATGGCCAGACACTTATCCCGCACGTCGCTGAAGGGGCATCTCCTGGACAACACGAGGAGTCTCACCAGGTACGTGTTCAAACAGTCCAGAGAGGCGAGAGGAGCGGGCGAGGGGCGGCAGGAGCAGGAGGAGGAGGAGGAGGAGGAGAGGGGGGCAGTAGGAGGCGTCGGTTTACCGTTTCTAAAACCCACCTTCTCCGTCAAGCTCATGACCGCCTGCCTGACGCTCTCCATGGCCACTTCCCGCTGGCTCGCCTCCCTGCTGCACAGCCCGTCCCACCTGCCGGCGCCGTCGCGCTCCTCCATGGCCGCGTACCGGGCGGGGATGGACGGCACCGCTCGCTGCGCCGGTCCACTCTCCCTCCTCCGCCTCCGCCGCCGCTCGAGCTGTTGCGAGGCTCCGGTCTAGTCAACAACTGGAGACAACGGCCACCTCCTCCTCCTCCTCCTCCAACAACATGTAGTCGCCGCTGTCGTTCGGAGAATACGGTTATTAAACTTTTCTTTTCTTATAAAAAAATCTTTTCTTTTTTTCCCTCTGAGGATAAACCGTCAGAATAAATGACCAACGGCCGCTCCGCAGAACCTTCCAGTTCGCTCTCGAGGACACGGTTTGAATGATCTGCTCCCGAGTAACCTAACCTGACTACGGCCCGCCCCCAACCGGGTGGCGAATGATTGGCGTGAGGTACCAGCCAATGAACGGCCTTCTCCTCTCGGCCCACCTCCCGTTGCTCGGCTCACGATGCGGTGATTGGTCCCCTCGGTGGGGTCGGCGGCGACAGCTGGGAACTGTCAAGTTTGGTTTCGCCTCGTTGGTCCGACTCAGCAACAAGTTGTTGGCGGGGGAGAGACAGGGAAGAGGGGAGGGGGAAAGTGGAGGGGTGAAGAGAGGGAAAGTGGAGAAGGGGAAAGAGAGGAAGGGAAGTGGGGGGGGAGTCGGAAAGAGGGGGAAAGACGGAGGGAGAGAAAGGGAAGAGGGGAAGGGAGAAAGGGGGGAGAAAGGAGGGGAGAAAGGGAAGAGGGGAAAGGAGGAGAGAAAGGGAAGAGGGGAAAGGAGGAGAGAAAGGGAAGAGGGGAAAGGAGGAGAGAAAGGGAAGATGGGAACGGTCGGAGGGGGAGAAAGAGAAGATGGAAAAGGGGAGGGGGAGAAAGGGAAGAGGGGAAAGGAGAGAAAGGGAAGACGGGAACGGTCGGAGGGGGAGAAAGGGAAGAGGGGGAGAAAGGAAGATGGAAAAGGGGGGAGGGGGAGAAAGGGAAGAGGGGAAAGGAGAGAAAGGGAAGATGGGAAAGGAGGAGAGAAAGGGAAGATGGGAACGGTTGGAGGGGGAGAAAGGGAAGAGGGGAAATGAGAGAAAGGGAAGATGGGAAAGGAGGAGAGAAAGGGAAGATGGGAACGGTTGGAGGGGGAGAAAGGGGAGAGAAAGGGAAGAGGGGGAGAAAGAGAAGTTGGAAAAGGGGGGAGGGGGAGAAAGGGAAGAGGGGAAAGAAGGTGTGGAGAGAAAAGGGAAGAGGGGAAAGAAGGTGGGGAGAGAAAGGGAATCATAGAATTGTATAGCACAGAAGGAGGCCACTCGGCCCACCCTGCCGGCTTTTTGAAAAGAACTATCCAATTCAATCCCACTTCCCCGCTCTCTCCCCATAGCCCTGCAAACGTGTCCTCCCCAAATAATTATTTACTTCTCTCTTAAAAGTTGTTATTGAATCGGTTTCCACCACCCCTTCAGGCAATGCATTCCAGATCTGAAAAACTCGCTGTGTGGAAAAATTAACTATTTTAAATCGGTGCCCTTGGGTTACCGAACCACCCGTCAGTGGAAATAGTTTCTCCTTGTTCACCCTATCGAATCCCCTCATAACCTTGAAAACTTCTATTAAGTCTCCTCTTAACCTCTGCTCCAATGAGAATAATCCTCGCTTCTCTAACCTCTCCTGATAACTGAAGTCCCTCATTCCTGGTACCATCCGGTAAATCTCCTTTGCACCCTCCCCAATGCCTTGACATCCTTCCTAAAGTGTGGTGTCCAGAACTGAACACAGTCTCTAACCAGTGTTTTATAAAGGTTCATCGTAACTTCCTGATTTTTGTATTCTGTGCCCCTATTTATAAAGCCCAGTATCCCGTATGTTTTTTAACAGCTTTATCTACCTGTACTGCCACCTTCAAAGATTTACTTATATGAACCCCAGGTCTCTCAGTTCCTTCAACCCCTTAAGATTGTACCATCAGCTTATATTGCATCTCCTCATTCTTCCTGCCAAAATGCATCACTTCACATTTATCCATATTAAACTTCATCTGCCACATGTCTGCCCATTTTACCAGTCGGATTATGACCTCTTGCAGGCTGCTTCTATCCTCCTCACTGTCTACTGTTTTTCTTAGCTTAGCATCATCTGCAAACTTGGAAATTATACTCCCTATACCCAAGTCCAGGTCATTTATATAGATCAAAAACAGCAGTGTTCCCAATACCGATCCTTCTGGGGCACCACTGCACACTTACCTCCAGTCAAAAAAAAACGTTTACCACCACTCTCTGCTTTCTGTCTTCCTGCCAGTTCTGTATCCATGCTGCCACTGTCCTTTAATACTGTGGGCTTCTATTTTGCTTATGTCTCTTATGTGGCAATTCATCAAATGTCTTTTGAAAATCCATATAGACTACATCAACTGCACTATCTTCATCCACTCTCTCCATTACTTCATCAAAAAACTCTCTCAGGTTTGTTAGACATGATTTGCCTTTAACAAATCCGTGTTGACTGTCCTTTATTAACCTATATTTTTTGAAGTGAAAATTTATTTTGTCCTGGCTTATAGTCTCCAGAAGTTTCCCCACTACTGACATTAGGCTGATTGGCCTGTAGTTCCCGAGTTTATCCTTCAGCCCCTATTTGTACAGGGGACCAACATTTGCAACCCTCCAGTCCTCTGGCACCACCCCATTGTCCAAGGAGGATTGAAAGATTGTGGCCAGAGCCTCCGTTATGTCCACCCTTACTTTCCTCAGTAACCTAGGATGCATTCCGTCCGGACCAGGTGACGTATCTACCTTGAGCACAGACAACCTTTTTAGTATCTCCTCTTGGTTTATTCTTATCTTATCCAATTTCTCTACCTTCTCCTCCGATACTGTGGCATTGGTTACATCCTCTTCTTTTTCGAAGACAGATGTAAAGTACTCATTCAGTACGCCAGCCATGCCCTCTGCCTTCACAAGAAGATTTCCACTTTGATCCCTAATTGGACCCATCCTACCTTTGACTTACTTTTTCTTTATGTGCTTATAAAATACCTTAAGGTTTCCTTTTATGTTACCCACTAATCTTTTCTCATACAATCTCTTTGCCCCTCTTATTTCCTTTTTCAGTCTGTACTTTCTATATTCTATTTGATTATCTTCTGTATTTTGGACCTGACATTTATCATAAGCCTCCTTCTTTTATTTTATCTTAATCCCAATTTCCTTATCCATCCAGGGAGGTTTGGACTCCCTACCTTTCTCCTTTGTGGAAATGGGAGGGGAAGAGGGGGAATGGGGAAGAGGGGGAATGGAGAAGAGGGGGAATGGGGAAGAGGTGGGAAGAGATGGGAAGAGGGGAAAGGGCAGGGGAGGGGAAAGGTGGGTGAAGTAGGGAAAGGTGGGTGAAGAGGGGAAAGGTGGGTGAAGAGGGGAAAGGTGGGTGAAAATGGGAAAGTGGGGGAAGAGGGGAAAGTGGGGGAAGAGGGGAAAGTGGGGGAAGAGGGGAAAGTGGGGGAAGGGGGGAGGGGGAAGTGGGGGGAAAGAGAAACGGTAAGCAGGGTCTACTCGGTAATGAGCTCTCTGGAACTCCATTCCCAAATCCCTCCAATTCCATCCCCACCACTCCCTTCTTTCAAGTTCCATCTCAAAATGTACCTGGGCTTTCGGTCCCCCAGATCCGGTGTCCAGTCAGAACTGTCAAGCGCTTTTGGATGTCCTCCTGATGACGTGAAAGGTGCTCCATACATTGTATTGTATGAGCTGGCTCCAAGACATGCTTTGCACTGCAAATGTCGAAATCTGGTCAACCCTCTGTGTTGGTTTTGGTAGTCCAGTTCCTGAGCCAGTTGGGTCACCAGTTCCAGACACTGCTGATGACAGACTAGGTTAGTCAACAGGTGGAGCAAACTGGTGAAACAATGGGGACAGAGATTCTTTCCGATTAGTACCTATTAACAAATCGAGTTGAGTCCTACTTTAAAAAATCGCCAATGATACATCTTGACAAATAGTTTTTCCTCCCGACCCTGCTCAGTCACTTGCGGGGTACGCCAAAGCTCCAGCCTTGGTCCCCTTCTTTTCCTTATCTACATGCTTTCTCTCAGCGATGTCATCAACAGACATGGGGTCAACTTCCACATGTATTTCACACGAGCACAAATTTCCTGCAGTTAAACAGCAACAAGATGGAAGCCATACTGTTTGGTTCCCATCGATATCTTCTGTCTCACGGTTCCGACTTCCTCAACCTACCCGACCTGTCCTTAAAACTCTCTGAACCCATGCGTAACTTAGGCGTCAAGTTCGATCCACAGTTATCCTTCCTCCCCCACATCCGCTCCCTGACCACACCGCTTCCTTCCACCTCCGCCACATTGCCCGTCTCCGACAATACCTCACCCCAAAAGCTGCCGATACCCTTGTCCATGCCTTTGTCACCTCTCGGCTGGACGACTCTAACGCTCTCCTCGCTGGTCTCCCCATTCTTCACTATTCACAATATTCAGCTCATTCAAAACTCTGCCGCCCGCATTCTCACCCGTACCAAACTTCATAACCTGATTACCCCAGTCCTTGCCAAACTCCACTGACTCCCTGTCACAGAACGGATCAATTTCAAGATCCTCACTCTAGTGTTTAAATCCCTCCATTCCTTAGCACCCCACTATCTCTCTAACCTCTTCTATCATCTCAGTATTCCCGCTGCCTCTGCTCTACTGGGTCCAACCTCCTCTGTGTCCCCTGAATCCTCCACTCAACCATCGGTGACCGTGCCTTCAGCCACTATGCCCTGAAACTTTGGAACTCCCTCCCTCGATCCCTTCGCCTTGCCGCCGACCTTCCCCATTTTCAGGTCGCACCTGAAGACCTTCCACTTCGACTGTGCTTACAGTCACCTCCCCGTTCCCCTTGGCTTGGCCTTGGGCTCCACCATTGTTAAGTGCTCTGAGACGCCGCCTGGGGTGGAGGGTGCTATACAAATGCAAGTTGTTGTTGTTGTATTTGGATGACACCCAAATCTACTTCTCCTCCTCCAGCTGTGACTCCCAATCTGCTGATGTCCTGTCAGCTTGTTTGACTGACAATATTATTATTATTTTTATGGTCTGGATAATCTGGATATGGTCTGGATAATCGCAAATTTTTTGCAGCTGAATGTTGGCAAGACGGAAGCCATGCTCTTTGGCTCCCATCAACGTTTTCACTCATGCAGGTCTACTCTCCTCAACCTCCCTCAGAATCGCTGAACCCGTGTGCAACTAAGGCATCAAGTTCGATCACCAGCTTTCCTTTACGCCACATCCGTTCCCTGACCAGGAATGCTTTTTTCCATCCCAGTCACATTGCCCGACGCTGGCCGTACCTCACAACCAAAGCAGCCGAAATCCTCGGCCACACCTTTATCACTTCCTGGTTGGACTATTCCAATGCCCTCCTCGCAGGTCTTCCCAGATCCCAATATACAGAAAATTCAACTAATTCAAAACTCCGCTGCCCAGATACTCACCTGCACAAAATTCCGTACCCCCATCAAACCAGTCCTTGCCAGACTCCACTGGCTCCCAATTACCGAACGGATTTCAATATCCTCTCCTCATTTTGAAATCCCTTCATACCCTTTCACCTCCCTACCTATCCGATTTCCTTCCCATCCTGTCCATCACTCACTGCCTCCGCTCAGCTGGCTCAGGCCTCCTGTTCATCCCTTATCCTCTCCACCATTCGTGGCCTTGCCTTCAGCCACTATGCCCTGAAGCTCTGGAACTCTCTTCCTCAATCCTCAATCCCTCCTCCCTCCCCACTTTTGAATCCCACCTAAAGACCTTACTTTTTGATCATACTTATGATCACCTCCCCGCTCCCTCTTCCCCTGGCTTGGGCTCGGACTCCGCCACTGTCAAGCGCTCCAGGATGCCACCCCGCGTGAAGAGCGCTATATAAATGCAACTTGCTGTAGTTATCAGATAATTTCCCAAAGTGCTGTAATTACCTTAACTAAAAAGTCTTTATTCAAGTAAAAGTACTTGTGACATAAATAAATAGTACATAAAATAGTACAATGAACAAGAAAAGAATGCATATGTTTTGATGGACTGATTTCTAAAGTTGTGAGATAGAAGACAATTTTATTGTCATTTGGAGAACCTGCTGCATTCTCTTTGAGAGCTCATCAACTTGCTAACCTATTTATTGAATTTTTATATCAACCTTTTGCACTGCCCCTTTACCGAAAAACACTGCCCCTTTGTTTTCCAAATAGTGTATATATTCAGTTTTGATTCAATAGAAAGCACAATTCTTTTCCAATTTGAAGCAGTAGTCTTTCCAGCTCTTGACAGAATCTATTTCAGCGGGAAAAATACAGAACACATGGTACTGTAATGATCCTGCACAAACTGAATGTTCTATAACAGTCACACATTGAACCATCACACCCACATGTGTGAAAGACAGAAGCATCACTTCTGTCAAGGCATCTGGAATGCCAATGAAGGATGTTGTTTACCTGTACATTACTCTAAACATTTTACTAACATTGAAAGCTCCGGTCTATGACTAACCATTTGGAGGTGTACAAGATCAGCCTGAGATATCTCTCCTTCCAACATTCTTTTGGATCATGAGAATGTGCCACCTCACTATATACCATCCATTTTAGATTTTCATATGATGTGCCATCCAGCCGATAAGCATAATAGGCTTATAGCAATTCTGAAAATATAATAATCAGTGAGGCATAGGAACAGGATGGAAAGTAACCATTGGTTATCTTGGTTTACTTTTTGTACCTATTCTCCATCCTTTCTTGTGAAAATAGTTCGATGTCAACTGAGTACATCAGCCTAAATGCCAAGATGGAAAACTAACCTAATTTGGCCAAAAAGAGAAAAATATGTAGGGATAAGACTACTTCACAGTGTCTGAAATTATTGCAAAATGTGATCCAAGGAACATTTACAAATAATTTTTTTCCCCCAACCATCTATTCGTTCAATAGTTCAACTCCTCTTCGGCCATGCCATCAGTCACCCCCCTTCCCCTCCCCTCCCTTCTCCCTCCCTGACCCCAGGTCAGGTCTGAAATGCTATACGCTGTCCAGTGTCTCCGAACGTGAAAGGCGCTATACAAATGTAATCTTGTTGTTGTTGTTGCTTAGCTTTATTTTCATGGGTTCAGTCAATGCAATAATCCTCAGCAGGAACGCTGGTTGGGATAGCACATGAAAAGCAGGCATTCTGAGTTAAACTTCTCAAACTAATTGGCTCCCCTCAATTTGGGTTGGTTTCCTTTCCTATTGCACATGTCATTGTAAATAATGAAAGTACAAGACAATTTTATTTGGACTATATGTACTATATTTAAAAAAAACTAATGCTGCACGTGTAATTTTCCTGAGAGAAATAGGCTGGTTTCCAGCTTTAATTTCTACAGCTATGCCACATGAATGGCAGAGAGCCATTCCAGCTTCGCATGAACCACGCTTTCTATTGGCTGAGAACAGAGAGAGGTTGATAGCAGTTGTGCAAAAATCTGTGCAGATTGTCTCACCTTCGGTCGCAATAGAAATAATCTGAGGGAAAGCCATTTTTAAATAAATAACTCAGCTAAGCACTTCCATACAAAAGCAGAAAAATAGGTAGCAGAGTTATGCTTGGCCATGCTCTGATATTGGCTAGCAATCAGTTACAGAATAATGGTGGCAAAACTCTAGGACCCCCATTCCTTAGCCAGGGAATAATGCAAGACATGGAGGTATTTACGAGCAGAGAAAATGAATACAAAATTAAAACATGTTTTTAGTTGATTAACTTATTTTTATGTACCCTTTTAGCCTTCTTCATTCCTGCTAAGAAATAATAATTCTCTCCACCCCCTTCTATCAAAACCGTGCAATAGTCTGCAGGTAAATATTCATATTTCTGAGAAGAGGAATGAATGCAGATTGAAAGCCAGCAGAGCAGACATTCACACCTCGAAACACAACTTACCCTAATTTGCCAGCGACATCAAATAATAGTGATTGTAATACAGAATCTACTGGTGACTGGGGTTACTTAAAGATTCAAAACAACAATTGAACAGTTTTTACAGCAGTTTTGTTCAATCAGGTTTGAAAGTGTTTAAATCTGAAAGTGTTTATGCAGTTGTGGCCCACGAAACATTTGTACTGGTCTAGGTGAATCTGCTTAAATCAATGTTTTGTTCCCAGAAGCTACTGAGTGGCAATGTTGATGATGTAGCCATAAATCAAGAAATATTCAATCAAGAAAATGTATTTGGTTGGCCACCACTGGGTTAAAGTGTTGTAACCAAACAATAACAACTTGCGCTCATGATTAAGTAAGCTTTAATGCAACAATTATATTCAAATTTTAAACACTATTTATAAATATCAATAAAGGGGAAAGCATTTGAAGCATAGGTTTGAAATTACTCTTTAAAAAGCATCTAATTTACAAAACAAAAACATTTTGAAAATATACTTCAACATTGCCACATTTGCCTAAAATAATAAACAATAATTTGTAGATATTGTAGTTACACTGTAACCAGAAATATTTCTATCACGCAATGATCCAGAATGATGTCTGTGTGCTGGGGTGTGCATTAGCTTCACACAGTGTAGGGAAGATTGAAATGGCTATTTTATTCCCACTTGTAATCATTTGCAAAAGTGAATCACAACTTGCATTTATATGCGCCTTTCACGTAAAGGAAATGTCTTAAAGAGCTTTACCAAATGAAGTTAATTAGAAATTTAGTAAATAAATGTTACCATATTGTGGAGGCAAACACAGCAGCTAATTTGCATTAGAAACATCCTATAAGCAGCAATGAGATGAGTAGCCAATTAATTAGAATTTTTTGGATTAATTTTGACTAGGAGGGAATATGTAACAGGATACATAGGACGAAATTGCAGTATTATAGTTAATGTCACAACTTGGTATTTCAGGCAAAATTAGTGGCAGAGCTGTTTCTGGAGTACTATTTCGTGCCTCTGACTGATTGAACAATATTGACAGAGGCCTGGGAGTACCTGCCAGCTACCACTCAACTATAAGACCTGCATACATGTGCAGGGAGATAAAACGGCTCACCCGGGACATCAAAGGAAAAAAAACAATCCTTTCAACTTCTCCATACCAGTTTACTGAACATCGTGTGTAAAATCTATTGGAAGGAGAGGAATGTGTCTGAGTGATACATTCATTCAGGCTGTGGACTATTGCACAAAGACAGCTCTGTGCCACTAAAATGATAACTATATAAGGAGCAGTGATGTAATAAGTGCGTCTTTTTACAAAAGAATAAACCATGATATCTATAAAAAGTTTAAAATATTGTAAAAGTTTTCATTACTCCTGCAGCCTAACACTTTACTGACAATTAACTTGTAGCATTTCAGTGAAGTTTTCAGTGAAGGTTGTTGCAGTGACAGTCTGACTGAAAACGCCCTTGTATAATATATAATAAATCCTATAAAATCACGTGTGTGATAGAAAACAAGAAATGAATTGACCTGGTGAAGTGCATTGAAGATCCAGTGAACATGCATCTAAGTCCGGGGTGGGCAAAATATGGCCCACGGTTCTCCTTGGAGGGACGTATCCTGCTTACCTAATTTCGGAAAGTATTAGGTAATTCCATGTGAACTGAATTGTTTATGTGACACTGACAGGTTTGTACATGTGACTGAATACACTACGCAAAGTGCTTAACTCTAAACTCTATAATCATAGTGTTGCCAGTTTATGTAAAGAGGCTATTAGCAACAATGCAAGATACCGGAGCTTTAAGGCTAGAGGTTATACAACAAGCTTACTCTATGTTGCTCTATGTACCTTGTTAATTCTTTATGCTCCTACTGAACTAGCAATGTTATAAACAAAACAGATAACCATTTTAAAAAGTAAAAGTACAGGTACTCATTTGTCAACACACTTTTATTTTACCCATGATCCATGTGATATAATGTACTTGTACAACTCATTAATTTAACTTTATACATGCAGACATGTCATTAATCGATATATGCAACTTGATTTACTGTTTCTGTAAATTTATTGTACCAGCAATCATACAGCCTCTATATATTAGAATACATTAGAATATACAGCACAGAAACAGACTATTCGCCCCAACTGGTCTATGCCAGCGTTTATGCTCCATATGAACCTCCTCCTGCCTTTCCTCAACTAAGCCTTCAAACATAACCTTGTATTCCTTTCTCCCTCATGTACCTATCTAGCTTTCCCTTAAATACATCTGTGCTATTTGCCTCAACAACTCCTTATGGTAGCACGTTCCACATTCCCACTACTCTCTGTGTGAAGAACTGTCTTCTAACTTCCCTATTTGATCTATTTGTGACTATTTTATATTGATGGCCCCTGGTTTTGGTCTCCCACACAAGTGAAAACATCTTCCCTATGTCTACCCTATAAAAACCTTTCATCATTTTAAAGACCTCTATCAGGTTGCCCCTTACCCTCCTCTTTTCAAGAGAAAAGAGTCCAAGCATGTTCAGCCTTTCCTGATAGGTATAACCTCTCAGTTCTGTGATCATCCTTTGAATCTCCTTTGCACGCTCTCCAGTGCCTCTACATCCCTTCTATAATGTGGGGACCAGAACTGCACACAGTAGTCTAAGTGTGGTCTAACCAAGGTTCTATAGAAGTTTACCATAATTTCCCTGCTTTTCATTTCTATCCTTCTAGAAATGAACCCCAATGCCTGGTTCACTTTTTTATGGCCTTATTAACCTGCGTTGCTACTTTTAGTGAATTGTGT
Source organism: Callorhinchus milii (assembly GCF_018977255.1). Lineage (NCBI taxonomy): Eukaryota > Metazoa > Chordata > Chondrichthyes > Chimaeriformes > Callorhinchidae > Callorhinchus > Callorhinchus milii. The sequence continues at coordinate 51,701,496 of NW_024704744.1, forward strand.
ATGTATACCCCTAGGTCACTTTGCTCCTCTGCCGCACTTAGGTTTTTATTTTCCAATATGGATGTGCCTTCTTTATTCCTTACACCAAAATGTACCACCTCACACTTTTCTACATTGAAATGCATTTTCCATTTAAATGCCCACTCAGCAAGTTTATTAGTGTCTTGGTGTAATTTGTTGCAGTCCTTCTCTGTATTAACTATGCCCCACAATTTGGTGTTATCTGCAAATTTTGAAATTGTACTGCTAATTCCCAAATCCAAATCATTAATGTGATGTTATGTTTCTCTTCGTCCCTATGTTTGCAACATCATGACACTTAAAAACAGATAGATTCTACTCTGAAATAAAAATTGAAACAAATAAAATTTACAAAAAAATGGACTGGGACCCAACTGAGCCAGGCTGAAACCTTTATGGGACACCCTATGATGTGCCTGCCATTTTGACATTGTAAGTGTCCCATCACAAGATTGAATGAAGACTCAGAGCACATCTCTCGGGACAGAATGTGCATCCCATTGCAGACACATGAAAATTTCCATGTCTAAGTGGCATACATATGTGGAACTTTCGGACTGGTTTGGATACTCTTAAGCATGGTGATGGGTTTCCTCATGTGCCAGACACTCAGCTAACTTAAAAAAAGTAGTATTTGGATGGGGAGTAGGAGAATTGAACAGTGCTGCAATTAATAACAACATAAGGTTTTTAAGCTTTCAGATATTCTGCCACCTCTGTCTGGAATTCCATCCCAGAATCTCTCTGACTCACTCCCTCCCTCACCTCTTCAAGGTCTGGCTCAAGACATATCTCTTTGACTGATCTTTCGATCTTCTTTCCCCTCTCCAACCCCTCATCCCCTTACTACCCCCAGCTCGGCGACCCTTCAGCAATATCAAGCATTTTGAGACATCCTCCTAACATGAAAGGAGCCATAAGAATGTAAATTGTATTACATATTACTTTTTAACAGTCATGATGTTACCACTTTATTCAGCCATCCGAGTGAAAAAAGAATATTTTTTGCAGGGTCTGCTGTTTTTCAAGAACTGGCTACTTTATTATTTTTCAAAACAGGTCCAACTGATCTGTTATTTTTCAGGGTCTTGCTGGTCTATTTTTCAAGGGAGGTCTGGGTACTGATGAGTCTTATTTATTGGACAGCTGGCTTGTCAGTTATTCAAGAGATGGTTGGTCTTTTCTTTAATGGACAGCTGTCTTGTTTGTTATCCAGTGGAGGGCTGGCTGGTCTGGTATTCAAGTGAAAGCTGGCAGGTTTGACACTCTCAAATATCTCGCCACTGTTCCCTTTGCCAAGGAGAATGCAGTAAGTAATATTTTCCACTTCTGCGTTCTTAAAACTGGGAGTTGGTTCTTCCCCATAAAGCTAACCATGCCTTAGATGTAAAACAAAATTATATTGATGTCAGGTTCCAGAGTTTTTTAATGCCCTCAAAAATGCATTTTTGTGCCAAAGACTTTATAGAGATTTCTCATAATATAAGTACTTTTTGGTATAAGTGTGTGCTGGCTTGTTGCATTGATTGCTTTCTAGGATCATCAAGCCCTAGGTTTGAGGTCTCACTCGCTCTCACTTTGTATTATATCTGAATATTCTCCAGCCCTGGTGTAAAATGGAAAAAAATACCCACTTGCAGTAAAATCTTCACCTCATTCAAAAGTGAAACAGTGACGGCAACACGTACATTCCTGGTTGTGCAAGAAGAGATCAAATATGTTGGGAGCCCAGATATTTTTAATCCCAGTGACAGATGGTTGAGCCAGATTTCTATGTAATTATTAAATCTCCAATCTAATACCACATTGTACAACAATGATGGGTTTAATGGAGGTCATAGGCTATGCACAAGGCACCTTAGTGAGTCAGTTTCCCCAAACCATCTCCTATCTGTGAAGTGCATCATGGATTGCCAAAGATTTCCACGTTTCCAAGATTTCCAAATTCCCTCTCAATAATGTTCAACTTTTGTACAGTTAATTACTCTAATATATTTTCAGAGTGTACATATAGTTTTCTGATTGCTAGCAGCTATCCTTCTGTCCTTTTAGAGACCAGACCTTAGGGGCAAAAAAGAGCGAAGGAATGAGAATGTTCTCCAGCTTTAGAGGGGTGTGTTATAGGAGTAATCACCAGATACGTTAGAGCTCTTCAGCCTTGAAAAAGAGAAACTGCAAAAGAGACCTTAGGGAGGTAAATAAAATGGTAAACGAGATAGAGAAAGTAAACTCTAACGTTACTTTTATGTACCACAGGCCAGTAGATCAAAAGGACACAGATTCAAAGTTCTGAAGGGCAAATTTAGTGCAGATACCAGGAAGTATTCATTTACACTCAGGGTAGCAACAGCTGGAATATGTTAGAGGGAATATGAGTGGGTATTGAGGAGTGGGAGAGAGCAACTCCCTTCTCTTTTTCAAAATCTTTCCATGGGATCTTTAACATCCACCTGAACAGATAGATAAGACCTAGGTTTAATGTCTCATAGAAAGGACGGCACTTTCGATAATGCAAACGCAGCCCCCCTTACCCCACTAATACTGAATTAGAATCTCAGCCCGGACTGTGAACAATAATAGGAATGCCCAGTTATCGCATCATCAGATTAACAAAATGCATCACTATGGGCAGTGATTCTCCAGCATAGACTAATTGAAAAATAATATTTGTATTTAAATTGGTGACAGTTATCCAATAGATCGGGCCTGGAATCTGGTCAGCTTTGTTGATGACTCCCAAATGAGACTATCAGAACCTTTTTTCTTTGAGACACGAAGATCATATGAGAATGTCCACAGTTGTAAGAAGCACTGGGAGGAACGTCAATCACGTATGTACAACAAGTTGCATTTATATGGCGCCTTTCATGTGGGGTAGCTTCCCGAAGCACTTAAACTATGTGTTGCATATTATTATGTTTTCCCCCACACCAAAGCAGCAAGTACACAAGAAAATGGTGAGAATACTACCAAACATCAAATGGAAGTACTTAAAATGGTTCAGTTAAATAGTATGCACAGAATATCCAATGCGGGCAACTGTTTAGAAAAAGTGTTTGTCACACCAGAAAACAGTTATGGCAGTTTGTATAATTCATTGATTTGTTTTCCATAAATCAGAGGTATAATCAAAATGTTTAGGTGTTTTTAGGAGTTTACTTTTTATTGTTTTTTTTTGTGTATTAGAACAAAACAACAATTTGCATTGCTAGGGGTAGGAACATAGGAACACTGGCCAATCAACCCCTCGAACCTGTTCTGCCATTCTATTAGATCACGGCTGATCTGTAGCTGAACTCCATTTACCCGTCTTTGCTCCATATCTATATCCTTTGATACCCTTACCTAACAAAAATCTATTGACGTCAGTCTTGAAAATTCCAGTTGATCCAGCATTCACAGCCTTTTGGGGCAGAGAGTTCCCGATTTCTACTACCCTTTGTGTAAAAGAAGTGCTTCCTGATTTCACTCCTAAGTGGCCCAGCTCTAATTTTAAGACTATGTCTTTGTTCTGGATCCCTCACCAGAGGAAATGGTTTCTCTGCATCTACCCTATCAAATCCCTTTACCATTTTAATCACTTCAACTAGATCATCCCTCAATCTTCTAAACCCAAGGGAATACAGACCAAGTTGATGCAACCTGTTCTTGTAATTTAACCCTTTAAGCCCTGGTTAATTCTGGTGAATCTGCGCTGTACCCTTTCTGAAGTGCAGTGCCTCAAACTGAATGCAGTACTTCAGATGGGGCCTGACTAAGCTGCTATACAACTGAAGTATATTTCCTCTCATTTATATTGCAGCTCCGTTGAGATAAAGGCCAACATTCCATTAGCCTTTTTGATTACTTTTGGTACTTGGAACTCTGAATAATGGCATAGTTTGATGCTGAGCCACGGAGAAAAAGGAAGCGACTGTAGGCACGGTCAAAGTAGAAAGTCTTCAGGTGCGATCTGAAGATGGGCAAAGAAGGGACAAGTTGAAGGGGCTGAAGCAGGGAGTTCTAGAGATGTAGCCTGAAGCACAGCTGCCAAGGGTAGAGCGGAGGAGTTGAGGAATGTGCAGAAGGCCTGAGCTGGCCTAGTGAAGGGGACACGCAGAGGAGTGGGATGTGAGCAGGTTGAGGTGATAGGAAGGTGCTGGATGATTTGTAGATGAGTGTGAGGATCTTGAAATCGATCTGTTCTGCAATTGGGAGCCAGTAGAGCCAGGCAATTACTGGGCAAAGAAGGGACAAGTTGAAGGGACTGAAGCAGGAAGTTCTAGAGATGTAGCCTGAAGCACAGCTGTGTGGAGTCTGATACAAGCAGCAACATTTTTAATCAATCAGACTTTGAATAAAAGGCAAAGTACTGCAGATGCTGGAAATCTGAAATAAAAACAGAAGTTGCTGGGAACACTCTGCAGGTCAGGCAGCATCTATGGAGAGAGGAAAGTGAGTTAACGTTTCAGGTCGATGACCTTTCGTCAAAATTCTGTGAATGGTGGAGATAATATAATAATAATCCTTGCATTTGATATAATGCTTTTTATGTCTTCTAGACATCTCAAAGCGCTTCACAGAATACACTGTAAAGTAAACTGACTGTATATTTGTCGGCAAAATGGAAGATGAGCAGACCGGCAAGGAATGCATTTGAGAAATTGGTGTGGGAAGTGATGAAAACGTAGATAATATTATTGACTATTGCATAGAACCATGGAAGATGAATGAAAACAATTTCCTCTTGTACAGATGATAAACATTTACAGGATTTAATAATAATAATAATAATAATCCTTGCATTTGATATAGCGCTTTTCACGTCGGGAGGACGTCCCAAAGCGCTTCACAGAACACACTGTAAAGTGAATTGACTGTATATTTGTGGGCGAACGCGGCAGCCAATTGCGCACAGCAATGTCCCACAAACAGTCGTAGATTGAAAATGACCAATTTAATTATTGTTTTTGGTTTTTGGAGGGATTATTATTAGGTGTGTGGAGTAAGGAAACTTGCCCAAGGTTTCGCCCTCTGCCTGGAATTGAACTCAGGTCTCTCACCTGCAAAGCGAGTGCTCTAACCACTGAGCTACAGGACTCCATTTACTGTAATTAGTGTAGGGACTGTGTATTTGTAGGCAGATATGGCAGCGAATTTCGTGTCAGCAGGACATCTCAAAGCACTTCACAAGATTTACTATAACATATAGTGACTATTTAGTAGCCAATTTGTGCACAGCAATGTCCCACTAATAGCCATGAAGTGAATGACCAATTTTATCTGGGGAATTGTTGACCACGAAACTTGAAGAATCTCCCTTCACTTTTTGAATATTGCAAGGGTTTTAATGCCCACTTGAACAAGCAGACGTGAGACCTTGGTTTAACGTTGGGAGTGCTACCAACTGAGCTAGGCTGACACATAGTGGAGGTGCAAGTGGAAGGGTGAGAGGTGGGAAAATAACACTGCATCAATGTTAAGTTAGCAGGCAGTTTTGTTGAAGGGATATATTGATGTTCCCTGGAGCTGAGCTGTATGATTCAATTGGAGGTCTGATTAACAATATCCATTGTGTGGGTGAGGGGACACTGACCAAAAAAGAGATGAATTGAATCAGCAAGCCGAGTGAGCTAATCTGCATCGCTGTTTGTTCCAGTTGATATTTTTGCACATCTGTTTCCAGTCACTAGATTTACCACTGTACTGAAAGTGATACATATCACATACCACTTTGAAGTGACTGGTCAAATTACCAACAGATTTATTGTCATTACAACTACTTGTGATTACAGAGAAGAACATTTCAGTCAACATGCAGTATAAGAGCGTTTTTTTTTATTTGATGTAACAAAAAACAGTTAAGTCCATAAAAATATCTGCTCCAAGGATAGAATAAACATTTTTATTAATGTGAAAGTCCTGATCCAAACATAATTGTTTCCAGTATGGCACTTTATAATTGTTTAGTTCAGCTGAAGAGACACTGCCAACATAACTGCATTGGATCCGTCTTGAGGTTGATTCTAATTAGCCAGAGATATTTTTAAATCTTAAATGAGAATTTGATTTAATCAGATTACAGTTATTATTAATCAATGCTTTTATTTCCACAGACATACAATTAGATTTGATGCTTCTTGTTGATGGACTGATCAGGAATCCTTCTGTGTGGAAAGATTTGAATTATTGTATCTTGCCTTTACTAGGGCAACATACAATGGTTGAAAAAGCAATCAAATGGCAAACTACTGGGAAAAATACCCCTGTGAAAAGCAGCAAACTGATTTTTCTTTCTCTGAATATCACTCTTCCTCACAAGAGTTTGATTATGGTTTTAAGGATGAAAGTTAAATTCTCATGAGTCGACATGATAAAAAAGTGATTCTGTTTATAAAACGCAGGTTACATTGTGAACGTTTATTCTGAAATCATGTCGTTCAAGTTCTTTTTCAATGACTAACAAATGAAACTAGTGGTGCTTTCAATAGCGTGTGTTTTTATCTTGTTAGACTCCAGTAGTACTCCAATGTGAACTCTGAGGTCCCCAAGCCTTAGGTTTCGCCAACCTGCACCTAACACTCTCTGGGATTAGGTAAGAGGATGCATCCCTCCAGGGAGAGAGTGTGGATTCCATTCCAATAAATATCTCAGGAATTTCTCTGATTAGGTGGGATGCATCTCTCGGTTTGGTTTCCATACTTTTAAGCTCGGTGATGGGGTTCCTCAGGTGTCAGACACCCGGCTGACCCCATAAAATAGTGGTGCATTGAATTGGACAGTTCCTGCCTAAACATCTGGTAGACCAAATACATATTTTAGTTTATTACGAATGTTAAATTACAGCAATGCCAATCTTGAAAGCTGAAACCTTAGTTGACCTCCTTGGCCAGTTGAATCTCTTCATCCTGGCTAAGTCAGCCAACAAAGTTGTGATTTAGTGGGGAAAAAAAATGACAGAAATATAGTCAAAAAATGAGGTTTATTCAGAATTCTGATACTAACGAAATATAATTTAATTTTTTAGACTATGGCCTTTTCATCTAATCTTCACTTGTTCAATGCAACCCAACCAAATAGTTGGATAGGAAATTTCTGCCAGCTTCCAAGCTTCAAGAATATTTCAGAATCTACTGTTGGTGTCCACCAAAGACCTGTATCTCATCCTGTGAGTGTTACTGAGTCCAAAGCATTGGTGCCAGATTCAGCAGCAACTAACAGAGGTATGTCACACATAGGAAGAATGCAATTTTTATTTCCTATGGATTATTGCTTCATGACTATATGTTTGCTAGGTTAAACAGAGGTGTGTGGAGTAAGGAAACTTGGCCAACATTTCGCCTGCCCGGGAATCAAACCCATGTCTCTTGCTTGCGAGGCGAGTGCTCTAATTACTGAACTGCAGGACTCCATGCATTTCATGCATTTATTTTCTCCTCCAAGGCTATTTCTCCTCCAAGTCCAAGGCTTGAATACTATTTCAAACCGCAGCACAGATTAGCCTTTGGGTGTGTTAAAATTGTCATACCTCTGCATGACAACTGTTAATGCTGGACTAACATACAGGACTATTGTTCTACAGATCAACACATTACAGACAGTTTAACATATAGATTGTATATATAAGCGCCACTCATAGTTGAACCCCTGAGTTATATGACATTGTGTAGGCTTCAGTAAATATTTAACAGTTCATGCAATCATATAATTAATTACTGTACTCATTAACATGGAAAGAGATACCATACTAATGGTTGATGCAGTCTGCTTGTCATTCTGTTCATTTTGTCAAAGGACACCTTTGTTTCTAAGCTTCAGTTATGCTCATTTGTGATTTTAAAAATAAAAGTCAGACACCACCAATTTACGGTTTAGAAGACCCGCTGACCTTGTATTAATAACCCTATCTGAAAATAATAAAATTGAAATCCTGTGCAACGTTTCTTGAGTGAAGTAACTCTTTTCAAGAATATAAGGATTAGTTTATGTAGTTGGCATCATCTGAAATTATTGTTTAAAAATACGCTATAGAGATATTAACCAAGCCAAATAGATAGAAAGCAAAACTGCTACAGTGAAATCTCAATTTTTCTCTCACCAAATTCAAATTGGTGAATAATTGGGAGTCCACTATATGGAACAGTTGAATCTTGAAACATGGAGGTGGGCAGCAGATGTGATTGGGAGGCAAGATTGAGAAGTCAGAGATGAGTGGATTTTCCATCTTCCCAACACAAAATATACAGTCAATTCACTTTACAGTATATTCTGTGAAGCTCTTTCAGATGTCTCGAAGACGTGATAAGACGCTATATCAAAATGCAAGCATTACTATTATTTTAGATAGGTGAATAATCAAGTTCCATTGGTTTTAAAAATAATGAAATAAAGTGAGGACATTTATTTTCAAATATGTTGGCTTCTGAATAAGAAAAGGTTTTTGAGCAAGTGTCTTTGTGACATCCAGCAGTCCTGACAGCTTTGAACAACCTTCAGAGGAAGATTAAGCAATTGGAGGTAGAGCGAGTACAGGCTGAACAAAACATATTCCGCCTATGTCATGAACCTGTTCTATGGAGAGGGATATTGGACCAAGAAAACAATCAGACCAGCAATGAAGTTGCTAATGGTGAATATAACTGAGTTTACTGTACACGGTGTGCTTTCAATTGAGCTTTTATGTTTGAGTGAAATAAGACTCTACAGAAGCCAGGCTAACTACTATTCCTTTAAAATTCACCCAATGTGAAATCTGTTACATCCAGTGCATGTATTACAGGATTATAAAATGGTGGTCTTTTTGCTAGACATTTATAACAGGATTTCCAATTATACATTTATACAAGATTGGTATATTCTCCAAAATGATTTTCTATAAATCCCTCTCAACCACTCACAATTAATAATTTAGTAAAATAAAAACAGTAATCCAAACTCAGTGTTCAGGTCAAGAACTACTGAAACATTACTCTAATGGATTATGATGTCCTCTGAACCCTCTCCCATCCATCTATCACTTTCCCTCTTGTTTACTTCATAGTTGTTTGTAGGACATTTTTGTGTGCCAATTGGCTACTGTGTTCGCTTACAAAATTCACAGTCACTACACTTTACAATAAATCCTGTGAAGTGTTTTGAGATCTCCTCCTGACATGAAAGGTACTATAAATGCAATGATTGGGGTTAGTTTTCATCTATTATCCTCAAATCAAACAGGTAAGAATGACAGTATTATTATAATTCAATTGTTATTTATTAAATTTAATGCATCGCTTGAATATTAATAGTTTTATTAGCATTATTTAAATGCATCAATTATAAATTCACGATGTGGTACTACTACACAGATACTCTGTGGCACTGCAAACTGCTCATGCAGCAGTCAGTGGGAAACATGAAGTCAATCAACATGTAAAAGAGAAAACAGTGAGAATTGGGATTAATTCCTGTTTGTCAACAGGGATTAATTAATTAGCTTTGAAGCCCTGATTTCTCACATTTGTTTAGGTCTGTCTGCTCAACTGTCAACTACCGAGGTCCATTGTGCACTGCTGGAAGACTGCATGAAGAAGGCATTCAAAAACAAAGCGACTGAAACTGTAGTGACTGTGCTGGAGAAACAGGTGAGGAATGTGGATTTGTCGAGTCCCATAGGCCACACTATTCCCTACTTCCAAGAAATTTGAAGCGATTGTTGGTATGTCACACTGTACAAATCCTCAAATGTCACACTGTACGGCATCAAATGGAAAAATGTGCTTATTAAGAAACTGCTTTCGAAACACACGCGCGCACAACACTAATGTTACACTTTCATTGTTCAAACACTGAATCTCTGGAATGCCCTCCCTGTCCCTCCAACTCATCCGCTCTGTATCTGATTCTAAAATCCACCTTACAAAAAAGACCTATTTGACCATCTCTACGGTCATCCTCCCCCCACCCCCCCCTTTTCTTGCCCAGTGTCTGACTGATCGTGAAGTGCTCCGAGACATTATCCTGTGTGAAGGCCCTACAGTATATACATTTTAGATGTAGTTTTTACTTGAACTCTTAGGTGTACAAACAGGACAAACCACGTCAGCGCCAACATTGGGACAGTATGGGACACAGAGCCCTGGAGCTGAAACTTGCTGTATCATAGAATGATTGGATCCAACAGTAGTCACCCAGGGTTTGCTGAGCAAGAGAGACGTCACCGGGAGGGCAACACCTTGGGCTGCTTTCATGTACTTCCTGTGGGTTTGGCTGTACAGAATTACTGGAAATGGGGTTCAATTTAACCGCTCACCTTCGGGAAGTCACATAGAACTGAGAACGAATCAACAGGGAGAGGAGTGGGGGGAGAGCAGGGGGAGGAGGGGAGGGGAAGAGCGGGGGAGGAGGGGAGGGGAAGAGCGGGGGAGGAGGGGAGGGGAAGAGCGGGGGAGGAGGGGAGGGGAAGAGCGGGGGAGGAGGGGAGGGGAAGAGCGGGGGAGGAGGGGAGGGGAAGAGCGGGGGAGGAGGGGGAAGAGCAGGGGAGGAGGAGGGAAGAGCGGGGGAGGAGGGGGGGAAGAGCAGGGAGGGAGCAGGGGGAGGGAAGAGCAGAGGAGGGGAAAAGCGGGGGGGGGGGGGGGAGGGAAGAGCAGGGGGAGGAGAGCAGAGGGAGGAGGGAAGAGCAGGGGGAGAGGAGGAGGGGGAGCGGAAGAGCAGAGGAGGGAAGAGCGGGGGGGGGGGAGGAGGGAAGAGCAGAGGAGGGAAGAGCGGGGGGGGAGGAGGGAAGAGCAGGGGGGGAGAGCAGGGGGAGGAGGAAGAGCAGGGGGAGAGGAGGAGGGGGAGCGAAGAGCAGAGGAGGGAAGAGCGGGGGGGGGGGAGGAGGGAAGAGCAGAGGAGGGAAGAGCGGGGGGGGGGAGGGAAGAGCAGGGGGGAGGAGAGCAGAGGGAGGAGAGAGAGGAGGGAAGAGGGGGCGGGGGGGGGGGGGGGAGAGGGAAGAGCAGAGGAGGGAAGAAGCGGGGGGGGGGGGGGAGGAGGGAAGAGCGGGGAAGAGCCTTCCCGGTTACCAGCGGCGTCTGTGGAAACGGTACACACTCCGACTCCGTGACCCCCCCCACCCCCCCCCCCCCCCCCGGGCCCTCAGTGAGTATACTGTACGGTACACACTCTCACACTCTCACACACTCACACACATATATATATATATATATATATAGTCAGGTGGAAGGCCTCTGTGTCTCTGTGTAGCCCTCAGTTTATGAAGGTTTCTAATTTTCAAAGTAAGTTCGTCTTTTCGGGGTCTGTAGTAAATTGAGATGTTTTCAACCATTCGCCAATTACACACAAACACACACACACACACACACACACTGCCCCCAATTACACACACACACACACACACACTGCCCCCAATTACACACACACACACACACTGCCCCCAATTACACACACACACACACACACCCCCCCCCCACACACACACACACACTGCCCCCAATTACACACACACACACAACACACTGCCCCCAATTACACACACCACCACTGCCCCCAATTACACACACACACACACACTGCCCCCAATTACACACCACACACACACACACACTGCCCCCAATTACACACACACACACACACACACACTGCCCCCAATTACACACACACACACACCACACACACACACACACTGCCCCCAATTACCACACACACACCACACTGCCCCCAATTACACACACACACACACCACACTGCCCCCAATTACACACACACACACACACACACACACACTGCCCCCAATTACACACACACACACCACACTGCCCCCAATTACACACACACACCACTGCCCCCAATTACACACCACACACACACACACTGCCCCCAATTACACACACACACACACACTGCCCCCAATTACACACACACACACACTGCCCCCAATTACACACACACACACACACTGCCCCCAATTACACACACACCACACTGCCCCCAATTACACACACACACACACTGCCCCCAATACACAACACACACTGCCCCAATTACACACACACACACACTGCCCCCAATTACACACACCACACACACCACACACTGCCCCCAATTACACACACACACACACTGCCCCCATTACCACACCCCCCAATTACACACACACACACTGCCCCCAATTACACACACACACACACTGCCCCCAATTACACACACACACACACTGCCCCCAATTACACACACACACACACACACTGCCCCCAATTACACACACACACACACTGCCCCCAATTACACACACACACACACAGCCCCCAATTACACACACACACAGCCCCCAATTACACACACACACACACTGCCCCCAATTACACACACACACACACACTGCCCCCAATTACACACACACACACCACACTGCCCCCAATTACACCACACACACACTGCCCCCAATTACACACACACACACTGCCCCCAATTACACACACACACACTGCCCCCAATTACACACACACACACATACACACTGCCCCCAATTACACACACACACTGCCCCCAATTACACACACACACACACACACACACTGCCCCCAATTACACACACACACTGCCCCCAATTACACACACACACACACACACTGCCCCCAATTACACACACACACACACTGCCCCCATACACACACACACACACACTGCCCCCAATTACACACACACACACTGCCCCCAATTACACACACACACACTGCCCCCAATTACACACACCACACACTGCCCCCAATTACACACACACACACTGCCCCCAATTACACACACACACACACTGCCCCCAATTACAACACACACACACACCACTGCCCCCAATTACACACACACACCACTGCCCCCAATTACACACCACACACACACACACACTGCCCCCAATTACACACACACACACACTGCCCCCAATTACACACACACACACACTGCCCCCAATTACACACACACACACACTGCCCCCAATTACCACACCACACACACCTGCCCCCAATTACACACACACACACTGCCCCCAATTACACACACACACACCTGCCCCCAATTACACCACACACACACTGCCCCCAATTACACACACACACACTGCCCCCAATTACACACACACACACTGCCCCCAATTACACACACACACCACACTGCCCCCAATTACACACACACACACAACACACACACACACTGCCCCCAATTACACACCACACACACACACACCACACTGCCCCCAATTACACACACACCACACTGCCCCCACACACACACACACACTGCCCCCAATTACCACACACACACACTGCCCCCAATCACACACACACACACTGCCCCCAATTACACACACACACACACTGCCCCCAATTACACACACACACACACACACACTGCCCCCAATTACACACACACACACTGCCCCCAATTACACACACACACACACAGGCCCCCAATTACACACACACACACAGGCCCCCAAACACACACACACACACTGCCCCCAGTTACACACACACACACACACTGCCCCCAATTACACACACACACACACACACACACTGCCCCCAATTACACACACACACACACACTGCCCCCAATTACACACACACACACACTGCCCCCAATTACACACACACACACACACTGCCCCCAATTACACACACACTGCCCCCAATTACACACACACACACACTGCCCCCAATTACACACACACACACTGCCCCCAATTACACACACACACACTGCCCCCAATTACACACACACACACACACTGCCCCCAATTACACACACACACACACACACACTGCCCCCAATTACACACACACACACACTGCCCCCAATTACACACACACACTGCCCCCAATTACACACACACACACACTGCCCCCAATTACACACACACACACACACACTGCCCCCAATTACACACACACACACACACTGCCCCCAATTACACACACACACACTGCCCCCAATTACACACACACACACTGCCCCCAATTACACACACACACACACACACTGCCCCCAATTACACACACACACACACACTGCCCCCAATTACACACACACAACACACTGCCCCCAATTACACACACACACACACACTGCCCCCAATTACACACACACACACACACACTGCCCCCAGTTACACACACACACACTGCCCCCCAGTTACACACACACACACACTGCCCCCAATTACACACACACACTGCCCCCAATTACACACACACACACACACTGCCCCCAATTACACACACACACACACTGCCCCCAGTTACACACACACACACACTGCCCCCAGTTACACACACACACACTGCCCCCAATTACACACACACACACACACTGCCCCCAATTACACACACACACACTGCCCCCAGTTACACACACACACACACTGCCCCCAATTACACACACACACACTGCCCCCCAGTTACACACAGACACTGCTGCTCGGACTGATCTCTTTTTGAAATGGCTATTTATTTAGGTGGTCCTCCCTGACTGGTGACGGTGTTTTGTGGCAAACTGTAAATGATGGAATCAAGATATTATGTTGGCCTCATCTGGGACTCTGGATTTGGGGGGGGATTCATTTCAAGGTCATGTTAATCTTCTTTTGAGACTATTTATATCCGATTTACATAAAACGAACTTTATTTTAATATTGCAACCCCCGGGGTGAATGGTGTAGAGAATTACAATTTACATCTGCCACTCTGGTGTATATATATATATATATCTTGTCTGAATTGAACTTGATTGTTATCATTATCCTGCTCTTTAGGTATAAAGTTGTGTTGTGTTTCAGGGCTGGGATATAATCCTCATCAAATGATGAAGAGATAAAAAATCAGCTTTAACTTGCAAACAATTTTGGGGGGGGCTGAATAAAACCAAAATCATTATCTAGCTGGTATTTACTTTAGATTCAATAGCCTCAAGGACTTTAAAGAGATGATTTGATGATCTTGTTAGCTTAGCAACCTGAGGCTTGGTTCTCATTCTGGTCTAATTTATGTTTTCATTTGGCACCGGGTGTAGAATGACCATAGAGAGGTTCATTTCCTATGTTGTGTAATTGTAGCTATGGATAGTTGATGCTGCCATTTTTTGTTGTTGCTATTTTCCCCTTCTTGAGCATACAATACAAAATACAATATAAAATTGCATTTGTATAGCGCCTTTCACTTCTGGAGGATTTGGACCCCTGAGGGGGTGGGGGTGAATCAGGGAGGGTGGATGGCAGGGATGGTAGGTGGATGGTCAAAGAGGAGGGTCTTGAGACGTGGAGGGAGCAGACAGGTTGATATGGGGCGAGCAGGTCACAGAGCTAGGATAGGGCAAGGCCGTGGAGCCCCTTAAAGGGGTTGGGATGCCAGTGGAGCCGGGTGAGGGTGGAGGCGATGGGGTCACTGATCCTGGTGCGGGAGAGTATACCAGGAAAGGAAAGGCCCATTCCGCCTCTCAGTAAACATTCTTAAGTACACTTATCTCTTGGTGCCCTCCTGAAGGTGCTGACTCAAGGTTGGATACATTTCCAAAGGTGCCCTCCGGCACCTAGCTCAAATACCAATCCCCATGAACAAGCCTGGACAGTGAGTGTAGACAGGCCATCATATCACAACTAGGCACAAATCTGTCATTACTGGCACACACGTGCACAGCGAGAGTGGGTAGGGGATGGAATTAACCACAACAATTAAACTATACATGTGAACGTTTTATTTTGCAGATTGACTTGCCTTCTCAACTGAGAAATAGGCATGCCAGGCCTGCCACATGCCCCCTATTAAGTATTTCATTTTAGCTTAAAAGTATAACATACTTAACATATTACTTTGCGAAAATAAGTGCAGGTGCATATTTATAAGGGGATTTGAATTTGTCACTTTTTCTGTTTTTAAATCTCATTCCTAGTATTTCCAATATGTTGAGAGGGTCGGCATGATGATATTGGTGGGAATGTAAAAACAAATAAATTTCACTACCACTAGATTTGGAACATTTCTCACAAATGTCTATGATTTATTTATTAATGTGTTCATTCTAAAGATTTTTTCACCTTCTTAGAGTATGGACTCTCCATTCAAACATAGCTTTACAGGAAGTTACTGTCAGCCGCCAAGCCTGGAGAAAATTTCAGTGCCCACTGCTGGTGTTGAACAAAGGCCAGTCTCTAATCAAGTGGACCTCGCCATGGAGAGAACATCTGAAAGCATTGGTGTGATCGATTTAGGTCTAAATAGCAAAGGTACATGTTGTTTGTGGGGAAAGGGATTTTGATTTGTAAAATAAATGCTTTACAATTGTTTACAATTCAAAGTTTGTTTACCATTAAGACTAGTGTGGCTTTTTTTGCGAATGCAAATGGGACTTTTTGGAGCGTGAACAGAAAGAGGCTCATTTTCGTTGTATAATATGCTCGTTCCTAGTTCCACCTCTGATCAATTGAATGGGGGAAGGGGGAGAAAATTCATGGAAATTTAACATTGGACAAACTATACTCATTTGTGGATAACCTGCAGAAAATTGCGGTCATTTAGAACAGGACTTGTCTTTTTAATTATTTTAATTTTTACACGCAACACTATCTTTTTATACAATCATTTACAAAATATATTGCACAGCTTTTAAACATCTGGAATTAATGTTTGAAGCATTACATTGTCTGGATTTATGATGACTGTATTAATACCACCCAGACAATTCAGACAAGGAATATTATTTTAAAGTAACAAATTGAACTGTTTTGAGCTTTGCAGTAGTTTATAACCCTAACCTTTGAAATATGGGTTTGAATGCAGCCTGGACTGTTTGGGTAAAAGCCCCTTTAACAGCAATAAGGATCTTACATGAAAATGTCTGAAACTCGTTGTCTATTGGCTATAGTCCAACGAGGCAAAATTGCCAGTGCAAATTTCGCACTAAATTATGAACTTCAATCGGGATGCACTTCTGAGTTTAGGTTACTCCATGAGCGAAGACTGGTGATGTTCTACTTTGCTGATTGTGTTATACCTGACTGGCAATTCATGTGTAGTATAGGCTGAATGCAGACTAAAGAAACAAAAATTGTTTGACTTTTAATCAGCTGGGAACACATGGGAACCCATCACCATGCTTAAGAGTACCCAAAGCAACTGAGAGTTCAATGCATGTATGCCACCGACACATGGATTCCTTGTGTCTGGAATAGAATGCACTCTCTCCCTGGAGGGACACACCCTGCTTACTTAATTCTGGAGAGTCTTAGGTACATGTAGAAAAGAGCCAAGGCTGGGAGTTTAACCAACTAAAACTACATAGCTGGCACTGAAAGCAAACTTCCCACTGTGTGTCTAGCTGTACCACCCTACATGTTAGGGCTTTGGTTTGAGAGTTAACATGAGCTGAGTGGGAAGAGTCCCCCAGTAACTAGTTTACCCTTCCATGCCCTCCCAAGGATCAAGATGGGCTGGTCTGTCATTGGCAGCTCCCTGGAGTACTGTGGACCCAAGTGGCTCAGGACCTGGAATACTGAGACTGCCACAGATGGAGGGTTCACATAATTCTGACAAGAATGTCACCCTTGCAAACAGGAGACTCCCTTTACCCCTCCCTCACCTCCACTGAGGAATAATAAACACTACAAAACAAAGACCGGGGAATGTTCTATCTGATCAATTCTGGATGGATTCAGATCCCAAGTGTCAGAGGTGAAAGGCTGCGTCTTTACTGGATCACCCCCTTCTTTTGTTGCCCCCTATCATAACCTAATTATCCTTGTTGTTTTGTTTCTTGCGAATAACCAGCAGTGGCATCTGCTTTGAAAAGCCTTCAGGAAAAGATTTGGTGCATGGAAGTGGAGCGAACAAAAGCTGAACAAAACCTAAAGCGTTTGGGTCTTGAGGCCAGTCAATATAAAAACGCTTTGGAGCAAGAAAAGAAGGAGGTCGTTAATGTCAAGAGTCAAGTAACTAATGGTGAACATGACTTGCATTATTACTATTGTTTTATGTACTTTTAAGTCGATTTTCAAAAAATTCTACAATATTAATGTTTTTGCTCAGTTTTTAGTATGTTATTGTGTTCATGCTGTGAATGTGGCAAGATACTGAATCAGCGCAATGATTTCTCTTGAGCTTGATTGAAGAATTTAACCCTTTGTCCAAACCTTCTTGTTCAGCTGTTTGTGGGACATTGCTGTACGCAGGTTGGCTGCCGCATTTGCTTACAAATATCCAGTTGCTACACTTCACTGAAAAATTCTGTTAAGTGCTTTGAAATGTCTTGACGGCGTGATAAGACACAATTTCAAATGCAAGAATTATTATTGTGGGATGGCATGGTTAGGTAAATTAGTGCACTTATTATTTACTGCATTCTGTATTCACCCTGATGTCAATCTGGCTCAGTTGGTAGAGCATTGTAGCAGTCTGTGTGTGTGTCTTTTTGAGGGTGTTAGGAAAGAGATATAAACAGTTAGGGTCAACCTTGTTCCACAGAGGCACACAGATATTAAGTGTGACGTAACAACAACAACAACAATAAATGACATTTGATTGGCGCCTTTCACACTCCAAGGAGCTGGACAGTCTGCACCCGAGCTGGTGGTTGGGATCAGGAGGGGTGGAGGGTGGGGAGGGTAGGGTTAGAAAGGTGACCAAAGGCATAGTCGACGAGGAGGGTCTTGAGACGGGTTTTGAAGGAGGCAAGGGAGGGGGCATTCTTACTTTGCCTAAGTAACCTCGATAGCTGCCTTAGAGAAGTGTGGTCTTAAGTTTGTAACCTACCAGGCCAAAGAAGAGAGAGTAAAATCATTTTGAACTTAGTGAACTTAGTGGGACAGGAAGGGTAGAGGTTAGAAGCCAAATGCTGCTCTTCAAGGCAACCAATATGTCGTTACTGAACTAGTTGTGGAACTCTGATTGTTAATATTCTGTTCAGAAATTTGTGCTCAACTGGCAACTGTTGAAGGTCGGTGCTCACTGCTCGAGAAACAGCTTGACTATATGAGGAATATGGTGGTACAAGCAGAAACTGAAAAGAATATTTTACTGGAAAAGCAGGTAAGAATGTAGAATGTTATTACAGTTGATATTACAGGGTGCGGTATCTGTGGTTCTGTTTCACTGCTTAGTTAATGAGCAAAAAATGCATATTTTACTTTCTATTGGTTGGTGTACAGTTCTAATTGATGCCATCTGCCGTCTGGTGCTTACTTAAGTGACCTTTCTTCGCCTGTGAGCCCAATAGCAGGTGCATCAGCAGGATATTTGACTATAAGGTGATTTTAGTCAGCCGATTCCTTCTTTGCCCAAGATTAGCCCACAAAATATGCAGTCAACTTACTTTACAGTATATTCTGTATGGAGGTTTGAGACGTCTCGAAAATGTGAAAGGTGCTATATCAAATGCAAGGATTATTATTCACTCACTCACAGGAATGGTAGGAAGACAATAGTCCTAGGCTTCGTTTCTCCCATTCTCCCTACTCAAGGGGTACTAAATCTAATTATAATGCTCCCATTGGTGGCCAAAAGGAGATCAAGATTGAACATAATACTACAGATAAGGTTTGCCCATCACTCCATAATAATAATAATAATAATCCTTGCATTTGATATAGCGCTTTTCACGTCGGGAGGACGTCCCAAAGCGCTTCACAGAACACACTGTAAAGTGAATTGACTGTATATTTGTGGGCGAACGCGGCAGCCAATTGCGCACAGCAATGTCCCACAAACAGTTATATGGATTGAAAATGACCAATTTATTATTGTTTTTGGTTTTGGAGGGATTATTATTAGGCTCTGTGTGAAGTAAGGAAACTTGCCCAAGGTTTCGCCCTCTGACCTGGAATTGAACTCAGGTCTCTCACTTGCAAAGCGAGTGCTTAACCACTGAGCTACAGGACTCCATAATTAGTAACAATTACCTGTTTCCATATTCTGTGATAATTTCCCATATCCATTAGCCTCTTTGATTACTGTATAACTAATCTTCGCTGTCTGTTAAAATCAATGTATGATTTTATAGTATGATCTGGGAAACCCCGTCTTATAACCTTTATTAAAATGGTCATTCACTTTATGACTCTTTCTGGGGCATTGCTGTGCACAAATTGTTTGCCCACAAAACCACACAGTTACCTCACTTTATAGTATGTCCTCTGAAGCTCTTTGGGACATCCTCCCAACGTGAAAGGCGCAATATCAAATGTAAGATTTTTGTAATAATATTCCCAATGAAATTCGTATGTCGATATCAGCTTGGCTCAGTTGACAGTTTTTTGTTGGTCAGCTGCATGCATGGATACATTTATCACCATGCTTAAGAGTACCCAAACCAAACTGGGATTCTACTGATTTGACAGCAGTCCTGTCGAGGTCAGACGGTTGTGATCTCCAAGCCCCTTGTTACGACTTTGAGCTCATAGTTGAGGCTGATATTCCAGTGCAGTACTGGTGAATGCTAGATTATCTGAGGTGCCGTCTTTAAAATGAAATATTAAAGCTGAAGTCTCGTCTGCTTGGTCATGGAAGTTGAAGATTCCAACCAGAGCAAATGATCATCTAGATTAATATTATTCACCTCATGGGATATGGCTGGACTGTATTTGCTGACTAAAACAGTCATAGTACTTGGTAATAATTATTTGTGAAGCTTTTTGATACACTTTAATCTGATAATGTGTTACAAAAATGCAACTACTCTCTTTCTATTTTACCTCATTCTATTCTGAAGAAATTAAAGAATACAATATCAATTACTTTTGCATATCTACTGCTATGTGTCTGTGACGTTTATTTTCCAATCTGTAATTTTGCTTGGCTAGCTGATTTTAAAATCACTCCTTTAGTTTACACTTACAGTAAAAGATACTCAGAACTAAATTGAATCAAATGTATCTTGAACTGTTGTTTCTAATAATTCTTGTCTTTTCTGTCTAACAAATTTACCCTCAGATTTGGGATGAATGGGGCAATTTTGTGCTGTAAACTGGATTGAAGCTGCTTTGAGTTTATTTTGCTAATAATCGATATTTAACTCCGGTGAGAACAACAACAACAACAACAAGATTTCATTTATAGAGCGCCTTTCACGTCGGGAGGACGTCCCAAGGCACTGGACAGTTGGGTCAGGACCCGAGCAGGGGGGGAATGGTCAGGGTGAGGGGAGGAAGGGAGGGAGCGAGGAGGGGGAAATGGTCAGGGTGAGGGAGGGAAGGGAGGGAGTGAGGAGGGGGAAGAGAGTCGAGAGGGGAGCTGAAGGCTCGATCAAAGAGAAAGGTCTTGAGACCGGCCTTGAAGGAGGAAAGGGAGGAAGCGGCGAAGGCACTGGGGGATGGAGTTCCAGAGCCTGGGGGCTGAGAGGCTGAAGGCCCGGCCACCGATGGTAGGGCGGTTAGGGGCGGGGGATGTGGAGCAGATCGGAGCCAGAGGAACGGAGGGTACGGGCAGGTAGGTAGGGGGATAGTAGGTCAGAGAGATAGGAGGGAGTAAGGCCGTGAATGGCCTTGTAGGTGAGGATGAGGATCTTGAATTGGATCCTCTGGGGGATGGGGAGCCAGTGGAGGCGAGCGAGGGTGGGAGTGATGTGGTCCCGAAGCCTGGTGCGGGACAGTACACGAGCTGCAGAGTTCTGAATGACCTGCAGTGTGGAGGGAGGTGGCGGGAAGGCCGACGAGGAGAGAGTTCCCATAGTCCAACCTTGAGGTGATAAAGGCGTGGACCAGAGTTTCAGCAGCGTGAGGGGTGAGGTAGTGCCGTAGTCTGGCAATGTTTTGGAGGTGATGGAAGGCTGTGCCAGTCGTGGCGCGGATATGAGGAAGAGAACAAGGCATCACCCCTTCTGTATAGTGTGAATTAATCGTTTCTGAACATACTGTACTGATTATTACCCAGTTTTAATGGTCCGTCATTAAACATTATGTGCTATAATCTTGACCTTTAGGCCTCATTGCAGTTGGAAAGGTACTGGGATAATGCAGAACTGCAATCAAAGCTAGAAAAGCTGGAAATCCTAGAACAAGACTGTTTCAAAGTTAATGCAACACAGGACAGAGCCGAGGCAAGTAAAAGCCTTTTATTTTAAAGTCCGTGAATTGACCAAGAGAGCATAAAGCTGTACATTTTCCTGTTCCCCCTGCCCTGGGCTGTTAAGTCTTCAAATTCATGCTCATCACATTTTTCTTTGTGTGCTGCACTGCTCAGATTTGTATTTACTGTGTAAGTACAGAATACTGGTTTGTTAACAAAAATCTCAAACCATCAGAAAAGTTCATAAAAAGATTGTTCTGTGTGTTTTATAGACACGCTTATAATAATCCCTCCAAAAAACAATAATAATAATAAATTGGTTATTTTCAATCTACGACTGTCTGTGGGACACTGCTGTGCGCAATTGACTGCCACGTTTCGCCCACAAATATACAGTCAATTCACTTTACAGCATATTCTGTAAAGCGTTTTGAGACACCTAGAAGACGTGAAAAGCGCTATATCAAATGCAAGGATTGTTAATATTATTTTAGTGTGTAACCTTTCCGATAATATCCATGTTGCAACTTACAACTTACAAGCCTACCCCACCACCCCCAACATTGGAAGATTTGCAGGATATCTCTGGCTTCCTTGTACGTTGATACAGTTTTCCTCAGCTATAAGTGTTCTCAACAGCTCCTAGGGTCAAATTCACTTCACAGTAGTCCTTATTTCTCTGAACTTGCTCTGTAAGCCAACTAAAAAGGGATTCAACACTGGAATAAAACCTTGTACTATTTTAGAGCCTTGTTTGTGGGGCACTGCTGTGCGCAATTGGCTGCCACGTTTCGCCCACAAATGTACGGTCAATTCACCTTGCAGTCTATTCTGTGAAGCGCTTTGAGACGTCGAAGACGTGAAAAGCGCTATATCAAATGCAAGGATTATTATTATTATTGTAACCTTGTACTATTTGTCCAGTTCATGCTATCATATGGGAAGGCTTTTCACATTTGAGATCCAGTGACCTCTCTTCTATCATAATAATTCATAAGTGAGATGTGAGTTGTGAAATTGTGAGCTGGTGGTGGGCAGGGCAAGGGAGGAGAGAGAATGTTTCAGTATTCAGCCATAAATAGGAGCCAACCAAGCTGTCAAAACATAGACTAAATGTTGTAATTTTCATCTTCTGGTTTGTTCGCTGACAGGTGACAGTATATTCAAGTGGTTTTGTTCACTATTATTACACTGAACAAGATTTAAGAGCCCATATTCACATTTCTTTTGTGTCAAATCTAACTAAAATTCCAAAGCACTCCAAATTAAATTAAAGATGACTCAATATTTTTGGGCATATCCTTTTCTAAGTTAAAGATGCTGTCACATTAATGAAGTTACATTTTCTTCAATTCAGAATAAGATTCATGAACTAGAGCTGAAACTTCAAGAGGAAGAACATCAACGTAAACTAATACAAGATAAAGCAGCTCAGGTTGGTAAAACAGTTGGATCTTCTTTCTCAATTTAAGGGCAGAATAATGTTAATGGTCTTAATGTGATTAATATATACATACTGTTGATGTTCAGTCACTCCTTGTTATAGTTCAGAACTGCGAACAGACTGTAACTCCTGGTGTATAGAAGGCAGTCTTCATCTACCCATGATGATAATTCCCATATCTGATATAGGGCCGGGGGGGGGGGGGGTTTGGAGGTTGGCGTCAGGGGGGAGGTTGGAGGTTGGGATCGGGGGGGTTGGAGTCGGGGGGGGTTTGGAGGTTGGGGTCGGTGGGGGGTTGGAGGTTGGAGGTCGGGGGGGGTTGGAGGTTGGGGTCGGGGGGTTTGGAGGTTGGGGTCGGGGGGGGGGGTTGGGGTCGGGGGATTTATAACATTAAAACGTCTCAAAGCGTCTTGCTTTCAAGAAGTGGCTGTTCATTTGTAGATGAACACAGTAGCCAATTTGCACACAGCAAGTAGATCTGAAGTGAATGACAACAACAACAACAAGATTAGATTTGTATAGCGCCTTTCACGTCGGGAGGACGTCCCAAGGCGCTGGATATTTCAGAACTGAGCTGTGGGGGGGGGGTAGAAGGGAGGGGAGGGAAAGGGGGGTGGCCGATGGCATGGTCGAAGAGGAGAGTCTTGAGGCGGGACTTGAAGAAGACTAAGGAGGGGGTGAGGCGGAGTGATTACGGGATGGAATTCCAGAGGTTGGGGGCAGAGTGGCTGAAGGCTCTCCCACCAATGGTGGGGTGGGTGGGGTGGAGGACGTGGAGCAGGCCGGAGCCGGCTGAGGGGAGGGAGCGGGCAGGCTGGTAGGGGTTTCGGAGGTCGCAGTGCGGGAGGTCGAGTTTGGTGCAGGAGAGGACATGGGCTTCAGAGTTCTGGATTATCTGCAGCCTGTGGAGGGAGGAGTTGGGAAGGCCGACAAGCAGGGAGTTTGCATAGTCGAGCCTGGAGGTGATGAAGGTATGAACAAGAGTTTCAGCGGCCTGAGGGGTGAGGTAGTGGTGGAGTCGGGCGATGTTACAGAGGTGAGAGAAGGCAGAGCGGGTCATGGCTTGGATGTGGGGAAGAAAAGACAGTTGAGGGTCGAACAAGACACCAAGGTTCCTGACTGGTTTGGTGAGCTGAAGTGTGCAACCATGGAGGTTGATGCTGCCGGAGCCTGAGGTGCTGAGGCACTGGGTGAGCCAATCAGGAGGGCCTCAGTCTTGTTCACATTCAACTGTAGGAAATTTGCCCTCATCCAGGACTTGATGTCCGACAGGCAGTCTGTCAGGACAGCAGTGATCCTGGAGTTGAGGGTGGAGCAGAAAGATAGAGTTGGGTGTTATCCGCATACATATGGAAGTTGACCCCATGTCTGCGGATGATGTCACCAAGGGGAGCATGTAGATATTAAAGAGGAGAGGGCCAAGGACAGAGCCCTGGGGGACGCCAGATGTGACAGTGCGGGGGCTGGAGGAGAAACCGTTAGAAGCAACAAAGTGGAAACAGTGAGAGAGATAAGAATCGAACCAGGCAAGGGCAGGTCTGTGAAGATCAAGTGAACAGGAGTTTATGACCAATATACCTGGAGAGCTGTTAGCCAGGACATTGGAAGGAACACTTTTGGAACACCATGAACACAGTGTCATGGGATCTTTAACACCTACCCAAACAGGCAGATAAGATAGCTTAATGCTTCATCCAAAAGATGGCACATCCAACGCCGTAGCACTCCCATAGTATTGCACTGGAATGTCATCCTAGACTACGACTAGACCATGAACTTAAGTCCTGAATTTAGGCGCTTGAAGTCACAACGTTCGGACCCAAAACTGAGAGCCCTAGATGACATCTCTAAAAATGCATGATCTATATTTTGTACAGAATCTCTACCCTCTCACTCCCTACCTTGTAAAATTAATTGCAAGAGTTGACAATAGTTATTTCTATTCCAAACTGTTTCTGTAAAACTGCAGGTGAGCCAGCCTGTGAGCAGCCTTTTTGTTTGCACTTTGCCACCATGGCTGTCACCAGCCCATTGCTCCCATTGATGCTGCACTGGAGTGGAATGTATATTTTGCTTCGGGGCATTCCATACAATGTTTTTTCCTAGGTTGCCTCGAAGATACTTGAGCATAAAACATTCTCAGTGGGCAACTGAGAGATACGGTGGCAGAACTGATATCCCCCTTAGCACCAATTTCTAGGAATGCACAGAAGTGGAAAATACTTTAGCGGCAATCTGGTTGATCCCAATAGTAGAATGTGGTATATGTTCTACTACTATTAATAGTTAACTACTATGAGCATGGAGTCCTGTAGCTCAATGGTTAGAGTACTTGCCTCGCAAGCGAGAGACTTGTGTTCAATTCCCGGCAGGGCAAAACCTTGGGCAAGTTTCCTTACTCCACATGCCTGATAATAATCCCTCAAGAAAATAAACGATAATAATTTGGTCACTCAATCCATGACTGTTTGTGGGACACTCCTGTGCGCAATTGGCTGCCGTGTTTTGCCCACAAATATACAGTCAATTCACTTTACTTGTATATTATGTGAAGCTCTTTGAGACGTCTAGAGATGTGAACAGCGCTGTACCAAATGCAAGGATTATTATTATTATTATAACATAAGTTATTCGTGGCTCTCATATTCCTCACACAATTCAATAGGACACATTGACCCTCTTAATTAATTCACTTGAACACCTTTTGTCTGCGTCCAAGTGATACTTCCCACATATCAGACTCAAACATTCAGAATAAAGTTACTAATAATTTTGTCCACACAGCATCACATTTATTTTGTTTGACAATAGCCATCAGCAGCAATTTTGAAGTGGTAAAGATTTGCTTAAGTCGCCAGATTTATGAGACTGTGTGTGGAATAGTCAGTTGAGCTCCTCCTCTAACTTTAGTGTTTTGACAAAGGCTGCCATTCTTTCAAAGTGCAAATAATTGAGGATACCAACTAAAAAATGCTGAACGGAAATGCCCAGGACCCAGTATCCACTCCACATTGTTTTAGCAGGAGCTGCAGATTTAATTACCAGAGAGGCCCTCTTGTATCACAAAAGCAGATAGAAGACTCTCCCCTCTTCTCCCTATGCCAAAGACTTTCTCACCTTTCCTGCACCACATCTACCATTTAAACATTTAAACACATTTAAACATTTAAACACATTTAAACCTGTTTGGTAAGGCAAACCTTTGACTGTGCCATACAGCTGTGAATTGTCCTCCACCCAATTTCTTTTCAAATTCTTAACATTCAAACTATATCCTATACTTTCAAAGGATTATTACTGCTCTTTTATCATTGGCTTCTTTCTTCTTATGCTAGGTTTACAATTTGGTTACTAACTGGAAATACAAAGCATTTTTTCCACTTGTTTCATAATTACCAGTTTACTAATTAACTTCACTAACTATTTTTTTCATTAAGTTACATTTTTATCCAAATGCATGCTTGATTTCCTTCTTACTCCCATTGTCTCCATCAGGCATTTAAAACAATGTGAGGATGAAAGGGTGAATTCATAACTGAATCCATCAAGTTTTTTTTGTAAAATTGAGGTGCCCACTCATTCTTTCTATTATTATTTGAGGGTGAATGAATACAGTAAATCCTGTGAAGTGCTTTGAGAAGTCCTCCTAATATGAAAGGCACTTACTTTATCAAATGCAAAGTTTTGTTATTAAGTTTGCTGTGCTCCATTTGGTCCAATATTACCAGGCAGATAATTATCCTCCCATAGTATTTTTGTCCCAAATCAGTTCTGAGCTTAAGTCTAAGCTGTCACTTCAGTGTAGTACCTGAATGCTACATTCATTGTTAGAGGTGACGTCCCTCGGATGACGCATAAACCAAGATCCTATCTGTCTTGTTAGGTGAACGTGAAAAACTTCCTGACTATTTAAAACAAGAAGATAGTTTCCTCCAATGTGCTGGCCAACAATCCTCCAGATTGAATGGTCATTCAGCTCATTGGTTGTTGTGGGACCTTGCAAATTGCTGGCACATTTGCCTGCAAAAACATTTGAGGTATTTCAGTGTGAGTAGGTACCTTAAAAATGATTTAATGTATCTTAATAATAGTTTGCAAAATCTCCACTTTTGGCTTCAGCACTAGTTATTTTTGTTTAATAATGCCCCTATAATGGCCTAAGCTACTCTCCTAAATGAAAGTGTGTTTGGGTGTGTCATGGGTGAAAACAGAGAAAATTATACCTGGAGTAGTTTCTTCAAACAAAGAGTGTTGAATAAAGCTGGAACAGTAACAGAAAGCAGAAACGTAGCACAACTGTAGTATGGAAGGAGGGGAGGTGGAACGTTAGTCAAGTTTGTGACAATTTCACTGTGACTTTACAATGAGATTTCCCATTCATAGATTCATAGAATGTTACGGCACAGAAGGAGGCCATTCGGCCCATCGAGTCTGTGCGGCTCTTTGACAGAGCAGTCACTTTCACTAACCCCAATCACCAGCTTTCTCCCCATAACCCTGCAAACCCATCGTCCCCAGATACCTATCCAGTTCTCTCTTAAAAGCTGTTATCGAATCAGACTTCACTCCCTTTCAGGCAGATCATTCCAAATTCGAACAACTCGCTGAGTGAAAAAAATTCTTCTAATCTCCCCTCTGCTTCTTTTGGCAGATATCTTAAGACTGTGACCACGGGTCACAGACACACCTACCAGCAGACACAGCTTTTCCATATCTAGCTTGTCGAAACCTTTCATGAGCTTGAAGACCTCTATCAGGTCAACAATACTAAACAATACTTCCTAAATTCAAAGTTCCTAATTTACAAAGTGTTAAATGATTCCCTCGCTCTAAATAAAATGTGCAGTACTGGAATGTTTTTTATTGCCACGTGTCCTTGAGAATATATTTGAATTAAATTTAAATTAAGTTCTCCATTGAACTTAATATCCTAGGCTTTGACTTAAGTGGGAATGTCAAACTTTTAAATTATATTATGTGTGATATCCCATTTAGCAGGATCTTTTGAATTTGGTTATTGATTATCTGTAAAGAATGCTTGCAATGAATTATAAAAAGACGGTCTTTAGAGGTTAGCTGTTAGTTAAATCCTGTTGTAAATAACATTGGTTTTGCAGTTTGTACGTAAATAAACACTGTCAAATTGTTTAGGATTTTAGCAGTAAATTTAGGCAGTATTGTGCCATGCTTCACCAATTTGATAAGTAACTTCTCCAATTCTGTACTCTTCTATTATTCCATATATTGGCTTGTCTTGGTTGGTAGCACTCCCATCTCTGAGTCAGAAGGTTGTGGATTTAAGCCCCACGTTAGGACTTAGAGCTCATATAGTTTATGTTAACACACCAGTGCAGTGCTGGACGTGTGCTGCCTTTTTGGAGGTGCTGTCCTTCGGATGAGACGTTAAACTGAGGCCCCATTTGTCTGTTCAGGTGATGTTAAAGATCCTAAGGTACTATTTGAAAAGAGAAGGGAGTTTCTCCCAGTGTCCAGGCCAACATTCCCCCAAATACAATTGATCATTCAGTTCATGGCTGCTTCTGGGATGTTGCTCTGCGCATATTGGCTGCCTCCTTCGCCCGCAAAACATAGTCACTGAACTTTACAGTATTATCCTGTGAAGTGCGTTGGGACATTCTTCTGAAGTGAAAGATGGTATACCAAATATAAGGATTATTATTATTGAAGCTACCAATCCTGAAACACTTGTTTAGAGAAAGTTTATTTTTTAACCCTTTTTTCTGTTTTTGTTCTTAGCTGCAGACCGGACTTGTAATGAATCAAATACTCATGGAGTCAACCTCTGCAAGAATGAAAAAGAAAAAGAAGAAAAAGCAAGGAAGTGGGAAGGTTTGTTTGTTATGTTGGGGAAAGGTGGAGATGGTTTCAATAACCGTATAAAATGATCTCTAATTTCATACGCCCACAAAATATACAGTCAATTCCCTTTACAGTATTTTCTGTGAAGCGCTTTGAGACGTCTCATAGACGTGATAAGGCGCTATGTCAAATGTAAGCATTATTATTGTTATTATAAATGAACAGACGATTATTGTAGTTTACTATCAATTTATTAAATATTTGTTTTAATTTCTTTAAATTTATCAAACTACAAATGTCTATAATTTTCGATTTGGTCTTAAATCTAGGTGCAGTATAGGTGGGAAGCGAGGATGCTTCATTCTTTGTTTTAGGATATGGAATGCTATCCATAATGTTTTTTTTCTTTCAGAGCACCACATGTTACAGAATATGTGTTGCTTTGTTCAATTTCTGGATATTATTATACATCCAGAAATGTTCATGAAATAGGTTCATGAAATATATCCTGATCTGATCTGTCAAGAGATAGCATTGAATTTCTACAGAGTGGTGTGAATCACCATGCTGAGGAAATTCAGCAGTGAGCGATTTGTAGCGTGAACTAAATGTCCTAGATAAACAAGTGATTCAGTAATGTGATCAACTGCATTGGAAACTGCATTTTAGATGAGAAATGGGACATCCACCAAAGATTGTGTTTGTGTGTTCACAGCTCAAAGAGAAAGTTAGTTATCCAGGATGTTACCTGGCTAGATAGCTCTGAGACCCAACCCTGAGTGAAGGGTGCTATATAAATACACGTTATTGCTGTTAATTTATTATCTACAGGAAGCCTTTTGATGCCATGCTCATATTGTGACATACTATGAAGCCTTTTGTTCCCTGCGGCTGCTCCTGCTGTGGATTTGCTTTTTTGTGATGAAAACAAGCTGATCATTCAGAAACTCATCCCTGTGATCCTCAGTGCTATTTTTTAGCAATGTCATTGGGCTGTATTGTTTAGGCAGAGAAGCCATAACCAGAAAAAAAATTAAAACGTCTTAGACGTCCAGTGTGTTGCATTTAGCAATTCTGCATCCAGAGGCAGGACAACTACCCCTGAACATTATGTGTCAGCCTGGCTCAGTGGTAGCACTCTCGCCTCTGGGTCAGAAGGTTATAGGATCAAGCCCCACATCTGGACTTGAACTCACGTAAGCTAAACCGACAATGGAGTGCTGGGGGTGCATTGCATTGTCAGAGGTGCAATCCTTCGGTTGAGACGTTAAACCGAGGTCCTGTCTGCTTGTTCAGGTAGACATTAAGGATTCCATGGCACTACTTAAAATTAGATGGGAATTTCTCCTAGTGTCCTGACCAACAATCCCCAAATAAAATTGGTTATTCATTTCATGGCTGTTTATGGGACTTTGTGGTGCGCAATTGGGCTGTCACATTTGCCTACAAACACGTCACTCCACTTTACAGTAAATGCTGTGAAGCACTTTGGGATGTCCTCCCAACGTGAAAGGAGTTATATCAAATGCAAGGAATATTATTATTATGGGGTATTATTTTTTAGTATAAAATATTATTATGGTAGTGCTGCCTCATTTGCATTGCCATAATGTTTCTGAAAGCAGGGCATTATACTCATAGTGTGACAATTCCTTTAGTACCACAACACAAGCTCCTTTCATCCACAGTTGTCAAATAGGTGAGACATTGATGTGGATTTATATCTCAATCCTATGCGAACTACATGCATGCGTTTTAGAGACTGGTCACAGTTCATAATGCAAAACTGAAAGTAGGTTTTGGACAACAGTGATCAATGAAACGTTCTAGTCGTAAATGTGCTCATATTGAACCTTTTCAATTATTTTCCAGATCAGTACAGGGCAAGAATACATTCGACCGCCTAGTGCATGGCCTAAACTTGCAGACTTTCCATTTGTTGCTGGGAAGGTAATTTTGCAGAGGCTTTTAATTTTAAGTCTTAAGAGACCAGACATATGGAGTTGAGATTTGTCTATTGATGTTCTGTTGCAGAGGGTGTCATGCTTTGAAACTAAAATACAGTAGGATATGGGGTTGTGCTTGCTTTTGCTCAACACAGAATTTTTGTGAAGGCAGTCTCTTTCTCTCAGGAGAGAAAATAAAACCTAGTTTTCTGTACTTACTTTCTGTACTTTTCCTAACCCTGACCCTGTAACATCAATAATACAGCAACATTTGAGGAGCCTTTGGAACTGCCCCCAGCCCCTCCCTCTCCTCAGGTGGGGAAGGCATACAGAGATTTAAAGAGAATTTGTTTAGGAAAATAGAGATTTTTATACAAAGTACACAATAAATCATGCAGATACATACATTGATGGTCTTAGAGTTCTGTATATTAAGACAATATTGTTGTGCAGGGGTGGGGTGTTTGGGGGCTCATTGAATAATTAGTTTGGGCAGGTTTGGGTTGATTCTGCATGAAGATCAAGATGTTGAGTATAATGAGCCAGTGGAAAAGAGGTGACTGACACATGCGGAAACCAATCCAGATAGCCTTAAATACAGGTTGGCAAGAGCCAAGGCTTGGGGACCCAGGGTGTGCCTTGTGGTGCTGCTGGAGATTAATCAGCTAAAATTGCCATTGTCAATGACTGACTGCCTGGCAAGCTTTCCCGCTGCTTGTCCAGCTAGAACCACGTACCCATTAGGGCTTGGTTTGCATGGATAACAGACGCTCAGTGGGAAGAATCCCTGCCCCATTGTTTGGTCTGTCCTTCCCAAGTCCTGCTGGTGAGCCAGGCTGTCTGTGCTGTTATCAGCATTGCCTTGGAATACTGCAGACCCGCTTGGCCTTATCTCCCACCCATAAGGACAGTCACTGGTTAGTCAAAAAGTTGTGGGGGGCCTATTCCATTGAATAATCTTTTAAATCTACAATTTAGTTTTGTTTTTGGTTAGTCCACCAGTCACAGTCACTCTGTCACAGCAAATGTGCAGAATGTTTTCCATTTGATGAAATACCATAATACAAAGATTAACGATGGAAACCAGAGGCCCCCTGAGCGAAGAACTTTTACGAATTCAGGGGAGAGAAGTTACGACAGCAATACTTTGAAGAATGAAGCACCGAGATCTGTGTCATCTTGTTCCTCCTGCACACCATCTGAAGGGTTATCTGAACTCCTCCTCGCATTACAGGATGAGCTGGGTCAAATGAGCTTGTAAGTCAGAAATCGTATTTTATTTTCTTATTTACTGTCTATTAAATCTACTTATTTTTGAATAGTCCATTAAGTTATTGTATGGTGTTTGCACAAAGGGCTATGAAAAGTGACTGTAAATGAAACTGATGAGTTATTCAACCTTTTAATAAAATTTCAACTTTTATGGAATAAGTTACACGGAACAGCCAGGTCTTAACCTGGCTAAGTTGGTACCACTATCCCCTCTGAGTTAGAAGGCTGGATTGTGAACTTACATATGCCCCCTTTGAAGTGCTGGGAGAGCGCTGCAGTGTTGGAGATGCCATCCTTTGGATAAAAGATTAAACCGATGTCCCGTATGCCTGTTCAGGTGGACGTTAAGGATCCCATTAGCTCTATTTAAAAATAGAAAGCAGTTTCTCTTGGTGTTCTGGTCAACAATGCCCCAGATAAAATTGGTCATTCACTTCAAGTCTGGTTGTGGGATATTGCTGTGAGGAATTGGTTGCTTTGTTTGGCAAGAAAATACATTCCACTTTACAAGCGCTTTGAGATGTCCTCCCGATTCGAAAAATACTATGTCAAATGCAAGGCTTATTATTATTGGAATAGACAAGAATGGAAAAAACTATTACTAGTGAGGGAAAAAAAGAGTAACTTGGATCTAAGGCGATATTGTGCCATTTTTCCCCTCTTGATGTTATCTAGTTATAATTCTAGGTGAAATGTGCCTTCCTGGGTCAAGGGTAGTAAATACTAGAACTATTTGAATAGATTCAAGGGTAATATCATAGAAAGAAGATAGGGGAAGGTCAGTCTGACTCGTCAAGCCTATGCTCCTCTTTAACAATAGGAGCATAGTTGCTGTTTAATTATTTTGTGAGCACAAGACATGATGTTTAATCAAGTGAAATTATGCAAAAAGCTAAATACTGCAATGTGCACAAGCGAACTTTGTGTTCAGTGCTTCCCATTATA
This sequence comes from Callorhinchus milii, assembly GCF_018977255.1. Classification (NCBI taxonomy): domain Eukaryota; kingdom Metazoa; phylum Chordata; class Chondrichthyes; order Chimaeriformes; family Callorhinchidae; genus Callorhinchus; species Callorhinchus milii. The sequence goes on from NW_024704744.1 coordinate 51,734,942, forward strand.
AATAGAATGGAGAGTTTACGAGGATAAGGAAACGGCTCATTATTTGTTTAATAAATAAACATTTGTGTGGTGTGAACAAACTAAATAATAATTATAATACCAATTGCTAACATTTCAGAAACATTTGTCCCACTTAATTTGATTTTAAAGAAGAAAATCTAAAAGTATGCTGTTGTTGAAATGGGGGTGGGGGTTGGAACAAGATTTCTAATACAAGTGCAAGACTTCACTACTGACTGCTGAGTGCTGATGCTATTGTATTGGCATACATTGTGAAGCATTGCAGCAATTAGCTTAAAAATAAATTGGCTGTCTTCAATCTACATAGGTACGTACATCTGATAATATAACATTTGACGATGACAACGTGCCATACAGTGAATATTAATAATATTCATAGGGTTCTAAGTCTATAGGGTGATCATCTTAAGGAAAGACAGATGAATTCTGAAATGATCCACAATTGGAAAAAAAACGGAATGCAATAGATGGGTATCCATTTGGCAAAAAAATTACATTCAAAATTTCATTAAATTTAATCAAAACCATCTATTTTAACCCAGTATAAGTCGTTGGTAATATTAGTGTTTAATGTTGACCATATTCCCATCCTTCCCAGATGACAGCCTGGCGCTATACTCCTTTTCAGAAGCTCTTGGGTTCAAGGCCCATGTCAGGACTTTGAGCTCACAGTCTAGGCTGCAATTCCAATGTATTGCTGGGGGAGGACTGCATTGTCGGAGGTGTTGTCCTTTGGATCAGGCATTAAACCCAGTTCTGTCTGCTTGTTCAGGTGGATGTTAAAATCCAATGGCACTGTTAAAAAAAGAGAAGGGAATTTTTCCTGGTGACCAACAATTCTCCAGTTAAATTGTTCCTTCATGTCATGGCTGTCGGTGGAACATTACTGTGCGCAAAATATCACAAAATGTGTTCTACAAAACATCCATTCTATTTCTTTATCTGGAGGAATGAGGAAAGGGAGGTCTTAAAAATGCGTGATTATCATTTGCAGCAGAGAAAGGAGAAAATGAAGAGAATGAAAGGTGGGAGTTAGAACTGGGGTAGTTATTATTAAAATAATAGATAACAATTATTTCATTTGAGATAGTGTCGCATCATATCGTAGAGATATCTCAAAAGTGTTTTAAAGAATTTACTGTAAACTACTGTGATTGTATTTGTAGACCAATGGGTGGGAGAGATTATTTTCAGTACTAATTGCCTAACATCATTTTATCTCATATTTAAAAATGCTTCCAACCACTGTATTTCCAGTGAGCATCAAGACCTCCTAAAACAGATACAGGAGACCAAAAATACTAACGTTCGGGAAGACTTGGAACGGGAACTGGACTCTCTAGTAAAACGGATGGAAAGGAAAGGGGACCAGATTTGTAAACTTAAAAAACACCAAAACAATGTAAGTGATGGTATTATTCTACATAGAAATAAACAATGGGAGCACAATACGCTTGAGAGTGATTTTTAGATGGGTAGTAATTTTAAGTGATCTTGATGGATCATGAGCTTTAAGTGGCTTCAACAGCCCACGATGAGATTTTTATATGGAAATTGTACCCGAAAATCCACTATTTTTAATGAAAATCATGCATAAGTAAGTACATACATCTTTTTAGAGTTTTAAAATTCCTTCTTTCTCTTCTGCACTTACTGCTCTTTGGCAGCGGGTGGCCTGGCTGACCACAGACAGGTTATTCCATTCAGCATAGAATGACCACAAAATCACTGCAAAATTGCGGAATTATAAAGTTACTGGGAAATAACACTGCTCTTTCTGTAATAAATGACTGCTCCAATTCATATTGGAGTATTGCCAACTATTGATATAAAGGTTTAGCTGTGCCCTAATTAGGATTCAAATAGATCATCTCTGTATCAGTCAGTTTTTACCTTATTGTAAATAAGGTCTAATACTGTTGTGCAGCTCAGTAACATTCATTGGCTTCATTACAGCCATATTGCAGCATCACAGAGTCTATAGCTCTGCTCTCCGGTTCAGAATGGAGACTGCAATAATTATTGTACAAGATATTATCAGACCTGACAACCCCACTATAGTACATAGAATTGGGCTACATGAATTGTACCATGGGGTTTGCACAACTAAAACAGCCCTCACTGCAAGTGACAACCTTGAGGCTGATTATTAAGTAACATGACATTACTGATAACACTTAATAGCATTTGCTTTTTAACAGTATTTGTCCTTCGCTCCATTAAGAACCTTAAAAGAAGACTTAACTGGGGTAGACTTACTCTTGTTAGAGTTTTATAAAGTATTGTTGTATTTTATATGGAAGTTAACAGTTTTAAACTAAAGTGTCTACCTTTCTGAGAGAAGGAATGGCTTATTTACCAGCTTCATGGTGATAGTATGACACCTAGAGGACAAGTGAGCAATGGTTTGCTTAAACTAAAATTATGCTTTTTTATTTTGAACAGTGAACCCCTATATTTAAAAAAAAACTTGCATTCGGTATATAGCACCTTATCGCGTAGGAAGGATGTCTCAAAGCGCTTCAGGAATCACTGCGAAAATTTTGAACAGTGAAGCCCCTATATTTAAAAAAAATCCTTGCATTCGGTATAAGCACCTTATCACGTAGGAAGGATGTCTCAAAGCGCTTCAGGAATCACTGCGAAATGGAGTGACAATAGATTGGTGTTAGCCTGGCTCATGTTGCAGCACAACACTAACAAGTTGCTTTTATATAGCGCTATTCAAGTGGGGTAGCGTCCCGGACCACTTGACAGTGGCGAAGTCTGACACCGAGCCAGTGGGAGAGGGAGGGGCACATGACCATAAGCACCATCAAAAAGAAAGGTCTTTCAGCGGGATTTGAAATTGGGGAGAGGGGGCAAGGTGGAGGGATTGAGGGAGAGAGTTCCAGAGTTTCGAGGCCTGCCTATTCAGGAGAATGTTAACGATTTCATGGCCAACAATTCACCAGGTAAAATTGGTCATTCACTTCATGGCTGTTTGTGGGTCATTGCTGTGAAAAAATTGACTCCTTCATTCACCTTCAAAATCCTGTGATGTGCTTTCAGTTGTCCTCTTGATGTGACAGACACAATATCAAATGTAAACATTACTATAGATTGAATAGATATAGAAAGTTATAAGGTGACAGGATGCAGGTTATTTCAATGGGTTTCCTTATAATTAGGGAGGCCTTTCATAGAACACGACAAAACAAGAACAGAAGGAAACTGTCCAGTTGATCCAGTCTTTCCAGTTTATTAGATCTTCTGAAATATGATAATGTATACAATATTAATATACAATTATGTATATTAAACAATGTGGGTGTGCATATGTTTAAGTAACTTTAAGGTGAAATAATAGTAAGGTGAGTGAGGGTGAATATGATGCTTCATTTTCTTGGCATTGTTTTAAGTCTTTAAATAGTTTACTATTTGACGTACAGTTTCCAGAGAAAGCTTTCTCTCCAAGATCTAACGTTTGTGTGTTTGGACTTATTTTGCCATTTGTGAAATTAAATTCGTCTGAACTTTTGGCAAGAAAGTGTTCGTAGGATACATTTTACTTCAATGGTGACCTTTTCTTTAATATATAATTTCTTTGGCAATGATTTTTTTTGTTAGGTTGAGAAATTGAGACAAAAGGCAAGAAAACTGAAGCGGCAGGCAGCCAGCGTGAAGAAGAGAGCAAAAGATTTAGATGGAATGAATGAGCTGCCAGTTATCCCCAGGGGAACAGAATTTTCAGCCAAAACAACTTCTGCTCTTGGGCAGAAAGGAAAAGAAAGCCTTCAGCTGCTTAAGAATGCACAGAAACTGCAGATGACCTTGAAGAAAGATGACATTGTGTGGGACCAATGAGGGCTGTTGTACAAAAAGTACAGGCTATAAATTGGATTTAGGATTTAAGTCACCAACAATACTGAGAAGCACTTAAAAATTGTAGATATTTTGGTCTAGTTTTTGCATATTTCCTTTTATTCATTGTTTCATAAAGGATCTGTTCATGTTTTAAAATAGACTTTTCCTACTGCGGTGAATTGCTTTTAAATTTAAGGGCTAATCTGTTCAGGTTTTGTCTGTCTTTCTATACTCATACATTATTAATCTGTTTTATGTAAATGACTTGCAATATGCACTTGGGGTAACTTATCTGCTGGAATATTCTTGTTGAGTTAGATTACTGATTTTCAATTTTTGAAGTGCATGAATTGTTGCTTATGAATGCAAAAATACTAATAAAAATCAATTTTGCATAACATCGCCATGTCTAATTCTCATTGCTTTCTTGAATATATACATTTTACAAAAATGTATTACTATGCATTGTTTTCTTTCCCCGAGGATAGCCAGTGACCTACTTCCCATTTTGTGTATGGGGCTCTTATACAGAATTTGCTAGTAGTACGTTATCGCGAGCTGGTGACCAAAGGCTTTTCATTTCACTGTTGTGCTGTTTCTTGCTCAAAGCTACCTATGTCGATGCAGGAATACTCTTCTTGCTGTTCATTTCTCGCAGTTCTTGCTGATCGTTCCTCACACACTTACTCTGTTGGCTATTTCTTATCTTTGCTAGCTTTTAGAAGGATGACATTTAAGACCTTAGACCTACATTACCTGGCCCAAGATATTCTGGGAGCAGATTAAAATTAAATTGTTTTGATCCTCCTCACTCATTGGGTAAAATACTATTCTGCAATAACTAAGCATTAAATATTATTTTCATACTCCACGAGTTAGTAAAATATTATTTTAAGATATAGTTTTGAAAATTATTTATAGTCCAACGTTATCTGTTTTATTTAACTGCGAAAAGTTAAATTTTGTTCCTAGATAGAATCTTTCTTACAAGGATGCTGATTTGTAGCTCACTATTCACCTGGTTAAAAACATGGTAACATGGATCACAATATAATGATATAGGATACAAATACACAAAGGGGACAATTTATAAGATGTAGCTTTACAAATAAGAGTGCCTTTCCTTCGTTCTGGAACCACAAGTCTTGTGACAGCAAGAGCCCTGTGGAGGTAAGTATGATATGACATTTTTAGAAATTGGCTGGGAGAAGATCTAGGTGTTTTGGCATGGGAACTGAATGTCCCTTGCTGACAAAGCATGCTCCAACCATCTGTCTGTTTTCTTGGTGTCTTTAGATTGGATGGGCATGTCATGATGATTCACAAAACATTACCATGGCTGGCAACAATGGCTCCTTAACTTGCACTTATTCAAAGTGTTGTGTCTGCAATTCATTTTTTCCTAGTCCACAAATGAGCAATTTTAGACTTTTTTTTCATTGTGATTCTGCAATTACTTACAGAATAATTTCTGTATCTCATTGAGTATGCAATTTCATGTTCAAATCCAATCCTGGCACCTCCCTACCTCTCCAACCTCCTCACTCCCCAATCCACCACTCGGCACCTCCGCTCGACTGACACCGGCCTCCTGCTCATCCCTCGCGTCCTCTGCCCCACCATCGGAGGTCATAATTTCAGCCTCTATGTCCCAAAACTCTGGAACACTCTCCCTCAATACCTCCGCCTTGCCCCCTGCAAGTTGTTGTTGTAGGCAGTTTATTGTTTTTTTGTTGAAGATATAAACTGAAGAATAAATTAACCTCTCAGCTGCTGTGTAATTCCCCATTACTTGCTGTCATCCACAAGTTAATAGGTTTGAAAATGCAAAACAACAAATGAATTTAAAATTAATATATTTTGAGGCAACACAGAGATATAACACCTCGGTGCTTTCCCAAAGGAACTGAAAATTAAGAGGGTAATTAGCCTAGACATGCATTTCCTGTCTTCCGACTCCATAGTGACACTGATGGATGCCTAAGAATTGCTTTCTTTTCAGCCAGAGATGGTGAATGGCACAAGAGACTTCATTAAGGAAAAAAATGAGAAAATCATATACAAAATCAAAATCCCCACAAAATGCTATGCTAGTGTTTTTTGGGGAATTTGTTGGGTTTGTCTTGGTTCTCTTCCGATTCCACCTTCATATCTTATGTAAATAACAAAAAGAGCATTGAGGGTTTTGAAGGCGAGGACAAGGATTTTGAACTGTATCCTCTGGGGCTGCGGAGCCAGTGCGAGAGAGACATGAGAGAACATGAGGTTGCAGAGTTCTGGATGATGTGCAGCTTATTGAGGGAAGAGTAGGGAAGGCTGACAAACAGGGAGTTGGCGTAGTCGAGCCTAGAGGGGATGAATGCATGGATGAGGGTTTTGGCGGCCTGAGGGTTGAGGCAGTGGTGGAGATGGGCAATGTTGCGGAGGTGGAGGAAGGCAGAGCGGGTCATGGCATGGATGTGGGGTAGAAAGGATCGTTGAGGGTCAAACAAGCCGCCAAGGTTCCGGACTGGCTCAGTGAGGTGGAGTGTGCGACCATGGATGGTGATGCTGTCAGCGCCTGAGGTGAGGAGGCGCTGACGGGAACCCATCAGGAGAGCCTTGGTCTTGCTGACGTTCAACTGAAGAAAGTTGGTTCTCATCCAGGACTTGATGTCTGATAGACATCAGGTCCTGGAGTCCTGGTGGAGGCAGAAATGTACAGTTGGGTATCATCCGCATACATGTGGAAGCTGACCCCATGTCTGCGAATGATGTCACCAAGAGGGAGCATGTACAAGTTGAAGATATGGATTCTGTCCATATACCGCCCTCAAATCTTCACTTCAGATAGTCAAGGCAAAGGTTCTGATAAAGTATCCCAAACAATCATTAACCTATTATTCTGCTTTAGATGTTGCTGTGCGGAGTTACCTCCCCATATCAACCTGCCCAATCCCTCTTCTCAGCAGGCTCTGGCCTACTCCTCTGCCCAGCCCACCACACCATCGACGGTCAGGCCTTCAGCTTCTCTGCCCCCACCTGTTGGAACACATTCCGTTGCCTCGATTCCCCCCTTGCCTGTTTCAAGGTACATCTTCGTTGGACACAGGGATGGTGCCAGAGTACTGGAGAGTGACGAATGTTACTCCCCTATACGAAAAGGGACAGAAGGACAAACCTGGGAGCTACAGGCCAGTCAGCCTAATATCAGTAGTGAAGAAACTCCTGGAGACTATAATCCGGGACAGAATAAATCTTCATTTAGAAGAATATGGGTTAATTAGGGACAGCCAGCACGGATTTGTTAAAGGCAAATCTTGTCTAACAAATCTAATAGGATTTTTCGATGAGGTAACGGAGAGGGTGGTTAAAGGTAGTGCAGTTGACTTTCAAAAGGCATTTGACAAAGTGCCACATGAAAGATTTGTAAGAAAGATAGAAGCCCATGGTATAAAGGGATAGTGGCAGCATGGATCCAGAACTGGCTGGGAGACAGAAAGCAGAGAGTTGTGGTGAACGGCTGCTTTTCTGACTGGAGGGAAGTGTACAGTGGCGCCCCCAGGGATTGGTATTAGGACCACTGTTCTTCTTAATATACATAAATGACCTGGACTTGGGTATAGCAAGTACCATTTCCAAGTTTGCGGATGACACAAAGTTAGGTAGAGTGGTAAACAGTGAGAAGGATAGTAGCCAACTGCAGGAAGACATAGACAGAATGGTAAAAAGGGCAGACACATAGACTATGTGTAACTTCTGAATATATCAAATTTGCTGCTGTGTTTGTTTATAAACTGCAGCAGGCAATTTACTGTAAAGTATAGTGACTGTGTGTTTACAAACAGCATAGTCACTATACAGTTCAAGATCCTGGTCCTCACCTACAAAGCCCTCCATGGCCTTGCCCCACCCTACCTCTGCGACCTCCTAACACCCTATCAACCCGCCAGCTCCCTCCGCTCAGCCGGCTCTGACCTGCTCCACATCCCCCGACCCACCCACCCCACCATTGGCGGGAGAGCCTTCAGCCACTCTGCACCCAACCTCTGGAATTCCATCCCCCAATCACTCCACATCACCCCTTCCTTAGCCTCCTTCAAGTCCCGCCTCAAGACCCTCCTTGTCGACCATGCCATCGGCCACCCCCTTTCCCTCCCCTCCCTTCTCCCCCACTGACCCCTGTTCAGGTCTGAAATGTTGTACACTGTCCAGCACCTTGGTACGTCCTCCCGACGTGAAAGGCGCTATACAATCTTGTTGTTGTTGTTGTAAAGCGCCTCTCCGCTTTACTCAATCTTCACGGACCTGCCCTTGCCTGGATCGATTCCTATCTCTCTCACTGTCTCCACTACGTTGCCTCTAACGGTTTCTCCTCCAGCCCCCGCACTGTCACATCTGCCGTCCCCCAGGGCTCTGTCCTTGGCCCTCTCCTCTTTAATATCTACACGCTCCCACTTGGTGACATCATCCGCAGAACTGGGGCCAACTGCCATATGTATGCGGATGACACCCAAATATTTCTGCCTCCACCCTCAACTCCAGGACCACTGCTGTCCTGACAGACTGCCTGTCGGACATCAAGTCCTGGATGAGGGCAAATTTCCTACAGTTGAATGTGAACAAGACTGAGGCCCTCCTGATTGGCTCACCCAGTGCCTCAGCACCTCAGGCTCCGGCAGCATCAACCTCCATGGTTGCACACTACAACTCACCAAACCAGTCAGGAACCTTGGTGTCTTGTTCCACCCTCAACTGTCTTTTCTCCCCCACATCCAAGCCATGACCCACTCTGCCTTCCCTCACCTCCGTAACTTCGCCCGACTCCGCCATTACCTCACCCCTCAGGCCGCTGAAACTCTTGTTCATACCTTCATCACCTCCAGGCTCGACTATGCAAACACTCTGCTTGTCGGCCTTCCCAACTCCTCCCTCCACAGGCTGCAGATAATCAGAACTCTGCAGCCCGTGTCCTCTCCCGCATCAAACTCCATGACCCCATCGCCCCCATTCTCACCCGACTCCATTGGCTGCCTATCCTTCAGAGGATCCAGTTCAAGATCCTGGTCCTCACCTACAAAGCCCTCCATGGCCTCACCCCACCCTACCTCTGTGACCTCCTAACCCCCTACCAACCCGCCCGTTCCCTCCGCTCAGACGGCTCTGACCTGCTCCGGGTCCCCCGACCCACCCGCCCCACCATTGGTGGGAGAGCCTTCAGCCACTCTGCCCCCAACCTCTGGAATTCCATCCCTCAATCACTCCGCCTCACCCCCTCCTTGTCCTCCTTCAAGTCCCGGCTCAAAACCCTCCTCTTCGACCGTGCCATCGACCACCCCCTTCCCCTCCCCTCCCTTCTCCCCCCCTGACCCCAGCCCGGGTCTGAAATGCTGTACACTGTCCAGCGCCTCGGGACGTCCTCCCGACGTGAAAGGCGCTGTACATATCCCAAGAATCATTTAGAAGTGCGGCTGTGTGTGTGTGTGTGTGTGTGAAGTGCGGGGATTATTGCTCTTTTCTATCTGCAGGAGAAGGTGGAGGTTTGGGAGGCGGGTCCTCTCACCGGGATTCCCAGCATTGTCAGAGGGGCACAACCGCTGAGCCACACGGCATCGCACTGCACTGCACTGTAAAATGAAAGCCTCAATGTCTGATCCCCGTATCCCAGACGCGGCTCCGCGTTGCTACAGCTACAAGTGGACGAGTCTCTGTGCTGCGGGGGGGGGGAGGGGGGGGGGGGGGGACCATTCACTTACAATCCTCAGGGCAGTGCCTGACAGTGTATGACCCCGGAATTAACAGTTCATATGGATAATCAGTCAAATGCACTGAAAAAATCCATATCGGTTATGTATGACTTGTGCCTCTTGACACTGCTCCTCCTGGTCACCCCCACACCCCCCCACCACCACCACCAGGTGGTTCAGTCGAAGCGTCGAAGCGTCGGACTTGTTGGTGGAACCTTTACCTGCGGCACAACAGGAGAACTCCTCAACCCCTCCTCACCCCCTCCTCAACCCCAACCCCTCCTCACCCCCTCCTCAACCCCAACCCCTCCTCAACCCCTCCTCAACCCCAACCCCTCCTCAACCCAACCCCTCCTCAACCCCAACCCCTCCTCAACTCAACCCCAACCCCAACCCCTCCCCAACCCCTCCTCACCCCCAACCCCTCCTCAACCCCAACCCCTCCTCACCCCCAACCCCTCCTCACCCCCAACCCCTCCTCAACCCCAACCCCTCCTCAACCCCAACCCCAACCCCAACCCCTCCTCAACCCCTCCTCAACCCCAACCCCTCCTCAACCCCAACCCCTCCTCAACCCCAACCCCTCCTCAACCCCAACCCCTCCTCAACTCCCTCCTCAACCCCCTCCTCAACCCCTCCTCAACCCCAACCCCAACCCCTCCTCAACCCCAACCCCTCCTCAACCCCAACCCCAACCCCTCCTCAACCCCAACCCCTCCTCAACCCCAACCCCTCCTCAACCCCAACCCCAACCCCTCCTCAACCCCAACCCCTCCTCAACCCCAACCCCTCCTCAACCCCAACCCTCCCAACCCCCCCTCCTCAACCCCACCCCAACCCCTCCTCAACCCCTCCTCAACCCCTCCTCAACCCCTCCTCAACCTCAACCCCAACCCCAACCCCTCCTCAACCCCTCCTCAACCTCAACCCCAACCCCAACCCCTCCTCAACCCCTCCTCAACCCCAACCCCTCCTCAACCCCAACCCCAACCCCTCCTCAACCCCAACCCTCCTCAACCCCAACCCCAACCCCTCCTCAACCCCAACCCCAACCCCTCCTCAACCCCTCCTCAACCCCAACCCCAACCCTCCTCAACCCCTCCTCAACCCCAACCCCTCCTCAACCCCTCCTCAACCCCAACCCCTCCTCAACCCCAACCCCTCCTCAACCCCAACCCCTCCTCAACCCCAACCCCTCCTCAACCCCAACCCCTCCTCAACCCCAACCCCAACCCCTCCTCAACCCCAACCCCTCCTCAACCCCAACCCCAACCCCTCCTCAACCCCAACCCCAACCCCTCCTCAACCCCAACCCCAACCCCTCCTCAACCCCAACCCCAACCCCTCCTCAACCCCAACCCCTCCTCAACCCCAACCCCAACCCCTCCTCAACCCCAACCCCAACCCCTCCTCAACCCCAACCCCTCTTCAACCCCAACCCCTCCTCAACCCCAACCCCTCCTCAACCCCAACCCCTCCTCAACCCCAACCCCTCCTCAACCCCAACCCCAACCCCTCCTCAACCCCAACCCCTCTTCAACCCCAACCCCTCCTCAACCCCAACCCCTCCTCAACCCCAACCCTCCTCAACCCCAACCCCTCCTCAACCCCACCTCAGCCCCACCTGAACCCCAGCCTCCACACTACCTCAACCCCAGCCCAGCCTCAACCCCAGCCCAGCCTCAACCCCAGCCCAGCCTCAACCCCAGCCCAGCCTCAAACCCAGCCTCAGCCAAGTCTCCAGCCCAGCCTCAGCCCAGGTGCAATCCAGCTTCAGCCCCAGGTCCAGCCCAGTCTCAGCCAAGCCTCAAGCCCAGCCACAGTCTCAGCCCAGCCTCAGCCCCTGGTCCAGGTCTGACAATGGTCGAGAAAAACTCAGCATTTAGCTTTTGTTTAAGAAATTAATCAATAACATCTGTTTTTTATATTTTAGGGTTACAGTCACGCAGTCCCAATACTTGCTGTTTGGAAAGGCCTCCCGAAAGCTGCTGCTGAGATTTGCCCCGTTTAATACACAGGATCCTGGATGGATTGCACTTCATAACACCCGTGTGTACAACAAAGCACAACACAGCACATACAGTGCAGGCTGAGAGCCTGGAGCTTGGAAAAAAAAGATATTTAAACAAATGAATAAGGGGTGTTGAAAGTCGGCCACCTTATTACCTGAATCCAGAGACTGTAGCACTCACTGCCTTAAATACACCAACTCTTGTGAGATTGTAGAGTCTTCAGCGAATAGTTTTTTTTAGAGCCAAAAATACATAATAATCCTTGCGTTTGATATAGCGCCTTATCGCGTCTTCGAGACATCTCAAAGAGCTTCACAGAATATACTGTAAAGTGAATTGACTATATTTTGTGGGCGAAATGCAGCAGCCACATGGCAGTGAAGTGGAACCCTCCTGGTTGCTCATCATTCATACTGTTGTGTAGACTTTCAGTATTTTGTGCAGTATTGATTGGAATAGTGAGGTGTAGGGAAAAAAAAAGAGAAATAGAGAACACAACAACCAATTGTATTTACACAGGAGGTTTTCACATGACAAGGACATTATTTCGGGAGGGGTGGGTAATATAGTGAAGGGTATATGATAATATAGGCGAATAGTTTTTGTACAAGGTTTGCTGTTTTATATTTTTACATCTGCTGTAACATTTATTTTGTTTCCTCCAAAATACAGCCAAGCCTGTTCAAGCAACCACCCCATTCAGCAATAATAATAATAACTTCCTTTGATATAGCGCCTTTTCACATCTTTTAGAAGTCTCAAAGCGCTTCACAGAATATACTGTAAAGTGAATTGACTGTATGTTTTGCAATCACCCCCTGTTAACAACCTCCCTGGAACAATCTGGATAGCCCGGTTCACATACCATCAAAACCTTACGCAGAGGCCATACTTATATAAAGGTCACTTGTAATGAGCAGTAAGTGTATTGGCTAGGCTAGTGCCTTGGGATGGCCTCCAGATGTGAAAGACTCTTTACAAATTAATTTGTTGTTGTTTTACTGTTGGAATTTGACCAGAATAGGTTGTAATTCAAGGTTCTGTTGGTCAAACAGCATGAAATTTCTTTCCAAAATGCAATAAATACAAAAAACTTCAATGAAACATTCCCTCCACATGTAACTCTATTGTAGCAAGTCAGTTTTAAAGATTGCAGATGATTTCTTGCATAGCTCCCAGTCGCTGGCTATAGAGCAAAATTGGCCTGGAGACAAGTCTTCAATGCAGCCTCTAGGCAGTTTTAAATATTTCAGAGAGGCCTGGTAGTCTGGTGGTTGATATATGTCTAGATTCTTAGCAGTGCAGTGCTGAATATGTGTCTGGGTCCCCATTGGTCTGGTAGTGGATGTGTGTCTGAGTCTGTATCCAACAGTGTATTGGAGTGTCAGCCTAGATTGTGGGTTCAAAATCTCACATGGGGCATGAACCCACAATCTTCTAACTCAAGAGGCGAGAGTGCTATCAATTGAGCCAGGCTGACAAATATGTTAATTTTAATAAACATGTTGAAATTTTATAAATTTACTTTTGTAATTCTATAAACTTACATGTTTATTTTGAGTCTTCATAATTAGATAATATTTCAAACTAAAACATATATAAATGTATTAATCTTGGTGCTTAAAACTCGTTTTAACCTGGATTTGAACAGCATTTTTGTTTTCTCTTGACAAGTAGCTGTAAGCGATGGATTTTAAGTATGAAGTCTCTACAACTGAGCGGATCAGGTTTATGGAAAAAGAACTGGCTGCAGAAGTGGCAGAACTGAAGCTTGAGATTGAAGAAAGTGGAATATTACAAGGAGGATCTTCACGAGCTTTCAGGTAATAATTAATAAACACTTGTCAATATCAGAGCTGTAGTTTTAAAGATACATAATGTGTGTATAGTACTTTTTAAAACAACTTAAATTTCCTGGCACTATAATATAGTTAAAAATGCAATTACTAGGTAACAGAAGCATTTTTAGCTATCCTGATGGTCCAGTGGATAAAGAGGTTGCCAATGTAGCACTCCATCAATATAGATCATCGGGCTGCAGATTCAGTGCTTAGTTAGACAGTCCTGTTGGGGTAAAATTGATCTTAACACCCCATTCTAGGGAATGGAGAAGCATCAGTGCTCCTTATTGCTGTCCACTGATCATTCCTGTGTGAATATTCATCTTGGTCTGTGGTCTTACAGCCTCTAGGGTCTTATAGCCTGCTCACAACATGTAAAATGACTGCATGTTCAATACTTTAGGATAAGAAGTTGCAGAGTTGAGAAGGGTGCTTTTAGGACAGATATCAGGAAATAGTTCTTTACAATGGGAGTAATTAACAACTAGAATGAGTTTCAGGGAAAGGTGGTAGAGGCTTGGACAGTGAACTCAGTCAAATCACAGTTTGTTGCTTTAATGGGAACATGGTAGCTTAGGTACTCTGAAAGGATGACATCAAATGGGCCAAAGCGCCTTCTTCATCTCAATGTCTCTTATATTAAGTGCTCAGAGATGCTGCCCTGTGTGAAGGTGCTGTAGAAATGTCACTTCTTTTTGTTGTGTAATTTTGTGTGTGATCTAAACCTCTGATGCAAATTTGTTAGTTGTTTGAATGTTCCTAACTGTGGTGAACCACACAGATATCATGTTATTTCCTACATTCCTAAATTTCCTACAGTTGAATGTGAACAAGACTGAGGCCCTCCTGATTGGCTCACACCAGCGCCTCTGCACCTCAGGCTCTGGTACCATCAACCTCCATGGTTCCACACTTCAACTCACCAAACCAGTCAGGAACCTTGGTGTCTTGTTCGACCTCAACTGTCTTTTCTTCCCCACATCCAAGCCATGACCCGTCTGCCTTCCCTCACCTCTGTAAGATCGCCCGACTCCGCCATTACCTCACCCTTCAGGCCACTGAAACTCTTGTTTATGCCTTTATCACCTCCAGGCTCGACTATGCAAAAGCCCTGCTTGTCGGCCTTCCCAACTCCTCCCTCCACAGGCTGCAGATAATCCAGAACTCTGCAGTCCGTGTCCTCTCCCGCACCAAACTCTGTGACCCCATCGCCCCCATTCTCGCCCAACTCCATTGGCTCCCTATCCTTCAGAGGATCCAGTTCAAGATTCTGGTCCTCACCTACAAAGCTCTCCACGGCCTCGCCCCACCCTACCTCCGCGACCTCCTAACCCCCTACCAACCCGCCCGCTCCCTCTGCTCATCCGGCTCTGGCCTGCTCCACATCCCCCGACCCACCCGCCCCACCATTGGCGGGAGAGCTTTCAGGCACTCTGCCCCCAACCTCTGGAATTCCATCCCCCAATCACTCCGCCTCACCCCCTCCTTAGCCTCCTTCAAGTCCCGCCTCAGGACCCTCCTCTTCGACCATGCCATCAGCCACCCCCTTCCCCTCCCCTCCCTTCTCCCGCCCTGATCCCAGCCCGGGTCTGAAATGCTGTACACTGTCCAGCGCCTCGGGACATCCTCCCGACATGAAAGGCGCTATACAAATGTAATCTTGTTGTTGCTATTGAGTGTGGTAAATACATGTGTCATAATAAGTAGTGATCTTTGAGGCTTTCAATGTCAGCATTATCATCCAACCTTTTAACTTTATTGTGATCATATTTTCTTATTATCTTTTAGTTCTGTTTCCATACCAAGGGACATTTCCTATTTCAGAAAGGAAAGAGAGCTGGTATTGAAGAAAGGTTTACAGGTAACTCCAGAGAATTTTTGACTTGGGTATTTTCATGTTTCTGACATAATACAACAAAACATTTAATTTGATAAAACACTTGCACTTCACAAGCCCTTTGTTTTTGTCATTTTAGCGCTGCAGTGGTAACCTTCAATAGGTGCTAGATTACAGTCATATCAGTTTAAGGAATGTTCAATTTGGTGAAGTGTTTTCATCTAGAAAATAAATGAAAACCAATATGCACAAAATTTATATCAACTTCGAGAGAATCTTATTTAATATCAAAAACTATAAGCTTCAAACGGAATACTTTTTGTTAGGTTCCTTCCATCAAGCTTTATCCTCTCATTTTCTTATGTGTGGTTATTTGCCTCTATTTGTATTACCCTACTTATATTTGATATAATGCCTTATCTAGGCCTTATTTAAGTGCTCTGAGATGCCATCCTGGGCGAAGGGCACTCACTATATAAATGGAAGTTATTGTTGTTGTTATCAAATTAAAATGTTTCAAAATGCTTCATACAGTTGGATACTTTAAAATGCAGTCACTGTTGTTACGTAGACAAACAGCAGCATAGTTCTACAACAACATCAACAACAAAATTACATTTGTATAGCACCTTTCACGATGGGAGGATGTCCCAAGATACTGGACAGATAGAGTTTCGGACCCCAAATTTCTACAAACAGAAACGCAACAAATATCCAAATTTCAACTTATTTTTAGTTTATTTTGAATAATAATGACAATCCATGCATTTGATATAGCGCCTTATCACGTCTTCAAGACATCTCAAAGCACATCACAGAATATACGGCAGCCACATGACAGTAAAGTGGAACCCTCCTGGTTGCTCGTCACCCTTGAATGAATTGACTGTATATTTTATGGGCGAAACGTGACAGCCAATTGTGCACAACAGTGTCCCACAAGCAACCATGGATTGAGTGACCAAATTATTATCTTTTATTTTTTGAAGGGATTATTACCCGCGGAAAAGCGATCTGCCAATCGACTAACAACTGGATTCCTACTTACTGCTAGGTCAACAGAGGCGTGAGGAGTAAGGAAATTTGCCCAACGTTTTGCCCTGCCCGAGAATCGAACTCAGATCCTCGCTTGCGAGGCGAGTCCTCTAACTACTAAGCTAGAGGACTCCACATATACAAGAAAATATTAGTTCAGAATAGGTTGTTCTGCACTTTAGATTTCTCTTTCACCTTCCGCAATACCATTGCTTGAATATCTGAGTGAAAGGCTGAGGATCCAAGCTCCATGTCGGGACTTTGAACTCACATCTACTCCAATACAGTGTTGGGAGAGTGATGCATTGTTAGAGGTGTTGACCTTTGGAAGAGGTATGCCATCTAGTGAATTTTAAAGATCCCATGATACAATTTGAAAAGAGAAAGGAATTTTGCCTGTTATCCTGTCCAACATTTTCTGAGATGTAATTGGTCATTCACTTCATGGTTGTTTTGTGGAGTCCTATATCTCAGTGGTTAGAGCACTCGCCTTGCAAGCGAGACACCTGGGTTCAATTCCAGGCCGGGCGAAACCTTGGGCAAGTTTCCTTACTCCACACGCCTCATAATAATCCCTCCAAAACAAAAAACAATAATAAATTGGTCATTTTCAATCCAAGACTGTTTGTGGGACACTGCTGTGCGCAATTGGCTGCCGTGTTTTGCCCACAAATATACGGTCAATTCACTTTACAGTCTATTCTGTGAAGCACTTTGAGACATCGAGAAGATGTGAAAAGCGCTATATCAAATGCAAAGATTAGTATTATTATAGTATTATGGGGCATTTTACACATATTGCCTGCTGCATTTGCCTACTAAACACATTATACGGCAGTATATTAATTCTGTAAAGTACTTTGAGACATCCTCTCGACATTAAAAGATCTATATCAAATGTTAGCATTATGATTATATTATTAATTCATTATCATTAGTATAACTCCTTGGATAATTTTGATCATTTAGTTCATGGCTATTTGTGAGACATTGTTGAGCGCAAATTAACTGTCATGTTGGGCTATAAAATTCACGATTATTACACTTAGTAGTAAATTCTGTGTCCTAGTCCCGTGAAAGGTGCAATATTAAATGTAAATATTAATATTATTATCATTGAGGTCCAAATCTCTGCTTCCATGGAATTCAGTCTTCTTCAAATAATGTTTAAAAGGGAATTTGTTCATTTGTTTTGCAGGTGTCGGAAGCAAAGCCTCTCGTAATTCAGGCTGATGTTATGCAGAGAGAGCTGGAAAGCTGTCTGAAAAGGGAGTACACGGCAGATAGTTTACCTCTTATTCTTCATCAGGTAGTGTGATCTCTTCAGTCTGCAAAGTGTAATTACGATTGTTTAGTTCTTTGTGCTGTTTTTTCAGCTTCTGCAACTAGCTATTTAATACATTGTATGGATCTGGATTTTTTTAACTGAGCCAGCTTTTTGGTAAACAAAACGCAAAAAGTTGTTATCTCACTAAATTGATCCCAAGGTCTCTAAAACAATATCATTTAAATCATGGGAAATCCAGGTTCAAAGAAAATATATGGATATATATTCTCTTTGAACCTGGATTTCCCATGATTTAAATGATTTTGTTTTGGTCCAATTCTAGTTCTAAAACCCCATTGCTAAGTAGAAGCTGTTATTAATCCTATTATGTAAATAATGTGTTTCCCATAACATTTTATTCACATTTCAGTTGGTTAGACTAAAATGAGAACACAAACTTGCTCAGTTTCTAACCTAACATTGTTGATGCAATAGAAGTTGGCAACATAATGTATTTCTTTTTGTTATTTTGAACATTTTAACTCACCATTGTGTGGCACAGTAGGACATCATAAGAGACACTGTTCAACACAAATGTGAGAAGCAACATAAATGCAAATAGCAAATAGCCACATGCCATATATAGGACCACTCCATTAAAACATGCCTCGCTAAAACTTCACTTATAAAGTTATTGGGTTGTGACCTCAACATTTCTTGTCTAAAAATCAAAATCGCAAACAAATGGCTGACTTCTGGGTTCCTGTAACTTCACTTCTTGTGGGTTGTGCATGTTTGCTATGTACAGGCAGCATTGCTGGCATCTCTTTGCAAAGGAAGTGAAATTAGGAGTGCTTCCTACACATTACACAACAACCATAGTCCCTGCATTTGATGTAGCACCTTTCATGTCGGAAGGACATCTGAAAGTCCTTCACAGATTTACTGTAATGTGAGTGACTGTGTGTCTTCTAAGTGAACATGTGTGTAAAATGCAGATGATGTCAGTGGTGACGTGACAACCTGGACGTTAGCCATTCTATTGTGCCTCTTTATTACACAGAGCCTGAGATATTGGACCCAGGTGCCTGCTTTGTAAGGGGTTGTGCATATGTTTAAGTTTAACTTGTCACTGAGCATCATTTTTACTTCAGTTTTTCACAGATCGGATTCAGCACTTAGTTCAGTGCAAGTACCTACACATGCTCAGATGGAAAAGATTTTGTCGGCACACTAGTGTTATTGAGAAACTTTACCCTCTGTATAAGGTAGGTCACAAACTGGAAACTTTGAATGCATTTGGCATTAGTACTGTCAATGCAAAGCAGTGTCAATGCAATGTGTGGAAACCATGTGATATTTTCCAGCGGGTGAGGAATTGTATTGGAGATTCCAAATAGTGACTTTTGTAGTAAATGGACAATAATAAATTTCCATTCTCTCCTTGCTAAATAGAGGAAGACCCATCTTAACGTAATCCAAGATTCCACAGTTATCCCTTTTTCAGTTGGTGTTAGTTTGTATCTTGTCTGTTTTGTGATTGAGGGGCTGTCATTCCCCACTACTTCCCCCCCCCCCCCCATTCTTGCACAGCAGCAATTCTAATGGAATTAAATCATATTGGGCAAAGTTATTTTATACCCCAAGTGATCTAACAGAATAGGAATTCAGATCTCTGATATAAACTTGAAGCATCTGTTTCGTTGAAGAGACACTTCCTCAGATTCCTCCAGGGTACTACGTTTCTCACAGAACCGGTACTGTGCGGTTAACAGTCTCTCACGGGGAAAATGGCAGCCTAACTGCACAGGAGAGAGAAAAGCAGGATAAATGTTTGGTGGGGAGCGTTACCATTGCTATCTGTGGTGATTGTTGGATTGGCACGCCTTCCTGATCCCAAACATCAGCTCGTGCAGATCCCTGACTGTCCAGCGCTTTGGGACGACCTCCTGACATGAAAAGAGCTAAACAAAAGTGACCTTGGAGCTAGTCTGAGGATCAGGACCAGTTTGGTGTTGGTGTTGCACTGGTGTTTCTAGAATCTTTTTTGCACAGGGATTTGGTATGGAAATAAGCTTTCAACCCATTGTTGTGGTAGTTTTAAAGGTTAATGTTTCAGTTCACTATATTTTCTCCTTTCTACACATTGCAGAAACAAATAGTTGGTATTATGAAGGAGTATGATGATGCTGTTCAGAGAGCTCAAAGGCTTTCAATTGCCAGAGAATGTCTTTTGACAGAAACCGGAAATCCTAGTAAATCTGTGACCCAGGAAGATGTAATGATCTACCTCCAGTGGCTGGTGTGTCACTTGCATTCTGTCTCAACCATTCATAACTATCTGAGGGTAAGATAGTTAAAAGGAGATGTATTATATTCAAACTATACTCCTTAAATATAATTGTGTTACATATATTCCTGCTTAAATATATGGTTTTCAAAAGCCTATTTATTTTTGGATGGGTCTGTTCTGATTGTAATTGATATTTTCAATTAAGATTACACAAATCACCATTTTCTCTATCCTCCTGTATGCCTTTCCTTGCTACTTACTACTACTTACATACATGTATCTAATCCACTCTCCCTGGATGAATAAAGGAGTGGAATGGGATGAATTTTTTCAATGCTCCTCTCTGAGGCAACCCTGCCTCATCAGCTTTGACAGGCCTAGGCTAACTACCTGCTCAGAGATAAAATTAATGGACCACATCTAACTCAGCACAGGCAGGAATCAAACTTGCAACTTTCTTGTCTGCATGGCTTTAGTGCTGCACTAGATGATTCTTTTACTCATTAGGGAGTCAACATTCACATCTTCTCCTTGGCACAGGTTGAGCTTGAGTTTGCATCTCAGTAGATAGATTTTTTTCTAACCTTCCAATGAACTTGGAGAGAATCCATAACTAATGTATCAAGCTTCCTAAATAATATGGATGATTGGTGTAAAGGGTATAAGGTTTAATTTACTATGCATAATCTGCAGGGACCTGAAAATGAACTGTTGCATAATACATAGAAATGTGTGAAATATGCCCAGTCAACATCATCCACTTAAGGACTCCTTCCTGATCCCTGTTACTGCTGGGCACACATAGAAGCTAATCAACAAGGCTCACTCCCTTTTCACTGTGGGTTTGTTTATTTCTGAGTAATTTTGCAGAATTGTGAACTGATCATTCAGCATTCTGAACAATCTCTAAACTGCGTTGTTAGATTTATGGGTGTAATTTGCTGACTGAATACTTTGATTAATCCAAACTAATCTCATCCCTGGCAAAGACAAATGACAAAAAATACTTCAAAACAATTCCAGCCCCTTATCAACCTCTTCCTGCTTATACCCTCTGGGCCTCTCTCAGTCTGTTACATGCTGGACCTGAGCCTAATGATTGCTTAAAAGCTTCATTCTAGACCAAGAAGAGTGCAAACTTTGGCCTGTCTTCAGCTGAGCAGGCCCAGAAAACAAGTATTAAACACAAAGAAGTTAGAAGTTGCCTCTATGACTAAAAGTTATATTTTTAAAATATTGCTAATTCAAATAAAATGCCGTGGAGCGAATTAGAAGGAAGCATTCCTGCTTAAGAGGAAAGGGGTGTTCCACCCGGTGGGAATTATCAGATATATCTTAATTAAAATAACAAACACTAAAAAAATCACACATTCTATCTCCTTATTACTTTTTTGGTGGAGGATTATTTAGGATATAAATGGGGATTGGGAATAGTCAGGTAAATGGGACTCAAGGGATTCTTCTTTAAAAGATCCAGCACCGGCTGAATGTCCTTCTTCTCTGCTGTAAATTTCTGTGGTTCTATGCATTTTATCCCTGAGTAGCTCTCACTGTAAGAGGCTTAGGTGCAGCCTGTAACACGCTAAGAGAGGTCCAAAGAGAGTAAATGTGAGGAAGCTGATAGGGGTCAGCCTGGAATTCTGTTTATCAGGCATGAGGTTAGTTTAAGTACTTTCAAATTAACTCCTAACATGAAAGGCTCTGTATAAATATAAATAGTTTCAGCAAGTGAATAGATGTGGTGCTCTGAGATGCTGCCCCACGTGATGGGGGCTATATAAATGCAAATTGTTGTTGTTTGTTGTGTACTTTCAATGCATTGCAGATACTGCAGTACCTGCCCATGATTCATAAGCTAGAGAAAGTACCGGATACCTTGGATGCTGAAGGTAAAGGCAGCAGCTTCTCCCTTTCTGAGTATCCGACATCATCTTGGCGAATGTCTACCCGACCCAGTACAGCATTTTCTAGCATTTCGGGATCAGCTGGTAAGAAAACTAGCATTGCTCAGAAGAATGCTTTATGGCACATAAACAAGAATTGAAATGGTCTGCAACACATAAAGACAATAATTGTTAGATATTAAGGAAAAGTATCTGAAATTTGAGAGATCTGGCTGGACACTTAGAATCAGATATTCGGTGATATAGTATAGAATAGAAAGACACATGTTTTGTATGTTGTGTTGATTTGGTATTCCCATCTCAGTAATCCAATCTTTTCACTCACCTGCTGCCAGGTTAAGGTGCTCTGAAAAGTATTTGCTAGAAACTACTTAAAAGCGCTCAGGGACACTACCCCGTGTGAAGGGTTCTACATAACTTCAAGTTGTTGT
Organism: Callorhinchus milii; assembly: GCF_018977255.1. Taxonomy (NCBI): domain Eukaryota; kingdom Metazoa; phylum Chordata; class Chondrichthyes; order Chimaeriformes; family Callorhinchidae; genus Callorhinchus; species Callorhinchus milii. The sequence goes on from NW_024704744.1 coordinate 51,757,155, forward strand.
TGTTAAAATCACCTCTGGGAGGAATAGCTCTCTCCCACCCCCCTCCCCTCCCACACCCCCCACTTTGGAAATAAGCCAAGTTCCTGGTTAACTCCTGGACTCCTTGTTGGGTTGGCTTATCTCATCTGGGCTCATAGTACAGGACACTACAATTGGTTTCAAGGCCCTGGGTACTGAAAGTGGGCTAGAGTTCCTCCTGTCCAGGACCACACGGAAAGTGATCACTTGGGTGAGATACCTGAGAGCACCTGGCATCTGCCGAACTTTACTCCAGAATGAATCATTGCCTTGAAGGGAGGAGGAAAAGAAGAAAGCAAGAGAGCAGAGTACAGAGCAGAGCAGAGTACTCCCTGGTGGAGTCCTGTAGCTCAGTCGTTAGAGCACTCGCTTTGCAAGTGAGAGACCTGAGTTCAATTCCAGGCAGGGCGAAACCTTGGGCAAGTTTCCTTACTCCACACGCCTAATAATAATCCCTCCCCCAAAAAATAATAAATTGGTCATTTTCAATCCATGACTGTTTGTGGGACTTTGCTGTGCGCAATTGGCTGCCGCGTTCGCTCACAAATATACAGTCAATTCATTTTACAGTATATTCTGTGAAGCGCTTTGGGACGTCTAGAAGACGTGAAAAGCTCTATATCAAATGCAAGGATTATTATTATTAAGAGGAGGTAGTGCATTACAGAATAATGGCATGGGCATGTGTTTAGGAGAATTTGGTTGAATACTGATATTGAACATTCAAATTAGAATGAATTGAATATCATTCACTGAAATCTGTGAGGTGCCTTCTTTGCAATTAATCAAATGACAGCAGTTTAAGTATTTTTTTGCAAGTCAGTCTGGTTAGATTGATTAAGATTTGACTAGGTTAAAAATATGTTTGCCCTTGGTCATTTGCAGCACAGAAAAAGTGTCTGGCTTCTTTCATAGTAACATATAATCAAATCATTCTGTGCAAATGGCTGCAGACCAAGATCTTTAACATTCTCAATCAGGTTACGTTTGCGAAGGATTAGCCAAGATGTTGTTTTGCTTTGCTAAGGTCAACTGATGAGTATTGCTAAAAAAATGAATTTGCAGCTATGAAGACACTGTTTATTGGTCTTTGTGAATTCATAAAACTGTTTTTTAGCACTTTGATTGATTCTATTATGCATGCCTGAGAATTTCACAAATTAAAGAACAACTGCATGTGTTTGGAAAAATTTGGCTGGATACTGATATTGAGCATTCACAGCAGAATGAATAGATACCGAAATCTGTGAGGTGACCCCTTTGCAATAAATTAAATGACAGCTGCTTCCTATTCCTTTTATTTACCTACAATTGATAAAAATCCTACTGCGCTCTGATATTGTGTTGCATGCTGCAGATTTGACCCTTATGTTAATCAATCTCTGAGGTAAAAGAGGAGAACATCCCACAGAGACGATTCAGCTTTACAGAATTAATTTAGTTTGAAGTCCTGTAGCTTATGATTAGAGCACTCGTCTCACAAGCGAGAGGACCTGGATTTGATTCCCATTCAGGGTGAAACGTTGGGCATGTTTCCTTACTCCACACGCCTCTGTTTACCTAGCAAAATAAATAAAATAAATTTTAAAAAAAAATAATAATTTGGTCACTTAATCCACGGCTGTTTGTGGGACAGTGTTGTATTGGTTGCCGCGTTTCGCCCACAGAACATACAGTGAATTAACTTTACAGTATATTTTGTGAAGTGCTTTGAGAAGTCTAGAGGACATGATAAGGTGCTATGTCAAATGCAAGGATTATTACTATCCTTGCAACAACGCAGCACTCCCCCAGCACTGCAATGGAGTGTCAATCTCGACTTGTGAGTTCAGTCTCGAAATGATGCATGAACCCTAAACCTTCTGATTCAGAGGCGAGAAAGGTACCTGAGCCAGACGGACACCTTTGCCAGTGGATACTATCATCTAATTTACTGTTTATTTTTGTTTTGGGTGTCCATATCAGGAGAAACCTCTGCTCTAGCACTGTCAGCTAGAACCTGCTTTGTCCCACCGTTCAACAAGTGCTCCGTTGTCACAGAGTTTGAAGGTAAAGATGCTCCATTGTGAAACATTCTCTGTTATGCTCTAGTTGCTGTGCAGCCTTGTTACATTTGTCAGTTCTAAAGATTTTATTTATGACAGCAAACATTACTTCTTTGTTGATATCCTCCTGACTTTCTAGGCACAGAGGATGAAGGCTGTGGATTTGCCCTTAGACCTCTCTTAATACACCTCTATGACTAACCCTCTAATGCCCCCTTCCCCAACCTTCCTCTTCCTTTCCCTATCTAATAAGGCCAAGGCACCTTCTGCTCAGACACTTCTCTTCTGCAGTAAGCTTGAGATAGGGTGCTCCCAGCATAGGGAATTGTGGGCACAAGCCTGCGACTTCCCAAAAGATTCGATTGATACATCTATCTCATCTTATAATAACTTTTAATCCTTTTAATTTCCAGGAACTTATCCAGTCAATTGTTGAAAGCCTTTGTTACAATTCCTTGTTCCACTATCTGTGCTACATACTTTTCAGACTTTTACTGAAGTATGTATCTCCAACACAACTTAATCTTACTCTTTTATTGGTTTATTTTGAATTTTAATCTCTTTTATTCTTTCTCCGATTCCCTATTTCAAGCAGGGCTGCAGGGTAAAGCTTTCTTATGTTAGGGTTGCCCTCTCGGTTGAAAAACTGTAGCCTTATGAGTTGCTGTAACATTTCTTTGGCACTGCTAATCTGTTGCAGGTTTGTTTGGTGATGACATTACCATTTGCCTTCCTACACACAAGCTACAAATTGAGGAGTTTAAGCCTCAGCTACAAAACCTTGTATCTCACTTCAACATTGGATACAATGTGGATGATATCACCAACACAGCTAAAGAGATGGAGCTATTCACTCTGGTAATTATGTCCTCAAGTTCATGAAGGTTTTATTTGCCATTTTTCAAAAGGTGGTCCTGAAAAAGTTGTTTGCTCTTCCATACCCTGAAGTCACTTTGACAAGAAGTATTGTTCTGGTACATACAGAACCAGGATGCCTCACTCCCACCCCCTAAACTAAAAGCTGATGAAGCTCAGCTATCCTAGTCTAGCATGCTGAGAGCTCAGAGTGAAACATGGCTGAATCACTGAGCTGCAGCTTATGTAGCAAGGCCTGTAAGTACTCAACACAATAACAAAATTACATTTATTTTAAATTTATTTTAAATAAATAATTCACTTAACCTCAGTTTGAATGTTTTCCATGATCTCTAATACAGCCCAGAGTTACATACAATATAAAATAACAGCAGTATTTGTGAAAGAAGCTATTGTAGTCTAACAATATTGGCAGTGATGCTGGATGCGTTTTATTGTTGAGCTTAGATGGGGCTAGGAAATGTAGAGGTGTCAATTGTCCCTGTATTTTACCCAAACCTATTTGTGTCTATGGGGAGTATTGCTGTACCTAAATTACAACAACAAAAACAACAAAATTACATTTATAGAGCGCCTTTTACATCGGGAGGACATCCCAAAGCGCTGAACAATCAGCTGTCGGGGCCCGAGCATGGGGAGGGGTGATGTAGGGATGAGGGAAGGCAGAGAGGTGGGAGGGGGACCAAAGGCACGATCGAAGAGAAGGGTCTTGAGACCAGCCTTGAAGGATGCGAAGGAGGAAGCGAGGTGAAGGGACCGTGGGATGGAGTTCCAGAGTGTGGGGGCAGAGAGGCTGAAAACCCGGCCACCGATGGTAGGTCGGATCGGGCGGGAGACATGGAGTAAGCTGGAGCCTGATGAACAGAGGGAGCGGGCAGGTTGGTAGGGAGTCAGCAGGTCATAGAGGTAGGAGGGGGCAAGGCTATGGATGGCCTTAAAGGTGAGGACGAGGTTCTTGAACTCGATTCTCTGGGGGATGGGGAGCCAGTTGAGTCGGGCGAGGGTGGGAGTGATGGGGTCGAGGAACCTGGTGTGTGAGAGTACACGAGCTGTAGAGTTTTGGATGATCTGCAGCTTGTGAAGGGAAGAGTTGGGAAGGCCGATGAGGAGAGAGTTCCCGTAATCGAGCCTTGAGGTGACAAATGCGTGGGTGAGGGTTTCAGCAGCCTGAGGGGTGAGGAAGCGAGGCAAAGGGACTGTGGGAGTTAGCTGCTATGTTGGTGTACAAAATAGTCTTTACAGTTTTCAATACATCTTGTGATATACATCCTCCTGACATGAAGGCACTGTACCAAATGTAAGGATTAGTATTATTTTATTATCCTCAGCTGTTTCTAGTTCTGCTGCTGACTGAAAAATAAGGTACAAAATGTACCGAATCTGCACGGAAACAAGATTTTGCCCCTAATTTCAGTCCAATAGAAAATCTCGCCATAGGCCTTCACAAAGGTATCTTGAATATCATAAGTTTGGTTTGGATGAAAAAGGCCTTTAGCCCATTTGATCATATCCCTCCACTGTACCCATCCTACTCTCTTCCCATTACGGCTTCAAGCTGCTTTTCAAACGAGTCCAACAGCAACAACAGCTTGATTTATATGGCGTCCTTCATCTGTGGTAGTGCCTCGGAGCACTTGTGTATTGGCCTCACCCACTCTTTCTGGCAACCTGTTCCAGAGTTAATTACTCTCTGGTAAAGAGAATGGAAAGGGTTGGAATATTTGGCAATAACAGAAGCAAGAGGAATGTTGTTTGGGCATTATCCCTGAAATTGAAGTTTGAAAGGTGTGGTTTCTGGAAAAAGGGAAGGGTAAGGGAGAATCAGAGTGCAGCTCCACAGGGGTAAAGCTCTGTTCTTTCTAACCTTTACTGCAGTGAGTCTGCACAAACTGAAAATCAATAAGGACTTTCAACAAAGTTGCTGGATTTAGCAAGTCCTCAGCCCCTTATTATCATGAGACAAATAATGGATTGAAGAAGTCAAAATGGGAAAATTTCTGTTGCATTTATACCCCTATTTTTGTTTTTGGTGAAATTAACCTTAATTCAACATCAACTTAATAATAGCTGCGATACAACAGCTGATTACATTTGTATAGCACTGTTCACATCAGGAGTACACTCCAAGGCACTGGACAGTCAGGGATCTGCACCTGAGCTGGTGGTTGCGATCAGGAGGGGAGCAGGCGGGGAAAATAAGGGTAGGAGGGTGACCGAAAATACAGTTGAAGAGGAGGGTCTTGAGACGGGTCTTGAAGGAGGCAAGGGAGGGGGCGATGTGGAGGGATAGTGGGATGTAGTTCCAGAGGGTGGGGGCAGATACAGCTGTGATATTCCCTTTATGCGTTTCAGGTTATTCGGAAATTCAGAAGCATTTTCAGCAAGGGGCAAACCATGAAGAGGTTTCTGGTTTACGATGCTTTGGAGCCAGGAGCAGAAAACTGGGGAATGAAAGGGCCGAGCATGGCCCTGATGAAAGAGGCAAACTGGATTCCATTCTTAAAGGTGCTGCAGTATTCATCACAGTGTAATTATGAGGAAGGATTACAGGAAGGATAACACAATGAGCTTGTTAGAACATCCTTTACTTGCCCACAACTCCTATGAAATCTTGGATGTTTCTCAAATATGCATAATATTTCAAATGCCGGGTTGATTATTAAAATAGTGGCCAATGCAGGAGTTATTTAACTTGATGTTGAGCACTGGGGAACATGTTTTATTCAACGAATACACAATACACAGTCACTACACTCTAAAGTACAGTCTTTGAGATGTTTTGATAATGTGCTTATACATTTTATCAAATAATTATTATTATTTTGGCCAATGTTTGCTATCTACACCTCTACATCCAGTTTAAGTAGAAAGATGGAGAGGTGTGTTTCTTTGGGCTGGGCAACATCTTATCATACTTGAATAATAAGAATAGATCATTTCAAGTGACAGTCAAAAATAATATTAGATGCCTTACACTACCAGACTTCTCTGATACTTTAAAATTAGAACCAGGAAGATTAGAACTGAGGTCAGGATGCATTTCTTCAAACAGAAGATTGGAATTCCCAGAAAGCCGTAGAGGTGGAATCAACAGGGTTGTTTAAATAAGGGATAGACGGATACTTGTGTATAAGAGGTATTAAGGGATATGGTGAAAGAGCAGGGCACTGAGATTAAAAGATCTGAAAAAATCTAATAAACATGGAAAAGTCTAGATGGCCAGAATAGCCTCCTCCTGTTCCTCTTTTCCTATAATTCTATGTTCCAATGCATATGTATAATTGGAGACCTAGAAAGTGCAGCCAAGTACAAGTGTTCTGTTTTTTATTGCAGTGCAGTTTTACAATGGAAGCAACTTTTGTGGAGTTGAAAAAAATGTAACTTGTTTCTGAGCTGAACTAATACAATACAACAAATGCAATATGTTTTTCCTTATCCAAACAGGGGAAGTCGAGCTTCATCATTTATAATAACAATAATAATTTATTTGTGTTGATAACATCCCACTGTAATTTAAATTTATTTTGTATGGAAATACAAATCAAACAATGCAATCCACTTGTTTTTACATTTCATATAGTTGCATTAGAAAATATTTTGCTTTCAAAGAGATCTATTACGTGAGCTTTATGAAGCACATGTAAAACCTGGAGTCTTTAATGCATGTGTGTGAATTTGTGTTCCAGGGGAATTACAGGTACCTTTAATTATGCAAATAACAACTAAGGAGCATTTCACATAGTTTACACAACTCACATAATAGATTCTGATTGACAGAGTGTGGCAATTAATGTGCTATTGGCTGAATTTGTTGTGAACCCTGTACACTTTACTGTGCCTCAGATTAATTTGAGTCACTGCAGTTATTTTGTTTGGTTTGTTGCACAGATTAAGTAACTATATTTTATTACACAGGTCAAACCAAAGCAAGACCCTTGGCAACAAAAGATCATGAGTAACCTGAAGCAACAGAAGTACATTGATGAGATTTTACGATTACACTCGCAGTTTTTTCAGGTATATAGATTTTATTTATATCTGTGTGTCGAGTGCGTTTCCAGCTCATGGTACTTTAGTATTTTGCTTGACGCTCACTTCTCCTTTAAGCCATTCATCCATGTTCTGATCAAGTTAATTTTCCTGCATCTCTGCAACATTACCTGCCTCTACTACCACCTCCCCTCCTTCTCAGCTGAAACCCACGCCTTTATCACCTCCAGACTCAACTTCTTGTTCACTGATCTGTCCAGCTCCATTCTCCACAATCCAAATCATTCAGATGTTCACAGCCTGTTTTCCTTCCCACAATAAATTCTGTGAGCCCGTCATCCTCTTGTTTGTCCGGCTCCCCATCCCCCAGACTTTAAGGTCCTCGTCCTTATCTTCAAATACCTTCATACCCTTGCCCTTCCCTGATCTCTGTATTCTCTTGTGCCCAAACGTTCAAGGACACTCTCTCCAACTGAATCCTATCCCCTACATGTTCCATCCCACCATTGGCAGAGACATTTTCAACCACCTTGTCCCTGCCCAATGGAACTCCCTTCTAAAACCCCTTTGCCTCAACCTGTCTAAAAACATATATTTTTGCTCACAAAATAGACAGTGAATTTACTTTGCAGTACATCCTGTGAAGAGCTTTGAGATGTCTCGAAGACATGATAAGGCACTATATCAAATGCAAGGATTATTATTATTATAACTATCTTTCAGGCTATGCCTTCACACCCCCCCCCCCCCCCCCCCCCAGCTCCCATCTTCATCCCAGCCCGAGCTCCGATTCTGTCTTTGTGAAATGCTTTGAGGCATTTTTCCTACATAAAAGGTGCTGTATAAGTACAATAGTTGTTTGGTATGTGTGAGCATACCAAACATGGGAACAGAAAGTTCAAATAGACCTTTGTCAAGTTTTCCACTTCCCACACCAGTCATGATTACGGCCTGTTATGGTATGACTGAGGGAATCGCTAGCATAATAATAATGATGACAATAATCCTTGCATTTGATACAGTACCTGAGGATATTTCTGTTTTGAAATTGCTCTCAATTGTGTACAGGGTGGTTGAGTACAGCTAAAAGCTGACTGCCAGCTTTGTGCGGTTTGTATGTGGTGAAGCAGCACCCAAATACTGCCTGCTTCTTGGAATTAAATACAAATTTGCACTGAGGTCCTGATTACCGTGAAGGGGGAAAAAGGATCAAATCCATATTGCTGAGATGTGTGTGGGATTATTTTCAGGAGCAGCCTAGAAATGGCTGGATTTCAAAAGGCAGTGTTTCACGACAGATTCTGTTGTGAAATGGTGTATATTTCACCCACCCCATCGCATCTTAAGCCAGTGAGAGAGCTTGATATTCAGGTCACTGTGTTCCAAACCAGGTGTCAGACCCAAACCGTGTGATGGATGCTCTTCGTCAGCACGCCATGGCGGTGCATGAGCCATGTGCTGGGCAGTCACAGATATCGTATCACTCAGGTCAACATGCAAATCATATATGGAACCAAATCTATGGAAACGCCGATCTCTATGGGGTGAGTATGGACCTGGTAACACGGTTTAAAAAACATAGCAATGGACAAACAACTTTGATCTTGAATGTAAGTTTTTCTTTTTGTCTTTAAAACATCAATTCTGGCCTTGCACTTGAGAAATAGTTACCTGGACACGAAGCTGGAAAGGATGTTAGTTATTACCTGTGGAAATATATCTCATTGTGAGTCACATCACCATCAAGAGAGCAGATGAGGGTAAAAGGTATTGGATAAAATTAACAAATAGATTAACATGCACGTATCAATGAAATATTGTATGAAGATTAATTGTGATTTTGCCTGAGGGACAATAATAATGCTTCCATTTGATATAATAATAATAATAATTCTTGCATTTGATATAGCGCTTTTCACGTCTTCTAGATGTCTCAAAGCGCTTCACAGAATATACTGTAAAGTGGTTTGACTGTGTATTTCATGAGTAAAACGATAATACCATATTTCTTGTATTCAAACTTAAACTGAAAAGACATTCATTGTTAAGATAAATTCCTGTTTATTTTCCTTCTTTGGATAATGGACCTGACATCAGAAACTGCAATTGTCCAATTGCCTGGTGGATTTCTACACTATTTACACTTTACATTAGGATTACATAGAAAGTTAGAGGATGGAAACAGACCTACTTGTCTGTGCTGGTGTTTATAGACCTCATGAGTCTGCCCTCCCCATTCTTCTCTCCTATACCCCTCTATTCGCATCTCTGTTGTGTATGCTTCAAATTTCAAGGAACTAGAGTCAAAGCGTTGGTTCTCCATAGAGCCTATAACCACTGAGATTTCATTGTAAAATCAGAACAATGTGGAAAACCATTACATCATGCAAAATGAAACAGAATTCTTGGAAATCCATAGCATACCAATCAGTTAGCTAAAGGGAAAATCCTGGTCAGATCCTACATTTGAAAAATTAATCTATTTTTCTCTTTCAGATCTCGACCTGTTGTGGATTTCTAGAATTTGTATTTCCATTTTCCAATATTTTCTTTATCATATATCATCATCAATGATGTAATTTTACTTCATTTTGCATTTTGTTTGCCTTTCATAGAATAATAATACACATTTCAAAAGCCACTGACTATAATCGTTTCATTAGCTTAACTGTACTCTACAGGCAACCCTATGGGAGTGAAACAGGCATTTACCTACAAAATAATGGTGAATTTCCTGCCAGTTAAATTTTCAAGGGGAGAATGATCCAAAAATTGTTGGGCTTTTGTCCATGTTTGGACCGAGAAAGGAATAGTATGCCAGTGATTTCCTCATTCTGGGCTATTCTTCAGGAACAAAGGTATGACGGTGGCAGCTCACCTGTGGACATCGATGAGGGGGAAACGGAAAACTTGCGCACAAGCAAACGGATGGGCAGTGCATTTTCTTCCAAGAAGAGCAAAGATCAAGGGTAAAGTAATTCTTGACCCTAACTGATTTCATACCTGATCAGATTTGAGTTTTGGAAGCTATTTTTAGGATAATTTTATCCAATTAATTTTTATTTTGTCCACTGCATTTGTACCCCACTGCATCCCCATCTCCCGCATCAAACAATAAATAATAATAATCCTTACATTTGCATTTGGTATAGTGTATTTTATGTTGGGAGGACATCCCAAAGCGCTTCACAGGATATACCGTAAACTGCAGTGACTGTATTTTGTGGACAAACAAAACTGTCTTATAGTAAGTAGCAGCTGCCTTCTTGAGTACACTTGACATGTGATTTTCCTTTTACTTTGACTATCATAGAAAGTCACCGTTATCCAACGTGATAAAGTAATTCATCTTACAGCACAGTCGAGAATTGACAGCACTTAGCCAACTAATGAGTTGGCCTTAGCCAACTAGTAGCCAACGAAAGCGCTTAGCCAACTAATGGGAGAGGGTGACAAGAAATCTTGGGTATTGAACTCATGACTTACCAACTGACAAACCAAGCCGTCCATCACTGCCAACTGCAAACAGATCTCAAAGTAGTTTTTGAATTTAAATATATTTCACAGAAAAAATCCTAGTTAAAGGAGAAATGTCTAGGAGTTAAAGATCACTGGAATGCATTGCCTGAAACTGGAATGCATTGCGTGAAAGGGTGGTTGGAAGCCGATTCAATAGCAGCTTTGAAGAGAGAAGTAGATAATTATTTGGGGAGGACAAGTTTGCAGGGCTATGGGGAGAGAGCAGGGGAGTGAGATTGAATTGGATAGCTCTTTTGAAAGAGAAAACACAGACATGATGGGCTGAATGGCCTCCTGTGCTGTATGATTCTATGATTCTATGATTACCAGGAAAAAGATTCCTTCTCTTAAAGTTGCTTGATTTTGTATAAAGAAAAATCGTCAGTCTAACCAGGCGTGCAAGTGCCTTTTTCATCTCTAGAGCTCAGTGAGATGATGGTAAACACTTACAGCAGGAAAGCTTAGAGTTTCATTTCTCCACATTAAACATTATTAGACTGCCACTGCCAGTTAAAATGTCAGATGTACTCCTGTCAAAATACATTTTTCAGGTTGCTCCATAGCTTCCAGCCTGTCTCCAACATTCATCCATCTGTTCCCATCCTTTCTTAAAGTTATTCCCATTTTGTGCAGCTACAACTACACCAGAACCATGCAGCAACTAGGACTAGATGAGGGGGACGAGGAGAGCACAAAAGACCCTGCGATGACCCGGGGGGCTTACTTGTCCTTCCTGTTCTTGCGCCATCTGAGAATTGGAGAGCTTCAGGTAACAGTCACTCTTGTACATTTCTGGAGTAAATGAGCCCCATTCTCGAGTCTTGACTGTGTTTCAAAAGACTTTGATGTCTGTGTCTCTATATAATACACATACGCTTAAAATAACATATGCTTAACATAAGTCTCAGAAATAACTTAAACCTCAGACTTCAGACTCAATCATTTGCTGTTGCATTTTAGTTACAAGAGAACAGTATTCACAAAATTTAAAATGGACAAGAGTAACTTTTTTGTTTTCTTTGCTGGCTGTGCTGCAGCGAGTCTGTTTGGGGATACTGAACTACTTCAGATCTATTGAACGAACCTTGACCATCAATACCTCAGGCCTGACCCTAAACTCGGGAAAGCTGATTCACACAGCAGCAGATACATGCTGGATCAACGCTGTGAAAGGTGGCTCAGCTACAGCTGATGGCTTGGGCTCTCATCATTACCTTCATAATACACCAGCGGACTACAAGGTAACGTACCAGAACTGAGTGTAATGTTGTTTCAGGAGCTGGATGACAACATTTATTGGGAGAGGTGTTTGTCCTATGGATCGGTGACGGGTACATTTATTTCAGTAACTTAGCCCGTGAGTGAGCAGCCTGCAAAATACAATGAGGAGGCAGGTATGCAGGGACACAAAACCACAAGTTTTCTCTGCTGATCCAAATCCAAAACCCTTTTTCCTAAGTTTGCAAATCCTTTGTGATAGATTCTCAGACATGTGACTTCTTTCAATATAAAGATATAAATAATAATAATAATCATCCTTGAATTTAAACTAGTGTCATCACTTTATCGAGATGTTTCAAAGAGCTTCACAGGATTTACTGTAAAGTGGTATGATTGTGTATATTTTGTGAGCAAATGTGGCACCCGGTCTGCGTGGAGCAATAATAATAATAATCCTTGCATTTGACATTGTGCCTTATCACGTCTTTGAGACGTCACAAAGCCCTTCAAGGAATATACTGTAAAGTAAATCGACTGTGGGCGAAACGCAGCAGTCAATTGCGCACAACAGTGTCCACAAACAGTCCTTGATTGAGTGACCACATTTTTTTTTAAGGGAATCGAACCCAGGTCCTCTCGCTTGCAAGGCGAGTGCTCTAATCACTTTGCTACAGAACTGAACAAACCGTTGCTTCACAAATAGCCATGCAATGAGTGACCAATGTTACCTGTGGCATTGTTGGTCAGGACACCTGGAGAAACTCCCTTCTCTTTTTGAATAGTGCCATGGGATCTTTAACATCCACTTGGACAGGCAGACAAGATTTAATGATTCATCCAAAGAATGGTATCTCCAACAATGCAGCACACCCAGCATTTCATTGGAGTATCAGCATAGACTATATCGGTCCCAAGTCCCAAAGTAGGGCTTGAGCTCACAACCTTCTGACTCAGAGGCGAGAGTGCTATCAATTGAGGCAGGCTGACACACTGTTAGAAAGAAACACGCAGACTAGTGTGTTGGTGATATGTATATGTTGCTATATAGTTAAATGGGTGATATGTGTTCCCATTTGCAGAGTCATGTTGCTGCGTTTATGGAGTTCTCGGAGATTGAGAATCTCGATGATTTCTACACAATGCAGGAGAGTTACATACACACCCAGGACCAGCGGGGGGTTTACATAATGTATGATGTGGCTCTGCAGGATGTTAAGCAATTAGAAATGCAGCTGTTGCTTCTCGCGTCCCAATACATTGAGAAGGGCAAAGGTAATGTGGTTAATAGTTCAGTATATTTAAGTAGCGTATTGCATACAAAATACAGTCAATTGGCTTTACAGTGTATCCTGTGAAGCTCTATGAGATATCTCAACAACATGGTATGGCGCTCTGTGAAATTGGGGGAGTAGAAGGTGCAGTTTATGTGGAAAGAATCTTCTCTCAGATGGTTGTCAAGGTCTAGAATGATTGGCCAGAGCTTGGAACAGATTGGATTGGGGTATTTTTTTAAACATTTTAAAAAAGTGCATACAGAGTATAGCTATGAGACGGTGAAAGAACAGAGATTAGGGTGAATGGCTTATTGAAAGAGCAATTCACAATTAATTCTGCCTATGCCACCTTACTTGGCAGGCACTCCACATTCCAACTATTGTGAGTGAAAAATAATCTCCAAACTTTCTTTTCGCTCTTCTTGTGAGTATTTTATAACTATGTCCCAAGTCACTGACTCCCCTACAATGGAAAATTATCTCTATAAAACAATATTTTCTAAAAGAATGAATAGTCTGCCCAGGTAAATTTTCTCTGTTATATTCACACTGAAACAACCAAATCTTCATGTAGTCTTCAAACCCTTTTTCATCGCTAATCTGCTAAAATGAAACAGAAGAATCCTGAGTGCAGCAGAAACACTCAAAAAGGTATCCAAACTGAAAGTTTAATGAAACACTTCAACAAAGGGTGATAACAATCTAACAATGGGGACGATCAATAAAAACTCACAATGCCAAGGCTGGCAAATTTATGGACCAGCAGAGAATGAGATGCCTGGCAAAGGTTGATACATTTACCGATTGTTTAGAGAATCCCTTGGTGTTTGTAAATAACCAATAAGCAATAGGATTTGTTTTAGCTTCCTTTTAACTCTCAGAATTAGGCACATCTTTAGTCCCAAACAGCTGGGATTAAATCCTGCTCCACTGAATGAGCTTTTAAGAGTCTCGCATGACCTGAGGTTATAAAGTGGTTCACAGACTTGAAGCACGCCATTGCTTGTGAAATACCACCTGCTGCTCTTAATTCATTATTTTCACTGTAAGAGCTTATAAAGCTTGACAGTGCATTATCCTAGTGCGTGTCTGGGACCTTGTTTCAAACTCAGATCAGAACAAATTAAGAGAGATAACTGCATTCCATATGACTTATGGCAAGACCTGACCCAATGTGACATTGGAGTGCTTGCTGATGTGGATGAGTAAAAAGTGGAAACTGTTCACAACATTTTGCTTCTTTCATTTAATTAGTATTTACTTGAGTAATGGTAAATGTGACAGATCTGTCAGAATCAGCACGCAGCAAAGGTTATTCTCCAGTCATCGGTAAATTTCATGGACCTTGGCATGCAAAAATGTTGCAGTTCTCTTCTGGTGCATGTATTTAAATTTACTTCGAGCGGAGAATGGATCCTAGTGTGTTGAAAAGTAACTGTGGCACAAGTAAGGTGAAATTTATCATCATCTGTCACTTTTCAAGGTTGTGGAGCACACCAGAGACTTCCCTTTGCAGGAAGATTGCAGTCTGGGAATGTTGACCTTCCGAGCTGGGCACATCTCTCAGTGGATCGATTCGCTGTTTTATTTGATCTGTGGAGCTGTGAAGCAGCTTACCTAGAGAATAAACGACAGGTAAAGGCACACAGCACATTCGGCGAGCAGCCCCGATAGACTTCAATCTCAAGTAATGAAAATTCATGTGATCAAAACAAAATGTATATTTATCCGTGGCCCTTGCCGTCCGTAGGCTTTGAGTTGTTGACAAATTATCTCTGTAAACTATGGTGGAGTGGAAGGAAATCGAGACCCTCTTTGCCCATTCTAACATCTGCAAAATTAAAGGACAGGTTTAGAAATGTAAAGTTGAACATGGTGCATTGGTTCACAAACAAACTTTCCTTGAGCAGCTGGTTTCCTTAGGATTTCTGGGAGACAGAGTATTCTGCTGTGTTCACACTGTAGCAAACTTACTGAGTGCTATTCTGCTCTATTTACCATAGCTAGGCACTTTATCAGTTTTTGGTTATTAATTGCATTTTTAGTTATAAATAACCCCACCCCCCCACCCAGTGTGAGTACCATAGCTCAGCCTGGATGTTGAGGGGGGAGAAGTCATTTACGGAAGAATGGGTATCTTCCTTTGGTGTCTTTGAGGAGGTGCCTGCCTCACATATCTGAGATTGGGGACGCAGCAGCACAGAGGATGAAACTGCCTCCCTCCATGTGTCAGTACAGGTTGATGCCGAGTGACTCTCGTTAGGAGGAGAATTACTAAATGTGATGGTAGTAGAGGAGAAAAGGTAATTCGAATCTCAATGCAACATGAGACTATCAAGTGTTGTGACACTGAGTCTCACAGCCCAAGACATTTCCCCAGGGTCCAACCTCACTCTGTCCTGAGTTTGCTGCACTTAATGGCGATTAACCTTAGAAAGTCAGGACTAGGAAGGACAAAGGTCTTTGTGGTCAGTATATTCTTGGAGCGCTTTGAGACGTTTCGATGTGATAAAGCCCTATATCAAATGCAAGGATTATTATTATTCTAGTCACACTCTGGATACACTCCAATAACTCCTTTTGGAAGTGCATATCTGAAAGACAGATGGTGGGTACATGAAGCCTCCCACAGTAAACAGTTTGCTGACAATCACTGTCAAGGTGCCACTTGGTTGGAGTATCAAAAGGTAGCAGCACATGTGGAACCATAACCCAGCATTTGTTAGGAGAAAAATGATAAAGGAGTGAAATTTGGCTAAAAACTACTAGACATGCAATTTCTTGATTTTGAACATTGCACCATTCAGTTTGTACTATTCTCCATTCAGCTCCTGGACAGTTACTTCGAGGCCTATCAGCATGTTTGGGACCTGGAGGAGCGGTTTGCTTTGGCCCAAGTTATTACAGACATTATGCACAAGCGCCCGCGGTTCGACTTGAGTGATGAATACTTTGTAAAAACTTATGAAGCTGAGTATACGTGTCTGAAACTTCACTTTCAGCTTATAAGAGACATTCTGAACAAACAGGTAAGTCTGTCTCTTTGCACATGCCTGTGCACGTATGTGTCTGAATATGTATGTATTTGCGTGTACGTGTTCATGATTGTGTGTTCATATGTACATATACAGGGTGACCAAATAGTCATGATACCATTACAATGCCTAATAAATCTTAAAGAAATTATGATTTTTTTTAGATAATAGGGCAGATATCACAACTTTTTGGTCACCCTATATGCGTGTGTATATGCATATTTATGTGTGCCCCACCTATACATGGAAATTCCAGAGATGTTTATTGGAATGGAGTGCGCACTCTCTCCCTGGAGGGGATGCCAGATTAGGCACAGGTTGGCTTGGGGAACCCAGAGTGTGTGTTGGGGTACTGCTGCAATGTAATCAGCTCAGACCGCATAGCTTGCCATTGATATCGCTGTCTGGCAAGTTTTCCTGCTGCTTGTCCAGTTAGGATCACCCTACCCATTGGGGCTTTGGCTTACGTGATTAATGGGAGCTGAGTAGGATGACTTCATGTCCTCACTGGGTCAGAAGGTTGTAGGTTCAAGACCCATGTCGGCACTTGGAACTCATTTAGTCTAGGGCGATGTAATGTATAATATAATGTATTATTCCTTGACAATGTATCTAGATAGATGAACAGCGGGAATATGTGAAGAGGATTTGGAGAGATGGACAGATGGAGAAAGTCTCTGAATTTGGGCTGCCCCTCAATGTCATCAAAAAACAACCAGTTGCCATTAACAACAGCTGGTGAGAATAATCACAGCAATACAGAGAGTTTAATTTATGATAAATGATGTGCTCATTGGGCTAATGGAATTATCACTCATTTGTGAAATCATTGGGCTTTGTTGATTTGTTAGTCTTTTGTAGCTATGATATAAGCTGTACATCATATTGTCAACATAAAAGTAGATCATACTTCACAGGTGGTTGGCTATTGTTAACTTAATTGTGGTTTTCATTTAATTTGTGGTGTGGTTCCTGGGGGGAGAGGGGTGGTATTCTGCTCTGTTACTCAGGCTAGCAAACTTCCTGATGTCGACGGAGTGCTATTCTGTTCTGTTTCTAGATTTACTGAATTTGTTGATTCACACAAATAGTTTGCTAGTTCTAAAATTGTGGACACGTATTTCATACCAGTGCAACTTATACACTGGATCCCACCTCATGCAGAAATTCCTATCTCAGTAACTTATGTCGAGATCATTAAAACATGACGGAGCTTTTGCTGTGCCCTTAGTCCTGCTTTGAAAAGGATCTACTTGCTGGAGTTCCACCCATCGTTGGCATTGGCTTCACGTATTCCGAAAGGTCTTGACCACGCCTACTGGGAGCTGTATGACATCCATCAACCAAAGGTGGCCAATGAGAGCATCATCCTTGAGAAACAAGTCCTGCAACTGGCCCTGGAGAAGTGGACAACCCTGGAATCGCCCAAGGCTTCTTATAGTCTGCAGGTTCAGAAGGATGTTGGTATTCAGTTCAAAACTGTGCTATTTAGTAGTTTCTAAGCTTATTCTTTTTCCTACGTAAGATGATATTCATCCTCTGTGCAATAGAACAAATCACCTGTTTATGTTGTTTTTCTTCAAAATTTTTATCGAACTCCCTCATAAATGCTTGAGTCTTAGCTTCAATAGCCACCATGTTGTGTGTCAGCCTTGCTCAGTTAGTAGCACTCTCACCTCTGCGTCAGAAGATTGTGGCTTCAAGCCAACCATGGGACTTGAACTCAATGATCAGGCTGATGCTCCAGTGCAGTACTTGGGAAAGCTGCATTGTCAGACTTGATGTCCTTTAGATTTGATGTTAAACCAAGATCCTCCATCTTAAGCGCTCTGAAATGCTACCCTGTGTGCAAGGCGCTATATAAGTGCAAATTGTTGATGTTGTTGTAATTGTTTAGGTGAATATTGATAATCCCATGACAGTCTTAAAAAGAAAAGGGGTTTTCAACTGGATAAAAGGCCTATTCCACCGGTAAAAAAAAATGCTGAGTCAGAATAAATCCAACCTCTCCATGCTCAGTTTCCATTTTTGCATTGCAGTTATTCTCGGATGTGTTTATTGAAGATCCTCTCTTTGTGAGCGGTGTTGGGGTTTCTGCTATGGAAGCTACAGACGAGGATGAGAAAACCCAAGGTGGGCAAAGATGGGTCCTCATGTTGAACACGTTCTGCAGACTGCTGGAGATCATTACTCTCCGTCATCGTTTGATTGAGGTCTCTTCTGAAACTGCCCTGTTGGCAAGGTGAGGGCATGTCTGGAACCACAGTCATCATGCATGAAGCAAGAGCAGACCATTCGGCTCACCCATTCAGGGATGGCAGGTTAATACTATCATGATAGACTAGATAGATTGGGCCCTTTTTCGCTACAGAAGAGATGTTTAAGGAGGGACCTAATAGAAGTGTTCAAAATTATTAAAAGGATTGATGAGGTTAACTAGCATAAATATGCTGTTTCCACTGGTTGAGGAGTCCATAACCAGGGGACACAAATATAAGATAGCGATTAGGGGATCAAAAAGAGAATTTAGGAGGAATTACTTCATGCAGAGGGCAATGAGATTGAGGAAGTCGCTGCCCGAAGCCATGGTTGACTCAGATAATGTAGATGCATTCAAAAGGAGGCTGGACACAGCACCTTCACATGATGGAGAGGGGAATAGAAGGGTGGGGGGGAATAAGGAGTAGGTGGAGACTCATGTAGAGTATAAACACTGACACGGACTAGTTGAGCCAAGTGACCTGTTTCCATGCTGTACATTCATTGCAACATACAAATTATTCTTTTTTAACCAGCATTGTGTATAAATTGATAACATACTTGACAGTAGAACAGGTATAGCTTACTCGTTGTCAGAATATTTAGCATTGGAGGCTATTGATTCTGGTTTCAACACACTGAAACCTTGCCATTTGGTTTGACTCTCAGCTTTCTTTATTCTCTAACATCTTTTCCCTAATCAAGATCACCTTTCTGCATCTTCACCATATGTCTGCCTCCACCACTAACTTACTCCCAATACTGCAAAACCCCCAATGATGCCTTTGTCACCTCCAGAATTAACTTTTCAAATGCCCCACTCACACCATCAACAAGTCCAGCTCATCTAAAACTCTGCTGCCCTTGTCCTTTGTATCCCCAAAGCTGCCTAAACAGCATCTTTTTACCCCGCTCCTCTCTCTCCACCAACCTACCCACTCTGTTTTCTTCTGGCCTGGTTCTATGTAAAGCATTCTTGAGACTTTATCTGTGAAGGGCCCTATATAGATACACATTGTTGTATTGCTTTTGTTGAGATATGAAGAGTGGTTTCCGATTCTTGGTAGCTGAATCAGTGTGGATAATGTTTTAAATCTTTGTTCCTTGTGAAATGTTGTCCTTGGTTGCATCACAAAATGGTGCACTGAGCTCTAAGACCTGCAGGGGGTGATATTACTACATATTTTTCCCATGTACACATCCAAATCATTCATATTAAAGTATTAATCAACAAGCCTCCAGATAGCCATTACAAAATACTGTATTTGTTTAAATATATGAGCAATAAGATGATTTGCTTGAATCATGTTTCCACATCCTATATTTTAAAGTAGTTATTGAATTTGCTGATATTTGAAATTATACCTCTTTAAAACATAACACAGTTTTCCTTTTGCTGGTAATTCACTTTTTATTTCAAAGTTTTATTGAACCAGAGAGCATCCTTAAAACAGTGAGACAGGAAGATGCCACGGTGCATTGCAGCACCAACTGGCTAGTTTAATCTCTCAGCAACATTCAAGGACCCAATCTCTTAGCATTGTGAAGTGAGGTTGAGCAAACCATTAACAAATTGGAGCCCTGAGTTATCTGTTTCTAATGTTAGATTGTTGTGAAGAACAATTTCAGTTTTAAGCGCTCTGAACTGCTACCCCACATGAAGGATGGAATGGATAAATGCCAATTGTTGTTATTTCCAAAGTCCTTCTGCACATGTCAATGATTCTGGAATGGCGAGATATAACACTCCTCTTTTTCCAGGCTATACAAGTCTGTGTCAGTGGAAATGGGCTTTGATGAGTTCCACCTTTACTTGCGGCCAGTGCAGTTTGAATTTGCAGCCCATAAGGAGAAAGCTGATCAGCCTCCTCCGGTGTTTATCACAGCTCTGCTGGAAGATGACAGCAATGTTGATAGGTACTGCATGTGTTCAGAATTGTGTTTGTGACCAGTGAATGAAGAATACTCACTGCCCTCTGCTGCACACAGCTAAGAGGATATTTGGATTTGTTCTTAATGTTGGTTATTTTATGTTTTCACCCTTCCAATCAGCTCTCTCTACAGCATTCCATGACCAAAAGACTATGTTCAACTGCATACAACACCATGGAGCCATTCAAAACCACATGTTGTACATCACACTGCATGCACTAATGCCCACACACACACGTGCATAGAATGTATGGCTGTGCACACACCACACCTCTTTGCTGTCTGTGGAACCTTATTGATGCAAGTGGTTGCCTTGCTTGATACAAATACAAACAATAACATTTACATTTGTTACATACATTTTGTTACATACATTTGTTACATACAAATTACATTTGTTTAGCGCCTTTCACGTCGGGAGGACATCCCAAGGAGCTGGACAGACAGAGTTTCGGACCCGAGCTGAGGGTCGGGGTGGGGGAGGGGGAAAATCAGGTGGGGAAGCAGGGAGATCAAAAGCACGATCGAAGAGAAGGTCTTGAGGTGGGTCTTGAAGGTGGCGAGGGAGGGGCCGAGACAGAGGGACTGCGGGGTGGAGTTCCAGAGGATGGGTGCAGAGTGATGGAAGGCCCGACTGCCAAACACTGCATTCTGCAGTAATTGCCTGTGAAACATTTTGAGATATTTAAATATGATAAGACAATATAAGAATACCAGTTCTTTCTGTTTTGTGGCTTTTCCTGGTTTCCAAAGATAGCCTAGCAGAGAGGCTGCATCATGGGAATTGTGTTCATAACAAGCACCAGGGCTTCATGTCTCTGTAAATTAGCANTTTTTTCACTTTTTTCTCTTCATTTTATGAGCATAGGCTGACATAGTTGAACCAGTTCCCACCTGAGAAATGAAGACACTGACGGGTTATGATGGGAATGTTTAAAAAGCTGAGACAAGGGATAAGGGATGTAAGCAAGCAGTAGAAAAAGTTTGATCACATGGTGCAGCTGCGGTTTGTGATCTTTCATTGCTCATTAGAATATTTAAAAATCTGACGCGTATAAATAACATGAATTGTGATCTAAGGCACTTTTGTCTCTCCAGGTACATTCCCTCCAGTTTACAGTTAGGGATTCATGAGGTTGATGAAAGCCAGATAGGAAAGTTCAGTTTCCGCAGTAGGGAAGCAGTTCTGCAGGTGAGATTTTGACTGCTTTATTGAGGAGCGAGATGCTAATGCAGGTTCAGTCTGTAATTTGCAAAAACGTTGGAGGCGTGTTTTTACTCTCACTATTGAAGTTCATGGTCAGCATGTTAGATGGATATTCAGATTATGACCTACATACCCTTTTAGCTCCTTTTTTTTTAGAAAAAACATTTCTCTTTAACCTGAACCCTACAATGGTGCAGTATTGTAACACAGTAAGGAAGAAACCTTACTGTGGCAAACTCCTTAAAGGAATTGCCGTGTTCTGTTTCCCTCCAGTTATGACATTGAAAATCCTACAGTAAATCACTAATCCAGGTGTCGGCCTCGGTCATTTAGAACCACTCTCGTCTCTGAGTCACAAGGTTATGGTTCAAGCCCCACGTTGAAAAGTGAAACCCATATAGTCTAAGCTGACACTCCAGTGCTGAAGGTGTGCTAGATTCTCAAAGAGCCAACCTTTGGATGAGATGTTAAACCGTGGTCCCTTTTACCTTTCCAGGTGAATGTTAAACATCCTATGGCACTATTCGAAGAAAGAAGAGTTTCTCCCAATGTTCTGTCCAATAGTCCCCTAAATAAAATTGGTCATTCATTCCATAGACATTTGTGGGATTTTGCTGTGTGCAAATTGGGTGCAGCATTCACCCATAAAAATACATAGCCACACTCCCTTACAGTATATCCTTTGAAGCGCTTTGAAATGTCTTGATGATGTGGTACAGTGCTTTAGCACATCCAAGGATGTTTTTAATGTATTGGGAAGGGAATGACTCAAATGTATTTTTGCAACACTGATGCTACCTAGGCGCGATACACCAGGAATTGAATTCTGCACATAAAACAAAGCACAGTTTTAGTACTGCTAATATTTCCACCTTGTATGACATTAAGCTCCCTCACACTGTTGGGATCAGTAACTCCCCATACTCTAGGGTCCGCAAGCCTTGGCTGCTGCATACCTGCACCTAATACTTTCCAGAATTAGGTAAGTAGGATGTGTCCCTCCAAGGAGAGAGTGCGCATTCCATTCCAACAATTTATTTCCATATGTATGTGGGATGCATGGAACTCTCAGCTTGGTTTGGATGCTCTTAAGCGTGGTGATAGATTTCCACATGTATCAGACACCTTACTGATCAAAATAAAACAGCGATTCCTTACACTGTCAGACTCAGTAACTCCTCACAATGTTTATGGTGTACCCGTTCAGGAGTAACAGCATAAAAATAACATTTCAAAACTTTAAAAGCAGATGGCCGTTCAAGATTAATAATAATAATTTAAAAGT
The DNA here is from genome assembly GCF_018977255.1 of Callorhinchus milii. Lineage (NCBI taxonomy): Eukaryota > Metazoa > Chordata > Chondrichthyes > Chimaeriformes > Callorhinchidae > Callorhinchus > Callorhinchus milii. The sequence continues at coordinate 51,779,816 of NW_024704744.1, forward strand.
TGTGAATAAAATTATTCTTTTCAATTGTTTACAGCTGATGGCCAGAGCTGGAGTGGATAACATACAGGTAGCCCTGGCCTGTCAGACTGTGCAGAAAAATTCACTGATTGCAGCAGTGCAGCAAGCTTTGTGCTGCCCTGTGGAGCAGGCTGTCCATTCCACAGAACCCAAGGTACAGTGAGAAGCTTCTATTAAACGGGCCCTTTCCTTAATTGTTTTAATTGTGCTCCCTCGATCAGTTTGAAGGAATAGCATTCTTCCACAACTGACATTATCCCAATCCTTTTGCCACAAAATATATTAATATATTTGCTTCCTTGTTTTGAGAATGCCACAACTCAACATTACTATGATAAGCACGTGGTGTATGTTCTTGACTTCACTTTCTCCTGTTGAGCACACTCTGTCACAACTACAACAAAGGAGGGTTTAAGACTGCAATGGTGTTGCTGCTTTGTTTCTCATCAACTGTTTTAGGAAGGAATGTCAAGTTTCCGAAGTCTGGACAACTGGGGTACTGCAAGTCGTTCTGGTACTGCGAGAGACGTACAACTGGGTGTTTGCTCTCTTGAGGCCGGAAGCAGAGACCTGGTCCCAGAAAACGGTTTGGAAGGTTTGTATTCCAGTTGTACTGCTGTCTCATGTTGAGTTACGACCCCCCCCCGGAGATAAACAACAAAACATGAAAAAAGACTAAGATACAGAATCGACCAGTGAAGGTGACCAGGGACTACCACAGTCCTGCTTATACCCATTCCTGCTTAATAGTATCCAAACCAAACAGAATTCCATGCATGAGAATGTGCATTCTCTCCCTGGAGCAATGCATCCTGCTTACTTAATCCCTAATAGCTTGCCATTTAAAGCACTGTCCAGCAAGCTTTCCTGCTGCTTGACCAGCTAGGACCACCCTACCCGTTAGGGCTTTGGCTTGCAGGGTTAACAGAAGCTGAATGGAAGAATTCCCTACCCCCAGTGACTGGTCTGCCCTTCTAAGTGCTGCTGATGAGCCAGACTGGCTGTCCTGTCATCAGCAGTAGCCTGGAATATTGTGGACCTATCTGGCTCAGGAACCGGACTACCAAGCGTGTCACCTTTGGGGCCAGTTCAGCTTCAAGGGGATCCGAATTGCCTCCCTCTGCCATCTTCCCACCCTTCCTCCCCCCATCCTAAGGATAGTCACTAGTTGGTCGGTTGATATCTCAGAAGCACAGGTGTGAGCCCTCGCTAGATGGATGGCAAGTACCTGTAATTTTTCAGCATGAAATTGTGAAAGCATTGCACCATCTTCCTGCCCACAGATTGGCAACTCAAGGAAACTTGGGACAGTGAGACTGTTAATTGCCAATTTTAGCTTGTGGACCTTAAGTATGCATCTCATCAAATACCACCAACTTGTAAATTCTATTTTTTTAAATAAACTTTTACTTGGAGAACAAACTCACATTCTTTAAAATTAGACCATAATTTCAGCCTGTTTTAGTGGAAAACAAATAATATAAAAACTGTTTATAATATTTTGAGCCAAAAATTGCAAACAGTTGATTTAGCTGATTTTGCTGCTGTTAGGCAGGGCCTTAGGATACAAATCTCTAAGTAATTCTCCACTGAATATCAGTAAGTGGCTGTATATGTGTGAGAGAGAGAGAAGGGAGGCAGACCTTTGAGAAAGATAGAAGAAATAAAGAATAAATGAAAGAAGAATGAGTAAGGAGAGTTATTTTGCATAAAAAACATGAATTTTATGATAAATATATGTACAGAAACCTATGCAACCACACCAACAGCAACTTGCATTTACATAGTGCCATTCACTCAGGGTAGCGTCTTGGAACCTACGTTTAGACTGTAAGAAATATTTAACCTCTTACTGCCCCGTAATGAATGACAATCTAGCAACTACAACTTTGGGTCGAATCAGTGATAGTTTACAAACCTTTTGATGATTGGTAAAGGTTTTATCCTTCTGCCCAGGGCCTGAATTGAGATGTATTTTCCTGTTGCAGACCCCCAGAGGCATTTGTCTCAATCCAGTTGGAAAAGCTGGGACTCCGTGACACAATGCTGAATTGTTTTATTACTAAGAAAAGTGGCATGGGCAACATCATGAAGATCCCTGTGAGTATCTGACACCAGAAGAACAGTTTAAAAAGAAGTTGGGGTGCGGGGGACAATGAGCAGAGAATTAAATCAAATCCACCGTGTTTAAATTTACATTTTGACTTTAGACGAGATGTTAAACTAAGGTCCCATCTCCTTGTGTCCTGGCCACAAATCACCCAGATAAAATTGGCGACTCATGTCACTTCATTGTTCAATACAGTCACTGCATTTTACAGAAAACTCTGTGAAGCTCTTTGAGATGTTTTGATGTGGTAAGGTACAAGGATTTTTCTCCACATGAGACATTAAAGTTATATTTCTGTGAGTAAAAGAAGCTTGTTTTTCACAGGAAGAAGTGGAGAAAATCAAAAGAAAATTAATTCTCGACTACTGCTACAAGTATGTTCCTTTTCATCACTGCAGACCTTCTTCCTGTTCTGTTAGAGTAGCTGATGTGTTTGTCTGTTGCCTCAACGGAAGTCAGTGGTTTATTTTTTGTGGTTTAATAGGTGTTAAAGTTGTGAAATATTTTCAAATAATTCATGAGAGGGAAAAATGCAGCATTTGCTATTATTATCACTTGTGAATAATTATGAAATGGGATCCAAAATGGGGTCAAAAATAGTCAATAGTTATCATAACTACCACAATAAGATCTCCCCACTATGTTTGCAGCTTGCATTTGGTTGAACATATGATCTAGTAATTGAGTGCACACTGCACCATGAGTAGTACCATGTCATAATAAGAAGGGAATGGGAAATATTGGTTTTAGACAACAAGCTCTTTGGCTTGGGTAAACTGTTTGTTAAATGAAGCAGTAGGTTAACCTGTCGTTGTGAATAATTGATGTATTATTTCAACTGTGTTTAGACTATTTTGTTTCAGGTCATTTACCAACTAAAGAACTCTTGACAAGCAAGCCTTTTGTGAGAAGACCACAATCATTTCTCTGGCTTTATTCTTACAGATTTAGCAGCCGCATGTCACATTATTCCATACGAGGACAGATCGTGGCGTACTACAATAGCCTGCTGGGGTTACTGGAAGACTTTCCCACTGTCAGGAATACCTACTTCAGTATCGGGCAACCCCAGGAGAAAAAAGGAGAGCGAGATTCGGAGCTGGGCTTAACTTCTGACCCAAGGTCTGTGCCTCCTTAAAGTGCCTGGCCACGTTGGCTATCTCTTGGGGAGGCTCAGCTGGTGGTTTTCTTCTAGCTCCTGTGTTAAATATTCATCTTGAAAGACTAGGCTTTATCTCACAAAACCATGCTGTATGATTCTGCGGCACAGCTTGCTAACACTCCAACTCACTTGGAGTCAACCTTCAGATTTCAGTACAGATGATGCTAGATTCACATGAAACAGAACAAAATCTAAAATGCAATTTGTTAAAACAAAAATGGCAGAATTGATGTGCATAGTACTGAACTGACTCTCTGAGCAGTTTGTGGTATAAAAACAGAACTTAATAATAGAGAACTAAGATACAATAGTCTAACCTAGGCTGACTGCTAAAATAGTGTTTTTTCCCAAGAGCTTTGAGATGTTCTCCCAATGGGAATCATTGTTCTGATGATTTTGCATCAGCAAATGTTTTTAATTTCAGGAAACTGCAGCAGCGCTCTCGCAGCTTGCTGTCGGCAGATGGAAAGACCTTCCTTAACCTGTGGTTTATTCCACACCATTCTGAGGTGCTCATCATGTTTAAAACCCTGCAGGAAAAGGTTTGTGTTTCAGTAATTCTGCACTTCATTGGGGTGAGGAAATATATCTTAATACATGGTTTTCCAGAAATGTTTTTTCTGCCTTTTCATGGGTTCTGCATATCTTCTGGGCTAGATTTTATAAGGGATTCTGGTATATCAATGAGCACATGAGTGAGAAGGAAATAGAGATCTCTAGCAGGAACCAGTCACCACTCAGTGACGATGACTGATCCCTGCTAAAGTGTAATTTAAGTGTAATTTACAGTTAATTTAAATTTGTGACCCTGCAGTGCAGTAAGGACTGACACAAATGTACAAAAATATGGTTCCTTTGTAAAAACAAATGCAACATAGCTGCAGATCATTTTTCCATGAAAAAATGACTGATATGGAATGAAAACAGTTTGTTGTTTATAAACAGTCTTTGGTTTTTCCTCCTTGAGCACAAGGATCTTCTTCAAAACTAGTCACAAACAGCTCCCCTCATATGAGATTGATCATATGTCTCAAATATATAAAAATTGCAAATATAATTTGAGATATTATTTAACACATTCATCACAGAATCCTACAAAGAAACTTATTTTCCCTTTTAACTCAGTAACTTTGAAACTCTATGAGGTGGGTTTAGTGAGGTCGTTCAGTCCAGTCAATCAATGTGCTGTGCTGTAGTGTAGTGGTTAGAGCACTCACCTTACAAGTGAGAGGACCTGAGCTCAATTCCCAGGAGGGTCAGGGTGAAACGTTAGGCAAGTTTCCTTACTACAGACACACACGTGCCTTTGTTTACCTAACAGTAAGTAGGAACCCGGTTGTTAGTCGATTGGCAGATCACTTACCGGAGGTAATAATTCCTTCGNAAAAAAGTGTGGTCACCCAATCCACGACTGTTTGTGGCTGCTGCGTTTTGCCCACAAAATATGCAATCGATTCACTTTGCAGTGTATCCTGTGAAGCGCTTTGAGACGTCTTGAAGACGTGATAAGGCGCTATATCAAATGCAAGGATTATTATTAGCAGTAACAATGCTAAGGTTTGTTGAAGGTGGGTGTGCAATACATTGTATCTGATAAGTGCATTGCCTGTCTGTGATCAGTTGTCTTAACACACACAGAGATTGGTCTGTTTCACCTACTGCTACCTTTATACTATTACTTTATACCATTACTCAACAAGCCTTTTGGGAAAGCTATTTGACCACTTCCTGGTGAAAATGCTTTTTTTGCATTTGGACCTCTGTATTTTGCAGACATTAAATGGTGTCTGGTCGCTGCTAGAGAAATGTCTTTTCCTTTAACCCCGTAACAATGTAGAGGTTTGTTGAAGGTGGGGTGTATTGTGTAAAGTGAATGGTAGGACGGTAGGGTAGGTATTGTGGAAGGATGAGATCAAATGGGCTTAGAGATCGATGTCCACACCATCTGTTTCATACTCTCCCAGGAGCAGTAGTGTTTTTTTTTGTTTTGTTTTTTTATTAACATTTTCATCTCTGTGAATTTCTGTTTCACAGTCCACACTTATAAACAATGCAGAGATTCATATTTTTATATATTTTGGGGTTCTGCTCATACATAACAAAATTGTGCTCTTGATTTCTCCTGGACAAGCAGGGTTGTTGGATGACTTTAATGGTTATAGAGTCAAAATGGCTTGACTTCTTTATTTTGCAAAGTATTTGATAATCTTGCTTTAAGTTTTCAATCTCAACGTCTTTGGTTCTTTGCCTCCTGATCCGCTCTAGGTTTGTCACAAAGCCTTGTACCAGACTCTGGAGATTGTGGCAGCATTGCATGACATTGTCTCGTACTTGTGTTGTTTTGCACGACTTGGAAATCTTTCTGCAATTCCTGGTTCCCTGAAGGTGCAGCCTCTCGCAGCAGACTGGGGAGGACTTCAGGGCATTGGTAAGCTTTAAAACAAAAGAATAAAAACATAACAAATGAGTGCAGAGGTTTCTGGGGTATGGTTTAAATGTCAGTCAGAAATAGCTGAGCAAACAGAAAAACGAATACCAGATCTGAAATAAAAATAAAAAGTACTGGAAATATTCAGCAAATTGATTGGTAGATAAGATGGACAGTAACAGAGTGAAATATACTGAATCTTAGAGTGGTAAGATGCAGTCTCAGAGACATGAGCTCCTGGATGAGAGCCGATATTCTCCAGCTGAATGTTGACAAGACCACGGCCCTCCTGCTTAGCTCCCATCAGCGCCTCCTCACCTCACGCGCTGACAGCATCACTGTTCATGATTGCATTCTATACCTGCCTGAGCCAACACAGAACTTTGGTGTCTTGTTCGACCCTCAACTGTCTTTTATACCTCACGTCCATGCCACGTCCTGTTCTGCCTTACCTTACCTAGGCAACACTACCTGCCTTCGCCACTACCTCTCCCCTCAGGCTGCTAAGACCCTAATCCACTCATTCATCTCATCCAGGCTTGGCTACGCCAACTCCCTGCTCTCTGGACTTCCAAACTCTTCCCTTCACAAGCTGCACAATATCCCAAACTTGTCTCTGTGAGATATAGGGAGTCCTGTAGCTCAGTGGTTAGAGCACTCACCTCTCAAGCGAGAGACCTGGGCTCAGTTCCCGGCAGGGCAAGACCTTGGTCAAGTTTCCTTACTCCACACACCTGATAATAACCCCTCAAGAAAAAAAATAATAAAATTGGTCACTTCAATCCATGACTGTTATATAAAATAAATAATAATCCTTGCATTTGGTATAGCGCCTTATCACGTCTTCAGGACGTCTCAAAGCGCTTCGCATAATATACTGTAAAGTAAATTGACTATTTTGTGGGACACTGCTGTACGCAATTGACTGCCGCGTTTCACCCACAAATATGCAGTCAATTCATTTAATAATATATTCTGTGAAGCTCTTTGAGACTCTAGAAAGACGTGAAAAGCGCTAAATCAAATGCAAGGATTATTTATATAAATATACAAATAATATAATAAATAGAACAACAATGATTACTAATTATGAAAAAAAAGTTTATTTGTGCATTGTACTCTGCATTATTTATTACAATCTCTTGCTGATCTATTACCCTTCCTGTGGGTAGGTTCTGAGCTTCAGGAGATCCAAGAGCAAATCGATTGTCTTCCCAACCCGAGACATCCTTCTGCGGTGGCAGAATTTCTCAGCCTTAAAAGAGATGTCATGTTTTTTCAGTTTGATGTCTCAGTTCGTCATTCAATCAGGTAAATGTCTGCAGCATCTATTAAATAGGTTTTATGAAGTACCAGGACAAATTGTTCAGGATTTCATACCGATCAGTAACATTAACTATTATCCACAAGGTAGCAGCACAACCCACCTAGTAATTGTTTTGTTTCCTTAGATGCCTGCCATTTTTCTTTACATTTCGAAGCAAAATATTTTTATGTGTGATAAATTGTAGGCCCTGAAGTGACTTCTGTGCTACTATTCTTGTCTAATATTGATTTTCCATGGGTTGATCTGCGGAGGAAGGCATTGTGCAGGCGGCAGAGTAATAAAAGGCAGCAGTACAAGCACCAGTCCAGTTCTGCTCAATAAGCTGGGTTCCAGACTACGGCCTGGTGTACAATATTCAATTACATGGATCATGTGAAGCAGATTGTCATAATAGGGTCTATTTTGCCAACTTCCCAATAGAATTCATGGTTTGTGGATTGCAGTTGGCAAAGTCTGAAAAAGAACATCTGTGAGCAAGAAAGATTTGCTGACCAGCCTTTTGTCGGATATTGGCAAAGTAGAACATGTTCACTGCATTCCACAAATAAAAAGTTATTTCTTGCTTAACAGAGTGAATCCAGGTTAGAATTCACTGAAACCAAAATGACACTAAGTCCCATTCTGTCATGAATTATATCTAACTTGTCCTGATATCTCTCGAGAGCACTAATATTTCAACTTGATGATGTGATAAGACGCTACATCAAATGCAAGGATTAATATTATTTAAGTCACTTTGAAAGTTTCTGCAATGACACACACTAAACTCAACCAATCCTGCCTCCCTGACTGTCTGTCTCAGTGTGCTGCCATCACTTGAATCAGTCTTGTCTGTTAATGGTGGTAGGTGCCCCCAAGTGCAGAATTAATGGTTCTACACAGCCCAAGGGAAGACATTGAGGGAGTTGATTGGAAGAATCAAGGGGCATCAGTCCCAATTGTTGACTTTTATGATATCTCAGGGTTGTGGAGGACACTAACTTCAGCCTGGACACTGTCCTGATGGACCGTGCTGAGAAGGGATGGAGGGCACTCTGGTCATGCTTATCCCTCTTCAAGAACAGCAAGGTCCCAATACAGGTCAAGCTTGTGGCAAACAAGACCTGTGTACAAGTGGATGGCTTCCTCCGACCTATCTGCAAAGTCCGGGATCAAGCAGTGAGAAGGATTTGTGGCAAACACGGGAAGCGGCTATGGGGAAGGAAGGCTCCGGCCTACACTGACTTGTCGCTAAGCACCCTGGAGATGAAGATGGCTTCACAGCAGTCACGTCTATTTGCCACGACCCCTCACATGAGGACCTGGATTGCGTAGTTGGTGCTGAGTAAGCCTGGTATGCGGCATTGGACATGGACATCAAGGTGGCTAGCACATCACAAGCTGTCCTACAAACATCCTCCCACCACGCTGAAGGTTGATGGCCGCCAGATAGCTGATGAGGAAACTCTGAGGCTGGGGGTGACAGTGTTGGAAGGCGTTACCTGGAGTCCAAGTTCGTGAACACACGTTGGTACATCCAGCTCCTGGAATCCAACTTGATTGGTCTGCAGAGAGGCAAGCAGCTGCTGCTTAAACTCCACACCTCCAATTGATGGAACCGCTCAATGGGAGGGATGTGTGTCTGAGCTGCGGACAGGAAGATGGTGGCAATGCTCTCACCCATTTCATGCTGAGCTGTGTTGCCCACAGGGAAGCTCGCAGTGAGTCCCTTGTACCTACCATCCATCTAGTGAGAGCTCAAACCCGCGCATGTCGGATGTCAAACGACCAACTAGTGACCATTCTCCTTGGGGGCAGGGAGTCATGCCACTCAACTCTTGTTAACCCTGCAAACCAAAGCCCGTAACCGGTAAGGGTGTGCTAGCTAGACAAGCATCGGGAAGCTTGCAGGACAGCATAATCAATAGCAAGCTATGCAGTTTTAGCTGGTTAGACTCCAGTAGTACCCCAACACACATTCTGGGGTCCCCAAGCTTGCCCTTTTGCCAACCTGTGCCTAATACTTTCCGGAATTAGGTGAGCAGGATGCGTCGCTACAGGGAGAGAGTATGCATTCCATTCCTATTGCACAAGGTTAAGGCCCACCGGATTAATGGGAACATATTAGCATGGATTGAAGAGTGGCTAACGGGTAGAAAACAGAGAGTAGGGATAAACGGGTCATTCTCGAATTGGCAGGATGTGACTAGTGGAGTGCCACAAGGATCAGTGCTTGGGCCTCAGCTATTTACAATTTACATCAATGATCTAGACGAGGACATTGAATGTAACGTATCTAAATTTGCGGATGACACTAAACTAGGTGGAAGAGTAAGCTCTGAGGATGATGCAAAAAGATTGCAACGGGATATAGCTAAGCTAGGGGAGTGGGCGAGTAGGTGGCAGATGGAATTTAATGTGGGGAAGTGTGAAGTTATTCACCTAGGTAGAAAAAATAGAAAAACAGATTATTTTCTAGAGCGAGAGAAATTAGATAGTGTTAGTGTTCAGAGGGATTTGGGTGTCCTTGTACACCAGTCTCAAAAAGTTAGTTGGCAGCTGCAGCAAGCAACTAAGAAGGCCAACAGCATGTTAGCGTTCATTGCAAAAGGTTTAGAGTACAAGAGTAGGGAAGTCTTGCTGCATCTGTATAGGGCCTTGGTGAGACCGCACCAGAGTATTGTGTGCAGTTTTGGTCTCCTTATTTAAAAAAGGACATACTTGCCCTATAGGAGGTGCAGCGTAGATTCACTCGGTTAGTTCCTGGGATGAGGGGAATGACCTATGAGGATACGCTGAATAAACTAGGGCTATATTCTCTAGAGTACAGAAGAATTAGGGGAGATCTTATTGAAACATATAAGATTCTTAAAGGGCTGGATAAAGTAGACACTGAGGGTCTGTTTCCCCTGGTAGGAGAATCTATAACCAGGGGTCACAGTCTTAAAATTAAGGGTCAGCCTTTTAGAACAGAGTTGAGGAAACATTTCTTCACTCAGAGGGTAGTGAATTTATGGAATTCACTACCCCAGAAGGCTGTAGATGCTCAGTCCTTGAATATCTTCAAGGCTGAGACTGATAGATTTTTTAAAAAATAGAGGGATTAGGGGATATGGGGATAGGGCAGGTAATTAGAGTTGGGTCTGAAGATCAGCCATGATCTTATCGAATGGCGGGGCAGGCTCGAGGGGCCAAATGGCCTACTCCTGCTCCTAATTCTTATGTTCTTATTCCATCTATCTCTGGGATTTCCATGTGTAGGTGGGATGCATGGAATTTTCAGCTTGGTTTACATATTCTTAAGCATGGTGATGGGTTTCCACATGTGTCAGGCACCCGGCTGACCAAAAAAGGTGTATAATGGCAGCTCATCATAAGTATTCCTCATCATGATTAATTGGGGCTGACAAAAAAAATTGTCTGCTACCATATGATTTGTTGCTTCACAATACTGAGTCAGGTGCCAGGTGGCCTGAAGCTGGTAGACACAATATCCTTATGATGGTGACATAGTCAGAGCCTTCAGCAAATAAACAACTTAAAACTGAATAAGGGTATTGTAGGTACATGTGTTTTCTTTAAAATTTCTGTTTGAAATTCTAGTGGTATTCAAGCATTTTGAGACGCTACCCTGCAAGTTGTTGTTGTGATAGAATTATAATGTACCGTCAATGTAATATAGTACACATCCTTTTAATTTGTCTTTCTCTCTTTTGGTTTGTTTATATGATTCTCTCTCTCTTTGTAGTTCACTCTGATCAGGTTGTTAAGATAGCAATTAATGAATACCCATCACGGGGTTCCTCGGGCAGTGTAATGAAGGGTTCAGATAACATCCTAAAACATGAATGTGAAGCTCAAGATGATGATGCACATTACCAGACTGTCCCTGTTACCAATTATTTATAATACTCTCAGACTGTTCTGATGCTAGCAGCAGCTGTCCTGTGGTGCAGATTCAGATTGGGGTGTGCTCACTGCCCTCGCTGCTTGTTATGTTCCCACACGATGCATGACTAATGCCTAATGATGATTGAGGCATTATTGCCTCAGGCTTACTGAGAAACGGTTTGCAGTTAATTAGCAGAAAATGACATCCTTTCTGGTCCACTGACGTTCAGTGGCATAATGCTCACAGCACACAAGTTTGATTGACATGCCCGCTGTGTGTTGAAAAATCACTTTCTATGCTTTAATGCATTCACTTCTATCTCCTGCCTAATTCTGTCTGTGAATGAAAGAAATTAATTAAGCCCCAATTAATCATTCTAGAAATTCATATAAATGTAAAACTGATCGGATAACTCGTCTTGTAAAATGGTGCCTTGCAATGTAGAGACCTCCTGCCCTATCCTGTGACTAGTGTGGACGCATGGTGGAGGTTGGGCACGCTGCTCAGACACATCGCAGAGGCTTTTGGTCTATCGAAGGGCTGTGTCATGGCCTGCCCCAGCTCCCACTCTATCCTGTTACAGGATAGGGCAATAGCACATGATCAAGGACGCCCACAGGATACACTCTGAGGTTTAGTGACTGTGTATTTGTAGGCAAACGCAGCAGCCAGTTTCCGCACAGCAAATAATCGATTAATGTGAGGGATTGTTGGCCAGGACATCAGGAGAAACTCCCTTCTCTTTTTAAGTAGTATCATAACATCTTTCACATCCACCTAAGAACACAGGGGCCAAGCGGATGTGATTAGTGGTTGCTGTGCAGTTGATGAGCATTTTTTTTTGTACCTCTTTTTCACAGGGAAGCTTTCCTCACCTCTGGGCGAGTGGCTGCTTTTCAAGCTGTAACAGACGGCATGTACCATGGGCTACCAGCCATGAGCAATGCTGTGTGCAGCAGTATCTATGGGCTGCTGCTCCCCCTGCCACAGCCACTGAACCCACACAGTGACAGAGTAAGTCCAAGATTTGGTGGTCGGAGGTTCTTTGAAGATTCTATAAAGCCAAACTGGCAGTGTTCCACTGAGACCTGTTCTGAGGTTTGGATTCGTGTCCATTCTTACTCACTCACGCCTGCTGTGCTTGAGATCAAAAGTCTGCGTCTTTGTATAGGTTGGTTTATGGTGTGGCAAAGTACTCCACCACACTGCAGAGCATTGCACTGCACTCGTCCTTTCCCACACAAATTCCACAACAACAACAACAACAACAACAAGATTACATTTGTATAGCGCCTTTCCCGTCGGGAGGACGGACCAAGGTGCTGGACAGAGTATAGCATTTCAGACCCGAGCTGGGGTCAGGAGGCGAGAAGGGAGGGGAAGGAAAGGGGGGTGGCCGATGGCACGGTTGAAGAGGAGGGTCTTGAGGCGGGACTTGAAGGAGGTTAAGGAGGGGGCGAGGCAGAGTGACCGGGGGATGGAATTCCAGAGGTTGGGGGCCAAGTGGCTGAAGGCTCTCCTGCCAATGGTGGGGTGAATGGGTTGGGGGACATGGAGCAGGCCAGAGCCGGCTGAGCGGAGGGAGCAGGCGGGTTGGTAAGAGGTGAGGAGGTCGCAGAGGTAGGGTGGGGCGAGGCCATGGAGGGCTTCATAGGTGAGGACCAGGATCTTGAACTGGATCCTCTGAAGGATAGGGAGCCAGTGGAGTCCAGAATGGGAATTCACAGAAAGGCACTGAGTGCAGTTGTCTCTCCAGCGGGAGTAAGATGGGGTAATGAAAAGCAAAGGCTGAGTCAATAACGATCATTGTTGCATATGTATCTAAGTCCCACTGGTTATAGAGGAGCCTGGCAGGGGATTAGGGCGCAGAGACCTGCTAGCATCTTATGAATGAGACAAGCAGGAGGCGGCAGAGAAACCTAAATGCGGTTGCCTTTAAACCAGTGATAAGAGAAACAAACAATATGGTGTAGAAAATGTTTTGAATAGTTTTGAGGTCACAGGTTGCAATGAAAACCTCAAATATTTTCTGTCCTAGGCCAATGCACTGTTTCCCTGGAGAACCTTTTTAGCAAGAGAAGGACTATTCCCAGTTATGATCAGCAGCCTGCACAACATTGAGTCCAATATGCAGGTAGGAGAGTGATGCAGTGTGCTGTTTCTTCCATAACTTGAAGAGACTGATATAACTTGGTTGGAGAGTGTGGTATGGATTAAATGATGTGTTTATATTGGGATTGATTAAAAGTTCTCCTCAGATTACTGGTGCTTCTCTGCTGGAAAAGGCACATCATGCATTAAACAGTGTATTTCTGCAAGGAACAAAATCCACGGCAGCTTGGCTCGTGAGACCTCGGTCTAAGACAATCTCAGGAGGAGATTGATGTTTGTGAAGTCGGTGTGACGTACACCTTGCTGAATTGAACCAAACTTTGTGAGCCGCTTTTCAGGTGCTGAGGAACTATTCATGCCCATTTTTTCAGTCTCAATAACCCCGGCGGATGACAGGTCATGTCTTGCGATACTGTGAAAAGATTCACAACTGAGAGGCCACACTCCGAATTTTACCAAGAAATAGATTAAGATGTACACTGGCTGCCTGTGTTTTAAACTGTAAACTTCCTTTTGCCCTTTCTTACATCCAGATGTGCTTGTGTGGCCTGAGTGACCTTGAGCGGAGTATTGCTAATGGTGAGCTGCTTGGTGTCTCGTTACTAATCGAAGAACTTGTCCAGAGTGGTAGGGGCCCCTCCACCTCCATCGAGAAGGACCAAAGTCTCTGTGAGCAGCCTGTGTCTGACAATGAGCAGGTGAATCACCATTCCAGACATTTGCACCATAAATTCACCTTATAAACAGGTTACTGGGCTGGAGCATGAGCTATGACTAGGCTATGAGCTCAATCAAGTTCTGACGTGGGGCTTGAAATTCAAACCTTCTGATCCAGAGGCGAGAGTGTTGTGAACTGAGCTAAACTAACAAAAATAAATACTGCACCAGAAAAAGTCAGTTTTCAATCAATATAGAGGTCACCTCGATTGTACAATCCAATATTCTCAGTCATGTTCAGGGACTCTCTCTGAACTTTGTGATTTACCCACATGTGATTTGACTCTTGCCAATTTTGGACTACCCTGTGCCTTATTATTTTCAGTCTTTACAGAAAGAATCAGCGACTGCAGAAGAGGAAGGCAGGAAACAATCTCCAGTTAGCAGCACCATGCCCTCCCCCAAAACTCTGCCCAAGTCAGGAGATCTTATATCAGCATACACAGCATGTAAATCTTTCCTGGTATTGTGGAAACAACTTGAGGTATTCAAGGAGGAATGGGGCAGGCTGAAGCTTGGTGTAGACAATATCAACTCTATGGACCTTTACAAACAGTTCTGCAGGATGTACAGGTGAGGAAATCAAATGCAGAAAGTGGAAAGATTAAAATAGGCACAAGGTAATTATGCATCAATCAAGTACAAAGTTGTCTTTACTGTAAGATGTACTAAGTTCATTACTATATTGCAATATACACAGCATATTCTGTACCTTTGTACTATTGACACGGAAATCAATTTCAAGTTCCTCTTCAGTCATCTTTATTGAGTTCAAGATGTTTACACTTGTGTATGAATCACTCGTGCCTGTCAGCTGACTACCTCTCGGACCTGTTTACACATTGCTCCACTAACAGCCTCCTTTGCTCAGCTGGCTCTGGCCTCCTGCTTGTCTTTCGTCCCCTCAGCTCCACAATCGGTGGCTGTGCTTTCAGCCGCCACACACCAAAACTCTGCCTCAAGCCCTCCACCTTGCCTCTTCCTTGCCTGTCTTCAGATTATGGTTTGCCATTGTTAACCCCTCCAAGATCTTTGAGATGTCCTCCTGACATGAAAGGTGCTATACAAATGTAATTTGTTGTTGTATCCCGCACAAAGGGTGCTATATAAATGCAAGTTATTGTTGTTGTAATCATTGTGCCAACCACATGAAAATTTAAGTCTCATTTTGCACCAATAATAAAGAAATTTACACTGGAGTGCTGGGTAAGTCAAACTACACAAACATCATAGGAGCATCAGAATAAGAGGATGCCATTCAACCCTTTCTGCTATGTTATTAGATCATGACAAATATTTTAATCAAATTTCCATGTCGTTTATCCATATCCTTTAATAACCTTATTTCTACCTGTCTGACTTTTAAACATCTGAATTCTTTCTGCCTCTACAGTCTGCAATTGAAACTGAGTTTATCTTCCATTTATAGAGTGGAAATAGTTTACCCAACTATGAAAGCAATAGGCAGACGGTTTGATGTTGAAGACGAATATGAGAGATTATTGATGGACAATCAGCCACTGCTTCCACCAAAGGGGGCATCGGAAGTGGAAATAAAAACTCTACAGGTACAGAGACATTTAGTCCTACAGATAAGATCCTAACGTTTTAAATGCTCTGGGACACTACCCTGCATGAGGGGCACTATATAAATGCAAGTTGTTGTAGATATTTTATATACTTTATATAATGCATGTGGTTTATGATCTGTTTAAGAATGTATTCATACAAAATATTATAATGAAATAAACTTTATAATACACCATGGTTTATATTTATTTCTGACCTCAGCAATGAAATTCTATTTTGGTTCAGTGCTATTTCCCTTTATGCGAAGACAAAGGTTGAACACAGAAAATGCCCAGTGTTCGGAGCTCAGCTCATAATCTCTTTTGGTCGTTGTCATAAATAACATAAGAAATATCCTCTGCACAAAAGTGCAGAAGCACTAGACTTGCATACAGAGAGGGCGCAATGACATAATGTGGAAAAGAGGAAGGTGTATAACTAAAATATGAATAGATTTCTGCCTTATTTCTGTTTTCAGTGAACCCAAAAAACTCAAATAATTAAACATGTTAAAGTAAATGATTGTCTGTTTACGTCTTTCTAGCTTCATAAAATACTTGAAAGTATGGAATGCCACATGATCTATGAACTTCAGAAGAAAGTTGCAAAGGAGATGACCCTTGTCATGTCAGAACGAGCACGGGAGGATGCAACTCTGCCAACAGGTAAAGAATTCTACAATAATTAAACAAAGGCTGTTATTTCACTACTTGTAAATAGCTAACATGCAGAAAGGTGTGAAAGTGAAGTAAAGCTCTCTGATGATCCATTCTTGTTTACAGAAGAAAATGTTAAAACTTAAGTTCTTGATTTGAACTGACTTTCATTTTAATAACCATAATCATGAAAAGCAAATTGGTGCATGGGATCCATCAATTGTGGCATTAACTTACTGAGCAAACAGTCCCCAGCTTTTTACAACTGTGCTAAAGACAGCTACAGGTGGATAATTGAAAGTTCACCAACATCAAATCTAACATCTGCTCCTTCGTTATGTAATGGCCAATACATTCAAGTTTATTTTGCTTTGTTAGTGTTAACCCAGCACTGAAACAGGCCAAAATACATAGTCACTGCATTTTATAGTAATTCCTGTGAAGCTCTTGAGATGTCCTGATGACTTAATAAGGCACTTTATCAAACGCAAAGATTATTATTATTTGGCCCAACTAGTCTGATGTTATACGCTACTTGAGCCTTCACCCATCTTAATCCTCTCTCCCTTTTTCCCTCTTATACCACTCTATTCATTTCTGTATATACTAAATTTCCTACTGAGGTCCTGACCGACTGCCTGTCCGACATCAAGTCCTGGATGAGGGCTAACTTTCTCCAACTCAACATCAGCAAGACCGAGGCCCTCCTGATTGGCTCACGCCAGCGCCTCCGCACCTCAGGCGCTGGCAGCATCAGCCTCCATGGCTGCACACTCAACCTCACTAAGTCAGTCAGGAACCTGGGTGTGTTTGACCTTGAACTGTCCTTTCTCCCCCACATCCACGCCGTGACTGGCACTGCCTACCACCACCTCCGCAACATTGTCAGAGTCCGCCACTGCCTCACCCCTCAGGCTGCCGAAACCCTCACCCACACATTCGTTACCTCAAGGCTCGATTACGGGAACTCCCTCCTCATCGGCCTTCCCAACTCTTCCCTTCACAAGCTGCAGATCATCCAAACCTCTGCAGCTCGTGTACTCTCACTCACCAGGCTCCGTGACCCCATCACTCCCACCCTCGCCCGACTCCACTGGCTCCCCATCCCCCAGAGGATCGAGTTCAAGATCCTCGTCCCCCCCCTTAAGGTCATCCATGGCCTTGCCCCCTCCTACTTCTCTGACCTACTGACTCCCTACCAAACTGCCCCTCCCTCTGTTCATCAGGCTCCAGCTTACTCCATGTCTCCCGCACGACCCGTCCTACCATCGGTGGCCGGGCTTTCAGCCTCTCTGCCCCCACACTCTGGAACTCCATCCCACGGTCCCTTCACCTTGCTTCCTCCCTTGCATCCTTCAAGGCCGGTCTCAAGACCCTTCTCTTCGACCGTGCTTTTGGTCTCCCTCCCACCTCTCTGCCTTCCCTCACCCCCCCACCACCCCTCCCCCATGCTCGGGCCCCGACAACTGACTGTTCAGCGCTTTGGGATGTCCTCCCGATGTGAAAGACGCTCTATAAATGTAATTTTGTGTTTGTTGTTGTTGTAAATGTATTGATGCTTTTGTCTTACATTAATTAATCAATCAATTAGATTAAAACTGTTCGCATTTCAATTTAAAAACATAGTAGTGATTTGCACACGGTAATGAAAGTGAAGGTTGGAGAAATACCTGAAAATCCTGAGTTTTGTTTGCAAAGCTTTATTTCAAGCTCTGGATTGTGCTATCAGAGGGATCTATGATTTTGCACCCTGCATGCTCTTGTGAAGCTTTATCAGGAGAGCATCTTCACTGGTTCACCCAACATCTTTTCTGTGCTGGGTGACAATTCATTGCCACTAGGGGTTAAGAATACCATACTCACCTGAGAAGCTTCAACTGATCCAGAACTCTGCAACTGAGTTCTCCTGCTAACCTCGCCAAGCTCCATTGACCTCCCTCAGAGGAACGATTTTAAGGTTCTTGTTCTGGTCTTCAAATCCATCCACAGTCTCATTCCCACCCAACCTATGGCATGTTCTCCAGCTCTACATTCCAGTTTGTATCCTGGTTTTGCTGACTCTAGTTCAATGCTTCCAATGTCCTCTGCTCCAATATCAGTAGCTTTAAGTCACCATTACTCTGTCCTCTGGCCCCTTTTCTAAGATTACTTTACTTTGTTACCTCTCTGCAGACCTTCAAACATTTCCAAAAAAGACTGCATTTGCTTAATCTCTTTAAATTAATTTAATCTCCTTAATCTTTTGTTTGTGGGACCCTGCTGTGCGCAATTGGCTGCCGCATTTCACCCACAAAATACACAGTCAATCCACTTTGCAGCATATTCTGTGAAGCGCTTTGCAACGTGTCAATGATGTAATAAGGCACTGTAACAAATGGAAAGATTATTATTATTAAATCTCTTCCCTGTTCTTGCTTTGATGCTCATGTGGTCTGAGATGCTACCCCACATGAAGGGCGCCATATAAATGCAAGTTGTTGTTGTTGTCCACCATTACATTTGTCAAGCTCTCTGAGACATTCTTTTATGGAAAAGCCACTACAGTATATAATGAAGTTGATGTTGAGCACAGCAACACTGCGGTGTGCAGTGACTGTCCGCTTCAGTTCTTAATTGTTAGTTTCTCTTCCTGTTGCCTGTTAGTGGTACATTGCAAGAATGAAAAGTCCAGAAAACCACATCTGCTGACACCTTCATAAAACTGCAGCCTGACAATTTAAAATTCACAAATTCTCTTTCCTACAGATCTGTGGAAACGGTCAGTCATGAAGGAATGTTTTTCAGTGGCCAGACCTCAAATTGTTGAAAATTTTGTGCAAAAACTCATGGAACATTCCCAAGAGAGCCATAAAGAGGTGAGGAGCCAGGTTAATTTGCAACCATTTCAAACTTTACTAACAGAGATACGCATTTGTGGTTAGAAAAAAAATTCTGCAGTGGTTTTAAAGTTAAGAGGAAGTAGCAAAAGGTGTCACAGTTGAGTTGGCTGTAAGATATTTTCACTGAATAACAGGGTTTACAAAGATTTAACAATAGAGTTACACAATGTGCTGTAGACTTCAGAGATGTGGAATATATTGTAAAAGACACATTTAATATAAAAATGTTCTCAATTCACAAGAATGAGATACCTATAGGGAGAGGCAGAGATAGATAATGCTCTTATCACATCTTTGTGATCTTTTGTAAACTTACAACTTACTATGCTGTACATTGGAACATGGGTAAAAAAAATTGTGATTTACTCCAGTGTCTAGAATACATTTAACTGCTTTTCTTGTATATGCTTTCCCCCACAATTCACCATTCCAACATATACTTCAGTCATCCAATTCCTTCTTGAAGTTTCCAACAATATGTGCCTTTCTCTTTTCGCCTTCTGAGGTTGAGAATGTGGACTTTATGACTATATCAAATATATTAATGGAGTCCATCTTGTGTATAACCTTTAGGAAAAAGAGGGGCTGAAATTCTGGGACTTTGTAATTTTTTTTAAAACAATGAATTGCATGAATATTCTACAGAGCTGACTTTTAAAGCTTTGTGGCATAAAACCTAGAGAACGTTGTCAGAAAACAGGCAGGTGGCAGGCCAGTTGTAAATGTTTTTAGTTAGACTAGTTAAGTGTCTTAACAAGCAGTTAAATGAAATAAAAAGAGCACTTGAACACTCTATTACATACCTCCCACCATCCTTTCCCCCTAGGTAAATATAAATTAGCACAAGTGCCAGAGTTTACATAAAACTTTAAATGAAACACATAGCTTTAAATTCACAAAACTGTAAATCTAGCTTTTTTTTGCAGAATTGAGTTGGTAGTTTATATGAGTTATAGTGAGGAGGGAACTTATTTACTTTGAGGTATATAATTAGCTTGGAATAGTTTTGCAAACCAGCACCTCAATGGGCAAGACTAATTGGCTAGGGTTTACAGGTGATATAAACGTACAAGAACATTTATTATCCTTTAATAGATCTGTGCAGATCAATGTTGTCATTGCCTGAATGTGAGAAGGGGCTGACAGGAGCCAAGTTGACATTTAGCTGACAAGTTAGAACCGCATAATAATGTCACAGTAAATTGTGCATGATCTACACAATGAGTAGAAAAAAACACTGGAAAATAGCAGTCAAATACCATGTTACACCGGAAAAGTGGAACTTAAAGTGCATCTGCTTCAGAGAAATCGATGTGCATCTCACTGACCCACAGAAACCACAAAGGCTCTGAGATACAAAGGCTCTCATCTGAACCGCATTCTCATCAAATATAATCATTACATTTTATAGAAACTTTGAGAAGTGCTTTGAGACATGATAAGGCTTGATATCAACTTCAAGGATTATTATGATTTGTGCCCTCTCCAATGCAGAATGACCCTAATGTAGTATAGAAATTGGAGGCTTTGATCTAATTAGTTGATCAGATTTGTAGAGGTTATCTGATGGATTGTTTGGATGTATTTGTAGTTTTCTAGCCAGATTTGTGACCCTGACTACATGATGGTCTGGTGGGGGTGATAGACCATGGTGGAGGACTTTATATTTTGGAAGCAAAATTAATCCGAGGTAGGAAGAGAATTTTATGTTTTGGAAGCAAAATTAATCCGGACACGTTTGTAGAATTTATGGTTATTAGTTTTTGGAAACGCATTCAACATCATAAGATAATTGTGTATGACACCTGGAGTCTTTATGAAGTTCTGAAAATGTGCATTTCAAAGATTTTCTAAAGGGCTAGGAGAATGAGTTGGAGGTAGTTAAGCAGGTGTTTTCTACAAAACAAATCAGTCCATTTGTATGCTGTTAGATAACCGGCAAGAAGGTGTGTAACCTCTCTGATCTTGCTCTGTATCAAGCAGCAAGAAACTGTCAAACCCTGACCAAATAAAGATGGACTTTCCTAGAAAATTGAAAACATAAATTACCAAGGATGGACTTTTCAATTAACTACTTATTATTTTGTCCGCTGTGCATGGATACCCCTGTGGTGAATTTCATAGTAACTAAACGATTGTTCTGTAAACCACAATCTTGTTGTGAGTGGGTAATTGTTAGCTCTCATGTACATCTAAAGCACACAGCTGTGTGAGGGCAGAGTATAGAGAGGATGTAGCTTTCACAATGAAGAAGAGATCGGTCTGGATGTAGGGACACCTCTTAAGATAACAGTGTAACAGCAATATGTAACCTGTAAAATGGAAACTATTTAAAAGTGAATTTTCTGAATGTGCCCAACCTTGCTGACAGTTTGTAGTATAAGAAGGGAAACAAACCACAGCTCACAATCAACCCAGACCCATTCCAGTGCCTTTTATCCTGTGATGATAATCCCCAACACAGACAGAGTAGGGTTTTCTTCCAGCCTTGTTTGGTTGGGACACCATAATGAATCAGCAACTATAGTAATGTGCATTCAAACACTATAGAATGTGGTCCATAATGATCCCTTCTCCTTCTCTGATGATGATAATCCTTATATTTGATGTAGTGGAGTCGGGTGTTCTAGCCACTAAATTACAGGATTTGAAGTGATTAGAGCACTCGCCGCGCAAGCGAGAGGACCTGGGTTTCAATTCCCAGCAAGGCAAAACGTTTGGCAAGTTTTACTCCACACGCCTCTGTTTACTTGGCATTAAGTAGGAACCTGGTTGTTAGTCGATTGGCGAATTGCTTTTCCGGGGGTAATAATCCCTTCTAAAAAGAAAACATTAAAATAAAAAATGGTCACTTAATTCACGACTGTTTGTGGGACACTGCTATGTACAATTGGCTGCTGCATTTTGCCCACAAAATATTCTGTGAAGTGCTTTGAGACGTCTCAAAGACGTGATAAGACGCTATATCAAATAAAAGGATTAGTATTATTATAGTGCCTTTTCAAGTTAGGAAGACGGCTCAAAGCATTGAGTGGAGTGGAGTGGAGTCCTGTAGCTCAGTGGTTAGAGCACTCGCTTTGCAAGCGAGAGACCTGAGTTCAATTCCAATTTTCAATCTACGACTGTTTGTGGGACATTGTTGTGCGCAATTGGCTGCCGCGTTCGCCCACAAATATACAGTCAATTCACTTTACAGTGTGTTCTGTGAAGCGCTTTGGGACGTCCTCCCGACGTGAAAAGCGCTATATCAAATGCAAGGATTATTATTATTATTATTTCTCAGAATTAACTGAAAAGTATAGTGACTGTGCATTTTGTAGACTAACACTACAGTCAGAGCAATATTGCGCAAACCAATAAGAAGTCGATGACCAATAATTTTCAGGAGATTGTTCAATCGCAGGATATGGCCTGCGATTGAAGGGCGGTAAATTCAGAACGAACCTACTCAAACACTATTTCAATGAGCGAACAGGCTCCATAGGGATAGGTTGAAGTAGGAAATGATTCTTTCAAACACAGATTAGATAGTTTTCTCTTAGGAAATAACATATTGATAAAGTACGTAGGTAGTTTGGGACATGTGTGCATGCGACCCCCAGGAAGGTGGAAGGCGATCTAGATGGACCTTGGTCTTTTTTCGTCTAGCATTTCTTATGTTCTTATTGTCGTCCAGGACATCGAGAGGAACTCCCTTCTCTTTCCAAACAGTGTCATGGAACCTTTAATGTCCATCTGAATAGACAGATGGGATCTTGGTTTAATGTCTCACCCAAAAGACAGCACTTCCAACTGTGCAGCCCGACCCCAACAAGAAATAGGAATGTCAGCCAATTTGAGTTTATATGAGTTCAAAGTCTCAACGTGCAGTTTGAACCCATAACCTTCTGATTTAGAGGAGATAGTGTTACCAACTGAGCCAGGCTGACAATAAAGCTGATTCTGCACCAGGAGCACTGTACTGGGTGTTGTTTGATTTAGTCTCCATTTCTTACCTGCTGAATTAGTGAATAAAAGCATCAACATTACTGTTTTCCTTCAACCTCAAAAGTATTCATAGTAACCAGGAAAAGCTTGGGCAACTTCCCCAGCCAGACTGGGATAACAATCTTGAAACAAAGAGCCAACAACACATTAAAAACATCTCCTGAATCCTTTATCACATACTTGTCACCACTCTTGCCCACACATTATTTAAAACTCAATGCCAGATATAACATACAGTGACTGTGTGGTGCAATGTGTGAAGGTGTAATCTGTGTTTGTGTGTGTAATCCTAACCTACCGTGGCACACAATTACTATTAAAACAGTTAAAAAAACTAAATATTTAAGAACCATTGAAAACATGTTCTTTGTTATTTTCTCCTAGAAATTTTTTGGTTAAAGTTAGTCTATGTTGTAACCTGGAAGCCAAAGATCATAAAGAATCACTCCTGTGTTGGATATGCAAAGTTCTGTAAATTGAAATGTTGAATGCTATATAATGACAGAGAGAGATTTTGTTCCACCATTACTGGCTATTTCTATTTTATTGGAGCAAACTGGTACAATCCGAATCCCACGCTCTTTAGTTCACTCTGTTTGGAAGCTGCTGAGTGAATGTGGTGCTTTCTTTGGCTCAGATTAGACATTTAATGTTTACAATTTGTACTGTATTCAGTCACAAGATCGCCTCAATCTCTTACAGTGCAGCAACAAGAGTCTCAGAGTTGTCCTCCAAAATGCATCAAGTTATAAGTAAAACTAAAAAATAAGAAAAGTTGATGTCATATGCGAAAGGGGTTGTGATTTTTTGGATCATTTTCCTTTTTGGAGGGTGGGGCAAAGAAAGCTCTTGTTTGGAATAAATCAAACAATGTTTCTATTCTCCAACAAAAATGTTATGTTTGTGACAGATCATTTTCAATAAAGATCATTTAAGAGACTGCCTTACGAATCTGGAGGGTGAAGTCATGGCAAGGGAACGCAGTAACTTTGAGACGTATTCCATGTGTTATGAAAATATCCTTCGTCAGGAGCATCAGCTGCTTTACCAAAAGGAACAGGTGAGGCACAGCACAACAGAATGGCTGTTAACACTGTGTAACACCTTGACCAATGCTTGACAATGTCTCTATTCCCTTCCTTTAAGGAATACAACAATGTGAGGTGATAGAAGGATGTTGTGGTGGGAAAGAAAGCGGGTGAGACAGAGTGGCAGAGGAAGGTAGTTCCAGGGGTTAGGGACATAGAAAATGAAGGCTCAGCCACTGATTGTGGTGGTGTGGAGGGTGGGAGTTGTAAGATAGGGTAGGAGGGGGACATGGAAGAGTAGGGTAGGAGAAGATTGGAGAGATAAGGAGGTGGTGCTAGGGAGTGGATGGATCTGAAATAGAGGACAAGATCGACCTTGAAATCGATCAGCAGGGAGAATGGCAATGGTGATGAGCTTGCAAAGTTTAGTGCAGATAAAGATGGTGGAGTTTTATATACGTTGCAGCTTGTGAATGTTGGAGCTATTGACTATTTGAAGTAGAATTTCAGCACTTTGTTTTTATTTCAGATTCGCTGCATTACTCTATCTTTTATTTCCAGTTTTGTGCAAAACACTTGACCAGACTTGTAAAGAAAAACTTGTGCAATAACAACAACTTGCATTTATATTGTGCCCATGCAGGTAGCATCTTGGAGCACTTAAATATGATAAGAGTTCCATATCACTAATGGCTTTTGTGACTACCTGCTCCTAATTGATACCTTGTTATATCATGCTCAAAAACGTGTGAGGATAGGATCAGGTTCGGTTGTGAACTGCAAGTTTTGCACACCCTAAGGGAAATCATTATATACACTCGCATATGGAGACAGGCCACCTGTGCCTGGTATTAAAACGCCTTGACAGCACCTGTGCACTGTAACCAAGCATGAACTACAACTTTCAGAGAGGAGGGGAGGAAGAGGTGATGATGACTAGTTGATGGGATTGGAGGGCTCAAATGTAAATCAGAAGCGGTTCTGAGCAGCTCCGATGCTGCCTACAAGTGGGAAAATTGGTTATTGTTTCCCCACTTCATTGTTGTTTGGCTTTGAGTGCTATTTGGTGATGCATGATTCATTCTCCTGTGAAAGTGAGACTGTGTGGACATCAGGTGCTTTTGAAAGGGAAAAAGAGGAAGAAATGTAATTTTTTAAAAATAATTCCCCAAAATATTTTGGAGATGCACATGTTAACATTGTCCAATGTAATTTTTTAAAAAAGGAAACCAAGAGGATGCAGCACTCTTCAACACCATCTGGAGGTGCTGACTGCCAAGTAAGGAGTAAGGTCTTTATAAATCCTTTTATTTGCAGCTGTAGAGTAAATCGAATATTAATGTTTGCAGAGACAAGGGTGTTATTATTTTCAATTAAACAGTGTAATTTAAGTGCTAAAGTTTTAAGTTTCAGGATATTTGCTTGTTTAAGTGAAATTAATTAAGTCGTTTGAACTTATAAAAACATGTGACCTGCAGAAGCCTCTAATATGTTTAAAACTAATGCTTGTCAGAGTAAAGCCTCATGCAAGGCCCAACTGCTTCCATGAGGTTTTAACTGAGACCAGAGACAAACTCTATCATTGAAGCAGCTTTGTATTAATTGAGTTTAATATAATGAAGTTTATAATGGCACAGAGTAGATGAATGCAATAGAGGTGATTAGGAAATTACGTAGTGACATGACATGAAGCAGTACAACACTGGAGTTTATCTCAGTCAAACTTCCTTATACTCAATTAATACAAAGCTGCCCCTATGATAGTTTGGTTCTGGTCTCAGTTAAAACCTCACAGAAGCAGTTGGGCTTTGCATGAGGCCTTACTCTGACGAGCATTAGCTTTAAATAGATTAAAGGCTCCTACAGCACTGTTAGTGATGAATATCAGCCGATTTAAAGTGACGTTGCAAACAGTTGTGCATTATATAAGCAGTGTTTCTTGGAACAAATATCCATGTGCAGCCATCAGCCAAAACAGGAGTAGGAGAAGCTTTTCATTTAGGAGTTAATGGTGAAAGAGTCCTGGTTGGAGAAGACTTCTAACATCAATAAGACATATTCTAAGGTGACAAGTCAATGCAGCTCTGATTTGTTGCATTTTCAGAAGTGGTGTCCTGTGGATGAGACATTAAGCTGAGGTCCCGTCTGCCTGTTTGGGTGGACGTTAAAGATCCCATGGCACTACAATATTTGAAAAGAGATGGGAGTTTCTGTCCTGGCCAATGATTTCCCAAGTAAAATAGGTCTCCCACTCCATGCCTGTTCGTGGGACAGTACTGTGCTCACACTGGCTGCTGCTATTCGCCCACAAAATACACGGTCAATCCACATTATAGTATATCCCATGACATGATAAGGTTCAATATCAAATGCAGGGGTTATTACTATTATTTACCCCTGATAAGAACTGCTTAGCCTGGCCTATGAACCCAGCATTGCCTCGACTGGCACTTTAGAATGGACTTGTTGTCTACTTACTGTAACTCCACATCTGATTTCGGGACATAAAGCTATTTGAGACATCCTCTTGATGTGAAAGACACAACACAAATATAAATTGCATTGTAAAGTTGCTAAAAATGAACTTAGCTGTTGGACCATGGAAGGCAATTCAAGTGATTCCTTTTGTGAAAAAGCTTCAGTTTAAATATGTGACATTTTTAGCTCCATTAAAGTTGGACAGTGAAGCACTGATTTAGTACTGTTCTGGGAGAAAATCATGCTTCCTTTTAACATTGCTGTACAGCTGATGTCTGGCAGGTGTGGATGTTGCTAAAGTTGAAAATAAGCAATGTTTGCTGAAGTTCTTTTGTCTGTTAGTTAGCAGATCTCAGTCACGAGATGATTATAGAAATCACAGCTCTGCGAGCGAAGCTGACCAGCCTGGAGGAAGAAAGTGCACGGCTGAAGAAGGAAATTAGGAAGGAAATGAATCAGGAGTACGATGCTTTGGTCAGACATCTATTTGCATCCTGCTTTGCACTAAAGGTGTGTATTTGATGCCAAATTTAAATATATCAGCAGTGAAGGGTATGAAATACATCACCGAATCAGCAAACAATACGGGTTACAAGTCTGAGATTAGTAACAGTGAAACAAATGATCAAAATGATCAGCTCCAGATGGTTGAATGAAAAGCACGTTTAGAAGCTTGCAAGTTATCTTGTTATTTGCCTCAAGAATATTGTTTAAAAAAATAAGATTGTGCAGAATTTTTAAAAATTCAGTCTTGCTTTGGAAGCCAGTTTTCCATGGTTCTTTTTTGCACAGACTTTAAATTTAAGACAGTGGCACTGTCTTAGGGCTAGTAACATGAGGATTTGGGGAGTTCTCAAGCCTGATGTTCTACCTAGGCTTATCCTGTAAGAACATTTTGTCTTAAATTTTAGGATTACACAGAATTATGGAAACATCTTAAATTCAGCCTTACTTTATAAGATGGGTTTCAAAAACAAACACTTGCATTTATATAGCGCACTTCACGTGGTGTTGAGTCTCAGAGCATTTAACAGTGGCGGAGCCTGTTGCCGAGAGGGGGGAAGGTGACCAAATGCACGAAGAGTAAGATCTTCAGATGTGATCTGAAGACTGGGGAAATGGACATTTTGAAGGGCAGGTTGGAAGTGGAAGGTGATAGGAGGGTTGAGTTGTGCTTTGTGGAGGAAAGGCAACTGTGGAGTTTGGGTGAGGAAGAGAGTTAGGAAGTACGTGAATGAGGGAAGGGGGTTGGGAGGCCAGCTTACAGAGAGACTGAGGAATGGGATGCGGCAGTCGGGTGACTGCTCCAGAACAACTATTGACAAGTGCCATGGTGAGCACAGCAGAGTATTCCCAGGCTGGAGCAGAGAGAGACTGTGGAAGGGTTCAAGTGACAGAAGGTGAGCAGGGCAGTAAGAGGGAAGAACTGAATGCCAGTAGCGAAGAGTGGGGAGTAGAAGCGGGCATTTTGGGAGGGGGCAACTCAGGTCGGCTACTAATACGCCCACACTGAGACCGGAAACAAAGGGATAATCGGGGCACAGTCAGCCTGTAGGGGGAATGGACAGGAGGCTAGAGACAGCTCGGAGGGGAGAAAGGGGGAACGATACATATAACTTTATTTATTAGGTTAGATAAGAGCCCAACCTAATAAATAGTTTAGTGATGGTTTGAAAGAGAAAGAAGAATTGCAGTTATTAAAAAAACAGTTTCCAGAATTTTGTACAATTCAGCATGATATTAACTTTTAAGTCAAAATGGTCTTTACAGGCTGAGACTAGATGAAATTTCAGGCCTCTTATTTCTACATTCTGATGATGTTCATCGGAGATCAAAATGTAGAGGGAGCCACAATTGAGGGATTGTCATGATTTGTTAAAGACAAAAGGAATGTTTTCCTTTTGTCTTTGACAAATCATGAGTCATTATTTGTTTTTTTTCCATGCAATGAAATGCTAGTTGGAATATAATATATCCCAATACATTTCCCCAGTAATATTATGATTGCCAACCTTTTTTGGCTGCAAATCCATGAGAAAGTGTTAGGTGGTTAGCAGAATCTGTCTTGGAAGAGTATTCTTTGCATCATTTTCAATTCCACTTGTAATTGTTGCCACTGCCAGTTCGCACCCCTTGCACTGTTCCTGATGTTTTGCTTATCAATATTGTTATAACAGTCACAGTAGAGAAAGGTTTCATGAACACTTGATCAAATTCACAGAAAAATGGTCAATCTTTTTTTCCATAACTTTTTTTTGGTCACCGGAAATTAAACCCCTTGCTGTGCTCCAGAGTCCCCAGTGCCATTCTCTGAGAAACCCACAAAAACAGAGGATATGAAACTACAGTATTCGCAAACCACAAATTGCTGGTCTAATCACTGCTGCTCTGGTTTGTGATGTTGGAAAGTAAAACTTTGGCCTCAAAACAGCATTTGCCATTCGTCAGGTTTGTTCTTTTTAATTAGCAAATTTACTGTGAACTTGGTAAAAATTGTATCATTTCAATCACAAACCAGGAGTCAAACTTTAATGGACTGAAGTCTGGTTTGTGAACGATACATATTCAACTTCATCAAGCTTCCACTTGCCAGTTTTTGAATGACACTCCCTCCTAGCGGCCTGGAAAACACAGGCATCGGAGTTGGCAGTGGCTTTAGGGACTCAAGGGTGTGGTTTGAGAAACAGCTGGAAATTAAGAAGCTAAATTCATGTATCATTGCTGTATGAAGACATCTTAAAACAGAGTGGAAGTGTGTATCATGTGTCAGCACCACCCAGATCTCGCTGTATAATTCTGTTTTATAATCCAGAACAATTATCTTGGTATCCATCCTTGTCAATCATCTGACTGAGTGTTTTGTGTTGAAAGAATTTGCATTTTTACATTTATTACCCGAATCATCTAAAAATGCTTCATAGGTAATCACTGCCAAGTACATTGACCGTTTTTGTTGACACTGTATGTGGCAGCTATTTATCCTACAAACACATATGAGGTAAATAAATGACCAAATTATTCTGATGAAGCAAGAGGCCTTGAGGCTGGGGAAATGTACAAAAGCAGCTTAACTGGTTCCCACACAGAGAAACTTAGCTTGTTTAATTAATACAACATTGTTAGCAATGTGCTTTCCTTTCCTGCCTCTCTACCTCCATCTATTGCCCCTCTCTCGCCAGCCTCCACCAGCTCCTAGTACCTCAGCATACCCATTTTAAGATCTTCATCCTATACCTAAAATACTTAAATTATTTTGTTTTTTGCTAGAATTGCAATTTCTTCCAAACCTATTCGCTGGCCTGTGCCTTCTGGTCTTTCAACTCATCTACTGCTTGTCCGTCACGCTCCTTCCCACAAGGGGAGAACAAGTTTGCAGGGCTATGGGGAGAGAGCGGGGCAGTGGGATTGATTTGGATAGCTCTTTTCGAACAGCCAGCACAGACACAATGGGCAGAATGGCCTCCTTCTGAGCTATATAATTCTATTTTCTATGAAGTCTTCAACCACTATGATTCAACGCTTTCCCTAAATCCCTTTGCTTTGTGCCTTCTTGCCCTGACTTCAAATTCCTCTAAAACATTTCTTTGATTATGCCTCGAGTCAAGACCGAGGCTCTCCTGATTGGCTCCCGTCAGCGCCTCCTCACCTCAGGCGCTGACAGCATCACCATCCATGGTCGCACACTCCACCGTACTAAGTCAGTCCGGAATCTTGGCGTCCTGTTTGACCCTCAACTATCCTTTCTACCCCACATCTGCGCCATGACCCGCTCTGCCTTCCCCCAGTTCTGCAACATCCCCCGGCTCCTCCACTCTCTCGCACTGCAGGCCGTTGAAACCGTCATACATGCTTTCACTACATCGAGGCTTGACTATGCAAACTCACTGCTTGTCGGCCTCCCCAACTCCTCCCTCCACAGGCTACAGATCATCCAGAACTCTGCAGTGCGTGTCCTCTCTCGCACCAGGCTCCGTGACCCTATCACCCCGATCCTTGCCCACCACTGGCTTCCTGTCACACAGAGGATACAATTCACAATCCTGGTCCTCACCTTCAAAGCCCTCCACGGTCTTGCTCCCCCTACCTCTGCAACCTCCTAACCCCCTACCATCCTACTTGCTCCCTCCGCTCAGAGGGCTCCAGCCTGCTTCATGTCCTCCGCCTTCCTTGCTCCACTATTGGCAGGCAGGCCTTCCGCCACTCTGCCCCCACCCACTGGAACTCCATCCTGCAGTCCCTCTGCCTCGCCCCCTCCCTTGCCACCTTCAAGACCCATCTCAAGACTCTCCTCTTCGACCGTGCTTACGATCTCCCTGCTTTTTCCCCCCCGTGCCCTCCATCCTCCCCAACCCCGACCCTCAGCTCGGGTCCATAACTCTGTCTGTCTAGCGCCTTGGGACGTCCTCCTGATGTGAAAGACGCTTTACTAATGCTTTACTAAGGATGGTAGGAGGTTGCAGAGGTAGGGGGAGCAAGACCGTGGTGAGCTTTGAAGGCGAGGACCAGGATTGTGAACTGTATTCTCTGTGTGACGGGAAGCCAGTGTAGTTGGGCAAGGATGGGGATGATAGGGTCACGGAGCCTGGTGCGGGAGAGGACACGCACTGCAGGTCCTACCTCTCCCACCGTCTTCATTTTGTTTCCACAAATGGCTTTTCCTCCAGCCCCCACACTGTCTCGTGCAGTGTTCCTCAGGGCTCTGTCCTCGGTCCCCTCTTCTTCACCCTCTATATGCTCCCCCTCGGTGACATCATCCGCAGACATGGGGTTAACTTAACTTGACACCCAACTCTACCTTTCCTCCTCTACCCTCAACTCCACGACCACCGATGCCCTGACAGCCGCCTGTCTGACATCGAGTCCTGGATGAGAGACAACTTTCTTCGGCTCAACGTGCGCAACGTGTGATTGGCTCACGTCAGCGCCTCCGCACCTCAGGCGCTGACAGCATCAGCATCCAAGGCTGCACTCTCCACCTCTCAAAGCCAATCAGGAACCTCGGTATTCTATTCGACCCTGAGCTGTCCTTTCTTCCCCATATCCGCACCACAACTGGCACCGCCGTCCATCACCTCCGGAACATCGCCAGACTACGGCACTACCTCACCCCTCACGCTGCTGAAACACTGGTCCACGCCTTTATCACCTCAAGGCTGGACTATGGGAACTCTCTCCTCGCCAGTCATTCAGAACTCTGCAGCTCGTGTACTGTCCCGCACCAGGCTTCGCAACCACATCCCTCTCACCCTCGCTCGCCTCCACTGGCTCCCCATCCCCCAGAGGATCGAAATCAAGATCCTCATCCTCACCTACAAGGCCATTCATGGCCTTGCTCCCTCCTACTTCTCCGACCTACTATCCCCCTACTTACCTGCCCATACCCTCCGTTCCTCTGGCTTCGGTCTGCTCCACATCCACTGCCCCAACCGCCCTACCATCGGTGGCCGGACCTTCAGCCTCTCAGCCACTAGGCTCTGGAACTCCATCCCGAGTGCCTTCGCCGCTTCCTCCCTTTCCTCCTTCAAGGCCGGTCTCAAGACCTTTCTCTTCATCCGTGCCTTCAGCTCCCCTCTTGACTCTCTACCCCCTCCTCACTCCCACCCTTCCCTCCCCTCCCCCTGACCATTTCCCCCCTGCTCGGGTCCCGACCCAACTGTCCAGCGCCTTGGGACGTCCTCCCGATTTGAAAGGCGCTCTATAAATGAAATCTTGTTGTTGTCGTTGTTGTAATAGGAACATAGGAATTAGGAGCAGGAGTAGGCCATTCGGCCCCTCGAGCCTGCCCTGCCATTCAATAAGATCATGGCTGATCTTTTAAAATAACTCCATCTGCCCATCTTATCCCCATATCCCTTAATCCCTCTATGTTTTAGAAATCTATCAATCTCAGTCTTGAATATGTTCAAGGACTGAGCATCTACAGCCTTCTGGGGTAGAGAATTCCATAAATTCGCTACTCTCTGAGTGAAGAAGTGTTTCTTCAACTCTGTTCGAAAAGGCTGACCCTTAACCTTAAGACTGTGACCCCTAGTTATAGATTCTCCTACCAGGGGAAATAGTCTTGCACTGTCTACTCTGTCAAGCCCCATAAGAATCTTATATGTTTCTATAAGATCACCCCTAATTCTTCAATATTCTAGAGAATATAGGCCTAGTTTACTCAACATATACTCCTAGGTCAACCCCCTCATCCCAGGAACCAACCTAGTGAATCTACGCTGGACCCCCTCTAAGGCAAGTATGTCCTTTCTTAAATAAGGAGACCAAAACTGTACACAGTATTCTAGGTGCAGTCTCACCAAGGCCTGATACAGTTGCAGCAAGACTTCCCTATTCTTGTACTCTAACCCTTTTCCAATAAACGCCAACATGCCATTAGCCTTCCTAGTTGCTTGCTGTATCTGCATACTAACTTTCTGTGACTAGTATACAAGGACACCCAAATCCCTCTGAACACTGACACTATCTAGTCTCTCCCCCACTAGAAGATAATCTGCTTTTCTGTTTTTACTACCTAGATAAATAACTTCACACTTCCCCACATTATATTCCATCTGCCACCTTCTTGCCCACTCACCTAGACTATCTATATCCCTTTGCAATGTTTTTGTGTCATCCTCAGAGCTTACTTTTCCATCTATCTTAGTATCATCTGTGAATTTAGATATTTTAAGTTCTATGTCCTCGTCTAGATCATTCGTATAGATTATAAGTAGTTGAGGCCCAAGCACTGATCCTTGTGACACTCCACTAGTCACACCTTGCCAATCTGAGAAGGACTTGTTTATCTCTACTCTCTGTTTTCTTCCCGTTAGCCACTCTTTGATTCATGCTAATATATTGCCTTTAATTCCATGGGCCCTAATCTTGTGTAGTAGCCTTTTATGTGGTACTTTGTTGAATGCCTTCTGAAAATCTAAATACACTGCATCTACTGTTTCCCCCCTATCTAACCTGCTGGTTACATCCTCAAAAAACTCTAAAAGATTTGTTAAGCATGACTTTCCTTTTTTAAAGCCATGTTGACTCTGCCTAATCACGTTATGGTCTTCTAAGTACCCAACGACGACGTCCCTAATTAAGGAGTCTAGAATTTTCCCTACCACCGATGTCAGAATAACTGGTCTCTAGTTCTCCATCTTCTCTCTCCCACCCTTCCTAAATAGTGGTGTGACGTTTGCGATCTTCCAATCAATGGGAACCGTTCCAGGGAATTTTGGAAGATCAAAAGCAAAGCATCCACTATTGTCAGCAGCCGCCTTTTTTAAAACCCTAGGATGCAGGCCATCAGGTCCAGGGGATTTATCGTTTTTCAATCCCAACAGTTTCCCTAGTACTAATTCTTTACTGATGTTAATTTCCCTAAGTTGCTCACTAACATTAGCTTCTTGGTTCCCCTCTATTTTTGGTAAGTTTTCAGTGTCTTCTAATGTGAAGACAGAAGCAAAGTATTTGTTTAAATATCTTTATCTCCCATTATAATTTCTCCTGTTTCTGTCTGTAATGGACCCACATTCACTTTGATAGTGTTGAGTCGACCCCCTCAAATTCTCCCTCGTTTTCTTCCTGTTCTTCCTGTTCAGTGATCCTAGCTGTTTTAATGAAACACTTTGAGATATTCTACTTGAAACGTGCTATATAAGTACTAATTATTACTATCATTAGATATCTGTGACACTTTATTTTGAAGACATACATGTTTAATTAAGCTTGATCAATATTTTGTATTATGTTCATCCACTGTTTGCCACATTGTATGACAGGTGAATCTGGACAAATACCACATCAACATGAACAAAACTGTCTACGAGCTGATCGGTGACGTGAGAAGGGAGGCAGTGGAAAACATAATTACCCTCAAGAAGAAGGTTGGCTCTACAAAAGAAGATGATACATTAAAAGGGAACCTGGCAAGAGTAAGCTGGTCTATTACCTCATCTCTCATTGGAGAGGAGACGTAGCTTCAGAAAGCTGTGTTGGGATTCATAGGGCACAGGTCAGCGGGTGAGAGCAATGGTTTTATCAGATCCTGGATGATGGGTCAGGATGAAGGGAGGGTTAATCATCAAATGCTTTATCTTTGTCTCCGTTATTCTGCTTGTTGTAATGTCACAAGGGTCCTAAGGATCAAATACCTGCATTTGTTATTGTAATAATACTTACATTTCATATAGTGCCTTACATGTCAGAAGTCTCAACAACAACTTGCACTTATATAGTGCCCTCCACGCAGAGTAACGTCTCAGAGCGCTGAACAGTGGTGGAGCCTGACTCCAAGCCGATGGGTGGGGAAATGGCGGTAAGCAGTCACAGAGGAAGGTTTTCAGGTGGCATTTGAAAAACGGGGGTGAGGGGGCAAGGTGGAGGGATCAAGGGAGAGTGTTCCAGAGTTTCAGAGCGTAGTGGCTGAAAATGCAACCTCCGATGGTTGGGTGCGAGGGATGAGCGCATGCACAAGGGTTTCGGCTTCATTTGGGGTAAGGTACAATCGGAGGCAGACAATGTGGCGGAGGTGGAAGAAGGCAGTCCTGGTCAAGGACTGGATGTGGGGCAGAAAGGATAGTTGGGCTTTGAAGTGGATGTCTAGATTGTGCACTGGTTTGGTGAGTGTGAGGGAGAGCCCAGGGAGATTGAGGAGTTCAGATCTGCAGGAGTGAAGATATTGACAGGAGCCAAGAAGTATGGCTTCAGTCTTGTCCACATTCAGCCGCAGGAAGTCTGCAGTCATCCAGGCCCTGATATCAAAGCCATTCACAGAATATACTGTAAAGCGTAGCGAGCACCTTATTACTTCATCTGGACATCTCAAAGTGCTTCAAAAAGTTTTCAATGTGCTGTTCAGTGACTGTATTACAAAGTAAACAAAAAAAATCTTTAATTACCCAAGCCTACAAGCTATTAGCAGCCATGAGTAATTCTTCAGTGGGGGTGGTGGGATGCTCTATCGCAGTCTCGGTAGTCCAGTTCCTGAGCCAGGCAGGTCTGCAGTACTCCAGGGCACTTCTAATGACAGCACAGACAGCCTGGCTCATCAGCAGGACTTGGAAGGGCAGACCAGTCACTGGGGACAGGGAGTCATCCCACTCAGCTCCTGTTAACCTGGCAAGCCAAAGCCCTGATGGGTAGGGTGGTCCCAGCTGGACAATAAGCGGGAAAGCTTGCTAGACAGCGCTATCAGTGGCAAGCTATGCAGTTTTAGCTGGTTAAACTTCAGCAGTACCCTAACGCACACACTAGGGTTCCCAAGCCTTGGATCCTGCCAACCTGTGTCTAATACTTTCCAGAATTAGGTAAGCAGAATGCATCCCTCGAGGGAAAGAGTGGGTATTCCAATGGAATTCTCAGCTTGGTTTGAATACTCTTAAGTATGATGATGGTTTCCGAATGTGTCAGACACCCGACTAACCACAACCCTCCCCCCAAAAAAATAGCAGCAATGAACTCCAATATGTTTGTTAATCCACACGTGAGCCTTTGTCCAATAAACATTGGTGTCGTAAATTCCTATTGTATTAAATCCTAGGATAATCAGTACTTTACAATCCCTATTGCTCAAGTAATCACACAATTTAGTATATGTATATTTTTTTCAGGAGATCAGGGCATTCTGTTTGTTAATCCATCGAGGCTGTGTTTTCCAAAGTCCAATCTGAAACGTGCCTTCAAACGGAAGCTGAGCTGCTGGGAAGTTCCTGTAAAGGTTTCGAGAAATTAAGTTGATTTACAGTCAAACTTATCTTCAACCACCACTCATGGCCTTTATATAAAGATGGTTTCTGAGCAAAGGGGTTTATGTAATTATGGCCTTTGAATAAGGGTTTGCTGGTGTGTGAAGTGGGCTGTTCCAGGGTGGTTGTTTATAATAGAGTGTGGTTGCTGAATGGAGGCGGTTGCTTGAACACCCTATTGAAGTGGCATCAAGTAGTAGATATTTTCCTTCAACAGTTTTCCTACCATTCACTGTAATGAACAGAACTCCACTAAGAAAGAGAGATGTCTGAATAATAAATGCAAAGAGTACTAACCTGTCAAATAACATTTCAAGGTAGAAATATCAGTCCCATGTGAGACAAAAAGAGTAATGGACAGGTATTTCTTATAAACTAGCTGTTTTTTTAATGCATGTTTCCTCTGCTTGGTTTGTATATACTGCTTACACAAACTCAATTTCTGATACTTTAACTTTTTTAAATGGTTTACTAAAGTCAATTTCGACACAAGACATTGTGTGCAAATTGGCTGCTGCGTTCGCTTATTATTAATAAATAATAAAAGCTAGGCCATGAGGCCTTGAAGACCCAAATTCAAACCATGGTGATCATCAGTGAGGAAAATCAAGAGTCTTGTGCTTGAAGGTGCACACAACTTCATTAAACAGTGGTGTTTCAGACAGTGCTGGAATGGAGCTTGTCAAGGAGTATCAGAGGTTTCTGGAGAAAGAGCAGGCTCGAAGTCGAGAGTGTTTCTGTTGAAGCACAAAAGCAATCTATTCCTTTTGTTTGTTCAGCAAGAGCAGCTGCAGTGTTTGCGGGACGAGAACAGTAGACTGGAACAGCTGGTATGTAAGCTGAAGATCATTAACTGCTGGCGTCAAACTGTAAAACAGGAGCAGTTCCAGAGATCACGGAGTGCCTTGGAGCAGGTGAGGGACACAGTGGACAGGGCAAGGAGGACAAAACATTCAGCCCAAATAGTTCAAACTGAGCACAAGTTGCTGAGACATTAGGATTGAAAATGTACAACTTTTGTTTCATGCCCAAAATTCCTCAATCAAATTAAAACAGTTTATAAAACAATTTACAATCCTAAAGGCTGGCAAAGGTCATTTTGCAGTTGGAGTTTCCCAATTTTTGTTGGACTTTCTGGGCTATTTTTGAGTCGAGAAACAATCTGAAAGCAAAATGGCAGCCACGGTGGGGGGGGGGGGGGGGGGGGACTGGCATTTTTTTTCTTTCCCAACACCACACTCTCCATTTGCAAATATTTCCTTACACAGAGTGATCAATAGATGGATTACTAGAAAGGGTGGTCAAGCCCACCTCGTTATGTCTCTGCTCTCTACCACATCTTACTCCTTGCTCGAGAGGTCACGCAGGAGACCCAGGATATCCTGATTGACTTTCATTATGCAAATACCACATTGTTGTTGTATTTTCAACTCTATTCTTAATCTGTAAGGAATATGAAAGTGGTTTAATGAAGATAGTAAAGGACACAGTTTGCTTGGAAAGCATTGAACATTCTTGAATGTTAACCCTATCAGCCTCACAGTACATAAACCTCTTTCTTGAATAAGTCCAGCATCCTGGGCTTGACCACCCTTCCTAGTAATCCATCTATTGATCACTCTCTGTGTAAGGAAATATTTCCTGGTGTGTGTCCTAAACTTTCTCTTTACAACCAAATGCCTGAAACCTATTGCACCGATGCCTTGGTGTATCTGATGGTAGCCTGGCTCTCCTGCATGACCTCTCAGGCAAACAGCGGGATGTGGCAGAGTGCAGAGACATAATGAGAGGGGACCACAATAAATTGCAAATGGGGAGGGTGGTAGGAAAGCTAAAAAAAAAAAATTCCACTTCAGAAAGATTGACTATAAATCTACCAAGATGTGCATTTTTTTGTTCAGACAACTACTAATCAAAACTTAATTTATAAAAAAGAAATTAACATGAGATCAAGAAGCTTTTTTTCAAAATGAGAACATTTAGAAACCTTAACACCATCACAATAACACATTGTGGATGATGTTCCAATGTTTTAACCTTTGCATGTCAACAGGAAGTAATTAAGACCAAGAAGGATTATCTGAACATTAAAATGTTTGCAGAAGAGGAGGTGATTTTACTGCGACAGCAACTTGAAGCTGTCAGAAAAGCTCTGGCCAAGTCTCAGGCTGAGTGTCAGAGAGTGAAGGAAGAACTGGAAAAGGAGGTACAATACTCACATGTAGACCACATGACCGCTATTTCACTGGGTCCATTCACTTTCCTGTAAACTTCCTGTTCTAAAAGCGACACGGATCCTACTGCAGCTACATTTCAAGCATTCCCAACTCCTACCACATCAATTGATAAATCTCATTTTATTTGCCATGTTATGCAATGTGAAAATCGGCCACAAAGCCTCAGTGGAGAGATGGGTTAATTAACCCTGGGACATGAGTTTCTATTCACTCCAGTTTCTATCCTGATTGACTGAAAGTCGTCTCTCTCACTGTTATGTTAAATAGTTAATGTTTGGGGCTTTCACCCAGTTCCTCATAAACCCTTCTTTCTCTTTCCCCACCCCCTCCCCGTGCAAGACTAACCATGTTAGTGTAATTGGACACCAGTGACATTCTTGAACTCAATTTATGACTTCTGCAGTGTCAATTTGGAATGAAAAGCATAGCGTGGATCTTTTAAATCTCACTGTACTTCAGCTGCCCTCTTGACCTAGCCTCATCCAGCAGTGCAGTAACGTGCTATTCAGTGTAACAGCCAGAGCCAATACAGTGTCCAGCCATCCACTGCATGTCTTATACAATGTCTTTTTATTGAATTTTAGGTTTCTCTGAAGAACGACCATATTCATGTAGAAGGCTAACAAGTTTAATTTATAATTTGATTACTTCTTTGAAGTAACAATGGTTATTGTCATCAGATTGTATTTGAGATGGGTACTTTTTATGTGATAGGTATAAACTGGAATAAATTAATATTCCACCAAGGAGAGGGTTGTCTGTGGAAGGGAGGAGTTCAGATGAGTGATGAGGATATTGGCATAGAGGAACATTTTGGAGAGTTTATGTAATTGCCTTTTTGAGGTTCTGAGATGCCATACATTTCTGACAGGAGGAGTGGGGTGGATAAAGTTTACCATGGACGCGGGAGGGATGGGCCAAATATTTTCATGCTGAGAGGAAACCGCAAAATCATACAGTATAAGAATGCAGCAATGTCAGTCTGAGCCATGACAAGTCCCCATTGACATCCTGAGTTAATGTTCACAACAGAAATGGCTACTGAAGGAGTACCAGCACAGGACCTCTCAGGATTTACGGAGCCGGCAGCAGCTGGACAACATGAAGGCATCCGACATGGAGCGACTACTGGAAGACATGACAGAGAAAGAGCAGCAGCTTCGTCTTTTCACCGACCACTTTGAGAGGTCCTCCAAAATCGATCAGATCCAGCACAGTAAAACCAACAAGGAGATCAAGCAGGTAGGAGGGTGAGGGAAAAGTGCTGGTGCTCTCAGTGGTGGGAGTGCAGTACATTCTGAGCTGGTACCAACATTGCCACTATCAATGATGATTCCTAATGATGTGACATGAGCTTTAAAGACATGTTTCTTTAAACAACTGGGTTTATTTACACTCTTGAAACCCAGTACCCAAAAAGCATTCCATCTAGCAGCCCAGATGAAATCTGCAAAAACTCCTTAAATGATAACACTAAGATTAACTATCAATTATGGATACACATCATTGGGAATATGCTTGGTTACTTTAAGGGCCAAATGGTCTTTTTCTATGTTTTACAGTTAACTACTGAACCAAAATGCCCCCTTATTGTTAATAACTTGCAAAGTTTTCTCACATACATAAAATATTTATCTGAAAGTAACTATACTCTTTCACACCTAACATTCCAATAGATGTGACTAAGAAAACTGCAGGAAAATTAGCAGTCAGAAAGAAATGCAAACTTCCTTACTAAATTCAGCTGCACAGAGAGGTCAGGGACTGACAATAGCTTCATTTGAACATCTACTGAACATATTTGCATTTGTTTTTTTTTTGCTTTTTTATTTTACATTAGGAGGATCTCTTCATGAAGTTGAATTAAAGATATCTGCAAATCGGAAGCTAAGTCAGATAATTCAAACAGACTAATGCAAATCACTTGCCCAGGGCGGGTAGAGACAGGGCAGAGTAGAACAGAAGTTTGATCCCCAGATTCAAGTTGTGAAGAGCAATGTTAGGACAGAGGATAATCAGCAGCTGGAGGGGTTACCAGACAAGGGTGGGTAAGCTCAGATTCAGGGCATTATTTAAGAAGCAGCTTGATGTTGTAATGGGAAGACATTGGAACTATGAAGAACCTTCTTCACCTGAATCTCTCTTTGCTTAACTCAAAAGGCGCAAGAACCAAAAGACAGTGTTCTTGGCCAATTACAGAAAGTTCTCGCTGCGGACAATTGCCTACGTAATTGTTTTGACCGCCTGAATAATATGTATTAACAATATTTTTTCCTGTTCCTGTTGAGACTAAAATGAGACTGTGTGTTTTAACTGCAGCATTCATCTAGTGCTTCACAGAGCACACTTTAAAAAAAAGTACTTTGGCAATGGTGTAGAATGGTGCAATTTCATTCAGTGTCGTACAAGGCTTGTAAATGCCTTCCGACGGGTCTGGGACATGCTGTACCTAATCGCTGTTCGATTAGGATGCATTGGTGCCAGCATAAAGCCACTGCTGTAATGACTTTTACATTGTTATTTTATACTGGACAGATTTTTATTGTGAGCTTGAGTTCCCAACTCAAACCATTTCCCTCCCCCCACCCCAAAGTCAATAAGTTGGGAAATGAGATTCACTGCAGTTTATTAGGATTTTAACCTAACACTGGGTTTGAAACTGGGGTTTCCTGCACATAATCTAGGGGTCTGTAGGTGGCATGAGTAACTGCCTCTTAGTACAAAGAACCCCTGACCTGAAAATCAACTATGTGCTCTATAAATACTTTCAAACATGAAGACAACTTGTAGAGAGACTGAAACAATGAGCAAGAAGCTTCCTGTACAGCATAGCTTCAGCTCTGAATGGATTCACACTTTGATCAGATCCATTGCTGCTGTAAATCTGTTTGACACACTCTTCCTCCACTCTCCCCTCTCCACTCTCGATATGTAGACATCAAACCTTTTCATCAGCTTACCATGCTTTCACTTATTTTCCCAAACTTCCAAGACTGTGGAACTCCTTACCTTCCCCGAGTTTCCTCCGAGAATTAGCAGACTTTTAAGACCTAACTATTACTTGATTTACATCACTGCCTGTCATGATACTATCCTGCACCGTGTGACTTGGTAATTTGCCCAGTAAGCGTACAGATCTGACAGAGCAGCCTTACCATTCAGCCATAAGTGTTTCTAAGCTTATATTTATATATCGCCTTTCATGACGGGAAGACTGGGAAGACTTCTCGAAATGTTTAAATTATAAAAACCTAGAACGCTTTATAGCACAAAGGAGGCCGTTTGGCCTGTCATGCCTGGACTACTGCTAGTGCCCAATTTGGAACTATCCACTTTAATCACTTTCTCCATTCATTCTAATATTTTTCCAATTCACATTTAAATGCCTTTATGGACCTGTAGTGAGAATATTTCTACCAGTATAACCTGTTATTATCATCACACTATGACCCATTTCTGTTTGTGACCAGATACGCAGCCAGCTATCTCATGAGCGCAACTTGAAGCTCGATGCCTTCCAGCGTCTTGATGAATTACAAAGCCAGGTTTATGACTTTGAGGCTATTCTACCACAGAAGAGCTGTGCTTCAGGTAATCCAAACAAGCTTCAGTATTTCTCAGTGGGATCCCTCAGTAAGACTAAAATAAGTAATCCTTACATTTGATATAGGGCGTTTCACATTGGGAGGATGTCTCAAAGCACTTCACAGGATTTTACTGTAAAGTATATGGACTGCGTATTTTGACAACAACATCTTGCATTTATATAGCATCCTTCATGTGGGATAGGCCTAGGAGTCCTTTAAAAAACCTGAAGAGGGAAAAAAATAAGAAAACAAAGGGAAGAAAATGGGAAAGATTACGGGAGGAATGGAAGACAGAGAGGAGAGGTGAAAATGTGAGGGATTGTGTTTTGGTTTCTTTTGAAAATGGCTTAGATCAGATAAGCGCTCCAAGACCCTATCACGCATGAAGGGTGTTATATAAATACAAGCTGTTGTTGAGTCAGTTGACATGGGAAACATTGCACAGATTGGCTGTTCATCTTTACGGCAGCTCGAACTAGAAGAGTTATCTGTACCCGTTTCGCTTTGTGAACAGGTGGTAGGTAGTATTTTAGTCATGTGCGAATATGATACTCACCATATCTGTAGTGTGTGAGATTTGTGTTTTGAAACTAATCATCTTCTGCTTAAACTTCCAGGATGAAATACTAAATATGGCTGGTCAGACTAATGGACAGGGGACATGGGGGGAGAGAGAGATCTGGTCTGCCAAGCTAGAATTTCCAGCTAAGTGTAATTACAACACCGGTACCGACATTGTAATTTCCAGTAAATGCTGTAGCAGCATTGTAATTGTTTGAATCCCCAGAGCAGAAGATAGCAAATAAGGAGTCTGCATGCGGGCATGGAATTTAAAAAAAAAGGTTTCTTTTGAACCAACATTTTTTTAAAATTTCCATTTCATGCCCGGTGTGGCTAGGTGTGAATTGCAGATAGCTGGTATCCAGTAAGCAGGGGTTACTGCGCATGCAAGAGTACTCTTTTTGAAGCTTCCCTGGATTCTCATGATTTCTTATGGGAATCCGGTCTCTGGGGAGTCCTGAAACTGGGGAATCGGGGGAAGCTCTCAGTCTGGAGCCCAGATAGACAGCCCCATCTGCAACTCTTTGTAACCATCAATCTCTTCATCGAACAACTGACAGCCTTACTGGATGTGCTTATGTGCACAGACTTCAATGTGTGTTTTTCGTTTTATGGAAATATCTGACTTTGGTGGTTTATCTGTTTACCAATGGCACAACCTGCATATTGTAGAGTTGGGGTAATAAGTCATAA
Source organism: Callorhinchus milii (assembly GCF_018977255.1). Taxonomy (NCBI): domain Eukaryota; kingdom Metazoa; phylum Chordata; class Chondrichthyes; order Chimaeriformes; family Callorhinchidae; genus Callorhinchus; species Callorhinchus milii. The sequence goes on from NW_024704744.1 coordinate 51,822,964, forward strand.
GTTATCATTGACAGATGGCTCATTTGAACAATAGCTATCGACAACAGCAACTTGCACTTATATAGTGCCCTTCACGCAGGCTACTGTCTCAGAGCACTTAACAGTGGCGGAGCCTGACCCCGGGGGTGGGCGGGAGGTGACGATAAGCACAGTTGAAAAGGATGGTTTTCAGGCAGGATTTGAAAAAGGGGAGAGAAGGGGCAAGGCAGAGGGATTGAGGCTGTTCTACCACAGAAGAGCTGTGCTTCCAGAGCTTCGGGGTGTAGTGGCTGAAGGGTAACCTCCAATGGTGGAGCGGAGAGTGCGAGGGACAAGCAGGAGCCTGGTGCCAGTCGAGTGGAAGTGGTGTGTTGTGGATTGGGGAGTGAGGAGGTCGGCAAGGTAGTGTGTTTGCGTAATCCAGGCGGGAGATGACAAAAGCATGCACAAGGGTTTCAGCTGCATTTAGGGTAAGGTACAATCAGAGGTGAGTAATGTGGCAGAGGTGGAGGAAAGCGGTCCTGGTCAGGGACCAGATGTGGTGGAGGAAGGACAGCTGGGGGTTGAAATGGACACTATTTGCCTACAAAATCCTTAGTCATAACGCATTTCAGAAAGCTCTGTAAAGCACTTTAAGAAATTTCAACATGATAAGGTGCTATATTAAAGTGCCTTGTCACATTGTTGAAATGTCTCAAACAGACAGGATGTTAGTTTAATGTCTTATTAAAACAATAGCACGTCTAACAACACAGCACTCCAATGAAGTGTCAAGCTAGACTGCGGGTTCAAAGTCCCAACATGGGGCTTAACCCCTCAGCTTTCTGACCCAAAGGTGAGACTGCTAATTGAGCCAGGCTGACAATATTATTTTAATATAGATATAAGGACATGGGAGAGAGAAAAATACTTTAAAATGCTCCAAAATAAATTTTAAAAACCTATAAAATACTTAAAGTGGATGAACATTTACTAATGTGGTCAACAGCCAAAATTTAATTCAATACCATTGACATAGCAATTATTGAGCAGATTAGATACAAATATTTCAACAACTTGAAAAATCTGAATGCAGGTATCCATTTGCTATTTTCTTACCTTGAGTGTAGAGTTTCTCAACTCTTTTCTCCAGGCAATTTTTTCAATCGCTCTTCCCAACTCCTGTGAAGGATTAATATCTGCAGCGTGAGTACATTCACAAATAAGACATAATGATCTTTAAAGAAAACAACTGCATATTCATATTCTACCCCTGTGAAAACCTGACAAGGAAGTGTTGAAATGATGTGGTTGAGAGCCAGTGCACTAGAGTTATTTGAGAAATAGTTTGATGGTTTAAGAGAAGGGGGTAAGACCAGTATTCTAGAAGGATTCAGATCAAAGGATTCTTCATCAGTACGTTTCTGAATAATAATCCTTGCAATTGATATAGACCTGGATTTTTTTTTAAGCACAACAAAATTACATTACTTATAGAGCGCCTTTCACGTCGGGAGGACGTCCCAAAGCGCTGAACAGTCAGGTGTCGGGGCCCGAGCATGGGGAAGGGGTGGTGTAGGGGTGAGGCAGAGAAGGCAGAGAGGTGGGAGGACGACCAAAGGCATGATCGAAGAGAAGGGTCTTGAGTCCGGCTTTGAAGGAGGCAAGGGAGGAAGCGAGGCAAAGGGACCATGGGATGGAGTTCCAGAGTGTGGGAGCAGAGGCTGAGAGCCTGGTCACCAATGGTAGGGCGGGTCGGGCAGGAGATGTGGAGCAGACTGGAACCCGTTGAACGGAGGGAGGGGGCAGGTTGGTAGGGAGTCAGCAGGTCAGAGAGACAGGAGGGGGCAAGGCCATGGATGGCCTTGAAAGTGAGGACAAGGATCTTGAATTCGATCCTCTGGGGGATGGGGAGCCAATGGGGTCATGGAGCCTGGCGCACGAGAGTACATGAGCTGCAGTGTTTTGGATGATCTGCAGCTTGTGAAGGGAAGAGTTGGGAAGGCCGATGAAGAGGGAGTTTCGGTAATCGAGCCTTGAGGTGACTATAGCAATCAGTGGATTTCTCATCTCATCATCAAAACATCACAAAGCACTTCACAGGTTTTACTGTATAGTGACTATGGATTTTATAGGTAACCTAGCTCTTCCAAAATTGGCCCAAGCAATCATGTTTCTACCAAACACAACTTGCAATATAAATTTACCCGGTGACTATGTGCAATTTGAAAATCATGAATGGACTCGACAAAAGGAGCATTGTGCTTTGCAAGGATGATGTTAACCACTGAGCAGGGAGGAAAATAGGGGAATTTGAGTGTTGAACAAAGCCAGTCCAAAAGGGATTATTTTAAAAATGCTTTGAAGACAAAGGGTGATAATGTGCTCGTTTATTTCAACATAAAGCCAAATAGTAGTGTCTCATGATCAGTCTTAAACAACAAGCTTACATTTTTATAGCGCCTTTCACGTCAGGAGGACATCCCAATAGACACCTTGATACAAAGCAATACGCATATAAACAAGGACACAGATGTGCAGGGTTGGTGGAGAGATTAAGTGCTGCATGTCATGTTTTCGAAGTTGGGAATAGCATTGTTTCTATTCAAATCATCTAGAGTTCCTGTTCATTTTTTAAAAAATGAGCCCTTGGGCCTGAAATTCCCACCAGTGTACACATAGTGACATTTGAGCTTTCATGAGTATAATGGAGAAATCCCATTAGAATTCAACATGGTAACCATCGCTAGGCTTAACGCAACAGGATAATATGATATGTGTCTGTCATGATAATATGTCTGTTTTTGTCTTGTTCTGTTTAATTCCATGTTCTCCATTAAGTACAACTTTAGTTAAGCCTTGTCTTGTTTTTGTATTATTTTATCTTCTTAAAAAATCAGGCAACAGAAAGAAATCAGCCTCAGCTCTGTCAGCACAAGCAGCTTCAGAAGTATTTTACCAGATATCAAAGCTTAACATGAATACATTGATGATCTTTAGTTTGATACAATTAAATCTGCAATATTTTTCCTATTAGACAGCACCCTTTAACTGCTTCTCCATTCATTTGTAACCCAGCTTCCTCAACCCGCCTGACCTTGGCATGGGTTCTGTTTGTCATTAGGTGAAGGCAACTGCTGACTGCACATCTGTTCTTCATCAGCAAATGTAATCTGTTTTTAAATAAGATCTAATTTTCTCCTTGCCTTTCCTAAAGGCTGGTTTACAATTCCAGACTTGACAGTTTTCAGCTACCTTGTCCAAGTAACTTCTTCCTGTGTGAGCCTGGAAGTGGATTATTGGCAGCCTACAATGACGGGGGGGGGGGGGGGGAAGAGAGACAAAAACTGAGTCCTGTCCTGAACCAACATATATATTCTTCCGCATATATAATAATCATTGCATTTTAGAGAGTGGTTTAAAATAAAGGACAAAACCTTCCTATCTGCTGCATTTTGAAGAGTTTTACATGAATCTAAGCCCCTTGCTGTAATTTACTGCATAATCAACTCAATGTGTGTCATTTTCCACTTAAGCAAAGTTCATTTTGGTCAGACCAATGCGCTCAGACACGAGTTTTCTTAGGTCAAAAAAAACCAAAAGGTTTTTTAATTAAAAATCGTGCTTTTAAAAATAATTGATAATTACCTCAGAGAGTGTGATGGTGAAATCTGGAACTGCAGTTTGGTAGCACGGGGTCCAGTTCTAGTTGATGTGGTTATTCCACTGGATATTCCATGGTATGAATATTAATTTTCCTCCTTCCAGGCACTCAGTCCTCAACAAACACATCACCATTGATTTCCAGGAACTATTATCAGACCCCTTTGACCGCAGGCCCAAAGACCAACCATGCGAGTGGACTCAGCAGTCGTTTGGAAGGAAGAATGCAAAGGCCAAAGACGGTGAGCAACAAATTGTCTTCTGGGTGATGCAAACAAATCTTGCAAAACACTTAAGTGTTTTAATTTTTCAGTGTGATACGAGCAGCAGTTTTCTGGAGGTGGATTAGATGACTTGTCATCTCCTACTTTTTCAGTAATACTAATTACTCTTATCCTGCACTACTGATATGTTTCTTTTCCATGCTTTATTTTGCCAAAATAATTATTCAGAGATGCAATGGATCAGATCAAAATAATCCATCATGTTGCACAATAATTCACACCGTTCACTTCACTTCTAGTATTGTTTAACACTACATCACCATTTTTTGCACTGAGTACTTTAGTACTTCTACTATCTGGGTCCAAATTGTCATACTTAGGATGACTAGCTCTTGGAGCCAGGGTATTATTTTTCACATCTTGTTGATTAGAAAAATCATGCCCATTGACAAAGAAGATAATAGGTTCCACAGGTACTGGTCCCTCACCATCTAAATGAACATGGTTCACTTATTACACTATTTTGCAGAATGGAGGCCAAGTTTCACCTGATATTCAAGAATAGGTGCGCCGGAGTGAGGGAGGCAGGGTGGGCTGTCAGTGGGAAAAACAAAAGTAACAAGAATTGGTTATAATGCCTCCATGACTGTAGCTGACTTTTCCCTTACCCAACAATTTGGATTTATATAGTGCCCTCCACTCCGAAAAGCGTCTCAGAGCGCTTCACAGTAACGGAACCCAGCCCAAAGAGAATGTGGCCATCCATATTGCCCCACTGCTAAGATATAAATGTGTCTTTTTTTGTCCAAAGTATTGTTCTCTCCCCGCTTGTAACCATCTGGATTAGCGATTCTGATAGTGACTTTGACTAACAGGTTTGCATATTGAATTGATTAATTCCATTTCATTTAAATACCCCCAAAATGTCACTGAATGGGGAAAAGGAAAAGTCAAGAAGAAAAATACACAACAGTGAGAAACGGGCAGTGTTAACATGATTGGAATTCATTTATCACACAACTCTCCTGCCCATAACATCCAGTGAAACAATGGTGACATTTTTTTAAAAAATGCTTTACATTTTGAAAGGTACCATACAGACTCCGTAGCAAGGCAGTGGAATTACCTGTACCAGATCATGAGGAGCAAATACCTCAAAGACTTCTCTTGCAGCTGCTGGAGCTCAGAATGAATCGGAAATAGTCAAGACAACCCAAAGAACTTGCAACTGACAATCTACAATTGCATTAGGAAAGCCGTGAGCTGTGAAGAAATGCACCACAAGAACCATCCATATGCTTTATTACTATTTTTGTAGTTTGATTTTCTTTTAAAAATCCAATGCAATCAGTTTGTGCTTTAATGTAGTACACCAGGGAGGGGGAAGAAAAGTTTAAATCAAATAAAAGGTGACTTTATATTTCCTATTAAAAATGTTATTGATTGTTGTGAATGTGATTGTACAATTGTACCTATACATTTAAAGCATTCTGAGTAATAGCATTCCCTCCAATCACTCAAGTAGCCATTCTTCATACTGAGTTAAAAGTGTACATTCACCTACAAAATAGTCATTACTTAACTGCAAAATGCTGTGAACAGCATCCTCCTAATATAAAAGGCAATTATATCAAAAATGCAAAGTTTATATTTTTATATACATCAAGTTATTTGATTTAGGCGTTCTAAATGTGACCCAGTATTTACTGTCACTCCACCTTCCAGGAAGGGGTTACTGGCAGGAAGCAGGATTTTTCCTCGCACCACATTGCTGTCACCCCAGAAAAGATCCAACTCAGTAGCGGCTAAATGTGAAATCTTCCTGGTCTGTATGGTTGATTACTACAGTTCCGTTTCCAAAATAAACCACCAAAAGAAGCTTCAGGAAAAATTCCAAACTGACAAACGGGGGTAAAACATGAAATTTATTGGTTGGTATGGTTACACATTCTGCTCTCTTGACAAAATATTGCAGGTTGTGAAAGCAAAATTACAGAACAATGGAAAGAGCTAATGCAAGCATCCAAATGAAATTTAAGCTTTAACACAAGTTTGAGCACGTAAGGCAGCAGAATTCTTGAACCATGCATTCCCAAAACAGTTTTAAAAAATTATACCCCTTTCTCCCTCCCACCTTCAAAGTTACATTTTTGGCCACAATTCAAATTAATGGCTTGTAAAGCCATTCATTAAGGCACTTCGACCTAGATACATACTCAAATTGCACAGCATCTATTCAAGTGCAAAACTGAGTTTAGTTGATGTTGAGTACAATATGTGAATGCAAACATGAATAGAAAGGCAAAACAGGTACTGTGATGTTTCAGTGCAACATGTATTAAAGCATTTGGAAACACGTTTAATTTTACCAACAAGATTCCTCACATTGAATGCAAGTTGTCATGTTTTGGTAAAACCAAGTTATCAAAATTCACATTTGCTGTAGTCTTGAGCATAGCCAGTAAATTTACATATTAACGTTGCTAACAAAAAGTACCTGCAAACAGCATACAGATCACATTGATACATATAATCCCTTTGGTTTCAGATGGCCAAATGTAGTAATGATGCAACAGGCTTAATGAATTAGAAGAGTTTACAGACTTCTTGTTTAGTTGGTTGTTAAAGGTTGGTTTGGTCTTTCAAACGCCATAAATCACAAAAAAAATTGCAGTCAAGTCAGTTTGCACAATCTACTACAGTTCAAACAAGCACTGTTGTCTAAAACATTCAAAACAATTCTTATTACCCCCAAAATATTTTAAATGTTTGCCAATCATGCACTCTCTCACTATATTAAAACTGAAACTAGTGCAATTCCTACATAGAGCGTCTCTCAGGAGAGAAAGATTTAAAGAAAAATGCAAGACATAACTTTAGATTTGACTCTTTTCTACTGTCACACACCTGCAACCCATTTCCATCCAGGTTGACACTGCTTACACACAAACGCCTCTTGATCTGTGATCTTTTAATGTTGCTGTGCAATTGGCTGGAAGCGGGCATTTGTGTCTGGAGAAGGTGGGAAAGAAAAGCAGAGCTGGGCGAGGGGGCTGTTGGACAATTCAAGTGTATTAACAATGAGGACCAAGTGGTTGGCATCTAAGCACATAAACTTAACTCAGCAGACTGACAATTTAAGATCAACAACTTTAAAACCCAAATCTTCACTTTCTCTTCTCAGCCTCATTAATTCAGCTGCTTCGGGTCAATAATTGTTCACCACCACTTTTTGCTTACGTATTAAGTCTGTAGATTACCAGTTACAGTTAATCCCTTTCATGTGCAAGTTGTACAACGGGAGCTCATACTTCCAACCTGAAGCCACTTATTGTGAATGGTTATAACATGCACTAATGTCAAGGTCCAAGATATATCAAAAAAACACCAATCCCAGAATCAACAATAACATCTTTTAGATTCTAATATCTCACATCTGAAATGATTGTCTTCTGATTTTCACACAACAAAACAATTCCAAACTAAATGGCTAAATTCTTTTCACTGAGGTCATTGCAAGAGCTGACAACTTTAGTTGCCACTGCTCCAAGAAAAATATTCTACTTGCATATCTGAAACCATCCCAATTCTTTTCAGCTTCACACAAATGGCTTAAAAGGAACGCAAATTATTTCCATTTGCAAAACCTCCAACATACCATAACATGCAATATTTCACAAAACAGCAATATGGAATACCTTTTCCTTAAAATGTCGGAACAAAATAAATCCTCCAAACAGTCAAAAGCGGACGTCAATCAGGTAACATGCTTCCAGATTTGTATTTTTATGTATGGCAAATTGAGAATGATCACACACGCTACACATAGACTGGAGTGTTATTTCAGAGATATAAACCAGGCATAATTGACAAATGTTTGGATCTACTGCAAACAATTCAATGGAACGGGGGAGGAGGGATTCAAATTCAGCTTGCAACATTAAATCTGCAATGAGACATTCTCTGCTTAAAGTGGGCTACAGAATGTGCATGTACGTATTGGAATTTGACATCAAGCTGGTTGGCAGCTCTACATTAAGGAAAACACTGAAAAAATTTAAACAGAAGATATACTTCCATGAATAAAACTTCATAGTTTGGAGGCAACCCATTTCCTATGGGTTTAGAAAATAACAGGTATTAAGGCCACGTTTACTTAAGGCATGGTTTAATTGTTTTCACTAAATCCTCATGGCCAGTACATAAACGTGGTTTGAGTCTAGTCCACAAGTTACAATGTCAAGGCAAAACCAAAATCACAGAAAAATTTTAACTATTTACACCATTAAGATATGGCTAATTAAAGAGTGGCATGTCATCTCCAGCAACTTAAACTATACACAGCAGACCAACACAACAGCTGTGATGCTGGGACTTGCAGCAGCTCTTAGAGTGTGTGGTAGTTTCTATCCTTGGTCTTGCAGAACTTGACCGCAAAGAATACAACAGCTTGCAATCCAAGCACCAACACAATACCACCAATGAAGCTTGCGGCATCAAACGTAGAGGTCTTCTTGTATGGAGGCACAGCAGTTGTCCCATTAGTAGTACCTGCAGCAAGCAACAAGACACATTACAAAAACTTTCATTTATACAGCGCGCTTCATGTGGGTAACCCCTGAGCGCTTAACAGCGTTTGATGCTGAGCAGCAAAGGGTGGGGAGATGACCAAAGGCATGGTAGAAGAAGAAAGTCTTCATTTGTGTTTTGAAGGGAGGCAAAGTGTGTGTGTGTGAGAGGAGAGGGGGTGGCAAGGAATTCCAGAGATTCGAGGCATAGTAACTGAAAGCACAAACGCCACTTGTGGAGTGGAGGGGACGAGGGATATACAGAAAATCCGAGCCAGCTGAGTGAAGACAGCAGGCAGAGGAGCGAGCAGATCAAAAAGGTTGGAAGGTGCCAAGGCATGAATATATTTATTGGAAAATGAGAATCATTATACATTACATTAGAACATACAGCACAGAAACAGACCATTCGGAACCAACTGGTCTATGCCGGTGTTCATGCACCACATGAGCCTCCTCCTGCCCTTCCCAACTAAGCCTTCAAGCATAACCTTCTATTCCTTTCTCCCTCATGTACCTATCTAGCTTTCCCTTAAATGCATCTATGCTATTTGCCTCAACAACTCCGTGTGGTAGCATGTTCCACATTCCCACTACTCTCTGTGTGAACAAATTTCTTCTAACTTCCCTAATTGATCTATTTGTGACTATTTTATATTGATGGCCCCTGGTTTTGAGCTCTCCCACAAATAGAAACATCTTCCCTGTCTCTACCCTATCAAAATCTCGATCAGGTCACCCCTTACCCTCCTCTTTTCAAGAGAAGAGTCCAAACAAGTTCAGGCTTTCCTGATAGATATAACTATCAGAATCTTGAAATTGATCCATTCTGCAATAATGATCCAGTGGGGACCGGGGTGATTGGGGTTCAGAGCCTGGTACAGCGAGGGAGGCAGAGTTTTTAAATAATTTGAACCTTAATAGTGGAGCTGGGGAGAACTACGTTTGAGGAAAGACAGAGGTGAAGGCAGGTGATGTGGATGAAAGCAGTCCCTGTAGGAAGGATAACTAGGGATTGAACCAGACGCCAAGATTTTGTTCAGTTTCAATGAGTCCCAGGTATAAGCAAGGAAAGTTAAGGGGACCAGAACTGCAGGTGAGAAGACATTGATGGGAGCCAAGGAGGATGGCTTTCGTCTTATTCATTTTCAACTGCAGAAAGCTGGCACTCTTCCAGGCCTTGATTTCAGCTAAGCATTAGAGGAAAGCATATTTGGGCTACACATGTATTTGGCATTAGAATCCATTTATAATTTTACATTAATCCTTCAAGAACCCCATCAGTTACCACTCAGTTAAACAAGTCTAGCATACAGAGGGAGAATTTGTTTGAGGTGCTCTTCATAACAGTTTCGGGCTGGGTTAGAAATTACTTTGGGCTGACTGGCTTAGCAACCCTTTCACATAACTATCAATCTACTGTAAAACTACATAACCCACAGAGGAGTAATCACAGGCAAATGGGGGTCACAAAAGAACTTGTTTGAAGACTTAGGAAAAAGTTATGGAGTCATGCGTGAATCTGATACAATTCTAAAGCAGTGTCTACCCTGCAGCTACATCTCCTGACAGGGGAAGACCAAAAGCACTACATATCCTCTTCAGGATATGACCTATATCAGACTGGGAGTCTGCAGTATCATCCAACATTTAAAATATGTTGGGATATGCACATGCTTTGAGATGTTTCATGCTTACCTGTGGAATGGGCAGTGGTTGGTGTCGATGTAATGATTGTAGTAGTATTCACAGTGGGGGGAACTGCGCATGAGCCAGAATGGAAAAAAATTAATACCATTGCATCGTCACACTCAAATCACTACATATGTATTACATCCAGCATACGTACCATTAAAAAGTAACGTGCCCCCTTACTCTTATCATGCCAGTGGATATGGACACAAAGCGGGTGTTAGTAGGACTGTAATCATAACTGCAGGCTGTCAAGATTGAGTCTACATTTCATATATCACAGAAACAAACCATACCATCAAAGGTAATATAGTTTCAGTGTGGAACACCCACATATTTCCATAGACCATAAATACATGCACACTGACAAATTGTTAAAATTGAAAGGGAACAGGAGTAGTATTTCTTCCAGATAGGTTGCCAGCAACACCCATGCAGAGGAACCAACTTGCGAACAATACTTTGATGAAGCACCACAGAAATCCTCCAATTCTCTAATCATTACCTGTGGTTGATGAGTTTGAAGAAGAATTGGTTGAAGTAGGAGTAGGAATTGTAGTTGTAGATGGAGTTGTAGGGGCTGAAGAACAAGATAAGCAGAAGAATTTGAGAAGTGGCCAACAAAACTACAACTGTACCATTTTATTGGTGAATGGATTTGTACAAGCCATATTTATCATTCAGAACCTTGGGACATTGGGACAATTTGTTGTTGTTTGTAATCCTGGACTCCAAAGCTTCAGCATCCCACTTTGTTTCTGTAGATTTTTACATCAACGCAAAAATGTGTCTTATGCAGTGAAGCATAAAAATGGCCGGGAAATTGACAAATACGTTTGGGTATTCTTGAAAATCTATGCGACACTTTATAAAACAGAAAATTCTGCAAGTCTCAGAAAGTGCTACTGAAGCTTTGTGAGAAACGAGGGTAAACAAAAAGAACAACAGAAATAGGTGACAGCTTCCAGAAATTAAATGAAGAAAAACACCTTTAGAGCCACATCATCCAAAATATCACAACTTCACATAAGAATCAGAATATATATATATATCCCAGTAGTCCAATGGCATTTTATCTGCAATGAAGTACATGCCCAATAACTTTAATGCTGTTTCAGCTAGAACTGTGCCATTTATTTCATGCCAGGAAAGCTTTCTCATTAAAAAAAGGTACATTTATGTCAAGACCAAATGTTTTCAATGTGGGACTAAACAGCTCTTCTGACCAAATTATACACAGCATTTGATAACAATGGTTACTGGTTAATGAGAGTCGGATCATCAAAGTAACAGTCAATATTGCACTCAACCCACTGTGAGTTCTCCAGGTAAACATTTCATAATGACTTCTTTTTTGAGGATGAGAAATGTTGAACAACCCTGCATTGCCCTACAACATACATACAGTGCCCTTCACCCAGGATAGCATCTCAGAGCGCTGTACAGTGGACACGGATTAAAGGGAATTGACCACAGGTGCGGTCAAAGGGGCAAGTCTTAAGGTGGGATTTAAAAATAAAGTGGGCTGAGATGGAGATATTGGGACAGGGAGTTTCCAGGTTAGGGCTGATAGCCTGTGTAGAAACCTAGAAATCTTCAGCACTGGACTGGAGGAGCCACTTGGTTGACAGTATCTTTGCCACTCAGTCCCCATTTATCAATACTCATTGTGAACCGCCATTTATCAACCCACTTGTACCAGGGCCATGATTTTGTGATACAATGAGGTAGTTTTTAAAATCACAAAGTGACATTAGTTCCAATTCGTTCAAACTCAAACAGCAATATCAACACATAATTTATGGGGAAAAAAAACAGTAGGTGAGGATACCCGCAAGTTCCCAAAACAATGAACTTTCAATAAACAAGAGTCAGCTTTGCATCTTGCAATGAAATCTCTTTCCATCGCATTTTCAAGTCTGCTTCCATTCTCTGTAAGTTTACAAACCTGCTTTACATCCCAGCCTTTAGTAGCAAATTGAAGGGTGCAGCGCTTTGACTTTATACTTTGGTGTAAAACTAATGCTTAATTTCTCAAAAGATGGTCAATTCAGAAAGAACTAGCGACAAAACCTCAGGTGAACTAAATGCCTGACCTACCTTGACATGATTCGTTCAAGGCTGAGCAGTTGACCAATACATGGAGCGAAGCGTTGACACAAGAAGAATTCCCTTGTAAAAAAAATGGAAAAAGATCAATTAGACTTTAGCCAACTGCACACTACCTCTTCAAGATATCTGACATTTTAGCACATGGCAATAACAATCCTTCCACCAATTTAGAATGCAAGCAAATACCTGGGCCCCTATCAATCTCAACAGCTTATTAAAACTGCAATGTTATCCCAAATTACAAAAATATTTTCAGAAAGCAACACTGATAACAACAACACAGGGATAATCTGTGTCCTGTATATTCAAGCTGAATACACCTTACTGAGACCATAAAACCCAAACAACAACAACAACAAGATTCCATTTATAAAGCGCCTTTCACGTCGGGAGGACGTCCCAAGGCGTTGCACAGTTGGGTCATGACCCGAGCAGGGGGGAAATGGTCAGGGTGAGGGGAGGGAAGGGAGGGAGCGAGGAGGGGGGAAATGGTCAGGGGGGGAGGGAAGGGAGGGAGCGAGGAGGGGGGAAATGGTCAGGGTGAGGGGAGGGAAGGGAGGGAGCGAGGGGGGGGAAGAGAGTCGAGAGGGGAGCTGAAGGCTCGGTCAAAGAGAAAGGTTTTGAGACCGGCCTTGAAGGAGGAGAGGGAGGAAGCGGCAAAGGCACTGGGGGATAGAGTTCCAGAGCCTGGGGCTGAGAGGCTGAAGGCCCGACCACCAATGGTAGGGCGGTTGGGGCGGGGGATGTGGAGCAGACCGGAGGAACGGAGGGTACGGGCAGGTAGGTAGGGGGATAGTAGGTTGGAGAGGTAGGAGGGAGCAAGGCCGTGAATGGCCTTGTAGGTGAGGATGAGGATCTTGTAATCAATCCTCTGGGGGATGGGGAGCCAGTGGAGGTGAGCGAGGGTGGGAGTGATGTGGTCCCGAAGCCTGGTGCGGGACAGTACACGAGCTGCAGAGTTCTGAATGACCTGCAGCGTGTGGAGGGAGGTGGCGGGAAGGCCGGCGAGGAGCAGGAAATCATCTGCCCCACCCAGCATTGCAAAATATTGTAATAATAATCCTTGCATTTGATATAGCGATTTTCACGTCTTCTAGACATCTCAAATGTGCAGTACTAACATTTAGTGTCACCATAGTACATAGCAAGCTGCTCTGCCTCTCTCAGGTACAACACACACACTGTCATCCATCCCTTCAACAACACAATAACATATGCTTTGTCCGTGACCTTTGAAGGTTATCTAGTCTCTCTCTCTCCTATTCTCTCCCTCCTGCAAAATCATGGTTTTCTAAATTGCAACGGAACTGGGAAGAGTGCCCAATATTCAGATATCCTCCTAAACGGGAGAGAAAGACTGTGCCAAAGATCTCATGCATTTGAAGTGTAATGTTAAATGCCACACGGGGAAGGAACAAAAAAGCAACACTGTAATGTTTAAATAGAAAAACTGTTCTATGAGCAAAGCTTAAATATCACCACTGCATCACCAACGCTCCAGTTCAGAAACACACAATGTCTTCAATGGAGGAAATACAACCATTGAAAAAGCGGCAAATTTTGATTTCTCAATAATTAAAAATGATTCAAAACATTAACTTAGCAATGTTTGAAAGTTAACAATAGCACTAACTAATTCACATGGCAATGTGAAAAGTAAGAGACTGGTGGTTCTGGAGAGAGACTGATCTGCTGATGAAAACACATTAGCAGGTACATCAGTATAAACCTGCCAAACGCTACTTGCATGAGAGTTTTATGTTATAACAATACACCAGAACCAGGATAATAAGGACAACAGTGAACAATCACTTAGCAGAACCTAATTATATATGCATTAGTCTGAACAGGACAAACTAGGCAACAGCAACATTTGCACACAGGATTTGGGATGTCAGATTTAAAAATAAACAATGTTATTTATCTTGCACAATAATGAACATGGAAAGAATGTAGAAATATAGAAATCTACAGGGTAGAAGGAAGTCATTTGACCCATTAAGCCTGCACCAGTTCACTGAGCTAGGCGATCACTTGAATCCTACTGCCCCGCTTTATCCCTATACCCTTTCAAGCCTCAAAAGTACTTCTGGGGGCATAGAGTTCAACCTACATATTTTACCATCCTTATGATTATGCTTCAAAATGTTCATGACTTCCCAATTACCTGTATTTGAAACTCAAAGGAATCTCCACCATCTCTAGATTACAGCAATTTATATATCTTGTATATCTGTTTCTTGCCAACCTGAGCGTAATACTTTCCAGATTTTGGTAAGCAGGATGCGTCCCTCCAGGAAGACTATGCACACTATTCCAACAATCAATCTCTGGGATTTCCATGTGTAGGTAGGATGCATGAAAATCGCAGCTTAGTTTGAACACTCTTAAGCATGATGATGAGTTTCTGTATGTGTCCGACACCCAGATGACCACCCCAATCCCCCCCCAAAAAAAAGAATCTCTTTCCTTTGGGGACTATTCCATGACAAATCGAGCATTTCACAGCCTCACTGCTCCGTTTTGCCACCTAAGATGGCAGATTGCTTTTTACCAACTAACCACTGGCTGACAAGCACTTCCTCATCCTTGCAACACCCAGCAGTAGATTTACTGATCTCTTAACTAGATTATATGCATATTAACCACAAAAATACACAAGCAAAAAAACACATTCACTTTTTGTTCAGTTGAGAACCCAACAAACAACAACCTTTGCCAAGCAAAAAAAAACAATCAGGCAGGAGGAAACATGATATAAAGATTTGAACTTAATAAAAAAAACTTGCCTTTGTTATTTGATAAAATTTACATTTGTTTATTGATTTCTGTGCCAGTGCTGGAGCACAGGAGTACAGACCAAAGACAGTGGAAAAGTTGGCAACCTGTTCTGAGAGTGAGAGAGAGGCATGTGTCAACCTATTCCAGAGAATCATGCAAACAGTAAAAAGGTGGGACTGATTTTGAAAAAACATCTGTCAATTGCTACCTATAAAGAAGTTTGTATTTTTGATCTTCACCAGATAGCAAAAGTGGATGCCGAAAAAGACTTATATAGTAATCAGATTCCTGCCCTTTCAACTATTTCAAACTTCAAATGGCATGTTTATACAGCAGCTGGACAAAATATCCCAGCAAACCACTAAATAGGAGCATGGTGGGGCGCTCAATTTTAGCAGGTTTCACAAGTTTAATCTTCATAACCTTAAAGATTAAACAGGCCTTCTCATCTGTCCATTAAGAATGCAATTATTCACATACCCAATGGTACTCTGCAATAGATCTAGACACGAGACACAATACCAAGGTCATCTGCCTGTTCAGATAGAAGATAATAATAATCCTTGCATTTGCAGATGTTAAAAACGTCACTAATCAAAGAGTTTCTCCCGGTGTTCATGTTAAAAATTACCCAGATAAAAAAAAATATTAATTAAATTCAAGGCCACTGCAATTAGCAAATTTGCTGCTGGATTCGCCTGCAAATGGTCACTTTTACAGAAAACAAATTTGAAGCACTAGCATTCATTCTAATGTGATAAAAGGCACTTAAAAAAAACTGTCCTAAATTATTTTCTAATTTTCTCTCCATGTGATGTACCTCTCCGCTCCTGATCTTCTCTTGCTGGGGAGTAGGTCCACAGGAGCCTGGCTGCCCTCTGGTACCCTACCCGAATGGCCATTGTTTTTGAGCCTTGGCAGTAAGTGTCACGGTCCAGTCTCGGCTCATCCCACCAGGCTGCGACACAACCGCACTAACACAAAATACTGCAGATGCTAGAAATCAGCAGCGGCAGGGATGATGAGCAAGAACCCGGTAGGCATTCCCCTCCCTAACATGGAAATTCCAGGACCAATTCCCTCGTGCAACCCCTGTTGAAACCAAGAAACTCAGCAAGAACCGGAATTCATACCAGCAAATTACTAGGTCATAAGCTGCAACTCTTTTATAACTTGTATAATTTATAGCTGGAGAAACAGAAATGGGGGGTTAAAACCCTAAGAATATTATTTTTGGGGATTGTGCTGTGAAAGGGAGAAGTTTGGCACAGATAAGCTAAGCAGTACAAATGTGCAACAAACAAAATACTGCACAATGTCATCCACTCTGAAACGTCACTCTTCCAGTTTTACAATGTCATCCAATTTTATAACCGTGTCACATATTTTACATGAGGGTGAACAGTGACACTGCAGAGAATTCCTTAAATGTTAGGTTAAGCTATTCAGGAACTGCAGTCACCAACCTTAAGTGGTTGAGCTAGTCTTCAACACCTAACATAAACCCACAGCAATTTCCTATTCCCAATGTCTGGAATTGGGTTGGCAGGAAGATTCCATGTAGGTGGACTACCAACATTATTGTTTACCAACAAAACACGAGTTATGGGCAAAGCTCCATACTAAACCCTAATTTGATTTGGCCAATATTGCTGAAGCAAACTATTCCTCATTGTTTTAAACACAAAGTACAAAGCCAATGCAACATTAAGATAAGAAATTGCCAACCTTTTACATAGTATATACCGTATACAATAAACATAGAACTAGTCTGCATCCTCGTCCTCACTTTCAAAGCCATCCATGGCCTTGCCCCCTCCTATCTCTCTGACCTGCTGACTCCCTAGCAACTTGCCCGCTCCCTCCGTTCAGCGGGCTCCAGCCTGCTCCATGTCTCCTGCTTGACCACTGGTGGCCGAAACTCCATCCCACAGTCCCTTCGCCTCGCTTCCTCCCTTGCCTCCTTCAAGGCCAGTCTCAAGACCCTCCTCTTCGATCGTGCCTTCAGTTGCCCTCCCACTTCTCTGCTTTCCCTCACCCCTACCCCAACCCTCGCCCCTGCTCGGGTCCTGACCCCTGACTGACTGTCCTCCCAACGTGAAAGACGCTCTGTAAATGTCTGTTTGTTGTTGTTTGGCGATACTATGGAAAATTACTGCAATAAAAAAAGAAAAATAAGGACCAGCCTGGCCAGATGGTGAAATCCCAAGTCTAGCTGAGCTGCTGGTTAGAGACCTTTCCTTACAGTGGTCTGGACACTTTAGCACAGTGGCAATACTTTTAAATGAACTCTGGGCAGGAATCCCGCCGAGACATCCACTTTGATTTAGTTTCTAAGCAGCTTCGCATTCCTCTGGTCCTTTTATCTTGGCTTCTCCAAAACCTCTTTCTTGCTCTAATGCAGCTGCATGCCTAGAACACCCCAGTTCTGGGCAGGCAGCTGCATTAGAGCAAGAAATACACCCCAGAAATAATAATAATACACCCCAGTCCTAGTATATGCAAAATAATAATAATCCTTGCATTTGGTATAGCGCCTTATTATGTCTTCGAGACATCTCAAAGCACTTCACAGAATATACTGTAAATTAAACTGACTATTTTGTGGGCGAAACGCAGCAGCCAATTGCACACAGCAGTGCTCCACAAACAGTTGTGGATTCAGTGACTCATTCACTATTTTAAAAAAATTTGAAGGAATTATTATCCCCGGAAAAGTGATCTGCCAATCGAATAACAACTGGGTGCTTACTTACTGCTAGGTAAACAGAGATGTTGGACTAAGGAAACTTGCCCAACATTTCGCTCTGTCGGGAATCAAACCCAGGGCTCTCGTTTGCGAGCTGAGGGCTCTTACCACTGAGCTGTAGGACACCAAAGATAAACAAAGAGGCCTTCATATATCCAGCTTTTCCTTTCCATACGAGGTAGCGGAGGTAGTGGGTAGTGCTGTAAGGGGAGGAGGTTGGAGAGATGGGGGAGGGGGGGGTACCAAGACATGGAGGGATTTAAACGCTAGCATGAGGATCTTGAAGTTGATCTGCTCTGTGACAGGGAGCCAATGGAGTTTGGCAAGGACTAAGGTAATTGGGGTGCAGACTTAAGTGCGGGTGAGAATGCAGGCAGTGATGAGGAGTTTTTGATGAGTTGAACTTTGTGAATAGTGGAGGAGGGCAGAACGGCGAGGAGGGTGTTTGAATAGTCAAGCTGAGAGGTGACAAAGGTGTGGACAAGGGTTTCGGCAGCTTTTGGAGTGAGGTATTGTCAGAGATGGGGCAATATGGCAGATGTGGGGGAAAGAGGTCCTGGTCAGGGACCGGATGTGGGGGAGGAAGAATAACTGGGGAACGAACCTGATGCCTAAGTTGCGCATGGGTTCAGAAAGTTTTAAGGACAGATCGAGTAGGTTGAGGTCTGAACCGCTGGAAGCCAGAGTATGGCTTCCATTTTGTTGACGTTTAATTGCAAGAACTTTGCGCTCATCCAGGCCTTGAGAACATTAGAGAACTGGGGGTCGCAGCTGGAGGAGGAGAAGTAGAGTTGAGTATCATCCGGAAGCTAACAAGGGAGCATATAGATGAGAAAGAGAAGGGGGCCAAGAATAATCCTTGTATTTTGATATAGCGCTTTTCACGTCAGGAGGACGTCCCAAAGCGCTTCACAGAACACACTGTAAAGTGAATTGACTGTATATTTGTGGGCAAACGCGGCAGCCAATTGCGCACAGCAATGTCCCACAAACAGTCGTAGATTGAAAATGACCAATTTAATTATTGTTTTTGGTAGGGATTATTATTAGGCGTGTGGAGTAAGGAAACTTGCCCAAGGTTTCGCCCTGCCTGGAATGCAGCATTGGGGTACCCTGCAAGTGACCGGGTGGGGGCGAGAAGAAAACCCATTTGCAGAAATGTAGTGCTGGCGGTTTGTAAGGTAGAATGCTTACATCATTCAAGCACAAATGCCAATACAGTACAAGCTTTACTGTATTAACCCTCACGTAGTAAGCACTAACTATAATTTTGAGCAGTATGTTTGCTCTCTCAGTCATTCTTCCCGACTTATTCCTTAATTTTAATCATTTTTAGGATGATAAAAAAATCTGATTTTTTATCATTCTAATCTTATTTTCAAAAACAACAACTTGAATTTTTCCTAAAGGTTAACTTCCTTCTCCTGTTGGCTCCACTTTCCACTTTAAAGTGGATTGTTGGAACAAGTTTAAAATAGTTCTGATTGATTGATACAGTAAACCCAGATCAATACTAGGATGTATCAAGACAGCAGAACAAAAGGACATTTTAGAATTGTAAGGGCAGTTTCAGGACAGACACCGAGAAGCTTTTCTTTACTCAAAGAATAATCAACAACTGGAACACGTTGCCAGGAAACTTGGCAGAGGCCAGGACACCAGCCTCAGCTTTATACTGAGTCACACGGCCCAATCACTTGTTACACACAGAGAGACGTACAGCCCAACACCCTCCCCCGTTTTGCATTATTAACACTTTTATTCTCTTGCTCTGTTGCAACTCCCCACATTGTTTGAATCATTAACACCTCTTTAGCTCATCATTCCCTGTCCTCTACCCCATTTTCTCCTTTATGTTCCTTGCCCTGCCTCCCCCCTTTCTGTTAGTCCTTAAAAGCCTTTCCCTCCCAACATGCCCCATTTCTGACAAAGTGGCGTGGAACCGAAACATTGACTCACTTTTCTTTCTCATGGACGCTGCCTGACCTGCAGAGTGTTCACAGCGACTTCTGTTTTTGAATAAGGAAGTTGCGCTTCACAGAGAACTCAAATTTCAGTTTAACAACAGTACCATGACTGTTCTCCATTTTAGAATAGGACGGCTCACAGGTTTTAATACATAACTTTTTCTGCCCTTAAGTAAGCATAATAAAACAGCACAACACCTTTATCTTTACTGTTAAACAGCAAAAGCTAATGTACAAGTTGTAACTTACTGACTCTCTGCCTTCCCTCACCCCTACACCACCGCACCCTCCCCCATGCTCGGCCCCGACACCTGACTGTTCAGCGCTTTGGGACGCCCTCGCGACGTGAAAGGCACTCTATAAATGTAATTTATTGTTGTTGTTGACTATGCAAGTAAGTAAGTCAGTGCAAGTACAGTGATGTCAATGGAAAATGACCCTAAATGAGAACTTCAATAATTTTGTGGTTACGATCAGCAATGAAATGCAGTTTTCTATATGGGGAAACTTCAAATCCAAGAGAAATAAAGGTTGGCACTTGTACACACAGCTTCCTCAAATGTTCCCACACCGGGGCAAAGAAGAAACCTCTTAAATGGAGAACAATATTGAAAAACAAGAACCAAGCTGAAGCCATGTCCATTGAATTAAATTTGAAAGCAAAAGCCAACCCGAACACAGAAATCATCTTAGGAAGTGTGGATGATGCAACCCTGATTTCCAGGGCAAGTCCGTGGTTGAGATATTGTGTCCCTGGCCAAATTTGCCCCGTCTTGAGTTCAGCAACAAACTGAGCCAGAGCAATAAAATTCTAAACCAGATACACTCAGCAGAGAAACACAGCCATGAATCCAACAAGCTTCGCCAGTACTGCCCGCATCTCGCAGGGATTGTAGAGTTCAATTTTTTTTAAATACATGCCCCTGGATTTGGTTTACAAAATATGATCACCCTAACTTATGTCAAAATCCATCAAGTTTTCCCATCCAGAACAAATGCTTCTCTAATCATTGTATTATTAATGTACAACAGTATGTCACTATTAAAACTCATTAGGATCAGATATTCATTTAATGAGCTTAGGTCTTTAACTGATAAAGCTTTGCACAGCATTAGAACAACGGTTTCTTACACTGAGGCTGATTAAAGATTTGACAACAACAATAACTTGCACTTATATAGCATCCTCCACACGGGGTAACCTCTCAGAGCGCTTAACAGTGGCGGAGCCTGACTCCGAACAGCGGGGTAGCCATAAGCATGGTCGAAGAGGAAGGTTTTCAGGCAGGACTTGAAAGACGAGGCGGCAAGACGGACGGCTTAAGGGAGAGTATTCCAGAGTTTTGGGATGTAGTGGCTGAAAGTGTGGCCTCCGATGGTGGGGTGGAGGGATGAGCAGGAGGCAGGTCCCATTCGAGCAGAGGCACTGGGTGGTGGATTGGGGTTGAGGAAGTCGGAGAGGTAGGGAGGTGCCAGAGAGTGAAGGGATTTGAATACGAGTGTGAGGATCTTATTGATTAGTTTGGTGATGGAGAGCCAGTGGAGCCTGGCCAGAACTGATGAGATGTGGGTATGAAGTTTGGTTCGGGTCAGTATGTGGGCGGCAGAGTTCTGAATGAGCTGGATCTCTTGAATAGTGGAGCTGGGGAGACCGGCGAGGAGTGCGTTTGAGTAATCCAAGAGGGAGGTGACAAACGCATGCATGACAGTTTCGGCTGCATTTGAGGTAAGATATTGTCGGAGGCAGACAATGTGGTGGAGTTGAAGGAAGGCTGTCCTGATCAGGGACTGGATGTGGGACAGGAAGGACAGCCGGGGGTAGAACCGGACGCCTAGATTGTGCACTGGTTTGGTGAGTCTGAGGGAGACCTAGGGAGATTGAGTTTAGATCTGCAGGAGTGAAGACGTTGATGGGAGCCAAAATCCGTCTTGTCCAAATTCAGCTGCAGGAAGTTTGCACTCATCCAGGTCTTGATGTCTGCCAGACAAGCTGATAGAAAATTGGCAGACCTGGAGTTAGTACTGGAGGAGGCAGAGTAGATTTATGTGTCATCTGCATACATGTGGAAGTTTACCCTGTGTCTTCAGATGACATCGCCCAGAGAGAACATATAGATAAGGAAAAGAGGACCCAGGATGGAGCCCTGGGGTACCCCGCAGGTGATCGGGCAGGGGCGGGAGGTGGTGGAGGAGGATTGGTGGTCAACTGTGTCAAACGTGGCAGAAAGATCCAGGAGGCAGAGGGAGCCCTGGTCACAGATCGAGAGGATGTTGTTTATGACTTTGACAGGTGCTGTTCTCTGGGCTGTGGGCAGGGTGAAAACCACACTGCAGGGGCTCGAGGAGGGAGAGGTGTGACCAAAGTTGACCTGCAACAATGTGTTCCAGGACTTTGGCAAGGAAGGATAGATTGGAAATGGTAGTGTGAGAGATTAGAGGGATAGAGGATGGATTTTTTGAGGAGTGGTATGGTAACAGCAGTTTTATCCTATACAGTAAAGGTTCACACATGAAGATTCAAACAATGTTAATAATACAGGATTGCATGTGAAAGAGCAAATTTTAATTAAAGCTGACAATTTCTCATAACTATTTTCATCCTGAAAAGAGGTAGTACAAGCCCTTGCAGGACATGTAAATTGCTGATGTCTAAACATTTCACATTGGAATGCAACCTAATTGGGAGCTGTGCTTAAATCCACCAATTGATTACCTTAAAATTCCATCTGAATATAATAGTTGTTCACAATTCATGACTACAGTATTATAACAAGTACTTGCATACTAGCGACCACATTTGTATACAAAATAATCATTGCCTTTACAGTAAATCCTGTGAAAGTACTTTGAGCCATGCTCCTCATATGAAAGGCTCTATATCAAATGAAAGGATTTATTAATAACTACCTTCACATAGAATAACTTCTCAAAATGCTTCACAGAGACAATGAGAACCCAAGCAGGCTGGGCGATGGTTTTCGGAGAGGGTAGGAGAGAAGTGATTGAGATATAGCAGGCAAGGGTGTAGAGGCATTTTGTTAAGTCAGGATGAGGTTTTTAAATCAATTCATTTCAAAACTTACTTCATTTTTTTCTCTAAAGTCTAGCAGCAGCATTTCAAGGCAAATGCAGCAGAGAATTTATATACAGAAATGTTGCTCGAATGGTCCGGAACTGATTTTAAAAAAATGTAATCGGTTTGGCTTGTAGCAGATGACTGTGTTGGTGACCCTTGGCTTCTCTTCCTGGAGTGTGGTTTCACAGGGTACGATTGCCCTCCAGTTCCACGCTCAAGTTGTCATTATTCTTTTGTGAGCCTTGGCAATGAGTGTGGGCAGGTCCCTCGATTGTAAAGGGTATCACAGCTGAACCTGACAATGTACTTGCGTAAGAACTTTACAAGTATAGTGTTTAAGGAGGACCGTAAACCTGGCTGATTTCAACCTCCTATCCACAGCAATGCTAAGACAAAGATAGCCTCCCATCACAGACAAGAGGATTTTATTAACTTTACTTGCAAGAAAGACCATAAGCACCTCGCATTCAGTATCAGAGGTAAGGATGAAGGGGTCGGGGGGGGTGGCAGAGGTGCTGATTGATAGTGAAGAGGTGCTTGGAGTCAAAATCTACAGATGACTGTAGTTACAATCAGACTATAATTAATTTACCTTTACATTCCTGCCAGAAACAGCTCACGTTCTGGTCCGCTGTTGAAAGACAGGTAGTGCAGTTCTTTCTATCTTCGCAGATCCCTGAAAAATACATTAATTTTACATTTTAAATACAAAGTACATTTATTAGAGAGAGAACATGTAATATATCATTCACGTTATAAGCCATTTGGTTAGCCATGCTCTGTGCCCCCTTGCCTCTCTAGCCTTCTCTTGCTGTGGAGAGAGAGGTTCCACGGGGGTTGGTCGTCCTCCGGTACCCTGGCCAAGTGGTGAGCCCCGGCAGGGAGTGTAAGCAGGCCACTGGTTTGTAGAAGCATCATAGGCAAGCCTGAGCTCTGCCCACCCACCTACAAGGTACTATACAAGGACCAGGAGCACAAACGCTAGTTGGTTTTCCCCTTCCCGACCCTGATAGGCTGGGAACATCAGCCCCAGTCAAGACCAGCAAATTCAGCACAGGCTGGGATTCGAACCAGCAAGTTGCTACCTAGTCCATAAGCTGCAGCTCTACCCACTCACTACACCATTAGGGCTGCCCCATCATATAGCGACCCTTATGTTACATTCTACACATTTTAAAAGTATCTTGAGGTTGCATTCTACACATTTTACTGAAAATAGTGACAATTTTCACACCCATCCATCAGTTATTCTAAGTGGTCTGATACAAAACATGTGACTCACTCATACCAAGCTACTATTTCTCACCATCCTCATTTGGGGCATGAATGAAATATGACCCTCAGATACTGATTAACCTTGTGTTATTTCTAGCATTCCATTTACACTTGACATTCAGGATAATTTTTAAAAGCCACTATTGTATTAGCTTGGGTGTCTTTTTTTAATGAAGCCATTTCACTGATGTAACATTGGATATCAATAATATCAATAGCTACTTGAAGTGTAAGAAATGCACAATGTTCATTGGCTACTAATAGATTTTAAAGTAAATAGTCCTGGTCTTCTTAATGCCCACTTCACCAACAACCAGATTAACATGAAAAAAAATGCAACTGTGCACTTATCTTGTGAACCAGCTATCCCTGCACTATCCTCCAGTTGTTCTCACTAGTTACATAAAGTACAGCATATACTAGTACTAAGCAACTGCAGGCACATTACTTTCAACATAGACCCCAAGGCAGGTATGCTTTATTTTTATCTGTCCTCGAGATGATTTGCATACTTTTAAACCTATAAATAGGAATTTCAAATCCTGAAATAAACATTGCCTACTCCCTTGATTACAAGTTTTCTTTTCAATGGAAGCAGGCAAAAGCCAAAGTTTTCTTTTAGATTTTCACTGCAGTGTACGAATTACCAGCTCAAACCGCAGAGTAACAAGATAAATACTGTTGCGATGGCCCATCATTCAGCTCTAAAAGAGACCTTTTAAAAAACATGGTACAGCTAAGAAAGTTGCTTCTGAACAAAAGAACTTGAACAATACAAAGTGATCTACTCGTGCAATGCTCTTATTTGATTGGGTAATCCCAAGCAACGGCACAACAGATTAATGGGAAAATGTACTGTGCAATATAGCAGCATGTATGGCATGGCGTGCTGGAGAGCAGTTTGCCAATACTGGGCAGTGAGAGAAGAAGCCAGCCAAGCGCAAACCTCTCATGTCTGGTGCTCTGGCCACTCAAACCTGAGTATTCTGATGTTACATTCTACACATGGCTGCATATGCCAAGTCAAAAATAATTCAGTCGCGTTATTGGCCAAATATGATGGCGTTTCAAAGGCAGCTTTAAGAGCTGGTAACAGGAGACATTACAGAATTATATCAAAGAGATAATTACTTGGTGAGGACAAGTTTGCAGGGCTATGGGGAGAGAGCAGGGAAGTGGGATCGATTTGGATAGCTCTTTTCAAAGAGCCGGCAAAGACCCGGTGAACCAAATGGCTCTTTCTAGCTGTATAATTCTATGAAAGACCAACACTATCTGCAGCTTTTTAAGTTATTGCACAATAAATTGGCTGCCCCGATTCTGCCCAGTCACTGCACTTTACAGTATATCCTATGAAGTGCTTTGGGGCATCCTCCTGAAAGGCACTATACAAAATGCAAGGATTGCTATTAAGAATAACTTCTTTCAACATAATGAAATATGCTTGAGATGCTATTCATTTAAATAGATTATCAACTATGCATTGACCTGGAACCTAATCACATTCAAATTCAGTTCCTTTATATTATTACACTTTAATTGTTTACATATTTAATTTGTTTCAGTATGCATACCTTGATCTACATTTAAAAAAATCTGCCACACACAGTCACTGGTTGAGGTCACAAGCCTTCTGTCCATTTACACACAGCTTGTTGCAAATTGCATTTTGTAAATACCCTCCTCCAAGTCATTTATCCATCACGTTTGAAGACTCAGAACAGACAAACTCATGTAGGAATTGCTGATCTCACTTGAGATCCAAATTAATCCCCAAAATGTTGATGAACTGCCATTGCTGAAGCGATCTAGTTAAACTGGACTTGATCAATTTCAATTTCATAATCAAGCAGAAACCCTTTACTCCATACATCAACATTTTCTTTAAGATGAAAGTCAAGGAAAATTAATCAGAATTCTTAGCAAGTTTCCCTTGAAGTGACACTAACAGTACAAGGCAATCTGATTTTCGTTCCAGGAAAAGAGGGTTGCACCACGCAGTCACTGGCTGAGATCACAAGCCTTCTAGCCACACACAGCTTGGCATGATCTGCAAGTTTCGTTTTGCAAATCCCTTCCTCCAAGTCATTTATTTATGTCTTACGTGTGAAGAGCCAGAGCAGACACGTGTATAGAAATTGCTGAACTCATTTGAGACTCAGCCTAGTCACTGAATAAACATCCACCCACCCCCCACCATTGAATAACAGAACACCGCATGCAGATGAACACCACAAGATCACCCCCCAGTTACTGAAAACCACAAAACCATACACCCCCCCCCCGCACCACTGAACATACCCACTTCGCAGCTGAACATGACACCCCCCCCCCCCCCCAACTATCCCACCTCAGTGAAAACCATACCATTGCTGAACAAAACAACCTACACCCCAACATCATCACTGAACACACCAACCCCAACCGCCCCCCCCCCCACCACCCCCAAACCACACCTCACATCCCACATTATCTGATCCAGAGATTGTTTTTGTAAACAAATTTCATATTTCTTTTACATATAAAAAAAACTTTGAAAAAAGTTTAAAATCACAAATTCATCCTGTAGACATATTTGGCAATCAGGATTGGGAGACAATCACTCAGAAATAACTCTGGGAAAAAAGTAAAGAAAATGTCCTCAGACGATCCCTCTCCTTACCCCCTCCCCCAACACACACACACAGAGCTGTAACCCACAGCCATCTCACAGCAGCAGTTAGTCAGTAGGCCACAGGCCAGAGCTTGGGGTCGGTTGTTGGGTTGTTTTCAGTTACACATTGTTTGCAGAGTTGGATTTACCGAGTGGCGACACTGGCCGATACAGGGCAGGGCAGCCTGGGCAGGGCTGGGCTGGGCAGGGCAGCGCTGGGTTAGGCAGGGCTGGGCAGCCTGGGCAGCGCTGGGCAGGGCAGCCTGGGCAGAGCTGGGCAGGGCAGCCTGGGCAGAGCTGGGCAGGGTTGGGTTGGGCAGGGTTGGGTTGGGCAGGGCTGGGCAGGGTTGGGTAGGGCTGGGCTGGGCAGGGGCTGGGCTGGGCAGGGTTGGGTTGGGCAGGGCTGGGCAGGGTTGGGTTGGGCAGGGCTGGGGCAGGGTTGGGCAGGGCTGGGTTGGGCAGGCCTGGGATGGGTTGGGCAGGGCTGGGTTAGGTTGGGCAGGGCTGGGTTGGGCAGGGTTAGGTTGGGCAGGGCAGGGTTGGGCAGGGTTGGGCAGGGCAGGGTTGGGCAGGGCAGGGTTGGGCACGGCAGGGTTGGGCAGGCAGGGTTGGGCAGGGCAGGGCTGGGCAGGGCAGGGCTGGGCAGGGCAGGGCTGGGCAGGGCTGGGCAGGGCAGGGCTGGGCAGGGCAGGGCAGGGCAGGGCAGGGCAGGGTTGGGCAGGGCAGGGTTGGGCAGGGCAGGGCTGGGCAGGGCAGGGCTGGGCAGGGCAGGGTTGGGCAGGGCAGGGCTGGGCAGGGCAGGGCAGGGCAGGGTTGGGCAGGGCAGGGTTGGGCAGGGCAGGGCTGGGCAGGGCAGGGCTGAGCTGGGCAGGGCTGGGCAGGGGCAGGGCAGGGCTGGGCAGGGCTCACTGGGGTTACAGGCCAGTCACAGGCGTAGACGGGGGTTTTCAGGCTACAAGAGCAGTGCAAGGCTCGCTGTCCTGCTTACAGGCTGGTTACTGTCCTGGTTACTAGTTCCAGGCTGGTTACAGTCCGGGGTAGACTAGTTCCAGGCTGGTTACAGTCCTGGTTGCTAGTTCCAGGCTGGTTACAGTCCGGGTTAGACTAGTTCCAGGCTGGTTACAGTCCGGGGTAGACTAGTTCCAGGCTGGTTACAGTCCGGGGTAGACTAGTTCCAGGCTGGGGAGAGCCTGTGGCGCAGTGCCGGGGTGGTGGCTGCTGTATGTACTGACCTGCACCCAGGCTGAGGCCCGCACACAGCAGGAGGGCGGCCAGGGCCCCGCACACCAGCGGCCAGTGCATGACGAGCGGAGAGGCCATCAACCCGGCGAAACCCAACAGTGAGCGAGTGAGCGGCGGCTTTCCTCTTCTCACAGAGATCCCACACCGGGAATCAGCCTCAGCTCCACACAGCCCTCGCGCTGGGAATGAACTGACTTCCTGCTGTAACTCATGTGACTGCGGCGCGGGCGGACAGGGGGCGGGGCTGAGGGCGGGCAGGGGGCGTGGCTGGGTGGCCAGGGGGCGGGGCTGGGGGCGTGGCTGAGCGGCCAGGGGCGGGGCTGAGGGCGTGGCTGGGTGGCCAGGGGCGGGGCTGGGGGCGTGGCTGGACGGCCAGGGGCGGGGCTAAGGGCGTGGCTGGGCGGCCGGGGGGCGTGGCTGGGTGGCCAGAGGGCGTGTCTGTGGGCCGGTAGGGGGCGTGGCTGGGTGGTCTGGGGGCGGGGCTGGGTGGCCAGGGGGCGGGGCCGTGGCGGCAGTGGATAGGCTGTGGGAGTGGGGTGGGGGCAGTGAGGCTGTGCAGCGATCAGCAGCGATCCTGGCAATGCTTTGCTGAATGTATGAAAGCAATGGTTTGAACGTTTGGCTGCTGCATCCTCCCAGGATGTTACATTTGGAGATGACACCAAGTTGGGAGCACTGTGGATTCAGAGCAGCAGCAATGAGAGCTTCATAGAGCTTTCTCCAACTCAACGTCAGCAAGACCGAGGCCCTCCTGATTGGCTCGCACCAGCGCCTCCGCACCTCGGGCGCTGGCAGCATCAGCCTCCACGGCTGCACACTCAACCCCACTAAGTCAGTCAGGAACCTGGGTGTCTTGTTTGATGCTGAACTGTCCTTTCTCCCCCACCTCCGTGCCATGACCGACACTACCTACCACCACCTCCGCAACATTGCCAGACTCCGCCACTGCCTCACCCCTCAGGCTTCCGAAACCCTCACCCACACATTCGTCACATCAAGGCTCGATTACGGGAACTCCCTCCTCATCGGCCTTCCCAACTCTTCCCTTCACAACCTGCAGATCATCCAAAACTCTGCAGCCCGTGTACTCTCACGCACCAGGCTCTGTGACCCCATCACTCCCACCCTCGCCCGACTCCACTGGCTCCCCATCCCCCAGAGGATCGAGTTCAAGATCCTCGTCCTCACTTTCAAGGCTATCCATGGCCTTGCCCCCTCCTACCTCTCTGATCTGCTGACTCCCTACCAACCTGACCGCTCCCTCTTTTCAGCGGGCTCTGGTCTGCTCCATGACTCCCGCCCGACCTGCCCTTCCACACTCTGGAACTCCATCCCACGATCCCTTCGCCTCGCTTCCCTCCCTTGTCTCCTTCAAGGCTGGTCTCAAGACCCTTCTCTTTGATTGTCGCCCTCCCACCTCTCTGCCTTCCCTCACCCCTACCCTTGTGGAGTCCTGTAGCTCAGTGGTTAGAGCACTCGCTTTGCAAGTGAGAGACCTGAGTTCAATTCCAGGCAGAGGGCGAAACCTTGGGCAAGTTTCCTTACTCCACACGCCTAATAATAATCCCTCCAAAAAAACAAAACAATAATAAATTGGCCATTTTCAATCCACGACTGTTTGTGGGACATTGCTGTGCTGCCGCGTTCGCCCACAAATATACAGTCAATTCACTTTACAGTGTGTTCTGTGAAGCGCTTTGGGACGTCCTCCCGACGTGAAAAGCACTATATCAAATGCAAGGATTATTATTTTTATTATTATTATTACCCCACCCCTCCCCCATGCTTGGGTCCTGACCCCTCACTGTTCAGCCCTTTGGGACGTCCTCCCGACGTGAAAGGCGCTCTATAAATGTAATTTTGTTGTTGTTGTTGTTGAATACCCACATGCATGCACAAGCTGTGTACTCAGATGCTAAAGTGAGGTCCTGTCTGCCTGTTCCGGAGGATGTGAAGAAGCCTATGAAACTATTCCAAAACAGAAAGCATTTCTCCTGAGGTCCGGGCTAGAAAACCTCCAGAGAAAATTTGTCATTCACTTCAAAGATGCTAGTGGACATTTTTGTATGTAAACCTGCTGCTACATTTGCCTACACAATGCATAGTCACTATTTTAAGTAAGTTTACAGTAAATCTTGTGATCACTTTGAGATGTTTTGACAACAAGAAAGGTGCGGTGCTATAGCAAATCAAGGATTATTATTATTTTCTGAATCAATCTTGTGATGCCTCTTTTTGTTGTTTTTGGTGAGCAGATGGATTTGGGTTACAGTGGATTACCTTCTAATTTTCTATTTTTCTCCCATTTCTTGCACACCTCTTTGATGCCAACCACTGCCCCTATGACTACTACTGTGGAGTCCTGTACCTCAGTGGTTAGAGCACTCGCTTTGCAAGTGAGAGACCTGAGTTCAATTCCAGGCAGGGCGAAACCTTGGGCAAGTTTCCTTACTCCACACGCCTAATAATAATCCCTCCAAAAAAACAAAACAATAATAAATTGGTCATTTTCAATCCATGACTGTTCGTGGGACAATGCTGTGCGCAATTGGCTGCCGCGTTCGCCCACAAATATACAGTCAATTCACTTTACAGTGTGTTCTGTGAAGCGCTTTGGGACGTCCTCTCGACGTGAAAAGCGCTATTTCAAATGCAAGGATTATTATTATTATTATTATTATTACTAATAATAATCCTTTGATAAAATAATATGATAAACCTTGCTTTTGATATAGCATCTTTACACATCTTTGAGACGTCTCAAAGCGCTTTACAGGATATACTGTAATATACTGGAAAGTGAATTGACTGTATATTTTGTGCACGAAACACGGCAGCCAATTGTGCACAGCAGTGTCCCACAAACACTCGTTTGTTTTTAAGGAATTACTACCCTCAGAAAAGCGATCTGCCAATCGACTTAACAACTAGGTTTCTATCTACTGCTAGGTAAACAGGCGTGTGGAGTAAGGAAACTTGCCCAACATTTCGCCCTGCTGTGACTCAAACCAGGTCTCTCGCTTGTGAGTGCTCTAACCACTGAGCTACAGGATTCCACAAATAGCACCATTCAAGCCTTGGAGATGTCTCAAAGTGCGTCACAGGATATGCGGTAAAGTAGTTTTGACTGTATTTTGTGAGCGAAGCATGAAAGCAAGTTGCATCCATCAATGTCCTACAAGCTGCCATGGAGTGAGTGATCAGTTTTATTTGAGGGATTGTTGGCCAGGGCACCAGGAGAAACTGCCTTCTCTTTTCGAATAGTGTCATCTTTATCGTCCATCTGAACAGGCAGATGGGCCCTTGGTTTCATCCAAAGGATTTGTGCAGCATTTACTGACCACTGGAAAAAGGACAAGATTGGCCCATTTAATAACAACTGTCACTCTAATTTTGCTTCCCTTCTTTTTGAGAAAGTGACAATCTGCAGTGCGCCTCCTCCACTGATTGGGTTGGGAACTCAGCACGGTGGGGAATTAAACTTGTATTGCCCACTCCATAGCACCACACTTTAGTTCTTTAACAAACATCCATTCTGAGCTTGCACCCTAGAGTCATCTCTTTGATAAATTACTATTAATTAATGATTTATTTCCTTCTGCATGAGACCCCCTGACAACAATCTATCTATAGTTAGAAAAAACCTTACATTTAGTATTGCGTCTTTCATACCGAGAGGATATTCCAAAGTGTTTCACATAATAAAGTGAAGTGCAGTGACTATGTGGGTGAAAGCAGCATCCAAATTTGCACACAATGTTGTCCCACAACTGGCCATGGAATAAATGTCCAATTTTAACAGTGGCATTGTTGGCTAGGACATTGGGAGAAACTCTCTTATCTTTCCAAATAGTGCATTGGAACTTTAACGTCCACCTGAAAGGCAGGCGGGGCCCATGGTTTAACGTTTCATCCAAAGGACAATACCTTAGTCTGGTGGGTAAACAGGAGAAAGGTCTAGGCTAATTTACTTTCACACCATGCGGGTAAACATGATATTCAGAATTTAGTAATTTCTCACCTGCCAACACTGAGTGCCTCAGTTTGTAGAAGCACAAATGTTTTTTTAATCCATTTTTTAACCTCCTTCATTTGTAAGTTCACCATAAATATGAATCATAAATAAGTTCACAAACAGCTGCCTCTATGGCAGCCAGTCATAACCGTGCTGGAGCATTAGATTTTTTAAATCAGTCCCGACTGATTTAGAGTCAGGTATTCTCGAAGGATTGACATTTGTTGAATCATGGCCAATCATCATCTTGACTGAATCAGTTACAGCTTGGAAACTCAGATAAATTGGCAGGCGATCAGGGAAGTGTTTCTTGTTTCATTGTTCCAGCAGGCCTCCAAGAAGCTGCATTGGTGGAGGTGTTTGTGGAGTTGACATCAATCAGAAAGCATGGCAAAGAAGAAAAAGGATTTTGGGGGAAAAAGTGATCTGACATGTACTCAGAAAAAATATATATCATTTTGCAAAGTTTACAATGATATTGGGACTCTCAGAGAATTGATTCTTTGTCAACCAACACTGCTTTCAGAATTGGATAATCCCAGTTTTGTGCTATTCATTCAGTACAATAATTGAAGCAGAATAAGTGGTGCAGAATGGGAATTGACAAGAAAAATATCATATCACTCAAATTTAAATTGCATTGATTCCATTCCAAGTCCCGATCCCCAAACCTCTTGCAATTGAATCAGTGCATAGCTTGCAGTATAGCTCAGGTAATATTCTTCATTTTATTAAAGAACCTGTTGCACTCATCGTTCTTGAACAATATAAGGCACTATATAAAATGCAAGCACTATTATTATATTTTNAAAAAAACTCACTGGCATTTGGCACATTTATGTGATGTTCTGTGCTTAAGCAGAAAATATAAACCCTGCTTTCTTCTTGAATTGAGTTTTGAGTTCAAGATCCTTGTCTTCACTTCTAAATCCTCCTTAGTCTATCCACACCTTACCCCTGGAACCTTCCAAAACCCTACCAACACACGCACTCACTCTGCTCGGCCTGTTTCACGTTCCTCTTCTCTGCCCACCCTACCACCGGCAGTCAGGCTTTCATCCCAGAGTCCCTTCACCTTACCACTTCCCTCGCTTTCTTCAAGGTCCACAAGCCAAAGTCATAACGGGTAGGGTGGTCCTAGCTGGACAAGCAGTGGTAAAGTTTGCCGGATAGCAATATCAATGGCACGTTATGTGTTTTAGCTGGTTAGACTCCAGCAGTATCCCAGTGCACACTCTGAGGTCCTCAAGCCTTGCCTCTTTCCAACCTGTGCCTAATATTTTCCTGAATTAGGACAGGATGGGGCACCTCTGCACCTCATGCACTGGCAGCATCAGCATCAATGGATGCACACTCTACCTCACCAAGCCAGTCAGGAACCTAGGCATCTTGTTCGACCCTCAACTGTCCTTTCTCCCCCATGACCCGGTCTGCTTTCCTCCACCTCCTCAATAGTGCCCGGCTCCGCCACTGCCTCACCCCTCGGGCTGCTGAAACCCTCATACATGCCTACATTACATCTAGGCTCGACTATACCAACTCCCTGCTTATCGGCCTTCCCAATTCTTCCCTCCACAAGCTGCAGATCATCCCGAACTTTGCAGCTTGTGTCCTCTCCTGCTCTGTGATTCCGTGATTCCATCACAACCACCCTCGCCCAGCTCCACTGGCTCCCCATCCCTCAGAGAATAGAGTTCAAAATCCTCATCCTCACCTTCAAGGCCCTCCATGGCCTTGCTCCTTCCTACCTTGGTGACCTGCTAACTCCCTAATCAACCTGTTTGCTCCCTCCGTTCAACATGTCCCCCAACCGGCCCACTCCACCATTGTCGGTCGGGCAACAGCCTATCTGCCCCCACTCTCTGGAACTCCTTGCCACATTCCTTTTGCTTCTCTCCCTCCCTTGCCTCCTTTAAAGCACACCTCAATATCCTTCTCTTCGACTGTACCTTTGGCCACCCTCCTCTCTCTGCCCTCCACCCTCCCTAATCCCAAACCAACCCCTACCCCCTCCTCACGGGTCCTAATCCCTGACTGTTCAGTGCCTTGGGTCATCCTCCCGATGTGAAAGGTGCTTTACAAATGTAATTTTGTATTTTTGTAAATATATAATCATACCTGTGAACTCTGTGTGACACACCTCAATGTTTTGAGGTATGATCAAAATGCAAGGTCTCCTATGAGAATACTTGAGCTGATATTTGCTTAAGACTGATTAGAAATGAAATTTAAATAGCTATCTAAAATAGATTCAACTGGACGTAATTTGATGGGTATTTAACTTTGACTCCCAAGACAGAACTGGTGGATTAATGTAATTAATAAATCTCAAGTGAAACTAGAATCCGTCCGTCCATCCCCCCACCCCAGACACACGAGTGAAGATGCAGAACAGACTTCCAGCAAAAGTAGTTGCAGTTAGCAGCTTACATAATCAATTCAATACGCTGACCTGCATGAAGGGTCCTATATAAATGCAAGTTGCTGTGCAAAAAGTATAAAAGCCCTGCAGGGATTTTTTTTAGCTAAATGTTTAGCTGATCTAAAGGTCTTCAAAAAGAATCTGCCTCATACATATTTAATCATTAAAGCTATTAAAATACTCCAATAATTTGTGCCTTTCCATCCTGCCTTCAGGATCAATTCACAAATAATTTGTTTCACACAGCATTAACATCCTGGAAAACAGCATCAAAGAGGCACAGCAATGAAGATTCCAAAAGGCAGACTGTTCAGAAGTGCCTGAATGCACAAATGGCCAATTACATTTTCACATCACTATTTGATTTACAAGTGATTCCCTGAGCAACAATAGATTCTCGTGCTTATAGAAAGTTAATTTGCAGTAATATTACTGGTCAAGTAAAATATTCAAATGTGTAATTAACTAACAAGGAGAGAAGAACAAAGATTATTGGGTTTCTCCCTGCACTATTGTGTTCAGTTCACAAGTTTCAAGAGTTTAGGTGTAAGAACTGTACAGTAACTCTTTTTTTAACTTCATTTGGAAATTATAGTTCATACCTTGGGAGACCTCTTTTGGACTTACTTTTTGGACAGTTTATTCAGTTGCTAGTGTTAATGCTGGCTCAGACATCATCAACCTCCCAGACAACTCCTATTTCTGAATCTGTATTGAACATGAAGGAGATTGGAGAGGGGAGCTGTAACATTTCAGTTGAAAGATCCTGGCTTTTTCCCTTATATAGCTCAAAGCTGAACACTGGCGTTGTTTACAAATTACTGTTGGAAGGAAGTTTAATTGGACAGAATTAGAAGTGACTTTTTTGTTTGGGGTCTTGTAATAAAATCAAGGAGTAGAAAACATTCCCTTTGTGTTATGATTCTTTTATGAAAACACGTTTCCTTAATGTAAAGCAGTTTGCAGAAAAAAGACATTAAGATTTTCCATAAACAATGCCCAAAGACCATTACCAATCAACAACACCCAAATTCTCACCAGATCTTTCAGTGATTTAAATTGACTTTAAGAAGTTCTGAAATAAGCTTCACGTATACTGTATTAACCGGAAGCAAGCAACAACAAAATTACATTTGTATAGCGCCTTTCACTATGTCAAGGGGATCCTCCAGGCTGATCAAAGCTAAGTATTGACACGTTTCATCAAAGGAATGGTGGATGATTCAAGTTCTATCCAGCCTTCAGCATGTATTTAGCATAATTAATATGAGATAGATGCCACAGGAGTGATACAGGGAGATCAAAATTTACAGGAACATTAGGCTTCTTTAAGAATGGATATATAGGCTTCAATGTTTCTAAATTTCTAGTCTTCTAGCATTCCTAAGAAAGAAAATGCCTTCACTCACAAATGATGAAAACTGCAATCTTTCATAACAGACTTATGTGCATCTGATAATTATTGTGCATTTGCTATTCAACATTGAATTGCACCCTATAATCTCATTCACAGGAAGAGCCTGTGAAGGATACAAGACTGAGGTGGATAGATATTTGTTCGGTCAGGGTATCAAGGAATATGATTCCCTCTACCCCTCTCTCACTGTCAAGGGCGGGTAATTGGAGTTGAGGTGTAGATCAGTTATGATCTTATAAATGACAGAACAGGCTTGAGGGGCTGAATGGCCTACTTCTGTTTCTATGTTTCTAAGTCTGTTCCCAAGCTGTATTGTAAAAAGTTATAACTTTAAAATTATGAATAATAATTTCTTTGATGAGTTATGACAAATAAGATTCTTATGACAGTAAGAGAGGGGTAGAGGGAATCGTAAACATCATCATGTGATGCTACTTTGAGATATCTAGAAGACTTGAAAAGCGCTATATCAAATGAAAGGATTATTATTATTACACTAGCTTAAAGAATTACTGTATGACTGAACTTGCCAGCGTCTGTCTGTCTGATTCAATAATCAATATAAACTACATGACGATCAAAATATTATAACATTAAATTTTGTCTAATAGCTATGTTGTGTTCATTCTTAAATGCATAGCACCAGATTTAGAGTTACAGTCTATAAATAACTAAAGAGTAATGACTAAGCTTGTCTGTAGTTAAATGGAATTTTGACCATAAAAATAGCCATGTTTTTCTCTCTGCTAATTTTCACCACTGTCCTTTCTTATGGTGTTTTTTTTAAACTACTTTTTATAATACTGCATTACAGATCTGTAGATGCAGAATCCCACTTGTATGTCGCCCAAGTGGCTATTGTTTATTTATCCATCTTGCCCACAAGTCATGTCCCAATGATTGTGTAGAAAAATACTCAGTGAAAGGATCAAGCCTGTAGATCATCAGGAAGAGATCGGATAAGTTCAAGTTATGAATAAAAAGACAAAACTGACAAAAAAAGAGAAAATATCTAAGTCAAGACCAGTAAGATCTTAAATAACCCTAGGTATTGAGGCCAGCCAACTAGACAGAAAGTTAAGGGGGACTTGTCACTTTATGATTATACCCGTTCCAGCTTCGCTTGCAACCAAAGGATCCAATATGGAATGTAGATTGACACACAGACAGACATTTCATTCTTTATCTATACTCATCTGGGAAAACCCCTGTAAAAAGATTCCTTTTGGAAGGACTCAGTGAAAGAACTCTGTGCTTTACAAATGTAATTTTGTTGTTGTTGCCGCGGCTTAACTTTGTTTGTGGTCTTTATTTTGTTCCTGTCACTTGGCTACATGCATGCTCCGTGACGCACGATGCCATGGCCCCATGGTCAGCTGGCGCAGCCACAATGTGTAACTGCAGTGTGTGCGTACATAGGTGCTCTGTGACACACGATGCCACAGCGCCACTTTGACTCGGCGGCCACCAGGTGTAATTGGAGTGAAAAATGGTAAACTGAAAATAACTAATGAATGAGAGGAGATACCCGAAAACAAATATACCCATGTCGCTGCCAGATGCAACACCTTTCTGATGAGGTATAAATTATGTCTCTACGTCAATCAGTTATTGAGATTCTTCTTAAAGCGCAAACAGACAGACACTGTTGTTTTATTAGTATAGATATAATAAAGAAGAAGATAGATAGAAGAAGATCGATAGAAGAAGATCAGGAGTGTGTGTAAAGTAAAAAAAGGTAGGTAGTACTGATACGGAAATTTAATCAGGCCACCATGAGCTGAGAATGCCCAAATGGGATGGACTCTGAGCACTGAATGTAATACTTGACTACTTCCTGACTCAGTGTGTCAGGGAGTCCATAAAGGGCAGTTCTTTTCTCGACTTAGTTCTATTCAGTGACACCTTCCAGGGACTAGAAATAGTTGATCAGCTAGGTGATCATTGCTTAATTACCTTCAAATTGACTTGGGAGAAGCATGCAACCAAACTCTTAAGTAATGTGCAATTTTAGACAACCAAATGTCAAGGGTATAAGATGGAGCTAAGTCACTGGAAGGCATTACTCAAGGGCAAATCAATTGAGGATGAAGAACATTATGCACAACATACAGGATATACAAGTTATATCCAAGTGCAGCAGGACAAATTAAACAAAAATATACTAAAATTGATAACAGGAAAATAAAAAGGGATATTCTGATTTTGTTTACAATGCTTGTTCAGAGAAAGGAGAGATTAACCATTTGGCTGAACATTAGACTGTACAAAAAATATTTTAAAAGATTAGCAAGCCAAAAACTGGAAAGGAACAAAACAAGAATGGAAAACAAAATGCCAATAAATAATTTCAATACTATAACATTGAAAAGGTAGTCAGGGAAGAAGTTAAAACCCTAAAGGATTCAAATGGGTTTAAAAAAATCAGCAGGAGATAGCAAACATATTAAATGACTAATTTAAATGCTTTTTTAAACTATAAACTTGACACTCAACATCCAGTAAACATTGATTGAGCTCCGGACTTTGATATACGTTGGGCTGAGGTTCTGGAAAGGCTTAAGGGGCTTAAGACAGGATGGTAAATTCTCCCCTGGGGTACAAGACAGGAGATTTGCGCAGCATTCACAGACATCACGAGGGAGTCAATTATCACTGTGAAGGTGCCAACAGACAGGAAGCAAACATATTAAGAAAGGTGACAGGCAACTATAGACCCATTAGCCTGACCTTAATAATTGGAAGAATGATGAAGTCGATCATCAGAAAGAAAATGGAATATCACCTGTATAAAAATAATCTAATAATGATGGCCAGTACAGAATCAGAGGGTTCATTTTGTCTGACCATTCGTGTACTTTTTGAGGAGGTGACCTCCCAAATTGACAGTGGAAAGCCATGTGATGTAATGTACCTCGACTTCCAAAAAGCATTTTTCAAAGTGCCACATGAAAGACTGCTTCACAAACTAATGTTAAAAGGTGGCTGAAGGCAAGACTTGGCTTGTATTTGTAATCGACAGAATAGCAGGAAGTCATCAAGGGAATTAAGTCATACAAAGCAGGATGCCTCAGGGCTTATATAGCTATTCCTCCTGTTGTTGTACACATTACTGATTCACTGATCTAGTGCAAGGTAATTACATTTACAGACAACGCCAAGTTGGTGCATTCAGAGGAAGCAGCAAAGATCTTAGAAATAGAGCTTGAAAGGATATGTAAATTGGATAATGATTGACTAAAAAAAATCGATAGATACATGCAGGATACTATATGATATACAAAATATATATATATATATATATATAAAATCTGAATTAAATTTTGTTTCCACACTCCACACGCCTAATCATAATCCCTCAAGAAAACAAACAATAATAAATTGGTCACTTCAATCCACGACTGTTTGTGGGACACTGTTGTACGCAATTTGGCTGCCGCATTTCACCCACAAATATACAGTAAATTCACTTTGCAGTCTATTCTGTGAAGAACTTTGCGATGTCTAGAAGACGTGAAAAGCGCTATATCAAATGCAAGGATTATTATTATTATTATATTCACAGAGTAGAATTATATGGCACACTTACTCCATGGATAGGATAGAACTTGTCAAGGGGGAAATTGAAAGCGACCTAGGAGTTGATTTATTGCGCACAATCTCAAAACTGTGTGAGTCATCAATAAATAAGATTAACAGTATGCTGGGCTATATTGCCAAATCATTTGAGTTGAGATTCCCAGACCTCAGACTCAAGCTGTATAGAGTTGGGCAGATTGCACCTGGAGTATTGCAGTTTTCTGTGGGTCAGTCGGGAGTTTGACAATGCGGAAACCCATCACTATGCTTAAAAGTATCTAAAGCAGATTGAGAGTTCCACCTATACACATTCCATTTACACCATGGAAATTTTTAATTCTGAGAGGATTAGACACAAGAATGGAATGCTCACTCTCCTTAGAGGGGCGCACCCTGCTCGTCCAAAATCCCTGATGGTCCAGCACCCTGGGACATCTTTCTGACATAATAATAATCCTTGCATTTGATATAGCGCTTTTCACATCTTCTAGACATCTCAAAGTGCTTCACAGAATGTGCTGTAAAGTGAATTGACTGTACATTTGTGGGCGAAACGCGGCAGCCAATTGCGCACAGCAGTGTCCCACAAACAGTTGTGGATTGAAAATGACCAATTTATTATTGTTTTTACATGAATGTATACAAGTGTAATTTGTTGTTGTTGCTTACCTAATTCCAGAAAGTATCAGGCGCAGGTTGGCAAGAGCCAAGGCTTGGAGACGCCGCGCTCCACCTCCCTGGACGCTGGACAGTCAGGGATCCACACCTGAGCTGTGTGGGGTGTGGGGGTGGGGCTGGGATCAGGGAGAGTGGAGGGCAGAGAGATGAGGGTGGCCAAAGGCATGGTCAAAGAGCAGAGTCTTCAGGTGTGCTTTGAAGGAGGCAAGGGAAGGAACGAGGTGAAGGGAATGTGGGATGGAGTTCCAGAGGATCGGGACAGAGAGGCTGAAGACCCAACCGCCAATGGTGGAGCAGGCCGGGTGGGGGACATGGAGCAGGCTGGAGCCTGCTGAATGGAGGGAGCAGATAGGTTGATAGGGGGTTAGCAGGTCACGAAAGGTAGGAAGGAGCAAGGCCATGGAGAGCCTTGAAGGTAAGGAAGAGGATTTTGACCTCTAATTTCTGAGGGATGGGGAGCCAGTGGGGCGAGGGTGGTTATGATGGGGTCACAGAGCCTGGTGTAGGAGAGGATGCAAGCTGCAGAGTTCGGGATGATCTGCAGCTTGTGGAGGGAATAGTTGGGAAGAGCAATAAGCAGGGAGTTGGCATAATCGATCCTAGATGTAATGTAGGCATGTATGAGAGTTTCAACAGCCTGAGGGGTGAGGCAGTGGCGGAGCCGGGCACTATTGAGGAGGTGGAGGAAAGCAGATCGGGTAATGGCATGGATATGGGGGCGAAAGGACAGTTGAGGGTCGAACAACACGTCTAGGTTCCTGACTGGCTTGGTGAGGTAGAGTGTGCATCCATGGATGCTGATGTTGTGAGTTCCGGAGTGTGAGGGAGAGATCTGGAGGGGTAGTGGTTGGGAGGACAGAGGCAGCTGAATGGAGCCCTTGATTTTGGTCTCGAGGAAATCCAGCATCTTCTCACAGTTAGAGTTGGAGAAGAGGATGGGACAGGTGTGAGAGGGTGGATTGAGGAGCTGGTTTGTCGTGGAGAAGAGGAACCTGGGATTGTCCTTGGCCTCCAAGATTATCTTGGAATAGAAGGACGAATTAGCGTAGGCAAGGGCAGAACAGTAGGTTTTGAATGTGGTCCAGTCAGATCTGCCAGTGAATCTTTAAATCAGATTTGAGCAAGGTGCGTTCAGCGGCTGGCACCTGACCTTTGAGTGAGCAGAGGTGGCTGGTGTACCCGGGTGAGGTTTGTGAGTAGGAGGTCGTTTAGGAGGTGAGGGGGGTAAGGACATCAAGAATGATGGAGAGGGAGTTGTGGAGGAGAGTGACCGAGGAGGATAAGTCTGTGCAGGAGGTAGGCCAGAGGGGGAAGAGTTCAGACTAGTCCAAGAGTTCAAGAGGGAGTGCGGGGAGATTGTTTTTCAGGGGCGAAAGGAGATGGGGTGGGTTGGGTGGTGGTGGGGAGAGAGATTAAGGAGTTAAGGGAGATAAAATAGTGATCTGAGATGGCTTTATCGGTGATTGTGATATCTGAGACACTGAGGCCCCAGGTAATCACCAGGTTGATTGGGTGTCCATGAACGTGGGTGGCAGAATGGATGTGTTGGGAGAGGAGAAAGGAGAAGTCAGTGGAGATAGAGTAAGAGGGGGTGAAGTGCAGGTTGAAGTTGCCTAGGATGAGGAGGCATTCAGAACAGAGGTAGATGGAAGCTAGGAGGGAGGAGATGTTAGAGATGAACATGGGAGAGGGTTTGGGCGAGACAATAAATTAAGAGAATTTTTAGGGAAAGATTGGAGGGCTGGTAGAGGGTAAGGTGCTCGAAAGAGGGGAATGAGCCAGAGGAGTAGGGGGATAGAGCAAGGACCTGGAGATGAAGGCCACACCATCGCCATGGTGGTTATGATGTGGGTTATGGTGGAAGATACACCCAGGTGGTGTGGCCTCAGTCAGGGGGAAGGTGTCAGCTGGGGTAATCCAGGTTTCAGTGAGGGCTATATAAATATATGCAATTATTGCAGCTGTTGGAGCAGCAAGGCCCTACAGCAGCAAAGCTATGAGATGCATCACCAACTTATCTGGAGATTTGATCACTAGGACACTAGGAATAGTATCATGGATCTTTAATAATAATAATGCATAATAATAGTAATGCATCCCACGGGCCTCAAGTTGGCCATCCTTGGTCTAGATAGCAGTGGAATTTTAGCCTACATTCTGAGCTCAAGTCCCAATGAACCTACAACTTATTCCCCCACAGCGAGAATGTTAGCAACTGAGCCAAGCTTTCTCATGCTTCCTTTAAAAATCCCAAACCCAACAAATCTGGTGCTTGAGTTCAGGGGAGGAACAATGAAACCCATCGTAACACCAACACAAGTCTGAATATAGCAAAACTGATGTGATGATGTGCTCTATTGATTGAGTTT
This sequence comes from Callorhinchus milii, assembly GCF_018977255.1. Taxonomy (NCBI): domain Eukaryota; kingdom Metazoa; phylum Chordata; class Chondrichthyes; order Chimaeriformes; family Callorhinchidae; genus Callorhinchus; species Callorhinchus milii. The sequence goes on from NW_024704744.1 coordinate 51,865,404, forward strand.
GAGCTGTCTTAATCCATTTCCCAATAAGTGCAAATTCACAGCCAAACATTATCTAGAATTCAATGTGTTTTTGTTGAAATGTTGGATTTTCTTTTCATTCCTCAGCATGAATATCCCTCACTTTGAGCTGTAAAAAATTCACTTTGAAATAGTTGTCCAATTTGCTTGTATAATTTAAGATAATAAGTTTTATTCTGAAGACAAAAACATGCACTGGAAAATAGGATGGGACATAGTTTCAGCCACAGTAGAAGAGCAACAGGGTTATCACAGGAAACACGTTGATAACCCATGATGTGTGCTTAGGGGGTAACAAGACCACAGTCAGTAATTTTACATTCCAACACTGGCCTTTCATTGTTTGTGTCTACATCTTCGAGTTGTTCAAGAACTTTTGTACCCTCTATCAATTGTCTGGCAAAAAAAGAAAAGAAAAGATCACACATGATTAAATACCAGTTACAGGGTAAGATTTGATGTTTAAGAAGAGCACAAATTTAATATGGTTGGGGCTCCTGTAATGCACTTCTCTTCCTTCATGACTATAGACAGCTAATGTTTGGATATATATATGGGTGAGCTTGTATATTGTAACACATAAGCAACCTGTAATTGCACATGTGTGTATATCAGACATAATGATAGTTGGCTGCTGAGTTCGTCCACAGAACACACAATATTGCACTTACAATACTCTCATTTTACAATATATTCTGTTGAAACATTTTGGAATGTCCTCCTGATGTGAAAAACGCTGGACCACCTCCGACGCATCACCCGCCTCTGCCAATACCTCTCTCCAAAAGCTGCTGAAACCCTGGTCCATACCTTTGTCACCTCTCGGCTGGACTATTCTAACGCCCTCCTCTCTGGTCTCCCATCCACTACCATCCATAAAATCCAAATCATTCAAAACTCTGCCGCCCGCATTCTTGCCCGCACAAAACTCCGCTCCCCGATCACCCCAGTCCTTGCCAGACTGCACTGGCTGCCAATCCCAGAGAGGATCGATTTCAAGATCCTCACCGTTGTATTCAAATCCCTCCACTCCTCTGCGCCCCCCGACCTCTCTGACCTTCTCTCTCCTCAAAACAGTACCCATTGCCTTCGTTCCTCCGGGTCTGGCCTCCTCCTCGTCCCCCGAGTCCTCCACTTCACCCTCGGCGGCCGTGCCTTCAGCTACTATGCCCCGAGGCTCTGGAACTGCCTTCCTCACTCCCTTCCCCTCGCCCACTCTCTTTCCACTTTCAGGTCTCTGCTGAAGACCTTTCTTTTCAACCGGGCCTTGGTCACCTTCCTCCCCCTCCCCTTGGCTCGGCACCAGGATCCGTTACTGTAAAGCGCTCTGAGACGCCATCTAGCGTGGAGGGCGCTATATCAATCCAAGTTATTGTTGTTGACCAAAGTTTTGCAGATATGTCAAGTCAACAGGGAGCAAGGCCTGCGGTTCAAGGTTGTGAATGATAATTTTAGGATAGCCACCAGGAAGTTACTTCTTTACACAGTGGATAATTAACAACTGGAACAAGTTACCAAGAAGAACAGTAGAGACCAGGAATGAACTCCTTGATGCTAAAATGAAAATACGGTAGGATTGTCATTTTGGAAAGGTGAGATTAAAAGTGTTGAAGAAACATTTTCATCTGAACCCACTTTATGACGTAAACATGGGCATCTCTCATGTGCTTTGACTGGTTAGTGAGATTTCAGATTTATTAGAGAAACATTCCTGGATTTTAAGGGAAGTTGAGATACACTGCAGCAGATCCAGGAAATTAATCATTCATATTTAAGTACATTTCTAAATTGGTATGAAACTAATCTGGAATTTTTTTTAGAATGTAAAATGGGGTGAGAACTGCAGAATGTGATCTGATTATCACTGGTGATAATCATCACATTATGGGGCGCTTGCAAGTTCCAGTCATCATCTGTTTTAGGGCAAAACCTTCCTCTGACTTACTTCATTAAAATGGTTTCTCCAAAGAGCTGGTTCCTGCAACTGCACAAGCAGTGGGAAGCTTACCAGACAATGTTTGCAAGGGCCAGCTGTGCAGTTCCAGCTGGTTAAACTCTAGTCGTGCTTCAATGCCCTTTCTTGACCCCCAAGTCTCGTTTTATGCCAATCAGCCCCCAATATTTTATGGGATTAGGTAAGCAGAGTGCATTCCTCTAGGAAGAGAGTGCACATTCCATTCCAGACAAAGGAAAATTTCCATGCATATGTGGAACGTTTTGGGTTGTTAAGCATCCAGCTGACCAAGATAGAAAGGCTATTCAGCCAGTCAGCTGGTAGTGCTCTTGATTCTGCTGTCATACAGATTCTACATTTCAGTGCTGCTTCGGGGGATAATTAGCACATCACATACCACATTTTTCACCCCAAGTCTGATTAAAACAAATATACAGTGGTGTGTGGACAAATGATTGATCTAACCATGACCTTAAAAACACCCTAATCAAACTGCGTTCAAACGGTGATGAGTACAAATTGACAGAAAAACTGGAAATCTGAAATTAATATAAGCAGAAATTGACAGCCTGTCCAAAGGATTTGGGACACGACCCTTTATCAAAAGACTGAAAATACTCACCCGAAAGCTACGTATTTGGTGTCCATCCAGGTATTGGGCTGAAGTATGATGTAGAACTGAGATCCGTTAGTGTGTCTTCCCTTGTTAGCCATTCCAATAATTCCCCTCTTCCAGTGAGACACTGCATAATTCTCATCTGGAATAGAAAGCACACTCTATATATGAGCCCACAACACTCACAGCCATTATACGTTCCTGTGAAGTGCTTTGAGACATCCTCTCGATGTGAAAGGCCCTATACCAAATGTAAGGATTATTATCAATAATAATAATGATTCTTGTAAGGACTAGATTATAGTGGAATATCCAAGTGGTGTGATGTGGGTTGACCCAATTTATCTCATTAAATAGTTGTTAAAGAAAGGTTTGCCAGATACTTTCCTCCCAGAGTTGATGTCCCTTTAAAATGATTTACTCCCTTTCTTACTCTCTCTGCAATAGGTGGTTGCATGGATAGAACAAGAAGACAGTTGTTTAAAGTTCTAAATGGCAAATTCAGGACAGATACCAGGAGGTGTTTTTTTACGCAAAGGGTAATCAACGACTGGGACAGTTGCCAGAAAAAGTGATAGAGACCAGGACAGTGGACTCATTTAAAAAGCAGCTTGATGCAGTAATGGCGGGAAAGTAGGGTGGGTGACCAATTTTGTTACCTTGTGATCTTATGAACTAAATATTAAATGTAGCAGGAGAGTTATAACTGTGATTTAAATATGGTGAATTTTATTAACTACTACTACTAATAATTTATTTATGGTCTACGTTAATTAAAACTATCTTGCGTCAGTTGAGCTCTTGACTTGGTATCAAATTCTGGAATTAAACTCCAATGCTTCGACTCAGTCATTCACCCTTCTGAGATTATTAAAATGAATACAACATCTTTTTGGGGAGGTGGGAGAGAAGGAAGAGAAGGTAAACTTGCACTTGAACCATCTCAGGGCAATGAATAGTTGACAACCATCACTGGAGACAAAACAATCAAAAAGGGAATGAAACTGGACCACAAACTGCAGTTTGTACATATATATTAGAAAATATAGATCTGCAGGAATATTAATCATTGTTGCCTTTGGCATATGACCTTTTATATCAGGATGACATCTCAAAGCATTTCACAGGATTTACTGCAAGGTGTTGTGACTGGCTCGAAGGGAGTAACCTCCTTTCAGGGTTCACTTCACTGTTGTGAAGCATTAATGCTAAGGTTTATATTGTCTTCTGAACCCCTTATGAGAGTACTGTTGCCGTGTCAAACCTGAATATCGATTACTTTCTATCTAACTGTTAGTGAACCATTCATCACTATTCTTCTTCAATAGAGACAAATGTTACATCTATTGCTGTTTGACTGAACTTGACTCAAAGATAATAAAGATGATTAAAGCAAAATTCTTTCAAATATGTATTTTAGTTTCTGCCCTGTTCCGGCCTCCCCAGCTCCACCACTCATCTAGTCCAACTGATTCAAAACTCCGCTGCCTCACATCCTCACATATATCTCCACACTCCCAACACCCAGTCCTACCAGGTTCCATTGTCTCCCTATTGCAGAATGAATCAATTTCAAGATCCTAACATTCACTTACAAATCACTTCATGCCCTAGCAACTCCCTATCTCTCCGACCTGCTTACACCCCATTCCCTTCGCTCAGCCAACTCCGAACTTCTGCACGTCCCTCATCCCTTCTGCTCCACCATTGGCCATCCCTTCAGCCACTACGTCCTGAAACTCTGGAACATCCTGCCTGAATCCTTCCACTTTGCCACCTTCTTGTCTATCTTTAGATCACACCATGCCTACAGTCACTTCCCCTCTCTCCCTGGCTCAGAATCATGCTGTGCTATTGTTAAGATCTCCACGTTGTGACCCCACGAGAAGGGCACTATATAAATGCAAGTTGTTGTTGTGGTTGAAACAGGCACCATTCCTGGCTGAAAGCCTAAGGCAGCTGTCCCAAGCTTTGTGCAAATTCCCACCTAGCAATTAGCCACTTAGAGATGGGGGATGAGTCAGCCAAGGCTTCTCTCATGCCCTTTATTTATTGCTCCTCCCTTTGGAAATTGAGGCCTAGCCAAGTTACCTCGTAACTAAGGCAACCCTGAGTAATGAGGAAATAAGGCAATGAGAGTTCACATAATAATAATCCTTGCATTTGATGTAGCGCTTTATCATATCTTCGAGACACCTCAAAGCACCTCACAGAATATATTGTGAAGCGAATTGACGGTATATTTTGTGGGCGAAATGCAACAGCCAATTGCGCCCAGCAATGTCCCATAAACAGTCGTGGATTGAGTGACCAAATAATTTTTATTTATTTTGAAGGATTTATTAGCCCCGGAAAAGCGATTCGACAATCGACTAACAACTGGGTTCCTACTCACTGCTAGGTAAACCACACCACATACCATCATTCCACAATACAGCATTCGTAGCGACAACATGCCTATGGTTTACTCAGAGCCAACTCGGACAAACACCACAGAAAAATTCTTGCCCTCTCTCCCTTCCCCCTTCCTGTTGTAATAATTGTCGCTGATGACACCTTCTTATTAAAGATCAGTCTTTATCCTTACCTTGAAATGTTGGTCCAAAAATAGATTCTCCTCCATCCCCTCTGCTTGTTGGGATATCTTCAGAAGAAATAGAATTATTTACCATAATAAGACTTTAATTGTAGAATAGCATTTTAACCTTTTCAGCAGCAAACCAAAATAATAATCGTGATTTGTTTCTAAAAATTACTGCATCATTTTTTTCTGTAGTTCAACTGTCCTTGAATCTTATACAAAAACCTCTGGACGCTCCCTAAGGAACACAATATGTACAGTAACTTATGGTTGCTGTGTACAATGAGAACATGGTTGTAGGATGAGCACTGGGATCTAAAAGCCATTGATTTGTACATAAATGAGACTGAGATTCTGGATAAGCTCAAGAAGCTTAAAACCAACAAATCCCCTGGTACAGATGACCTGTACTTCAGGATACTTAGGGGACAAGGTAGGACATTAATGCTGCACTGACTGACATTAGGAGGGAACCAGTCTTTCCTGTGGAGGTACTAATGGACTGGAAGAAATAATTAGATCATTAGAAACATTATGTCGGCACTCATCAGAAAAGAAGTGGGGAGTTTACTTGTATAAAAATAAATGACTACCAACGTGGGTTCAGAAAGGGTAGGTCTTGTCTAACCAACCTCATTGACCATTTTTGAGAAATTACAGCCCAGATTGACTGTGAGAAGCCAGATGACATAGTATATCTAGAATTCTCACGCAGAAACCACTTTTACTATTCCTTTGTGGCTTCACAATTTGGATCGGTTACAGACACTCACTTTTTAAATTAGCTATCAGCTGGGCTAATAGAAAGTGCGGAAATGTTTGCCAAAATTGTGGGAAGATTCGCAAAATTTGCAGGAAATTGCGGGGTGGGTTTTGACACATTTTGCTGAAAATGTCGGGGAGTTGGTTTGTGCTATTGAGATACATTTTATTGCCAACTTACATTTTTTCACTTTATTGATAAAAACTAAATATGAGTAAATAACACATATTAGATTGTTGCAAAAAAAAATATTTTTTGCTTCTTTAACAAAACCTGGGTGGTCTTTTTTGGGGGTGTTTGGGGGGAGGGGAAGGAGGGCCACCAGCGAGGCTACAAGAGTTCTCAGGGCCCAGCATCGCACACAGACCCAGAGAGAGAGAGACACGCACAGACCCAGAGAGACACACACACACAGACCCAGAGAGAGAGAGACACACACAGACCCAGAGAGAGACACACACAGAGACCCAGAGAGAGAGAGCACACACACAGACCCAGAGAGAGCACACACACAGACCCAGAGAGAGACACACACACAGACCCAGAGAGAGACACACACACAGACCCAGAGAGAGCACACACACAGACCCAGAGAGAGAGACACACACACACAGACCCAGAGAGAGACATAAACACTGACCCAGAGAGAGACACACACACAGACCCAGAGAGAGAGACACACGCAGACCAAGAGACACACTCACAGACCCAGAGACACACACACACAGAGGGACACACTGCGACACAAAAACACAGAGAGACACACAACACAGACACACACACACACTTTCTCTCTCACTGAAACGAGTGAAGCCCATTTGCCGCTTGCACCGCAGCACGCATTCGCGTCCGCTGTGACAGGCCAGAAACTACATTGATAGTGGGTTTATAGCGGGCTTACAGCAGAGGAAGCTGTTTGTGGCGGATTCCGCGAGAAAAGTGCTGCCGCACTCCTCAGTCTTACCTCCGCCTTGAATCCAGCCATTCTTTACTCGTCTGTGAAAAACAGTGCCTTTGTAACACAGCTGTAACCCATCAGGCATGAGGGCTGGATCCCCTGTGCACAGAGCCCTGAAGTTTTTGCAAGTTATTGGACAGAGATCTGTAAAAAGCTTTGAATATGTTTCTCATTAGTCATTATAGTATTGACTGTCCAACAATATGATTTACCACCCCTCTTGGCCATGCTATTGCCTATTGCGATAGTGAGCCACATAGACACCATCTCCTGGGTTTATACCCTGAGCTTATTAATAAGCAGATCACAACAGGGGAGTGGTGGAGACACTGTCACTGGTCTAAGTAAATGAGGGCTAGGGAAGGGTAAAAGATCAGCTTGTGTTCCCATTTCTGATCACTATCTGGAGATCCATGCTGAAAAGTGCACTTGAAGGAAAATATGGTGGATAGAAGTAAAATTGATAGTGCTCCACTCTCCATGTACACACACAGTCAAATAGACCACCACATCCCATACACACAGTCAAATATACTACGCTACCCCATTCAAATAGAGTCAATTTAATAACCACCGCACCCCATACATTGTCAAATAGACCACCTCACTGCATACAAAGTAAATAGACCACCACATGCACTATGAAGCATGTCTATTTGGGCAAAGGTGAGACAAGGTGGCTACTTGGATGAGTTACTGGAGGGCTGAACTCTCATGGAATCAGAGTCAATTTCTTTAGAAGGGGATGAGATTATGGAATAAAAACAGGATGAAGTGAGTTGAGGTGGGGGGGGGGGGGTGGGGGGGGTTATGTGGGAGTTTTCCCTCTGTTGCTACCTCAAATATGAATCTTCCAATAGGCATCGCATCAATGGAAATATCCATGTAAACAAGACAGTCCTGCAGAAAACAAAGACAGTCTATCACACAGTAACTGGTGTAAAAAACATCACATGACAGAAAAGGAAATTGCATTTCTTCTCCCCCCACAAATAAATACATAAGCTTCTCTCTCCAGATCCACCAGAGATTGATGTTTAACAAAGAGTCACCATCACATGCAAACAAAAGCGAAAATGTCAAATTCAGCAATTACAAGATGCCACAAACAGGGGAACAGAAATTCTTCAAACCCGAGCCTAATGATGACATTTAGCACCCGAGTATCTGACATGTTAAGTAAAAATACACAGAAAATGTGTCTGTATCGCTTCTCACAAATTTTGGATCTTATTATCTAACCTCAGTTAAGGAGTAGGGTTCACCTGGTTAGAGACATATCATTGGCTGCTGCATTTCTCCCACAAAATTCACAGTATAAAATTTACAATATATCCTATGAAGTGCTTTGATTTGTCTCAATGTCGTGATAAGGCGCTATATTAAATGCAAGGATTATTGTTATTAATTATTTATTTATTAGAGACATATCCATGACCACTGCCTATTGCTGATCATTGATTCATTTGCTGGTAGACAGGACTTGAGCAACAAGTGACCCCCTCCCCCCACCCCTAGCTACAATAGCTGCAGCACATCAGTGGCATTGCCCTTGCATTTGGTTGAGCAAATGAACAATAATAAGAAAGCAATTCTCAAAATTTAATTGTGGGGAGGGAGGATTAAGAAAGCTAGGTAACATTTGACTCTGCTTAGGGCAAATATATATATATTTTCTTTCTTTAACCAACATTCTGGCCTTTAAATTGTGCCATTATTTCAGTGAGCATCACCTTCAGATTGTGCTTTAAATTAGCAAAAGAAAAAAACAACAGCAAGCAACAGTAAGATGTAGAAATATAATTTGTCTGCAGTAGCACCACCCGATCCTTCCCTTCCCTCCTCCCTCTAGCCCGCAAATTCTTAAATAAATGACAGAGGCCAATGTTCTTGTGTAAAGATGGTACAGAAATGATAGCTTTATATTGGAAGGAAATCTTTAGGCTTGCCTTGTTCTTGGTCAGAAATTTGAAGTTAAAATCATCAGCTAAAGCTTCAAAAAGAGCATTAGGCCTGAAATCTTGATAGTCGAACTCCTCTTCTGCCCACTTCAGGAATTCTTTCTCGTCACCAATTAACGTGTCATTGATGAAACACATGACCTTTGAACTGAAGCCCCAGACGTCACCTTTCATCTTCTGTCAAAGAGAACCCTCAGTTACCTTCATTTCTACAAACCTAAATCTGATCAGTTAAAGGGGCACTGCTATATTATTTTAAAATTGCCCATACTTTTTTTTGCCATTTATTAAAATAATTTGCATTGAGTCTCACACTGGGGTGGAAAACGTACTGCTGAAAACAATAATATGATTGTCACCTGCTTCCTAGAAAAAACATCCTGCAATGTAAACCTTTTTATCACACCAACTCAGGAGATCTGCCAGAGGCTGATCTCAGGTCACTCTGAGCTTGACCTGAGATCTCCACAGAGCACAGCATTGTGCATCATTGAAGTCTCATGTTGTTGTGATGACAGTGATGCACATTTCTTTTGCCTCTTACCTCTCCCCAAACAAAGAAGCTGTGTTTTTTTTAAATGAATAATAGTGCATCAGTCGCCTCTTTAATACTGATGAACACAGGCATTTCGCAGGATAAATGACCTAGCTATTGCAGATCCAGTGGTCAGAAAATTAATTTTGGCCATCACTTTCACAGCCACTGGGAAAGCAGTGCAATCATTAATGATCCCTTTAAAGGTATTGCATGACATGTAACTCTGACAAAAACGCATTTCAGAATCTGAATCTCTGTAAACACCCTGTTTTTTGAGACCTAGATAGGATATGTGGGGCTCTATGGGGCTGTCCCTATAGTATGGTCATCCACAACTTACTCACATGTGTCTGCGCAACTCTATTCATCCTGCTAGCCTTGCTCTATTCCATTAGCTATCTTTTAGTCTGCTCTTATTTAAGAACTTGGTCTTCAATGTGACTTGTGACTCCAGTAGAGAATGGCAGGTATTTATTTCAAATTTGTATTGGGACTGAAATATTTGGTTCTTTCTCTCTATTTCAGTTTATATTCACTTGTATAATCGATTCCAGATAAATCTATGTCAGAATTTCTCCAAGTCCTACTGATGTATCCAGCTGACTGGGCTGTCATCAGTCATGCCCTGGAGTCATGTAGACATATCTGGCTCAGTAACCAGATGATTGAGACCACCACAAAGGGTTGACTTGATCCCAACCTTTTGTTGCCAAACACGTCACCTTGGAGCTTCTTTGGCTCCAATGAGACCCAGTTTAATTCCCCAAGGCATCAAGTGGGCATTCATTTTTAAATGCATAAATGGTACCCCATTGAGTTATATGATTTCCTAGAGTGACATATACATTGAAAATAGCAAGGGCTTTGAAAAGTGCTCTTGTTTCATGTTTCAATTAATGGAAGGATTTTGAGCCTCAGAAGACGATGAGCCTTTTATTGTTTCCCTGTGAAAGATGTTCCCATCTCTGCTACTTATTATTGCTAGTATTATTATTATCATTCTCACTGAACAGGATCCCAGCTTCCATACCCAATGATGTTGAACTGCTTTTATTACACTGGCTGTGAGTGAATGTCATTAATTGTGAGTGCTTAAGGGACACAATTCTCAAATCAAATCATATTCCTGCTATAAAATATAGCAAATATTTGAGCAATACGGTACACATAAACAAATATCTAAGCAAATTATATATAAATATGTAAGCAAATTATATATAAATATGTAAGCAAATTATATATAAATATTTTAAAAATGTATACAATATTTAATCAAATAGACATTGTATGTACAAATTGACTTAGCTCAGTATTACAACAAACACATATTAACTACATGATAACATGGTAACTACCTTCTGTTTCTCAGTCAAGAATTCAATCCAGGCAAATTCTGAAAGGGGACATATTACTGGTTCAGCCAGCACATCTGGATACCTCAACTTTAGTACCTGTGTAAAAGAAGAATTTATTTTTAAAATAATTTATTTTTAAAACAAAAAATTATTATTAAGCATTTTTCCCTCTGATAACATCTTCCTCTGCAGATTGGAGGTTGGCCTGCTCCAGCCCACATATGGACATCTTCAGTGTCACTCCTCAATATACCTGGCTCCAAGCACGCCAGTTGTTCTTGACTTGTTGTGCAAAGAGCTGATAATCAATATATGTAGATGTATCCTAAGCATTCATAGCAGTTTGTTTGTGGCGATTTACAAAGATTGTACAGCACTGAAACGGGCCATTCAGCTCAACCAGTCTGTGCTGATGTTTACATTCCACATGAGTTCAATGTTATTGTGTTTCTGCATGTCGCTACTCCCACGCTCCCTCTCTACATCTCATTATGTTTCTTTCCTTCCCCCCACCCCGCCCATGATAGTTTAAATCCTCTGTTGCAGCCATACTTATTTTCCCATATTTATATGGATGTAGTGTGCTCCATATCCAGACAGTTATATAAATATTCATTTAGTGTGAATGAAGGCAAGCATATCTGTGTGTGTTTATGTGTGTATGTACATTTGGCATGCCTACAGGCATAAATTAGCTACAGTAAAACTCACTTGAGTCTTATCAGTAGGGACTATAACATTTAATATGACTTACTAAATAGTCTTCAAACCAAGGTACTAAGTTCTCTATATTAATTTCAACATATGTATGGTTTTTTGGTCTGCAGGTACCAAGAACTGCTAGTGAACAGCATAACACTGCATAAAATAACTGAAAATACTGCATTGCCACCATCTTCTTCACCATATCTCCACTCTCTCCCGACTCCATTGGCTCCCTATCCTTCAGAGGATCCAGTTCAAGATCCTGGTCCTCACCTACAAAGCCCTCCATGGCCTCGCCCCACCCTACCTCTCCGACCTCCTAATCCCCTACCAATCCCCCCTTTCCCTCCGCTCAGTCGGCTCCGGCCTCCTCCATGTCCCCCGACCCACCCTCCCTGGAGAGGGTGGTTCGGGGGACATGGAGGAGGCCGGACCATTGGTCTCCAGACCATTGCCTGGAGAGCCTTCAGCCACTCTGCCCCCAACCTCTGGAATTCCATCCCCCAATCACTGCGCCTCGCCTCCTCCTTAGCCTCCTTCAAGTCCCGCCTCAAGACCTTCCTCTTCGACCGTGCCATCGGCCACCCCCCTTCCCCTACCCTCCCCTCTCACCCCCTGACCCCAGCTCGGGTCTGAAATGCTATACGCTGCCCAGCACCTTGGAATGTCCTCCAGACATGAAAGACGCTCTACCAATGTAATCTTATTGTTGTTGGATATAATTATTGAGCAGTGGTTGCACCATTTAGAGGTGCATTGTTGCAGAGAGCAACAACTGCTTATCTCTTTTCATCATCAACATGGCTTGGCATGATCAGCAAAGTTAGTAAGATTACATACTCAGTTAGTATAAACAAAAGGGGACCCAAAACTCATCATTGTGGAATTTGCTACTTACTTTCCTCCATTTTTTCCTCACTGTTTAGTATGACAATGTTCAAACCAGCTGGATAATCTTCCATTAAGTCAATATGTTTCATCGCTTTTAAAGGAAATCTCACACGTGGAACTTAATTAAATGCTTTTCGAAAATCTAACTAAATTACAGGCACCAAATACGGAGATAATATTTGCTGTCCTCCATTTCTTAGGAGTCCTTTAGATAGGCATTTATGGATCTTAAAATAAAAACCAGAGCATTACCTGTTTCTGCTCTGATTTCCTTGAGGATTCTAGATTGCATCTCATGTGCTCTTCTACAAATTAGTTCAGCCTTAAATCTCAAATAATTCTAATTTCCTGTTTTTATATGCTCCCAGGATTTTAGACTTAAGTATAAAATATAAAAACAGAGTATAAAAATATTTAAAAAATATAAAATGCATGTAAAAACAGAAGTCGCTGGGAACACTCCAGCAAGTCAGGCAGCATCTATGGAGAAAGTGAATCAAAGTTTTGGGTGTTCCCAGCGACTTCTGTTTTTGTTTCAGATTTCCAGCATCTGCAGTATTTTGCGTCCATGTCTGAATATATTGTTTTGATCTTTGTGGAAAAAAAAGTTGCTTCATTGGCTAAAGAACCGTGGTTAGAGCACTCGCCTCGCAAGCGAGACACTTGGGTTCGATTCCTGGCATGGCGAAACCTTGGGCAAGTTTCCTTACTCCACACGCCTGATAATAATTTCGTCACTCAATCAACGACTTTTTGTGGGACACTGCTGTGCGCAATTGGCTGCCGCGTTTTGCGCACAAAATATAGTCAATTCACTTTACAGTATATTCTGTGAAGCGCTTTGAGACGTCTAGAAGACGCGAAAAGCGCTATATCAAATGCAAGGATTATTATTATCATTATAGACGTTTCCATCAGTTTGGTTTAAACATTTTATATGAATCAACTTTATCATTCCTCTTAATTTTGAAAAAAAGTTAGATAGCTTCAAACTTTTCCAATGAGAACAAAAATCAACTTGGACGAGATTCCTGAGTCCAGGCATCACTTTTGCATCATGTCAAGGGCTATGATATCCTTCCTGTGCTATGGTAACAGGTGCTGTGAACAACACAATACCTGAGGTCTAATTTACTGCAATATCATCAACTCTTTGCCTCTATAACCAAATGGCTCCAAAATACAGCAAATTTAATTCAAATAATTTAGTAAATAAGATGAAGCAAGTGTAAGCGCCTCATTCACCTGTGCATTGCATGTTACTATATGAAATCTTGGATCTCTGAAAAGGCCGACCACCTCCAGCTTTAGGGGTGGAACCTTGGTGCGTTCTTGAGCATAAGCGCATTTTCGTTTTCTAGGCACAGGGCCACAGGTCGCCATGGTGGAACTTGTAGAGGTGGAAACAGAACACTTATTTCACATTGACCACCTGAGAGCCCACATTTCAGGGTATTGGTGGTGTCCTGTCCTGTGCCAGGAGAGACATGGCACACCACCATTAAATGGTCACTGCCAAACCCCATTCATAATCAATCATTTGTGATGTCACAGCAAATGCACAGCTCAGGTTTAATACTGAACAATTTTATATCCATTAATAAGTTAGATCATTTGTTTGCAATACCAACTATGCTTTATGATCATGTTGCCCTGGCTCATTTGGTAGCATTCTCGCCTCTGAGTCAAAGAGCTGTGGGTTCAAGACCCATGCCAGGATTTGGAACTCATATAGTCTAAGATAACACTCCAATGCAGTCATGGGGGTTGTTAGAGGTGCCATATTTTGGATGAGGCAATAAACCGAGGCCCCACTCCATGTTTAGGTGGATATTAAAGATCCCAGGCACGATCGGAAAAAAGAAGGCAGTTTCTCCTGCTCTCCTGGCCAATGAGGTGCTACACCAAATGCAATGCCAAATGTAAAGGGTTATTATGGAGTCCTGTAGCTCAGTGGTTAGAGCACTGTTCTTGCAAGCGAGACACCTGGGTTCAATTCCAGGCAGGGTGAAACCTTGGGCAAATTTCCTTACTCCACACGCCTAATAATAATTCCTCCAAAACAAAAAACAATAATAAATTGGTCATTTTCAATCCACGACTGTTTGTGGGACACTGCTGTGCGCAATTGGCTGCTGCGTTTTGCCCACACATATACAGTCAATTCACTTTACAGCATATTCTGTGAAGCTCTTTGAGATGTCTAGAAGACGTGAAAAGCGCTATATCAAATGCAAGGATTATTATTACTATTATTAATAATTAATTACTGAAAAGTGGAGCTCCTCAAATACAGTTTTAAAACCCGGTAACAAGGTCCAAGAACACAGGCTCTAAGATTGAAGATGTTTAGCGCCAGGGAATAGTTAGAAGTAATGAAACGCTACAGGCAATTGTGCACAGCAATGTTCTACAAACAGTCGTGGATTGAAGTGACCAATTTATTATTATTTTTTTGAAAGAATTATTACCCCCGGAAAAGCGATCCTCCAGGCAGGCGGAGTAGTGCTACGGGACACTATCCTGTGTGAAGGGCTCCATATGAATGCAAATTGTTGTTCTTGAGTATGAAGTTCCAATTGGTTTGAATTAGATGGGTTAACTGATAGGATTGGTAGCATGACTGCATGAAAATAGATAACAGAAGAAAAGGATCATGAGCCATATGGAAGAGAAGGTATACAGACAAGTATTAATTTTCCACCAAGTCAATAGATATCTATCAAAGATCAAAAACAGAGATGGTCTCATTGTTAGCCATGAGTTATAAGCAAATGGAATTCCTGAGTGGTTAAACAAAGCTGGAAATTATTTCTGGAGTCTGGTCTCTCTGAATATTATTTGCATATTCTCTATTTATTTGATAATATCCTTAATTTCTTTGAAAACCTTGTGTGTTTCACCGGGTTGCTGTTCTTACATCTAGGTAAGGAGATTGCGTTGGAATGGGTTATTATGATCTATCTCATATAGGTTATAATAATAATTTGGTCACTCAATCCATGACTGTTTCTGGATCACTGTTGTGTACAATTGGCTGCCATGTTCTCCCACAAAATATGCAGTCAATTCACTCTACAGAATATTCTGTGAAGCGCTTTGAGATGTCTTGAAGATGTGATAAGGCGCTATATCAAATGTAAGGATTATTATTATTATTGTAACACATACATCAATCAGTCAATATTATTGCTTTAATCCTAGATAACATATATATTATACATATACAAAAATATATACATGGTTTGTAGGACACTGCTTCAACTGCACAATTGGCTACCACATTTCGCCCATAAAATATGCAGTCAACCAACTTTGCAATATATCCTGTGAAACGCTTTGAGATGTGTTAACAAAATCAAAGTTATTGAAATGATAAAGCGCTATATCAAATGCAAGGATTATTATTATACACATTCACACAGATATTGGCAATTTTTATGAACCATTTAATGCAATACTGTATTCTGAAGTAAAATCAGAAAAGTGCAACCTGGTAACAGATTTATTCTACTATTAAGAGCCCCTTTGTATTTACAGATTACGTGGGCTCTTTCAAACCAAATTAAACAGTAAATAATACAATGCAATGAAAAGTATCAATTACCTCAGCTGCACATTTTGCCATGTAAAATGCTGGCTTTGACTGAAGGCCAAACACTTCAAGCTGCAAACATGGAGCCATCTTAGATGAGTGGCTGTAAACAAACATGCAGTTTCCATGGAGAACTCTGCAAATCCCCCACGTGTGGAAAGGATGATTTGGAGACAAGCTGACTACAGAAGAGCTAATAATGACCGCACCAAAGTGCTTCCATTATTTATGATTCAAAAGTAAAAAGTCCATTAAACAATTCAACAGATATTAAATTTTTTTAATATTTAAAGATATTACGCGTCTCGTAAGCATGGGTGTAATTCAAAAAATGAATTCCTCTTAACTATTCAATGATTGCGGTAGTAAATGGTTTACATATGTCTTAATAGAGTGCAGCGTGTAATTTGATATCACCAAATAGTGCCTACGTTTGCTCTCTCATTGAACTATGAAGAAATACAACCTGTTGCTGGGCAACATCTTTATCTCAAGCCACCAAACATACATACACAGCAATATATTAGCTTACTCCTTTCGTATTTAAATCATTTTAACCATCTAGAGAATGGTTACTGAACATTGAAATCCGCCCACAGTACAGAGACTGCACTTGTGAAAGTCACAAATGATATCCTCTCTATCTGTGACCAGGGCTCCCTCTGCCTCCTTGTCCTCCTGGACCTCTCCGTCGCTTTTGACACAGTCAATCACGCCATCCTCCTCCACCGCCTTTCCTCCGTCATCCACCTCAGTGGGACCGCACTCGGCTGGTTCGAGTCCTATCTCACGAACCGCCAGCAATACGTCTGCACAAATGGCTTCTCCTCCCGCTCTCACCCGGTTACCTGCTGTGTGCCCCAAGGATCCATCCTTGGCCCCCTCCTCTTTCTGATCTATATGCACCCTCTTAGGGATGTCATCTGCAGACATGGGGTACACTTCCACGTGTATGTAGATGACACCCAACTCTATTTCTCCACCTCCAGCTGCGACCCCCAGTCCCCTGATGTTCTGTCAGCCTGTCTGTCAGACATCAGGAGCTGGATGGGCATGAATTTCCTTTAACTAAACATTGATAAGACGGACGCCATACTCTTTGGCTCTCGATAACGTCTAAAATCACACAGTTCTCACCTCCTCCACCTACCCAAACTCCTTCTAAAACTCTCTGAACCCGTATGCAACCCAGGCGTCAGGTTCGACCCCCAATTATCCTTCCTCCCCCACATCCGGTCCCTCACCAGCACCGCTTTCTTCCACCTCCGACGCATCTCCCATCTCTGCCAATACCTCACTCCAAAAGCCGCTGAAACCCTGGTCCATGCCTTTGTCACCTCTCGGACGGACTATTCAAATGCCCTCCTCGCCGGTCTCCCCTCCACTACCATTGATAAAATCCAGGTCATACAAAACTCTACCCCACATTCTAACCCACACCAAACTCCGCTCCATGATCACCCCAGTCCTTGCCAGACTGCACTGGCTGCCTGTCCCAGAGAGGATCGACTTCAAGATCCTCACTTGTTTTCAAATCCCTCCACTCCTCTGCACCCCCTACCTCTCTGACCTCCTCTCTCCTCAGTGCCCGCTGCCTTCGTTCCACCGGGTCTGGCATGCTTCTTGTCCCCAGAGTCCTCTGCTTCACCCTCGACGGCTGTGCCTTCAGCCACTACGCCCCATGACTCTGGAAATCCCTTCGTGCTCACTCCCTTCACCTCGCCCCCTCTCTTCCTACTTTCAGGTCTCTGCTGAAGACCTTTCTTTTCGACCGCGCCTTTGGTCACCTTCCTCCCCCTCCCCCTGACTCAGCCCCGGGATCCGGTACTGTGAAGCGCTGAGACGCCGTCCGGTGTGGAGGGCGCTATATAAATCCAAGTTGTTGTTATTCATTGCATTTCTATTGGATACACTTTTGTTGTCATGCTTATTGTATTTTTATAGTCAGCCACTGAAATTTTAGATATTATGCCCCTCCTTTCTAAAATGCATTGTCCGAACGTATCAAAAACCTACCCTTTGATTGTGCAGTTATTGCTTTGTTACTTAGTTTTCAAAGATTGCATATTTCTTCTTTGTTAATGGTTTTGTTAAAATAATAAATCAAATAATTTAGAACTACCAGATTGCTCATTATTCTTTTATTTAAAAAAATGCAATGTGCATTCAGGTCTCTGTCAATGTTGCTTTGTGCCAGCTTAAAAGCAGCCTCTTGTTTTGTTATTCCAAAAGGTTTGGGTTCCCTAAGATTTTAATGCGTCAACTTCTTTGACATTTTAATCTCACCATTTTTAGAGAAAACAAAAGCCTGCTCACAGTGGGCACAAAGAAGTTTTGTAAAGGCCTGGGTGCAAGTCACATATTTTCATAGAGTGATAGGTACCTGAAACAAACCGTCAGTGAAGGTGGTGGAACAAGGAACTCTATAAGATTACAAGAGATGGATGCATCAAAGAAATTTTGGGGGAAAAATGGGCTGTATGGATATTGTTTTACTCCTGCCTGAAACTTACTAGGTTACAAGTTCATGCTGAGCCACAGGCAATGTATAGACCAGAAAGAAAAACAGGTTTCATAGCTTACTTCCCAAATTTCAATTCAAACTTCCCAATAATTTTAGTGACAACTGTATCAAAAGGCCAGAAATGTACATGAAAGGCAATAAATCTTGCTTAAAAGCATCCACCTGTACCTCTGCAGTCCTCACCTAAGCTGCCATTCTACATGTGTAAGACTGGAAACTTATTCAGCTGTGGATGGCTGAGCCAGATCTGCTTTCATCTGTAAATAGTGATCAGGAGTAGATACACTGGCTGATAGTTTCCCCTAAAGGGAGAAGTTACTATAGGGCGCAGTCTAACAGGTAGGTTTTAAAATAGGATTTGGAGAGAATATGCTCACCTCAGAGTCAGAAGGCTATCAGGACTTGGAACCCACATGTCTATGCTGACACTCCAATGCAGTGCGGAAGGGTTGTGCCTCATTGTTAGAGGTACTATCCTTCAATCGAGATGATGAACCAAGATCCCATGTTATATTCAAAAACAGAAAGAAATTTATCTGGGTGTCTAGGCCAATAATCCCAATAAAAGTGTACGCAAATTGGCTACTATGCTTGCCACAAAATACGCATGGTCACGCCACTTTATAGTATATCCTGTGAAGCTCTTTGAGGCGTCTCAATGAGATTATAAGGCCCTATATAAAATACAAGGATTATTATACATTATATTTTTATTTCTTCGCTGTTCTTATCCAACACACAGAGGGGGTTAGGCAGTATTACAAAATCTAGACGTCTGAGACACCAACTCAAAGGATTGACTCTCCAACTTAATCTATTTTCACAGCAGGGTTCCCTTCAGTCACACTAATGTGTGAGATACTTTGTTCCCAGGGGTCCTCTGCTTGGATTTCTTACTGTAAAAATATTTCTCAATTAAGGAATCATGCAAAATTGACCTACTATTATCAAGTATAGTAAAAATGTTGCTGACATTTGAAATAAGTGCGTAAACATTTAAAAAAATTATACAACATAATTTTAGTAAAAATTGTATCAAGTTAAAAAAAAGTGCCTACAAAATAGTTACTACGCTTTAAAGTAAAATCCTGTGAAATATTTTGAGATGTGACCCAGATGTGAAAAGTGCTATATCAAACTGCAATAAAACATATTCATGAGGGAAATCATGCAATTAGCCACGAGTTGACTAAAAGTCCTTTGTACACTGCTTGGAATTTTTCTCCTAACATTTATAAATATAAATTATGCTCTGATAGTTACACACATAAAATATAAATTAACAGAACAACGTTCAGAAAATTTGGGGGGACAACTTATAATTTGTTTGGGCACTTGAATGCTCCCTTGCACATGTATGATTCACTGGTCAACCCATGGATGGACAGACGATGGATTGATGACATATATTATTGAGTATGAGTCTATAAATGATTGCTATAGGGTGTGGGTGGCGAAGCCTCTGATTACCCCTCTCGCCTTGTTCCTGCTCTATGCTTCTGGACGAGTGTCGACAAAATAGAATTGTTGTGTTTAGATAAATGGCATAACTCATATTCTACATCATCATGATACACCAGCTTGCAACTTCATTTTAATAGCAACGTGTAGGATTTGAGTTAATAGCTGCTTTTCATCCAAAGTTGTTCACAGTTAATATCCAATATGTGAATATGTATCCAAAGTTAATAGCTGCCATTTATCAAAAGATGTTTATTTTTAAATAATGACAATAAAATCTGCAAAACATTTTGGATTCCAGGACAATATTAGTCCATCTCAATGCAAACAAGTATTTTTGGAACATTTCAAAATAAAACAAAATATTGTACTGTGCTTCCAAATGTATATGTCTTGTTCAATTATCGCTGAAGTAATATATTGCTTAAAATGTTGAGACTCCAGCAATAACTGCAGATTGGGAGATGTATACTGTAGCTTCTCATAGCTATATCTGCCAAAACAAGATGTAAAGCAATCTGATACAATTATTCTACACCCAAAGTAATATGCTGCAGCCTCTCCCAAAAACAAAATATTTTAGACTAGATATGTGGAAATTAGAGGTCCAAAGATTTTTAATTTAAAATGGTGCAGAATTCTGTGCAGTTTTAATCTTAAATCAACGAATGAAACTAAGGCCCTCAGACATTTTAACTTTGCATAACACAGCACAGATACATTGTTGTCCATCTTATTTGTAGGCTAAAGGCATCATTGTTTTGCAACATATAAAAATAACTGATTATATTTAGCAGTAAATTCTAATTTATTTTTAACAAGTAAGCATGCTAGTAGCAAATTATTTTAAATTCTAGGTTGGAAGCTATTTTAAAAATAGAGGTGAAAAACATGTTTGGGTGTTTGTTACAAAGCATCACAATTCACTCAAGAAGTTACATTGCTAAATATTTCTTGTGTTATTTGTCCTGATCCTGTTTTTAGAAAAAGAAATTAAATATCTAAACCTGAAATTAAGGTACATAATGAGCCATTGCGCAGTTCCCAATCTGTGATTAACCATGAATTATTCAGACATAATAGTTTAAATTATAAGTATGAAGGGAAGAATCATAATTTTTAAATAACTGCATTGCCATATTTGTCTTTTAATTCAAAAATAATTAACTACGAAAAGGACAGCAATGCGTTCATTTTGTTGTAAAAGTTTAAGTCATTGGTTAAAAGGACCAAGAAAGTTATAAGATAAATTCACATTGCGATTTACCCACAAGTATAGTCAGTTCATTTTACAGAATATTCTGTGAAGCGCTTTAATGAGTCTAGCGACGTGAAAAGCGCTATATCAAATGCAAGTATTATTATTGAACCAACTTTGTATTAAAATATCAGTGCTCAAGCAATGTGAATGTTACTCTGGCAAATCAATGTAGAAAAGATTAATGTTGACATTAATCAATGGTAATGAAACAGAGTACTGTCCTCCACAATAGCACAGGCTCTATAGTAAACGTTTCCACGAAACGTTCCCCTCCTCAGTTTATATTTTCCTTTCATAGGTGGTGGGGGACGGGGGTAAGGGAGAGATGAGGGAATTCCAACAGTCAGCTATTGCAGACAGTGCAACAAAACAAATACTGCAAAAGAGATCAAGACAAGTTCAAATGGGTGGGTGGTTGGGGGGGTAGGGGTGTTTAAAGAAGCCTTCACAATGTAGTGCTAAACAGAAACAGTATGTAGAAATTCTGGAGATCACTAGGGACTGCAACATCTGAGTAAAAGCTCAGAGAGGTGCTAAAATCTCTCAGGTCATTATGCAATCATAAAAATTTGATCTTCAGTAAGGAATTCCAGTTACAGGTAAAGATTTGCCTAGCTCTGGGTAACTAGGTTAGTGTACAGGTAAGAAACACCATCTGCTTGCAGTTGGAATGTCTGCTCTGTGACCTGCTGTTCTTGTATATGCTGGGAGCTTCGGTTCACAGAGATTGGTTGAGAAGGTGGCTCAGGAATGTGTGTTGGTCGACTTTGTTGGAGATGCTCAGTTGCTTCCTGGCTGAGATGCACTGATTGAGTGGATGCCTGTCCAAGAGTAATAGGCTGTGATCGCCCCTGTGTGATCTGCAATTGCTGTGCTTGATCCTGGAGGTGTTCCATTGCCTCCTTTGTCAGTGTGATCACGTGCATTTGTTCCGTCTGCCCTGCACTGCCATGATTTTCCACCATCCCAATGGCCTGGATGTGGTCCGCTTGCCCGGGCTGAGTTACCAAAGTCAAGTTCTGCATGTGCTCACTTTGCTGAGTCAGCAGGGCCAGGTTTGAGGTTTGGTCCTCGGGGAGGTTCTGGGATCCTTCAGCAGAAATAATGCTGATGCTCTGGCCATGGGCCGGCATGAAATTAATATTGTGGACATTATTGGTCACCACCAGCTGTATCTGCTGTTCACCTGCTGTGGGAAGCTGGTACTGCTGCAGCTGGAGGATGGTCTTCACCTGCTCTGCACCACCATCTTCAACGTCATTCTCTAGACCTTGGCACTTCCTTTCTTTGCTGTGTATTTTCATATGGGACCTAAGGTTGTCAGCACGAGTGAACCGCTGGTTGCAGGTCGGGCACACAAAGGGTTTGTTTCCAGTGTGCATGGCATCATGACGCCTCTTTGCACTGGGATCAGCGAAGGACTTTCCACAGGTGTTGCAAGAAAAGGGTTTTTCTCCCCTGGAAAACATTGATTTTATTATAAATCAGTTTCTAGGTGTGAAACCTGAGCCACTGTTTCTTTAGTTTGACTTTTAAGTGAGAATTCAATGTTGACAAATACATAAAAAGGCACTGGAACACCCCACAATATACCTGTGGATTCTTATGTGGGTCTGTAGAGTATTCTTTGCAGTAAAGCATTTACCACAAATTTCACATGTAAATGGCTTCTCACCTGAAAAATAAAAATCAGCCTTTTATCGTTCCTGGTCACAATTATTCTTTTACGGTTAAATCCCCCATTTGGATCCTTTTGGTAGAGGGAAGGTTCATCCCCCATCTAGCTCGTCAATTCCCCCTTGTTAAACATTTCAATCCAATCACTAGTTAACTTGCTCAACTCTAGGAAATACAGCATTTCTAACACCATTCCATAATAAACATGAGTTGCTTCCAAACCTATGTCATTTCTACAGCTGATGCAGAGGTTAGAAATATGGAACAATTTTCTCTGCAAAATGTGTTCTCCACCATGCATTTTAATAATAATCCTTGCATTTGAGATAATGCCTTATCATGTCTTTGAGACGTCTCAAAGCGCTTCACAGAATATACTGTAAAGTCAATTAACTATATTTGTGGGCGAAGCGTGGCAGCCAATTGCACACAGCAGTGTCCCACAAACAGTCGTGGATTGAGTGACCAAATTATAATTTTTTTTAAAAAAAGGGATTATTACCCCCGGAAAGTGATCTGCCAATCGATTAACAACTGGATTCCTACTTATTGTTAAGTAGGCAGAGGAATGGAGTAAGGAAACTTGCCCAAGAATTGCACCCGGGTCCTCTCGCTTGCAAGGCGCGTGCTCTAACCAATATGATACAGGAGTCCACACACCTTATACACAATAAGTTACCTGTGTGGGTTCTTAGATGTTTCTTGAGCTGAGCAGCATCCATGAATTTACGATGACAATACACACATTCAGGCATAGACTGACCTATTAAAATACATCATGGGAAAATATTTAATATTAGAAAACAAAGTTTGTAAACCTTTGCTGCATTTCCAATTTTCTGACTGAAATGGTAGTGGAATTACTGTACCACACAAGTGAATCAACACCAATACATTACTTAGGGATTGTGACAGCTTGTGGGAGTTTCAGGGAAAATCCTGGTGAGGGCAGACTTGCAACAAATTTGGAAGATCACACATTCAAGTTATAGATGCAGAACAATTATTTTGATATATAATCTTCCCCCAGCGAGATATGCTCAGCAATAAATAGGATTGATGTGACTTGATTTTATCTGAGGAGAAATTTAACTTGCAAAAGCAGAACTGATTGTGTATAATTTCAGTCCGGCCCAACATTCAAATACACAGGGCTCAAGCATCTTTTTCTCTGATATCATTCACTGATCTAACCAGCAGAACAGAAAGATTAAACTGTATTTTAGTATCATCTGCACAGCACCTCCAAACATGCATTACTGCACAGTAGTATCAGGCAAAATTATAAGATCAGCCCTCGTGATTAAAGAGAAAGTGGTACCAACTGAGCCAAAGTGGCATTGCAATGTTACTGTATCCTGTGAAAATATTACAATTAGATGTCAATAATCAATTATATTTTCAATAAAGTGATCACAGAAATTGAGGTGGCCAAAAACAGCACATACTACAAGAGCAAACTATAAGCAATGTCCAATGGTCATAAAAATGTCTTTATGCACACAAAGCTTTGTCACTCTAGCTATCAATTGCTAGAGTACTCCAACCAAATCCTTGATAATGCTCCAAAAACGAGAATCAATCATTGCAACATCATAATTCATCTGTTGAGAAATAATGACTGCATATTCTGTATGTGCAGCTTTAAGATCTTCAACATTAAACACATACTGTACTATATAAAATATTGCTTAAAGATCTATATCCCATTTCCTTTCCTCTGTCAAAAGGAACATGATGCACTAGGTTATAAGGCAGGTTCCACCACTATTGATGCTAGGGATGTTAAAAACTGTTTATTACACAAATTATGTGATTACATTACATCTGTGGTGCAGAATTCTCTGGTTGTGAACTTTGCTTGAACATCCTTCAGATGTTTAAGAATACAATACTAAAGGAACGCATGCCCGCTTACCAGTGTGCACTCTGTAATGGCTCTTCAGTTGTCTCTTCTGTGTAAAAAACTTTCCACATTGGTCACAACTAAAGGCCTTCTTTCCTTAAAAGAAGATAAATTTGATTTTTACCTTTTTTACCCCACAGACAGCATAAAGCATAATTCCCCAACATCAGATTAGCATGTGTATAGGAACAGACCTGCTCATGTAAGGTATTGTAAGACTTAGTTTNAAAAATATATTGAGTACTACAACCAAACAGAAAATTCATATATTTTTAAAAAGTACAATTGTTTATGATACATTAGTTAGAGTTAACTATTAATGGAGAGCATTTGCTTCTTTAAGATTCCAGTATAACTTCAAAACAAATTTAAAATACAGAATCATGACCAGTCTAATGAATGAACACGACTGAGGTCGAGTTACCACCACAGATCACTGGTATTTCTAGGCAATGTAAAAGAACCTCATAGCATCATGCATACAAAGAACTTGATCCAACAAACCTTAGTCGCACTTTGGACAGCTTCCAAGGACACACACATTTTTTTTAAAAATTGGAAAATAGTCCTTTACGTGTTATCTATTATTACATTCTCAACTAATAATAATAAATCTCTTCAGTTATTTCCCGGTTCTGAAGGTAGATGGGGAAACTGCCTGCAGCTGCCAATAACCGGAGATGCCAGACTGCAGGATTCTTCTCCATGGTAAGGAAAATACCCAGAGTAATTTGTATGTCCCATGCTTAAGAGTTCCCAGACTCTCCCATGTTGGCATCAGGCAGAAGGACAATCAAAAACCTCAGTGGTGCAGAGTGCTTGAGTGCTAACATGCTACACCACCTGTAAATAACTGCTATTAAAGCTAAACGTAAACACATAGTTTAAATGAAATACACAATAATGCTCCGCAAATTAACTGAATTAAGTAGTATCAGGATAAGCACTTCTCTCATCTCTGAGAATCTGTCACATCAAAAGATTAGTATGTGAAATGAAAGTTTCTGATCATTTCAAATACTGCTTATGATTATAATTTATTACAAGGAAACAATAATTTGCACTGATTTCACTTTTCACATAGGAGATTCACATAAGAGCTTTACACAGATTGAATGGGAGTCAAATGAGGGGTAGCGGTAGGGGTCGAAAGTGCAATTGAAGAGTGATTTTTAAGACAGATTTTGAAAGAAGAGAGGCAAACCAGGGAGATTTTGAAAGAGTTCCAAAGAGTGGGCAGAGAGGCTGAAAGCTCGCCTGCCAATAGTGGGCAGAGTGAGTGGGGAATTTAAGGATAGCCTATTGCAAAACTTCAAAGTTCCATTTTTAACAAATGCCAACCAGGAAGGCAGAATTTGAACCTGGTGAGATCAGTGAAATGGGGGGGGGGGGGAATTCAGAGGAGCAACAAACAGCAGAAGAGCATGGAATTGAGCTTTGGCGATTTATAGCTTCAAAAATGTCTATATAAAATAGGATACTTAATAGTCAAACTCACTGAAGCACGAACATAAAAGTGACACCCAAATGCGAGGCATATTTTTGTAGCAATACATTTACATATCAGTGTGATAAAACCACTGTACATTTTTGCTCTGAGACCTCAAACCAAGTGAAGGGTGCCATACAAATATAAGTCATTAGAGCATGGAATACATTGCCACAAGTAATAATGGCCTCTAATATTACTTGTACTTTACCAATTCAATCAATGAAGTAACGGAGTGCAATGTACGTACCTGTGTGCAAACTCATATGCTCCAAGAGAGAATGTTTGGTGGTCAGTGACTTCCCGCACACTGTGCAGTGGTACGGACGCTCTCCTGTGTGCATCCTCTCATGAACTTGCAACGTGTGCTTCTGTGAAAATCCTTTGCCGCATTCATAACATTTAAAAGGTCGTTCACCTGATGTGGAACAAGCCTTTTTAAAATTAATGTTAAAATGTTCCCTCATTCAATTGTTTTTCACATGTAATTATCTCAGCAACCTCACCCATACTCTCTTAAAGGTGCCTTTTGACTCTGGTACCTTAACTAAGTGACTACTCTTTATGATGGTAAGCGTTGGCCAGCTATTGAACTATGTGAGGCATTAAAAGCTAAAGCAGAAGTGTCAAACTCATTCAGCTTCAGGTGGATAAGCATCAAGTTACATAGCTGTTGCTTCCTATGGAAATGGCCACCTCCGATGTCATTTCCTGCATGCTGCATTGGGCCGGGTAGGCTGGTTTCCTATACAAAAAGGACACCACTGACGATATTTCCCGCATGCTGCAAATACACAGTGTGCAGAAAAGCTGCCAATTACCCTCCAAGGTGTTTGGGACACTCACATAAGTGGACTCGCTCAATAGAGAGATGTACTATATTGGATGATCCTAAATTTAGACGTTGAAGCATCAGATAACCGTCATCTCTTTGATGGTGTAACAGCATTATATGTCAGGCTTAAGCTGAGTTCAACTTTAGGAACAACAACAACAAAATTACATTTATACAATACCTTTACGTCGGGAGGATGTCCCAAGGCACTGGACAGTAAGGGGTCAGGACCAGAGCATGGGGGAGGGGTGGGGTAGGGGTGAGAGAAGGCAGAGAGGTGGGAGGACAACTGAAGGCATGATCGAAGAGGAGGGTCTTGAGACCGGCCTTGAAGGAGGCAAGGGAGGAAGCGAGGCAAAGGGACTGTGGGATGGAGTTCCAGAGTATGGAGGCAGAGAGGCTGAAAGCCCGGCCGCCGATGGTAGGGCAGATCGGGCGGGAACATGGAGCAGACCGGAGCCCGATGAACGGAGGGAGTGGGCAGATTGGTAGGGAGTCAGCAGGTCAGAGTGGTAGGAGGAGGCAAGGCCATGGATGGCCTTGAAAGTGAGGACAAGGATCTTGATCCTCTGAGGGATGGGAAGCCAGTGGAATCGGGCGAGGGTGGGAGTGATAGGGTCACAGAGCCTGGTGTGTGAGAGTACACGAGCTGCAGACTTTTGGATGATCTGCAGGTTGTGAAGGGAAGAGTTGGGAAGGCCGATGAGGAGGGAGTTCCCATAATCAGCCTTGATATGACGGACGCGTGGGTGAGGGTTTCGGCAGCCCGAGGGGTGAGGCAGTGTCGGAGTCTGGCAGTGTTGCGGAGGTGGTGGTAGGCAGTGCGTGAGGTTGAGTGTGCAGCCGTGGAGGCTGATGTTGCCAGCGCCCGAGATGTGGAGGCTCTGGTGAGAGCTAATCAGGAGGGCCTCGGTCTTGCTGACGTTGAGTTGGAGAAAGTTGTCCCTCGTCCAGGACTTGATGTCGGACAGGCACTCGGTCAGTTGAGGGTGGAGGCAGAGAGATAGAGTTGGGTGTCATCCGCATACATGGGGAAATGTACCCCATGTCTGCGGATGATGTCACCAAGAGGGAGCACGTAGAGGGTGAAGAGGAGGGGACCGAGGACAGAGTCCTGAGGAACGCCGTACGAGACAGTGCGGAGGCCGGAGGAAAAGCCGTTTGCAGAGACAAAGTGGAGACGGTGTGAAAGATAGAACCTGAACCAGTCAAGGACAGAACCTTGAAGGTTGAGGTGGGAGGAGAGGCGGTGGAGGAGGATTGAGTGGTCCACAGTATCAAAGGCGACGGAGAGGTCGAGGAGGCAGAGGGAGCCCTGGCCACACAGGTTCAGGTGCTCGGGTCAATGTAAATTAATGTTTGATATTCCTGCAATAAAGCCAGGCTTCATTCAATAATAATCATAAGCATAATAATCTTTACGTTTGATACAACGCTGAAACATCTCAAAGCACTTCACAAGTAATTGCTAGTAGCAACTGTATATTTGTAGGCAAAAAGCAGCAATTATTTCCCTTTTTTCAAATAGTGTTATGTAATCTTTAGTTCCCACCTGAACCTCAGTTTAAGGTCTCATCTGAAGGACGGCAACTCTGGCAGCATCTCCCCCAATATAGCACTGAAAAATCTGCAAAGACTATAAGCTTGTCTCAGTTTGGGGTTTCGACACACAACCTTCTGAGCCATGTCCTACTAACTGAGCCAAACGGACATCCTGATATAGGACTGAGGGTTCAACAATAAGTATTTTGCCTCAAACATTATAATTCTGATAATGGATTAATTTGCTGACAGAATAAGAGAATGCTTCTATCCTAGTGATTTATCTTATTGCTTTGTTGTTTGGAGTAAAACAGAGCAACCAGGGCTTTACTGCTCCTCTGCACCCTCTCTGCAGTGCTGGGGTCCTGTCTAAAGTAGCGTGACCTCGGCTATAGATCATCAGTATGGGTACTAGAAATTTTACATTATTGGTTTAGTGCTTTTCCAACCGTAAAAATGAAACAAATAATACATGCTCACCGGTATGTGTCCTCCGATGTATGGCCAAGAAGTGATGATTTTTAAACACTTTATCACAGTCCTCACATCGAGGCTCCACATCTGGATATTTCCTCTTTCGCCCACGTTTCCTTACTTCCTCCTGTTCCTCATCTTCCGTGCCAAGCCTGTAACCCATTAGTTTAATGGGTCTCTGAATTCTACGGTTGCTGTAGCGGCTCCGGCTCACAAGTGTGGCTATTTTATGTCCATAATCTTCTGCCTGAGAATCAGTGCCAAAATCTGCATCAAGATGGTCTTCTGCCTCTAACAACTTGTGGTTCTGCACTTCTTGCACTAGATTGTTCATTGGATCACTATTTTCCTCTGTAGGTTGCTTGAGGTTGGTTGTATTTTGCTGTTCGTGAACCAGGCTCTCACTAATAACCTCATCAGTGTCTGCTTGCACTTGTTCACATTTTCGAGGTCTCCCTCTCTTGCGTTTTGGCTTTGAAGGTTGTTGATTGCCAGTGCTAGGTTCCACAACAACTACGTTAATCCCATTGGAGGCCAGTGACATATTAACATCTAGATGGTTGTGCTGATAGTCTGAGTAAGCTTTTACCAAGTCATTCACTTTAAGCACCTGGGCAGTGCTCACTATGTGCTCAATGGACTTCTCAGTTACATTCAAACAACCTGTGTATATGAATTCCAGCACTATATGGAATGTGTCTGCAGCCATTCCATCAAGCATATAGATAGTTTGACCCAAATGGTGCTCATCTGCAAACATCAGGGAGAAATATTCACTGCTGGCAGCCAGCAGGGCTTTATGTGCTTTGAAGTGAACATTCTCAACAATTAAAGTGATATCACATAGAAAATCCCGCTTTCTTTGCTCTTCAAAGTTGGTCAGAATAGTGTCTTTGTGAGTCTTGGACTGGATTAACAGAGAAGAGGTAGTAGGGTCATTGGGCAATGTCTCAGCCATCTTGGTATCGCTCAATCAATCATACCTCTATCTGACACACCTGTCAAAAGGAAAACACACCTTAGTGAATTTAAAAGGTAAAACCTTTGCTCATTCTCAACAAAAGCACAAATTTGAGATGATCACGAATATATAACTCAAGGGAAAATTAAAACAAAAGATTTACAGAGCAGGAAGCTGGATTTTGGTGGTTTTTGCCACAGACTAGTTGAAACATAGTCTTCAACAACTTGCATTTAGATAGTACCCTTCACATAGGTTACTGTGGAATCCTGTAGCTCAGTGGTTAGAGCACTTGCCTCGCAAGCGAGAGCCCTGGATTCAATTCCCAGCAGGGCGAAACGTTGGGCATGTTTCCTCACTCCACACGCTTCTGTTTTACCTAGCAGAGAATACGAACCCGGTTGTTAGTCGATTGGCGGATTGTTTTTCCTAGGGTAATAATTTCTTTAAAAGAAAAGAAATTGGTCACTCAATCCATGATTGTTTGTGGGATACTGCTGTGTGCAATTGGCTGCTGCATTTCGCCCACAAAATATACAATCAATTCACTTTACAATATATTCTTTGAATTACCTTGAGACGGCTCAATGATGTGATAAGGCGCTGTATCAAATGCAAGGATGATTATTATTAATTATTAGGATTACTGTCTCAGAGAGCTTCACAGGGATGTTGTTAGATGCTGAACATGGGAGCGGGTCTATCTCTCTGTCACAGTTTACTGGCTCTCTCTGTCTGAGTCTTCCTCTCAGTTGTCTCAGTCTCACTAAGTCTCTCCGTGTCTTAATCTCTCTCTCTCTCTCAGTCTTTCTGTCCATCTCTCTCTCTGTCTCGGCCTCTCTCTCTCTGTCCCGGTCTCTGTCCCGGTCTCTCTCTGTCCCGGTCTCTCTCTGTCTCGGTCTCTCTCTGTCTCGGTCTCTCTCTGTCTCGGTCTCTCTCTGTCTCGGTCTCTCTCTGTCTCGGTCTCTCTCTGTCTCGGTCTCTCTCTCTCTGTCTCGGTCCCTCTCTCTCTCTGTCTCGGTCTCTCTTTCTCTCTCTGTCTGTCTCTCTCTCTCTGTCTCTCTCAGTCAAAAACAACATCCTTTCTATCTGTGACCAGGGCTCCCTCTGCCTCCTCATCCTACTGGATCTTTCGGCCGTGTTCAACAGAGTCGACCATGCCACCCTCCTTCACTGTTTCTCCTCCCTCATTCAAATTAGTGGCACTGTAATCACATAGTTCGAGTCCTACTTAACCAACCACCTCCATTTCATCCCGGCAAATGGTTTCTCCTCCCGACCCCGCCCGGTCACCTGCAGGATACCCCGTCCTTGGCCCTCTTCTTTTCCTTATCTATATGCTCTCACTGGGCGATGTCATCCACAGACACGGGGTAAACTTCCACATGTATGCGGATGACACACAAATCTACTTTGCCTCCTCCAGTACCAACTCCAGGTCCGTCGATGTTCTATCAGCTTGTCTGGCAGACATCTGGGCCTGGATGAGTGCAAACTTCCTGCAGCTGAATGTGGGCAAGACAGAAGCCATACTCCTTGGCTCCCATCAATGTCTTCACTCCAGCGGATCTAAATTCCTTAACCTCCCTGGGCTCTCACTCAGACTCACCGAACCAGTGCGCAATCTAGGCATCTGGTTCGACCCCCAGCTGTCCTTCCTCCCTCACATCTGGTCCCTGATCAGGACCGCCTTCCTCCACCTCCGCCACATTGCCCGCTTCTGACCGTACCTTATTCCAAATGCAGCCGAAACCCTCATACATGCGTTTGTCACCTCCCGCCTGGATTACTCAAACGCACTCCTCACCGGTCTCCCCAGCTCCACCATTCAAAATATCCAACTCATTCAGAACTCTGCCGCCTACATACTTACCCGAACCAAACCCCATACCCACATCTCACCAGTTCTGACCAGGCTCCACTGGCTCCCCATCACCAAACGGATCAACTTCAAGATCCTCACACTCATGTTCAAATCTCTTCACTCTCTGGCACCTCCCAATCTCTCCGACCTCCTCACTCCCCAATCCACCACCCAGCATCTCCGGTCGACTGTCACCGGCTTCCTGCTTGTCCCTCGCACCCTCGGCCCATCGGAGATCACGCTTTCAGCCACTGCGCCCCGAAACTCCAGAACACTCTGCCTCAATCCCTCTGCCTTGCCCCTTTCTCGCTTTTGTCAAGTCCCGCCTGAAAACCTTCTGCTTCGATCATGCTTACGGCCATCTCCCCACACACCTGCCGGCTCAGAGTCAGGCTCCACCACTGTTAAGAGCTCTGAGATACTACCATGTGTACTATTATAAGTGCCAGTTGTTGTTGTCTTTCTTTTAAAACCTCTCTCTGTCCCACTTTCTGTCTCAGTCTCTCTGTCTCTTTGTGTGTGTGTGTGCCTCTCTCTCTTTCTGTCCCTCTCTGTCTCGCTCTCTCTCTATATATATATATCCCTCTCTCTTTCTCTATCTGTCCCCCCCTCTCTCTGTCCCCCCCCTCTCTCTCTCTCTGTCCCCTCTTCTCTCTCTCTCTCTCTGTCTGCGTCTGTCTGCGTCTCTGCCTATCTGTCTCTCTGTCTCTCTCTGTGTCTCTGCCTCTCTGTGGGTCTGTCTCTCTGTCAGTCTCAGTCTCTCTGTCTGTCTCTGTCTGTCTGTGTCGGTCTGTGTCGGTCTGTGTCGGTCTGTGTCGGTCTGTGTCGGTCTGTCGGTCTCTCCGTCTGTGCCTATCTGTGAGTCTCTGTCTGTCTCTCTGTCTGTGTCTCCCTGTCTGTGTCTCCCTGTCTTTCTGTCTGTCTCCCTGTCTTTCTGTCTGTGTCTGTCTGCCTCCCTGTCTGTCTGTGTCTGTCTGCCTCCCTGTCTGTCTGTGTCTGTCTGTCTCCCTGTGTCTCCCATGCCTGTCTCCCTGTGCCTGTCTGTCTGTGTCTCTCTGTGCCTGTCTCCCTGTGCCTGTCTGTGTCTCTCTGTGTCGGTCTGTCTGTCTGTCTGTCTGTCTGTCTCTCTCTGTCTGTCTGTCTCTCTGTCTGTCTGTCTGTCTCTGTCTGTCTCTGTCTGTCTCTCTCTGTCTGTCTCTGTCTGTCTGTCTCTGTCTGTCTGTCTCTGTCTCTCTGTGCCTGTCTGTGTCTCTGTGCCTCTGTGTCTATCTGTCTGTGCCTGTCTGTGTCTGTCTGTCTCTGTCTGTCTGTCTCTGTCTGTCTGTCTCTGTCTGTCTGTCTGTCTCTGTCTGTCTCTCTCTGTCTGTCTCTGTCTGTCTGTCTCTGTCTGTCTGTCTCTGTCTGTCTGTCTCTGTCTGTCTGTGCCTGTCTCTCTGTGCCTGTCTGTGTCTCTGTGCCTCTGTGTCTATCTGTCTGTGCCTGTCTGTGTCTGTCTGTCTGGGTCTGTCTGTCTGTCTGTGTCTCGCTGGGTCTGTCTGTGTCTGTCTGTCTGTCTGTGTCTCGCTGGGTCTGTCTGTCTGTCTGTCTGTGTCTGTCTGTCTGAAGTTTGAATTCGGCTCCTTTTCTCCTCCGATGGTAAATAATGATTCAAACCACGTGTTTTAAATTCAAACTAAAGAATCCCGTGAAAAGACTAAAAAATAAAGCAGAACCGAGTGTTGGCCGCGCGGACACACAACAGAAAATCCTGAACAGAAGCAAAATGAAATGTGAAATATATAAACCTTCCGCCGCCACCAACTGCCAGAGCCGCCATCGGCCTCAGCAAACCTCGCGCGACTTCATCAGGAGCGAGAGCCCGAGACCCGCGTCACCACCAGGCGCCGTCACACAACGTCACCACCAGGCGCCGTCACACAACGTCACCACCAGGCGCCGTCACACAACGTCACCACCAGGAGCCGTCACACAACGTCACCACCAGGCGCCGTCACACAACGTCACCACCAGGAGCCGTCACACAACGTCACCACCAGGAGCAGAGACACAACGTCACCACCAGGAGCAGAGACACAACGTCACCACCAGGAGCAGAGACACAACGTCACCACCAGGAGCCGTGACGCAATGTCACCACCAGGAGCAGAGACACAACGTCACCACCAGGAGCCGTGACGCAATGTCGCCACCAGGAGCCGTGACGCAATGTCACCACCAGGAGCCGTGACGCAATGTCGCCACCAGGAGCCGTGACGCAATGTCGCCACCAGGAGCCGTGACGCAATGTCGCCACCAGGAGCAGAGACGCAACGTCACCACCAGGAGTCGTGACGCAACGTCGCCACCAGGAGCCGTGACGCAATGTCGCCACCAGGAGCAGAGACACAACGTCACCACCAGGAGTCGTGACGCAACGTCGCCACCAGGAGCCGTGACGCAATGTCGCCACCAGGAGTCGTGACGCAACGTCGCCACCTCTCCAAGGCCCTGGAATGAGCCGTCTGGTCCCAGCTTTGCTCTTTCCTCTCCTGCTATTCCCTCTCTGATCCCCTCCAATTGTGTTTCCGCGCTGCCCACAGCCCTGGTCAAAGTCACTTACGACATTCTGAACATCTGCAGCCAGGGCTCTGTCTGCCTCCTTGACCTCTCTGCTGCCTTCAACATTGTCAACCATTCTATCTTCCTACACCGCCTTTCATCTCAGCTCAGTCTTCACGGACCTGCCCTTCCCTGGTTTGAATCCTACCTCGTCCACCGTCTCCACTCTGTCGCCACTAACAGCTTCTTCTCCAGCTCCCGCACCACCACGTGTGGCGTCCCTCAGGGCTCTGTCCTTGGTTCCGCTCCTTTTCAATATCTATATGCTCCCTCTTGGTGACATCATCCGTAGACATGGGATCAACTTCCACATGTATGTGGATGACACCCAACTCTACTTCTCTGCTCCACCCTCGATTGCAGCACCACTACTGTCCTCGCAGACTGCCTGTCAGCCATCAAGACCTGGATGAAAGCTAACTTTTTGCAGTTGCAAGTGAACAAGACCAAGGCCCTCATGCTTGGCTCCCATCAGCGCCTCCATACTTCAGGCACTGGCAGCATCTCCCTCCATGGATGCACTCTACATCTCACAGAGCCAATACGGAATCTCAGTGTGCTGTTTGACCCTCAACTGTCCTTTATACCCCACATCCGTGCCATGACCTGCTCTGCCTTCCCCCAGGTCCGCAACATTGCTCGGCTCTGCCACTGTCTCACACCACAGGTCGCCGAAAACCTCATACACGCATTCTTTACATCCAGGCTCGACTACGCAAACTCCGTTTGTTGGCCTCCCCAATCCCTCCCTCCATAGGATGCAGATCCTTCAGAACTCTGCAGCCCATATCCTCTCCCGCACCAGGCTCTGCGATCCTATCCCGCCATCTGACTCCACTGGTTTCCCATCATACAGAGGATATAGTTCAAGATTCTGGTCCTCACCTTCAAAGCCCTCCATGGCCTTGCTCCCCTCCACCTCTGCAACCTCCTATCACCCTACCAACCTACCTGCGCCCTCCACTCAGTGGGCTCCGGCCTGCTTCACGTCCCCCACCTTGCCCGTCCCACCATTGACAGGCGGGCCTTCAGCCACTCTGCTCCCACCCTCTGGAACTCTATCCTGCAGTCCCTTCGCCTCGCCCCCTCCTTTGCCTCCTTCAAGACCTGCCTCAAGATCCTCCTCTTCGACCGTGCTTTCGATCACCCTCCTTCCCTCCGCCATCCCCAATCCAGACCCTCAGCTCGGGTCCGAAACACTGATTGTCCAGCGCCCGACATGAAAGGCACTATACAAATATAATTTTGTTGCTTTCAGTACAACAACAAGATTACATTTGTATAGCGCCTTTTATGTCGGGAGGACGTAACAAGGCGCTGGACAGTGTACAGCATTTCAGACCCGAGCTGGGGTTGGGGGGGGTAAGGAAGGGGGGTGGTCGATGGCATGATTGAAGAGGAGGGTCTTGAGTACAGCGTTTCAGACCCGCACAGGTAAAACCATAGGAGAGAACACATTGGCATAATCTGAGATTTTTCAATGTTCACTTGAAGGCTTATTTAGGACTTGATTATGACAGGCAGACTGTCAGAACCCAGGGTGGAGACAGAGAGGTAGAATTGGGCATCATCTGTTAGTGGAAGCAGATCCTATGTGCGCCATTAGTCTGAATCATCACTTATGAAGAATGTTGAGGTGTTACAATGTGATAAAGTGCTTTAAAAATTGAATGTCTTTATTTTGACAATTGTTTCTTAAACATCCATCGTCCTCTGATGATCTATTTTGTAAAGCTACTGCTTAATATTAAACTGCACTGTACAGATCTGGAAGGTTCCAGGTTAAATTCCTGGCAGTAGCAGGAGTACAATGGTTAGCCTGGCTAGGGAGGGAAAGATCAGCTCTGATTGTCACTCTGAACACTATTATGTATATGATGATGGGTGAAGATGGGATTAGGCTTGGCTGTGATGGTGCTTAGAGTTGAACAATCTGCTAACACGCACTGTTTTGGGTCTCACCTGCCTACCATTCTCCAAGGGTCTAGAGATATCAGAGGGTGACTTATTATATACTAACATGAATTTGTACCTTCAGAAAAGTGTTCAAAAATTTAAGAAAAAACAACAAATATTTTTCCTTCACACATTTTATTATCATCTCCATGTATAGTAAAGTCATAAACAAAAAGCAATTAATATTTTTCTAAACTTCTAAAGAAACATTAATTGTTAATCATAAATACAACTTATTTTCTAACAAGGTAGTAAATCAGACTGAAGCAGCAAAGTGTAATTGTTGGTACCTGAATGAAGGATTTTAAAACCAGTAAACATATTAGAGTTTATACTGGAGGCGATATTGTGGTGAAAGACACTGACATACTAATGTATTATCTTTGAAATGATAAAAAAATTGTGCATTGTAAATTTGGACCAGTCTAGCTAGGCTAGTCACTTCGGACCAGATCTTTGCTAGTGGTGATTGGCTACCTGCTTAGCAGAAGGGAGA
This sequence comes from Callorhinchus milii, assembly GCF_018977255.1. Taxonomy (NCBI): domain Eukaryota; kingdom Metazoa; phylum Chordata; class Chondrichthyes; order Chimaeriformes; family Callorhinchidae; genus Callorhinchus; species Callorhinchus milii. The sequence continues at coordinate 51,902,383 of NW_024704744.1, forward strand.
GGGAAAAGAACAAAACTACCTCTTACTGCTTGTGTGTACTTAAATTTGTATTCATCAATGGCATTGACAAAAGTCTGGTTGCAGTTTACTATAAATTGGTGTGTGGCATGAGAACAATAAACAAAACAAAAATATTATTAAAAATTTCTTAACGTAAAACAGAATTCAATAATTAATAACATAACATTAACCATTGAATAATTTGTCAGAAATCTTAGAACTATGGCCTAAAAGAGAGTTCATTTAAAAAAATTGTGGTAGTTATACATTACAAATCTAAAAAATCGAAGGTTCAACATGTTTGAGAGATAGAAATTTTTGTAATTTGTAATCAAAGTCAATGGGTCTGTCTTTAGGTTCTCTATATTTTTGAGTCATCTTTGATCCCAAGTAAGCGATAAGTTCACAGTTTTCCTCATACTGCTCCAGCTTCTTTTTGTATTTGTTTCGCAGGAATTCAAAGCTTTTTGGGTTGTATGCTAGAAACAATAAATAATAATAAATAATCCTTATATATATATATGGGATAGTGCCTTTCATATCAGGAGGACGTCTCAAAGTGTTTCACAGAATACACAATAAAGTGCAGTGACTGTGTTTTGTGGCAAACAGAAAATAAATTTAAAACTATTGTTGTTCCAATCAAGCAAAATCAATAGGCAATAATTGTATGTTGGTATGTATCCATTGTGGTTTTGTTTTGCTTTCTACTGTCTCATATTTGAGCAATATTACTTACAGCTTTGATGAAAGTACCTATACAACAACAACAAGATTACATTTGTATAGTGCCTTTCACATCGGGAGGATGTCCCAAGGCGCTGTACTACTATGTTAGCAAATTAGTTTTGTTCTAGCATGACATATGGTCACAACAATGTATCCGAAGGATAGTGACTACAGATTAACTAATTCATGTAGATTTAGATAGCATGGCTTTAATAAGAAAACAACAAAGTAATGAAAGAACCCTAGATTTATAATTTTGATCAGAAAATCAATCATGAAAGTTAAATTAATCACAGCTTCCATAACTGACAAACACTGCACATTTTCAAATATGGCTAATTAAGTTTTTAACTGCTGAATTGACATACTTAACATACCTTTCAAATGAAAAGCAATATAGAGAAGTGCAGATCTCTTCACATTTAAGAACGGATACTTAGGCTTCAAACAGCCTACAGCGGTCAATGCTTTGATTATTGACACAGCTACACCCTTCAAAACATGAGATATGGATAAAAACATGAGAAATGGATAAACATTCTTTGATTTCTATTTATGCAGAATAAACGTTTCACTGAAGAGACTGCGGGATTGAAATTATTAGCCATATGGTGCTTGAGTAAATATGTTTAGTTGATGGACGTTAAATCATAGACGGCAGGTGGCTAGATCTAGAGGGGGTCCATGCCCAATCTACCCATAGCTCACCTCTTTAAGGAAGCTTGGAGGTGAAAGTCCTCAGCCCTAGGAGGACCACAGTCAGTCCTCTGAGGAGCCCCGACCCATGGCAACTGCTGGCCCCCTCTTGCTCCTCTCCCAACTCATCGGTGGCACCCGTTCACTTTCAGTCTGGTGGGCTGCTAATATCTTGCCTGTCTTAGAAGGGACTTAGAGGGGGCGTGTAACTGAGCTTTACTCACTCACCTAAAGAATATGTTCATCTGCTGCCCATGTGTATAATTTTTGTTTAAAAATGAGTAGAAGATAATAATAATAATCCTTGCATTTGATATAGCGCATTTCACGTCGGGAGGACGTTCCAAAGCGCTTCACAGAACACACTGTAAAGTGAATTGACTGTATTTTTGTGGGCGAACGCGGCAGACAATTGCGCACAGCAATGTCCCACAAACGGTCGTAGATTGAAAATGACCAATTTTTATTATTGTTTATGGTTTTGGAGGAATTATTATTAGGCGTGTGGAGTAAGGAAACTTGCCCAAGGTTTCGCCTGGAATTGAACCCAGGTCTCTCGCTTGCAAAGCGAGTGCTCTAACCACTGAGCTACAGGACTCCAAGATGTATTGTTTCCTTGTTACTCTCTGTTACTCAAGTGCTTCAGTGCTAGTCAAGGTCAAAATCTAATGACTAGACCACAGTCTATCAGAAGCTGTTTTCAGAAAGAGGTTCTGATCCCCAGGTAACAAGTACAGAGATATTGTTAAATCAGTTGAGATGTCTTTCTCAGGTTGTACAGTACTCTGGTTGGATCACACCTTGAGTACCTCACACAGTTTTTGTCACTTTGACGCAAGGGGATGCCTGGGCCTTAAGAGGCACTGCAGAAGTGAGCAACAAGGATGATCCCCAGCGGACTGAGCTATGAGCAACAATTAGAGAAGCTCAGGCACATCAGTCTTGAGAGAAGACTTCTGTGAGGTCTTAGAGGGGATCTCGTAGAGATGTATAAAATTTTAAATGGGACTGAAAAAGTAAACCCAGTTCAATATTTTAGAATGCACCAAGACTATAGAATGAGATGACCTAGACCTCAGAAATGTAAAGAACAATTTTAGGACAGGTACCAGGAAATTTTGTTTTATTTAGAGGATAATCAATGACTGGAACATGTTGCCAGGAAAGGTGGTAGAGGCCAGGATGTTGGAATCATTTAAAAAGCAGCTTGATGTATAATGGAGCGGATGGCAGGGTGGGTGTTGTGCAGGGATGAGATTGGCTGGGCTTCATCCAGACCAATCTTGTAATGTGGAATGCAGTAGGAGTCAGGTCAGTGAGCCCCACACAGCAGAGAAGGTAGGTGCAGAAGTAGGAAGTGTAAACATCCTATGTAGTGCACTGATGGCACATTGTCAGGGATTTAAATATGGAAAAATACTTTAGTTTTTCTGTTTTTATTAATAACATTTATTAATTTTAATTTATTAAACAAATAACTGCTGAGTATTTAGTTTAATCATATATTTAAATGAACTAGCTTTAACAGGCCTTACTTGTTCCATGTATCCAAGCATGGGAAGTGAAGTGAGAAGTATTGGCTCTTTCACTGGTGGAAGTTTATTTGGAAGCTTCAGGTCCCAGTATTTCTCAGGCAAACTGAAAGAGATTAAAATGTTAAGGCTTACTTTTAAATTCATAGATTCTGTACAATAATACAAATTTACATTTATAGAGCGTCTTTCACATCAGGAGGACCTCCCAAAGTGCTGGGCAGTCCAAGGTTTGCAACCAAGCTGGGGATGGGGGCACAGGGGGAAAGATGGCCGAAGGTGTGGTCAAAGATTTTGAAGGAGGCTAGATAAGGGGTAAGTAGAAGGACCTCTGGGATTTAGTTCCACAGGGTGGGGGCAGGAATGCTGAAAGCTTGATCATCGATGGTGGGGCAGGGGATGTGAAGCAGCCCACTAAGTGGAGGTTGCGACTGAGTTTGTATCTTAAAACGCATTAGATAATTTTGTATCTAGATATTCCAATACACTTATGGACAACAGTAGGAAAAGGCACTCAATTACCACCTATTTGTAATAACTACAGTCAAGCATCTAAATAAGCAATAAAGTTTATTACTATAGGTAATAAGCAAATCAAATGTTGGCCTTTCCCTCAAGGGGCCTGGAAAACAAAGGGGAAGAAATGATGCTTCAGCTTTATAGAGCCCATCTGCAGTATTGCGTTCAGTTTTGGGCACCACACCTCAGGAAAGATATATCGGCCCTGGAGGGGGTGCAGCGCAGGTTCACCAGAATGTTACCAGGCCTAAAAGGGATAAGTTATGAGGACAGGCTGAGTAAATATGGATTGTAATCCCTTGAGTTTAGAAGGTTGAGGGTGATTTGATTGAGGTATTTAAGATGATAAAGGGATTTGATACGGTAGATACAGAGAAGCTATTTCCTCTGGTGGGGGAATCCAAAACAAGGGGCATAGTCTTAAAATTAGAACCAGGCCATTTAAGAGTGAAATCAGGAAGCATTTTTTCACTCAAAGGATGGTAGAAATCTGGAATTCTCTCCCCAAAAAGACTGTGGATGATGGATCCATCCACACCTTCAAGAGTGAAGTTGATAGATTTTTGGTAGGTCAGGGTATTAAGGGATACGGGGAGAAAACGGGAAATTGGAATTGAAAGGATTAGTTGAGGTACAAATCAGCCATGATCTGATTAAATGATGGAATAGGCTCAAAGGGCTGAATGGCCTACTCCGGTTCTATATTCCTATATTCTTATGTAAGTATATTACAGCAGTACCAACAACAACTGATGGCAGCAGCACTGGAATAATAACAAAGTAATTTTGCTACCCTCGGAGGTAGCTACCAGTCCCTTCCCTGATAGGTCTTCATACAACCTCCAGATTCAGCAGCAAAGTGGCTTTTGTGGATGTCATATTGGCCCATAAGGAAGATCTGTTTGAGCAGATTGCAAAAAAAAAAAGAGACAAGAAATATGCTGACAAGAAAAAGGGTGTAGGGTAAGATTATGGACATGGCCACCACTCTGCCTGAAGATCAATGAAGGAGGGCAGGAAGAAGTGGCATGATTTAAATAGGAGTGCTCAGGTATCTAGTCAAAATTATACATTCACCTATGAAATAGTCAGTCGACTTTACAGTATGAAGTGGAGTGCTTTGAGATGTCCTCTTGATTCGAAAGATTCTTTATATCAAATGTAAGGATTATTATGCCATAAAGAGTGCAGTAGCACAAATTGTATGCAAATGGTTGTAAATGTCAGCATATATCCTTCAGACCTATTGCTCTTTTAGCAATAGGATAGCAATGTTTGTTCATGGGTTATTTTTTCTGTTATATGAAATGATCCATTTATTCTTTTTAATTTAAAATGAATGCAAAATATGTGGTCTAATTCTGGGAAAGCATCAGTGTTGCAGCAATGCGATACAATGTTAATACACTTGGAAAAGTCTTTGAGGAATGGAATTTGCGTACTGGAACCTGAAATGAAATGTTGTGCTAGACCCTGAAAGAAATGCTGCACTCATTTATTTGCAATGAATCTTGGCTTTGCATTTCTGGCCAAATTGACAATACCGTATAATAATTAAAACCTACCCAGATATCTAAATGTTTGTTCCGCCTGCTTGTTAAAAGCATATTTATGTAAGCATAAATATGTATGGGGGCATATGGCATATTACTGATTTCTCTTTAAGGAAATAATGCAATCAACTAATATAAATTCATCTCTTTACATACAGTCTTTATAATATCTGTGCAAAACCAGCTTCCAATAATAATAATCCTTGCGTTTGAAATGCTGCCTTTTGCATCCCCAAGACATCTTAAAGTGCTTCACAGGATATACTCTAAAGTGGATTGACTGTATATTTTGTGAGCGGCAACTAGTTGCACACAGCAATAGAATGGAATGAGTGACCAATTTAATTGGGAGATTGTTTCCCAGGACACAAATTGATTAGATTTGAGAGTTTTTGAAATTTCTGTACAAAATTTTAATTTTAAGACAAAGCTTAAAGCTAGAACTTTTTGTAAAAATTTAGGAAGTGCTCTATAATGCCACTGTGTAAAGGTTTCTAAATTTGTGGTTGGATACTGCAAAATTCTCTGTATTGCCAAGGTTGGAGGCATTCAGATGACTATAACAACAACAACAAATTGCATTTATATCGTGCCTTTATGGGGGAGGATACACCAAGGCACTGGACAGTCAAGGGTTTGCACTTGAGTTGGGGATTGGAATCAAGAGGAGTGGAGGGCAAGGGGAGTGGGAGGATAACCAAAGGCACAGTCAAAAAGGAACAACAACAAATCTCATTCATATAGCATCCTTCATGCTGGGTAGCATCCTGTAGGCGGAGTACGACTACGAGCCAGGGGGAGAGGGAGGGGGAAGGTGACCGTGAACACAATCAAAAGGGAAGGTCTTTAGGTAGGATTTGAAGATGGCGAGGGAGGGGACAAGGCAAAGGGATTGAGGGAGAGAATTCCAGAGTTTCGGGGCGTAGTAGCTGAAGGCACGGCCATCGATGGTGGAACAGAGGCCACGAGGGAGAAACAGGAGGCCAGAGCCAGGTGAGCAGAGGCAGTGGGTGGTGGTGTGGTGGGGGTAAGAAGATGGGAGGCCCTGAAGGGAATTGAAAACGAGTGAGAGGTTCTTGATATTGATCCGTTCGATGATTGGGAGCCAGTGCAGTCTGGTGTGATGGAGATACAGAGTTTTCTACTGGTGAATATCTGGGCAGCGGAAGGACTTTCCCACTCTTCTGCTCGCTTGTCTAGCGATGCTCATTTATCATAAGCAGTAAGCAATATCAATATTTAGTAAATTGAAGTGAGCTGGCTGGAGAACTTTACCATAATTCTAACAATAATCTGCACAATAGTTTACTTCCTCAATCATGGTTTCTCAATTTTCCCCTGGTAGGAGAATCTATAACCAGGGGTCACAGTCTTAAAATTAAGGGTCAGCCTTTTAGAACAGAGTTGAGAAAACGTTTCTTCACTCAGAAGGCTGTAGATGCTCAGTCTTTGAACATCTTCAAGGCTGAGACTGATAGATTTTTTTAAAATAGAGGGATTGGGGGGTATGGGGATAGGGTAGGTAATTAGAGTTAGGTCTGAAGATCAGCCATGATCTTACTGAATGACGGGGCAGGCTCGAGGGGCCGAATGGCCTACTCCTGCTCCTAATTCTTATGTTCTTATGTTCATTTCAAAGCTAATTATAACAAAGATAATAAAATACAAATAACATGACATGAAGGGAATTGTGAAAACAACTGTTACACTGAAAGCATCAATATCTATTGTTTAGAATAAGTTACCGCATGAATTTCTCAAGATGTTCCTCGTCCTGAAAAATATATATTTTCTCCTTGTATTCAACAGCAAAGTCAATGTTTCCTGGGATGAGGGCTTCATATCTGTTGAAAATAATCAGAAAAGAAATTTCAAAGCAAATTAGTCCTCAGTCTGTCTGTTCATTGGACTTGGTGTATCTTTTCCTGATCTTTCTGACAGGATTATGATGCTTCTGTTTGCGAACAGTATTATACTGTGGCAGACTCACCTGGGAGCCTTTTGTACTGCACCCACAATTGTTGATTCTTATCTGTACGTTGGAGTTGTGGTGGACCAATTTTTGCTTGGACACTGTCCTGAAGGATTGCACAGAGAGGAGGTGAAGACCACTCTGGTTCCAGGATACCAATGCAGGTCAAGCTTGCGGCATGTAAGACCTGTGTGCAAACCATCATTCTTTATGGACTCTGAGCTCTTTGGGATGCAGGGAGGGACTTTCTCTGACCCATTTCCAAATTCGAGGATTAAGCAGTGAGGCATCAAACATGGGCAGCAGGCAGCTGCAGGGAGGGAGGGCTCCGGCCTATACTGACATGTCATTCTGCACCCTAGCTGGCTTATTGGCGGGAATTGGAAGGGCAGATGAGTCACTGGGGGCAGGGACTCTTTCCATTCAACTCCCTTTAACCCTGCAAGCCAAAGCCCTAACAAGTAGGATGATCCCAGCTGGACAAGCAGCAGCAAAGCTTCAATAATAATAATAATCCTTGCATTTGATGTAGCAATTTTCACGTCTTCTAGATATCTCAAAATGCTTCACCAAATATACTGTAAAGTGAATTGACTGTATATTTTTGGGGTAAAACCCGGCCGCCAATTGCGCACAGCAGTGTCTCACAAACAACAAAAACAAGATTACATTTGTACAGCACCTTTCACCTTGGGAGGACCTCCCAAAGTGCTGGACAGTGTACAGCATTTCAGACCCGAGCTGGGGTCAGGGGGGGAGAAGGGAGGGGAGTGGAAAAGGGATGACCGATGGCATGGTCGAAAAGGAGGGTTTTGAGGTGGGACTTGAAGGAGGCTAAGGAGGAGGCGAGGCAGAGTGATTGGGGGATGGAATTCCAGAGGTTGGGGGTAGAGTGGCTGAAGGCTCTCCCGCCAATGGTGGGGCGGGTGAGTCCGGGGACATGCAGTAGGCCGGAGCTGGCTGAGCAGAGGGAGTGGGCGGGTTGGTAGGGGGTTAGGAGGTCGCAGAGATAGGGTGGGGCGAGGCCATGTAGGGCTTTGTGGGTGAGGACCAGGATCTTGAACTGGATCCTCTGAAGGATAGGAGCCAATGGAATTGGACGAGAATAGGACTCTCAGTTGTGGATTGAGTGAATAGAACCCAGGTCTCTGGCTTGCGAGGCGAGTGCTCTAACCAGAGCTACAGGACTCCCCAATAACGTCTCCTCTCACACATGGCAGCTTTGAAGTATTAGGAAAACCCGTAACCTGTAATTTAAGTTGAAATCTAAAAGTTCTATAGCCCTAGAGATAATTTTGCTTTACAATTGGTCATCAAACTACTGGTCAAGCAACGGAAAGTTTGCCAGATAGTACTTTCAATGGCAAGCTATGCAGGTTTAGCTGGTTAAACTCCAGCACACACTCTAGGGTCCCGAGCCTTGGCTTTTGCCAACCTGCACCTAATACTTTTCCAGAATTAGGTAAGCAGAATGCACATTCCAATAAACATCTCACAAATTTCCATGTATAGGTGGGATGCTTGGAACTCGGTTTAGATAGTCTGAAGCATGATGTTGGAATTCCGGTTGATCAACAAAAAACATCACTATCAAGATGCTTTCTTACACATTTATAAAGTCACTTTATCACCTAAAAACAGTTGATAGGTTGAATTTACCTCTGATTCCCTTCCAGGAATGTAACTGCACAGTAGCCCTTCATTTCTGCTTGTTGAGGAAACCTTGCCTTCACTTCAGCTACAGTAAGTTTCCGAGGTAACTCAAAAGGACTTGGAAGAATATTAGAAGCCAATGGAGCTACAAAAATCTCTGGTTCCTCTAGAAATTTCTGAAAAGAAATTGATAATAGTAAAATGAAGAAAATTATGGCATACATTGTGAGTCTTACTTTATGTGTTGTTAAAAGTTTCTATCAATACTAAAGTTTTCATTTGCACAGTTCTATATGTATTATTTTTACAACAACAAGTACATTTGGATACAACTAGACTCCCATATACTAGCCTGACCTTGCCATCTATCTATACTAATAAAGACAAAATGTCTGTCTGTCTGTCCGCCAAGAATGCAATAATCGATTGACGTAGGGGCATAATTTATATCTCATTGGAAAGGTCTTGCACGGGGAAGCGTCATAGGCATTTTTTTTTAGGGATCTCCTATCGTTTATGAGCTATATTAAAAAAATGCTTTAATTAAGCCTCCTAAAATGTATGCATGGTGTTCTGCAACAAAATAGTGACAGAAGTCACACACCCTTGAAGAGAGATACTAGAAGGACTTGTGGAGTCCTGTAGTTCAGTGGTTAGAGCACTCTCCTCACAAGCGAGAGATCTGGGTTCGATTCCCAGCAGGGCAAAACCTTGGGCAAGTTTCCTTACTCCACACACCTGATGATAATCCCTCAAGAAAAAAAAACAATAATAAATTGGTGGGGATTCCAACATCTGTAGTATTTTGTGCTTTGTTTAATAATAAATTGGTCACTTCTATCTATGACTGTTTGTGGGACACTGCGCAATTGGCTGCCATGTTTCACCCACAAATATAAGGTCAATTCACTTTACAGTATATTCTGTGAAGCGCTTTGAGACGTCTAGAAGACGTGAAAAGCGATATATCAAATGCAAGGATTATGTTTTAGATTAAGCCTTTCAAGGATAAATAAAATGCCAGACGAAAGCGAGAATGCTGATTAAATGAAGCTGGTTGCCTGCATAGCAGCAACGGGTACAGCTAGTTTTATATTTGTGTAAGTAGTGGTAGCAATTACTAAAGAAAAGAGATGCTGCCAAGAATATGGTTATGCTATGATTTTGTGGATAACTCCACCTAGTATTTACAATTGGAATCCAATTTGACATAGACTTAGGTTTTTTAATTTATTGAATTGTGCACTGAATAAAGTTGAATCTTTAGTGTTGAATTACATAATGCAACAATTATATAAAACATATATATTTCAACAACTTGCATTTATAGAGCATAATAATAATAATCCTTGCATTTGATATAGCGCTTTTCACGTCTTCTAGACGTCCCAAAGCGCTTCACAGATTATAATAATAATAATAATCCTTGCATTTGATATAGCGCTTTTCACGTCGGGAGGACGTCCCAAAGCGCTTCACAGAACACACTGTAAAGTGAATTGACTGTATATTTGTGGGTGAACGCGGCAGCCAATTGCGCACAGCAATGCCCCACAAACAGTCATGGATTGAAAACGACCAATTTATTATTGTTTTGTTTTTTGAAGGGATTATTATTAGGTGTGTGGAGTAAGGAAACTTGCCCAAGGTTTCGCCCTGCCTGGAATTGAACTCAGGTCTCTTACTTGCAAAGAGAGTGCTCTAACCACTGAGCTATCCTTCAGATAGGATAATATCATGGAGTGCTTCACAATTCAGACACCTAGCAACGGAGAAGACCACAGGTGAGGTTGAAGAGGTTGCTTTTTAGGAGGGATTTAAAGATTTAGGGAGGGGGTAAGGAAATGAGTTTCAGTATATTTGATTTATTTGTTCTGCCTCCCAAAATACATTACTTTGAACTATTCTGAACAATGGCTGCATACTGGACATCCTCCTGACTTGAAAGGCGCTATACAAATGTTAAGTTGTTGTTGTTTCCCAAACTTTATATTACATGCTGATGATAGGGGGTGATGTAGAAAAATTATTAAAGCACAAAAAACAAATATTCCCTCTAACATGACACCTGCAGGCAACATATATCTAGGAAGATAATACGCAATGGATGTAGCTACATGAAACATTAATATCTTCTTTCTAATGTATATTGAATGATAGTAAGATTGAACAAAGCTTCATAAATTTCTTTTGAGACATTTCAATGCAAGGCTGCCTTGAAGGAGATTAATTCTCAATATATACCTCATATATACCTAAACATTTGAGAATTTTTAGAGCATAATCAAATAAAAACAAATTTATATTGAGATGGTGGGTGCTGACAGCTTTGATTCAGAAGAGATACCATTCAAAATCAGCCCAAGTGGCTGGATCCATCATAGTATGTTATCTATTCTGTATCTCCTCCTAAACAATAATCTGCAATTTTAATGGCCTTCAGCAATGTAGTAGAAGCTCTCAATATGTGTTACTATAGTAGAACATAAAATATGATTTGTCATTAATTTCTATATTAGATAGCTTGCAATCATTTGATGAGATCAAGATGTCTTGTTTCTATCTTTTCACTATTCTATGCTTCTGGTCCTTTCACTATTCTATCGTGATTCATCACCATTTCTTAAAGAAGTGAAATAAAGTAATTGTATCCTTAAAGGAGGTCTGAATTTATACCCCAAAAACTTCTGAAAGAGAGTATTCAGGTCATTTAGGATTCTTAATTGATTAGCATGAATATCTTTGGGACGTCCTCCTAATATGAAAGGCGCTATACAAATGTAATTTGTTGTTATTGGAATATCAAAGTTTATTTACATCTAGGTCCTCCTTTGAAGCCATTTTATAGTAGTGTCCTCGGAACTCTGCTGCAAATTCAAGGGATGGATTGCCTGAGAGGTCTACAAGTTCCCCTCGTAATAACAAGCTGACAGGACAGTACTGCTGAAACTCTCCTAGCCGTGCCTGTAGCTCCTTGGGTGTGATACACAAGTTCGCAACACTGGCAGCTTTATCTGTATATAAGAAAATATATTTCACATGTTAAGCAAAGATGGCAAGACAGAAAGTACTCTATGAATTAATACCATAAAAAGTACCAAGTAAGCTATATATAAAAAAGTGCGTGCTGGAATAAGTATTGTGCTGTTCGCTACCACCACCACCAACTTGCAATTATATAGCAGGGTAGCGTCTCAGAGGCCAGTTTTGTGCCATCTGCTCTCGAGGGCCTGGTTTGGGATTTAAGGGAGAAGAGGTGGCTGTTATACCAGTGGGAGCAAGTGGGTTTGAGATGGTTCTTGATTTCAGGGGGTGGTTGGGTGGGGGGGGGGGACAAAGGAATTGAAAGTGGTGGAAAGACGAACATTTAGCACCTTGATGACTGCATCGGGATCGCTGCGGGTGGAGGGCCAGAGGGAGAGAAGGTCCAAGGATGATAGGATATTTGTAAGGGACTTGGGGGAGCTTTATTCAGGGGTGTTAAGAGATGGTGAAGGGCTTGGTGAAGACGAGGAGGATGCTAGAGGAGAGGGAGATGAGGAAATGGTTGGTTACAGGCTTTATGTAATGGAGAGCTTGGAGTTATCAAGACTATGGGTAATGATGAGACCACAGTTCTTAATTGGGCAGTTTATGCAGAATAACATGAGTAAAGTTTTCAGGCTGGTTGGTGAATAGAGGTGGTTTCTTTAATAGGTTTGACTGCAATTAAGAATAGTTTTTTGCATTCTGACTTTTCAATCAATACTTTAAAACGTTAACAGATTGATTATCAATTGATTTACACATTAAATTGGTATGAAAGATATTCTCAATGTTATAGACTCGAAATCTAATACAAAGATTATTCATTTGTTTGGTTATTTTAGTCAATTCTACTCTGTGATTTCCTCAGAAAATCAGTCAAGCATGACCTGTCCTTTATAAGTTTTTTCTGGCTCTACGTGTGAACCTCTCTTGTGATTTTATGATTACAGTTAACCTTTACCATTCATTTCACAATTCACGTTTAGGTGATCTTACCTTCTTTTATTTTCTCCAGATATGATTGAACATGTTTCACACTGGATCTAGATTCTTCTACAACTTTATTCCACACAGACCACTTGCTATTTTGGCCATAAATAATATGCCAGTTTTGATGCCTTTGATGGTAATATTCCCAGATTGCACTAATCTCATGACGATAAGATGAATTCCGAACAGTTAAAATTTGAGAACTGTCATGCAGGGGATAAGTTCTGACAAGTAAGAATAATAAGAAAGCAATTTATGAAGTGTAGGAAATAATGAATCATGGTCACAATATTGTTTAAGATGTCATAATACAGTAAACCTCAAATAAGTAATGTCAATTGGAACCATACATTTAATATGACTTATGCAAAGTATGATTTATGCCAAACTTGCTCAGAATATAAACTTTGAATGGGGGCAGAAGGGGGGAAAGAGAGGGGAACTGGGGGAAAGATGGAGAAAAGGGGAGAGGGAGGGAGAGAGGGGGAAGAGAGAGGGGAGTAGAGTGGGGAGTGGGAGAGAAGTTGATTGAGTGAGTGAGAAGAGTGTGAGAGAGGTAAGAAGGGGAATGAGAGAGAAATTGTATGACATGGAGGGACAGTGATTCACAGAGAGGGGGAGAGAGAGGCAGTGATGGAGAGAGGAAGGAGTGTGTGTGTGTATGCGTGTGATGAGTGAGAGGTGACAAGGAGATTGAGAGAGGGTGATTGGCAGAGCGGGAGAGAGAGTGATTGAGAGAGAGAGAGCAAATGTGAGAAAGAGGGGGAGAGAAAGAAACAGAGAGGGGGAGAGCAGAGTGAGAGAGATTGAGAGAGTGTGTGAGAGGAGAGAGAGAGGGCGAGAGGGGGAAAGAGCGTGCGTGCGAGAGAGTGCATGAGAGACAGTGATTGAGATAGAGGCGAGTGATTGTGGGACACTGCTCTACGCAATTGGTTGCCGCGTTTTGCCCACAAAATATATAGTCAATTCACTTTATGGTATATTTTGTGAAGCGCTTTGAGACATCTCAAAGATGTGATAAGGCGCTGTTTCAAATGCAAGGATTATTGTTATTATTAAATTTTGCTTTTCTCATGAGTCTCTTCAATGTAAAAATATCAATATGGTGATTTGAAGTTAATTTTCTATGTCCCCATTCTCTGCACAAACACTGAATTTGAAATTCTGCTGCAATTTTTGATCTACAGAAAGTATACAGTTCAATAAAAATTGCACTGGGGGACATTTTAAACCAATAGCAAACAAAAATTCTGTTTCGGTGATGTTACAGTGAGATTTTTTCTCAGTTTTAGTCTGTTAAATTAGACTGCATTCAGTGACCATTGAAATAAATAAGAATTAATTAGTCCACCATTTTCAATTTATATTGCTGTAAATCTCTTTTACATAATCATACAGAACTGTTAAAGAATAGGAGGAACTACAGGAAATATTGGTGAACATGTTCTAGTACAGAATATGGTAGTACAGTATCATTTATCCTCCAGTCTTAATTAGCTTGAAATGTATAGAGCCTTGAACAAAGTTATTGACTACTGCCTGAATTTTCTAAGACCTGAATTCTTACCTGTAAGGTGACTTCCTACTCAAAATTCCTCTCTTCAAAATCTCTCTTAAGTCGACTTGCAACTCTATAATTTTGAATGGTATTATATTTCGAGCTTCCAATAGTTCTACTTGTCGTCGGGTTACTGGGTACCCATCTAGAACATATCTGCAAACAGAAAATATATATAGAACATAAAAAAATGTATTAATACAAATCTTGCAATGTTAAACTCCATCTACCATAGTGCTGCCCACTTGCTTAGACTGCCTTTATCTCTCTGCATGTTTCACTTGTCCTCTTCACGATTTATAATACTTCCTAACTTATTGTCATCTGCAAATATTTAAAAACTAATCACATAAGTCAAGTCCAGTTGCAATGTTGGGAATTGTATCCACGATTGTGATTTTTCAATAGAGCAATTTTGTGAACTCCATATAGGTAAGTACAAGATTAGAGAGAGAGAGAGATGCATACAACAACAACAACTTGCATTTACATAGCGCCCCTCACACAGGGTAATGTCCCAGATAGTTAGAGAAGCAAGCAGAAAGATACACATACAAACACACTTAGGCAGTTGGAGAGGCAGAGAGAGAGATATATAATAATATATTAATTCTTGTATTCGATATAGAGCCTTATCACATCATCCAGACATTTCAAAGACTTCACAGCCTATACTATAAAGTGGATTGATTGTGTATTTTGTGGGATATGCACAAACATACAAATTCACAGGCCCCCATTGTCCACACTATTTCATGCCGTAATGCATATAGTGTGGATATGAAGCTCTCTACTGTACTTATCTAAAGTATATATGTACTCTCTACTGTACTCTTTTTCTTACACACATGTCTCAATTTGGTCATAGTGTTCTTGAATCCCTCTTCTATGTTAAAATATCACAAACCTTAATGTATCATATCTTACATTTTTACTGTAATGACTAGATTAATGTACTAACCCATTTCTTAGCATTTGAATTGAGGAATATTGTAAACGTACCCCCTAGTGTTGCACAAAATATCCATTAGGAGCACCTCTATGCACTGGACAACGAGTTCATCTGGCACAGTCAACCCTTTTTTGAGATGTTTATTAATCTGCAAAGCCAAGAATGTCTTCTTCTGAGTGACCAGGACTGTACGTACAGCTTCTCCCGCTGAAATGCGCTGCAATCCATATTCATTTGCAAGCCTTCTGGCAACTGGAAAACACACATTAAATGTGACTTTAGAATTCTTGTGATATAAATTCTTGTGTCTTAAATTTGTGAAAGAAAAGGTCTCATTATCATTGCAGGAATATGCTTTACACATTAAACGTCTTTTGTATTAATGATCTAGCTCGGTTTTTACATTAGTACATACAGGTATTCCACAAAATACAAATATAATTTAAATATAGGAAGAGTGTTACTTCTAGAAATTCTAATATACTCAAAACAAATTCAAGCTATTTCCATTAGGTAATAAAAGGCTGGGATCAAAAATATAAGACATTTAATATAGTCCTCCTTATTCTATGCATTTTATTTTCCATATACAGCACTTTACAAGAGATATTACACTTTCCCTGTCGGGATTTTTTTTTTTGACTCTCAATCCTCAATAAGGTTTGACACTCCGAATGTTGAAAACCCAAAAGTACATTACATTATGGAAACAGATATTCAGCCCAACTAGTCTACACCAGTGTTTTTACTCAACATGATCCTCCAGCTCTCCTATTCCCCTTTTCCATACCTCTCTATTCCCTTTTCTCTCATGTTTGCAAAAGTTGCAAACTATGTTAAATATGTTAATGCTTTCTGCTTCAAACACAGCTTCTGACAAGTGAGTTCCACATTCTCATCTCCCTCAGCAAAAAGAAGTTCCTCCGAAACTCTCTTTTAGATCTGTCCTTAGCACATGGTTAATTGTAGTTGTTAAATAGAATTTGAGTTTTGGTTGAAGATCATGTCTGCCTTCAATTACTAGTGCATGTGCCACTTGGACTATTCGACAATATACGGTCCAGGAATGAAGAAGCTCTTTGACTATTCTGAAGTCCTGTAATCTCCAATGCTAGATAAAAGAAAACTTACGGAGAATTTTATATCAAGCTTTGCCTTAGATAGCTCTTCTGTACCAGCTTCCAATGTTGTCCCTTTACACTCACCATCACTCCTTGGTCCTATCCTATATCTAAAGTTCCTGTGTAGATAATATCGTGTTGGTTGCTAAAGGTGGTGGTATTAAGACACTAAAACCACATTGCTTGTTGTCCCTAGTAAGTTTCCCATTGCTTGTCCAGCTTGGATTATCGTACAGTTTAGGAATTTTGACTTACAGGGTTAACTGGAACCCAGTAGGAAGAATCCCTGCCTGGTGTGATTGGTCTGCCTCTCTAAGCCCTGCTGACCAGCCAGGCTGGCTAGTCTGTTAACAGCAGTTCCTTGGAGTGCGGCAGACAGACCTGGCTCAGGAACCAGACGAATAAGACCACCACAGAGGGTTCTGGAATTCTGTTGCCAAGCGTAACATCTTGGAGCCAGTTCAGCTCCAAAGAATCCTCATTTGCACCCTGCTCAAGGAGGATAGTAATTTTTGATGGCCAAACCAATCTTTGAAGCCCAGCCTGAATATATTCAAGCCATCACATTATATTATAGATTTAAATAAATATTTGAAACATTTCTCAGAAACATTTCTTAGAATGTAATGATTTATTATTATCCCACAAATAAGCTAATTTGTGATGTATAATTACATAAGAGCATAAGAAATGCTGGACGAAAAACAGACCAAGGTCCATCTAGTTCGTCTTCCACCTTCCTGGCGGTCGTATGCACATAAGTCCGAACTACCTATGTACTTTATCGCATAATGTGTCTAATTTATCTATTTAAACTATCTAATCTGTGTTTGAAGGAATCAATATTTCCTGCACCATCTCCCTATGGAGCCTGTTCCACAGGTTTACTATTCACTCACTGAAATAGTGTTTTCGTAGATTCGTTCTGAATTTACCCCCTTTCAATTGCAGGCCATGTCCTCTGGTTTTATTATTCTGGACTAGTTGAAACAGCCTGTCATGATGTACATTGTCTAGCCCCTTTAGAATCTTAAAGACAGCAATCATACCTCAATCTTCTCTTTTCCAGCGTGAACATGCTGAATTTACTTAGTCATTCCTCATAGTCCAGTCTTAGGAACAGGAGAAGGCCATTCAGCCCTTCGAGACTGTTCCTCCATTTAATCAGATCATGGCTGATCTGTATCTCCACTAAACCTTTCAATTCCAATTTGCTGTTTTCTCCCCGTATTCCTTAATATCCTGACCTACCAAAAATCTATCAACTTCACTCTTGAAGTTGTGGATGGATCCATCATCCATGGGCTTTTGGGGGAGAGAATTCCAGATTTCTACACCCTTTGGGCGAACAGAATTGTACACATTACTCTAAGTACGGTGTCACCAATGATTTATATAGTGGCAGGATTACCCCACTATAACTGTTTGATTGTTTAAATAATTTTCCTTTTAATCATATTTCATAAATATAAAGAAATACATTTTCTACATATAATGGGGGAAATTTCAATAAAATATAGCCATACTCCCAAATTTCTATTAAGATACTCAAGGACTTGATATATTTTACATCATATCAGTTTTTCTTCGGCAATGAATTTATAGTGAACTATTGTGTTGTTTCTTCAATACTATCATTTAAAATCTTGTCGCTAGTAGAAGTCTAAATTTTCAGTAGAAATTTACCGTGGCTTTTATTAATAATAATAATCCTTGCATTTGATAAAGTGCCTTATCATGTCTTCGAGGCCCTCTCAAAGCTCTTCACAGAACATATTGTAAAGTGAATTGACTGTATATTTTGTGGACGAAAAGCAGCAGTAAAGTGCGCACAGTAGTGCGCAGTCAAGTGCGTACAAATAGTGGTGGATTGAGTGACCAAATTATTATTATTTTTGGGGAACGATTATTACCCACAGAAAAGCGATCCTTCACTCGACTAACAACTGGGTTACTACTTACTGATAGGTAAACGAAGGCAGGCGGTGGAGTAAGGAAACTTGCCCAACTTTTCACCCTGTCTGGGAATCGAACCCAGATCCTTTTGCTTTCAAAGCGAATGCTCTAAACACTAAGCTCCAGGACTCCACTTTATTAAAATGTTATGAATGTCTAAAATATACAAAATAACATGCTATAGCTAAAGGATTTCATTCCATCTCTGGGCCAGTTGACAATTTATACCATTTGAATTTGTGCCATTGCATTAGTCATCTGAATTTCTTGATTATTTAATACTTTGAAAATGCAGTTGGTACTAAATTCTTTACCTACCAGTGGACTTTCCAGACTTTGGTGGTCCTAGAACGGCAATCTTAAATGGAACAACGGGTTTGGGTTTAGACTGGGAGAGATACTTGAAAGGATTAGCAATAAATTTGTCTCTGGTCTGCTTGTTTGAAAAGAAATAAATGTACTTTCTGTGTAAAACAGAATAGATGCGTTTGTGAAGATCCTGCACAGGTTGAATTGCACTCCCTTCGCTTAACTGCAAAGGAAAAAGAAAATACAGTAAGATTTTTATAAATCGTATCTTTATATATTATATAATCGCCTAAATCATACATGCCCTCATGTCCCATTCAGTTTCCTGTCAAAACCACTTAGATTTCTTTGCACAACTCGTATTTACCATCTCCTAACTCATAATGCCACTCCCCTATCCTCCATTACTCCCACATTTACTGGCTGCATTGAATTGCGGGAAATGACATCCTGATCAGTTGATGCATGCACACTTACCGGCCAGCTGCAATGAATCACGGAAATGTCTTGATCAGTCAACACATGCACAGAAGAACTTAATTTTCCGTAAATCCAACGCTTGTAAGTTTGTATGTGATGATAGGTCAAGACGCTTTGAATCACATTGTCATGATCCATCACCACATGCACACTTACTGGCTGCAGCAATGAAGTACCGCATGCACATTACCGGCTGCATTGAATTATGGACGTGTGGTGCAGATTATTGATTAAATTGGATTTTATACGATTTATACAGTTTGCCTGTAATTTGGATTTTGTATAAATTATATTAAATGCTATGGTCGTGACTGATACGACTAATGTGAGTTTTACTCTAAATGGGTTTTCATACCTGTACTCAATTAACCAAGTAATATTTCAGCCTGGGAAATTGCTATATCCAAACTCGCTGTCGCATTTGCCTACACAATACTGTCACTACACTTAACAGTATATGCTGTGAAGGGCTTTGAAATGTTCACCCAACATAAAGTGCTATATCAAATGCAAGGATTATTATATTATTAGTCTAACTTTATGACAAAATAGGAGGCCATTTGGCCCATTTGTTTATGTCAGTATTTGTTTCTTGTGGAAGCTATCCATCATAATCCCAATTCTCTGCTCCTTCCTGTACCCTTTTTGTTCATAAGTTTTTGGATTTTATATTTACACATACCTATACTGCTGACAATGTTGTACCTTACCTCAACAACATCCCAGAGGCCAAAACTACTTAGTTTCTTGTATGATACATTTGCCATCTTGCGAGCAAGAGCTGTACTTATTGGGTAACATTTCTCAAACAGACTGAGACGATTTTCCACCATTGGTTTCACTTTATTATACAACTTGTAGTGTACAATATGAGGCTTACGAGCTCCATTTACACCAATGAATGGTATCAAAATCTCCTTTAGGTTTTCCTGATAAATAACAAATAATGAGAACGTAGTCATATTACAACAACAAAATTACATTTACTGAGCGCCTTTCATGTTGGAAGGAAATTCCAAGGTGCTGGACAGTCAGGGGTCAGGACCCGAGGATGGGGGAGGGTTGGGGTAGGGGTGAGGGAAGGCAGAGAGGTGGGACGGCGACCGAAGGCACGATCGAAGAGGAGGTTCTTGAGACTGGACTTGAAAGAGGCACAGGGAGGAAGCGAGGCAAAGGGACTGTGGGATGGAATTCCAGAGTGTGGGGCAGAGAGGCTGAGAGCCCGGCCAACGATGGTCGGGAAGGTTGGGTGGGAGACATGGAGCAGGCCAGAGCCCGCTGAACGGAGGGAGCGGGCAGGTTGGTAGGGAGTCAGCAGGTCAGAGAGGTAGGAGCGGGCAAGGCCATGGATAGCCTTGAAAGTGAGGACGAGGATCTTGAATTCGATCCTCTGCGGGATGGGGAGCCAGTGGAGTCGGGCGAGGATGGAAGTGATGAGGTCAAGGAACCTGGTGCGCGAGAGTACACAAGCTGCAGAGTTATTTATTATTTATTATTATTATATTATTTATTTACAAATTCAGATATTAGATGACAAACCAATATATTTCTTGCCCCCATTCTTATAAATTTGTATAGTTCTACCTTTAGTAGAATAAGCATAATATTTACAATAAAAAAATTCTTTAACTATCTAGACAATGATCATTTCAATTTATCTCAATTTACTCTGGTATAAAAGGTTAAAAAAGCTAAACAGGATCAACTAAATAGGTGTGAATGAATTTAAGTTCCAAGTACTGGTGCAAATGTTTTTATGTATCAGCTAGATTCTAAATATTGTTGTTATAGTGTGTTTTCATCTGGGGAGAAATCGAAGAGGGAAGGAGAGAGAACACAAAATATTACAAGGTAATATATATGAGGCTGATCGTTTTACTCTTTCTCTACTACAATATAACTGCTGCTACCCATGCTCTTCAGAAGAGAAAAAATGGAAAAATTATGAACCTATTTCCAAATTAAGACTAAATTTTAGAATTTTCCAGAATTCTTTATAATCTTAAATTTTTCAAACAAAATACGCTAAGTAGTCTTATAGGCAGACTAATTTCAGGCCTCAAGAGAATAGAACTAATTAGGAAGGCTGGTGAAGTGAGCATTGAAAAAATCTATCTTTATGCAATAAAGGCAATTAATAAAGGCATTATTGAGAGTGCGGTAAGAGTTCAGGATCAAGAAGACAGCCAAGGTTGCACGCCACTTAGTTCAACTTTTCTAATTAGTCAGTTAGACTAATGAATATGTTCCTGTAGGACAGGCAATTAGTCAGAACAGCATGAATTGGGGATAATGGCAACGTGGTAAAGTTGTTATCATCAACACACATACAAACGTTAACAGCATTCTTAAGGATAACATTTTCAAAAAACATGTAGAAAAGAAACTGGAGAGAAGTCTTGTGGTATACCAATGGTAATTGTGTGGGCACAGGAAGAGAGATGATGAGTGATATAATAATAGCCCTGGGCCAGGTAGTATGGATCCATGAAAGTGTAGTGCCCTCAGGTAGATCATGGAAGAAAAGATATGAAGAACAATAGAGGAGTCCACCATGTCAAAGACAGTGGAAGGACAGCAAGTCCTAAATGCAGTCAAGCAAGCCAACTTTTCCTTCTGGTTTTTTGGGGGGCGAATCTTAACGATTCCCATATGTCTACAATGTTGCTTCAATTATCAACCAGAAATATCATGTTTTTGATTAATAGTTTGCCGGTTGGTCTATCTATATTATCACTATAATATTTGCTTTAAAATGCGCAGTCATTACATTCCCAGAAAACGCAAGCAGTTTGAAATGTTTCAGTGAAATAAGGTGCTATATAAAATGAAAAAATTATCTGTGAATTCTAAACAGTCAATTTTGAACTTCCTCAATAGAAAAAATTAAGTTAAAGAGTTACAAATTCATCAAGGTTTTCAAAATATTCATACCTTAACTGACTCTATCTTTTCCTCATCTGCTTCAAATTTTTCTCCAATTTCAGTCTGCAGTCGGTCAGTGGCATCATGCTCATCTTCATCTTCTTCCTCCAACTCCTCTTCCTCCTCTGCAAACTCCTCTGCTAGTAAAAGCTCAATATTGTCGTCTTCATCATCCTCATCTTCGTCACTTATATCACTTTCATCTGATTTTCGTACCTATAAAATTAATAATATTACAAGGTACAGTAGAAATGTATAAAACATAAATTACATAGGACCAGATTATAATGGCATTTTCTTTGCTCATGTTTTTTTTTAACTCACAAAACTCATTTAATTATTTTTGAGGCAACTCAAAATAAATACTCATTTCCAATACATTCTCATGGTATCAAAGATCCCTGATTGTCATTCAGGATAGTAAAGTTGAAATGATTGATATTTTTATTGGTTATATAAAGGATGTGTATAATACAAAACTATATTTGTAAAGTGTCTTTCATGTCGGGAGGACATCCCAAGGCATTAAGACCCGAACGGGGTGGGGGGGGAAGTTGAGATCAGGGAGGGTGGTCGAAAGCACAGTCAAAGAGGAGGGTCTTGAGGTATGCCTTGAAGGAGGCAAGGGAGGGAGCGAGGCAAAGGGAATGTGGGATGGAGTTCCAGAGGGTGGGGGCAGAGAGGCTGAAGGCCCGTCCGCTGATGGTGGGGCGGGCCGGGCGGTTCATAGAGAAGGAGCGGAGGGAGTGGACAGTTTGATAAGCGGTTAGTAGGTTGGAGAGGTAGGAGGGGAAAGGCCATGGACGGCCTTGATAGTGAGGATGACAATTTTGAACTCAATCCTCTGAGGGATGGGGAGACGGTGGAGCCCGGCGAGGGTGGGTGTGATGGGGTCAGAAAGTCTATAAGAAGTCAGAAGTAGGGCAGAAGTCTTATTATATTGTACCATTCAAGCTTGACTCTTGGTATATTGACAGCAAAATCTGTAGCTTCAGGCCTACCATTCAGGTCAGAGTGTGTGTGAGGGGAGGGGTTGGAAACTAAGAAGGGAAAAATAGTAATGAAACATTTACAAAAATAGCTGATCAAATTTCACAACATGGTTTGGAATTTACTTATAAGTCATCATAGTTTAAGTTAGATTAAAACATTCAGTAAAAATGTTTTATCTGTGATAAAGTCAGGATTTTGGAACTCCTATAGTCGAGGCTGACACTCTAATAAATGCAGTGCTGGATGTGTGCTTTATTGTTTAATGTGTCTTTCGGATGTGATGTTAAACCAAGGCCCATCTGCCTGTTCAGGTGGATATTAAATATTCCTTGGCATAATTTGAAAAGAGAAGAGAGTTTCTCCCGTTGTCCTGGCCAACAATCCTGAAATAAATTGGTTATTAATTTCATGACTGTTTATGGGACATTATTGTGTGCAACCTGGCTGCTGCATTCACCTACAAAACACAATCACTCCACTTTACAGTATATCCTGTGAACTGCTTTGAAATGTGATTTGAAAGGGTTTAAATTAATTTTATTTTGAGAGCCATATCTGTGATATTTTGGATCTGGATAAATTATAATGACAAATGTTTAATGAAAATGTGTCAATTCACTGGGATTAGAATAAATGACATATCGTTGTAGGATTCTTAAAGGCTCTGTAAATTTTGCTAAGATTTTGTGTCAAATTCAATTCAATTGTTTTCAAATGTACAATTGATATAGTTAAATCGAAAACAGGGCTATTAAGAGTATATTTCTCTTAGATATATATAGTTAGTATATAGTTAGAATCTTGAACACAGTACTCCTAAACTATGGGTAATATGACAAATTAGTTGAGTCTTGTATACGGGTGTTGCGGAGGTAAAAATCTACTTCAGTCAGCCAACCAATCTTAACCACAACTAAGTAATGGGTAGCAAACTCTTGTTATGTGCGTCATGAGACAGCTCCTCTCCAGATGCAGTATTTAGTGGGAATGTTTGCAGGAATGCTCCTCATAGTCTGTGGAGAGAACTGAGCTATCGGCTGATTGGTCGATATGGATACATACTCTTCCTGGCTCAGCCATCCAAAGGCTCTCAGCTGGCACCCAGCCATGATAATGCATTGCCAGGACTCTCTGCTATCTGACTGGGTATCTCTCATCTGAGTCAGCTTTACCCTGGATCCAAGGCCACTTGACTCACCCTTATATTGGGTCTTCTGAGCTGCCTGATCCCATCATACTTTGCAATATTATAACTATACCTGTTTCTGTTTTTTCCTTTCTAGTCGTTCTTCCAAAAGTTGTTCTCTTCTTTTAGCAATCTGCTCATTCTAATTTGTAAAGAAACAGAATGGCTTAAAATATTCTACAGATCTTTAAAACTGAAATCAGAATAATGCAATTACTAGAAAGTAAGGATACATTTGAGTCTATAATTCCTTAATCATTAAAAGTGGCTTTTTGTAATAGATTTATAATGGCCAATTCCATTTTATCTCTAGAAAACAATTAATCTTTTAAAAAATGTATCTCACAACAAAGATAGAATCATAGAAAGTTACAAAGCAGAAGGAGGCCATTAGGCCCATTGAGGCTGGATTAGCTCTCAGAACTAGCCGTTGTATCAATCCCAATGCCTAGAGCCATCTCCACACCCGTTCAAGCCTCTAGCTTTCATATATATGCCTACTTCCAAAATGAACTCTATTTCTACTACCTAACTTGGTAGGGCATTCCACATCACAGCACTACTGTGTGAAAAAAAATTCTCCTAAGCTCTCCTTTCACTCTTTTATATCATATCTGTGTTCTCTCATGATTGACTTACCTACCAGTGGAAATAGCTTCTCCCTATTTATCCTGTCAAAACCTCTCATAATTTTGTTCACCTCTATCACGTTCACTCTCACCCTTCTGTGTTCCAATCAAAACAGACCAAACCTCTCCAATCTTTCCTCATAACTTCCTCACTCTTATAAGCATCCTCTGAACCCCTTCCAAGTCCATAAAATGCTTCCTGAGATCAGGTGCCCAAAACAAGAGTACCTTGGTTGTAGCCCGACCAATGATTTGTACAAACTTACCATTATTGCTTTTTTTTTGTACGCTCTGTGCCCCTATGTATAAAACCCAGAATATTGTACCTTTTGTAATATCTAAGTATTCTTATTTAAAATTAATTGTTCTGTGAGTAATATCAAAATAAAAACTGCTACAACATAAAATAAAATTCCATTTAGTGCTAACCTTGATATTCTTGTATATTTCACCAAGTATTTTTATTCAATAAATACAAGATATTTTCCCTATCTGGTATATATGTAAATGGAAACCAATTAAAAGTAATTAATTAAAATATTGTATTAAAACATACACATGTATGTTTTAAGATCATATTTAGGTCAGGCCTAAATAAGCTATTTCCATTGTGCACCATCTCCACCAGTGGAAAAAGCATGAAGCATGAAATAGCTGGGTTATTGTTCATTAGGATACCCCAAAAAATCCCTTCTCTTTCGAATGGGGTCATGGGATCTTTACTGTCTACTTGAATAAACAGATGAGACCTTGATTTAACATCTCATCTGAAGAATGGTACCTCCAATGCAGCACAGTCCCAGCAATGCCCTCTGTCTCTCCATCCAGGAATCAATCCACCTTGTCCCCTTCTCTTTCACACCTTTAAAGTCAACTTTAAAACTTTTATTTACTGTGTTTTTAGTCACCTTTCCCCCAAACTTCCCCAGCTCCCTCCACTCCACCTCAGGCTCCCAGTCAGTTCTGTGATTTGTCCTCCTGACATGAAAGGTCTGCTGAAGCCTTTGGTCACCTTCCCACCCCTCCCCCTGGCTCGGTCCCGGGATCCTAAACTGTAAAGCGCTCTGAGACGCCGTCCAGCGTGGAGGGTGCTATATAAATCCAAGTTGTTGTTGTATAAATATAATATTATTTTTATTGTTATTGATAATGCTAAGAGTTCCTGCTTATCATGGTATAACTGTTATTACTAGTAGGGATCATTATTGTTTGTCCATTTTATGGTGAATATATATATT
Organism: Callorhinchus milii; assembly: GCF_018977255.1. Lineage (NCBI taxonomy): Eukaryota > Metazoa > Chordata > Chondrichthyes > Chimaeriformes > Callorhinchidae > Callorhinchus > Callorhinchus milii. The sequence continues at coordinate 51,928,401 of NW_024704744.1, forward strand.
TTATTTAACAATAGTTGATTATTAAAGGGGCTATACAAATGTAATTTTGTATTGTAGTATGAATCCTATATCTGGAAGGCCCTGCTGGAGAAGTTTTCACAGGATGAGCTTCTGGTTTACAACTAAAAAAATCGAGCAGCTTAATGGGAAGAGGCATAATAATAATATTAATAATGATAATCCTTGCATTTGATAGAGCACCTTATTATGTCTCAATATCTATGTTCTCAATTGTAAAGTAAGTATAAAAAGATTTTATACAATAAAATAAATATTTTACATACAAAAAGATTTTATACAAGCAGAGGCACAGTGTCATCTTCTATTGAATTATAAGGTCTATGAATAAGAAATCTTTAATGCTTACCCTTAATTTTTTCTTCAGTTCTTTTATTTTTTTCTTGCGCGTAAGCTTTATATTCCTCTTTTCTTTCCATTTCACTAGTTGTGGTGGAAAAAGCCGATGTATTACATCATTATCATGAACCTTTATTTGGATCGTTGCATCTGGGAACAAGCCACGCTCTGCCAGATACTGAACATCGTCAGCTGTATGGAAGAAACCATCCAGTACAAATCCTTTGGATCTATGAAAGAGCAATACTCTTCAGTAAGACTTTATAATTTATTATCATAATGTAAACTCGTTTACAATGAAGTCGAAGCAATGTTCAAAATAGCTACTATATACATTACTTTCATTATTTAAGTGAAAGCATCCTCTCCGTATCAATCATTTCACCTTTTCTCCATCAAAACTGGATTTGCCTGACCCTATCGGTGATAATAATAATAGTCCTTGCATTTGATATAGCGCTTTTCACGTCGGGAGGACGTCCCAAAGCGCTTCACAGAACACATGGTAAAGTGAATTGACTGTATATTTGTGGGCGAACGCAACAGCCAATTGCGCACAGCAATGTCCCACAAACAGTGGGATCTAGGTTGATGACAATCCAGGTAATTCAGAGCCTATTTGCTTCTATGAGCTGAAAATCACACTTATAACATTTTATTCAACAAAAAGTATGTCTTATAGTTTCAATGAGGATATAATTCTGACTGTTCAAAAACAAATAACAAGAATGGCCTGAACCAGATTCACTTTACTAGATCTCTGACCTGTGTTGAGTGACCATGGGCCTTGGAACTGCAGTAGGTGAATCTGGAGGTGGATTTAACCTTTGCCTGAAATATTTATTTTCTTAATCTGGATATAATTTGTGGAGTCCAGTAGCTCAATGGTTAGAGCATTTGCTTTGCAAGCGAGAGACCTGAGTTCAATTCCAGGCAGGGCGAAACCTTGGGCAAGTTTCCTTACTCCACACAGAGCCTAATAATAATTCCTCCAAAAACCAAAAACAATAATAAATTAGTCATTTTCAATCTACGACTGTTTGTGGGACATTGCTGTGCTCAAATGGCTGCCGCGTTCGCCCACAAATATACAGTCAATTCACTTTAGTGTTCTGTGAAGCGCTTTGGGACGTCCTTCCGACGTGAAAAGCGCTATATCAAATGCAAGGATTATTATTATTATTATTATTATTCATGCTCTGTTTAATATAGAAGCTTCTCCAACCCACCCATTCCATTTCTGATGAAGGGATGTACGAAAAGTAATATCCTTCAGATGCTGATTAACCCACTGTGAATTTCCAGGATGTTCTGTTCTTTTATCAAAACTGTTGCTACCTGCTTAAAATATTTAACATATAATAATAACGTTTTCCAATGCTAAAAATCCAGTATATTAAAAATAAAAGTTTGGACTTGGCATATATTTAGAGATTCCTCCTCCTTAGAATTCGTACAATTGGTGTTTTAACATTTCTTCAAACTGTATTAAAATAAAGGTTTAACCAAATGCCCAGAACTGTTCAAATTGGACTTACGTTTGTCTGAAACAATCACTAATACAATATCAAATATCTAAGGCTGGAATAGCTGAAACTCACTTGAAAGGTTCTTCATTCCACCATTTTGGAATGATGCTGTCAAGCACCTCTGATGGCAGTGGTTCATCTTCAGTTAGGAATAATTTGATTGCTTCCTCCTCAATGGTAAATATTTCTTCCTGAAGAATATCATACAGTTTTGTTGGCAGAGCACAAACTATATCTGATAAATTTACATTCTGATGTTATTTGAGGATTATAGAAAGAATATTAAATAAGTAGGCTGAAGTTTTTTTCAGTCATCTAAATGTTTGGGACAGAAGAAACCCATTGTCATACTTAAAGCGTATCTAGATCAAACTTAGAGTTCTAAATATGGATGCTACCTTCACATGGAAATTTCTAATTTGTCTAGAATAGTGTGTTCTTTTCGTGACCCTACTTATCTCTACTGAAGAAAGATAGTCATCAGTTGGTAATTTTACATCTGACAAGTGCAGGCTTGAACCCTCACTTGGTGGCTGACAGCTACCAGGGATTGTCTGCGAGCTTTCATACTTTCACTCAACATGAAATATGTGAGAGCACTGTCACCATCCTCCAACTTGCAGCTTCAACACCCCTCATATCCACTGATAAATGGTTCCACCAATAGGAAAAGCTGAGCTTGAACAGCAACTGCTTATCACAATGCAAACCAACCAAAGTTGACACCAAACCTCGGATATATGAATGTTTTCATGAACCCAAACTTCTGGTTATGTCTTTCAACAGCTGTTGTCTCAAACCTCAGCTACTTGACAAACATAATTTTAGCATGATGGAAAGACCTACACAGGAAAGCTTGTGATGTGCCAGCCACCTTGATGTTCTAGCAATGCTGCATATTAGTCTTATTCAACACCAACTGCTTAATCCAGGCGCCTGTGGGAGGTAATTACTTAAAGGGAGCCCTTTACAAATGTTAAAACTTGGCATTTGCTTGGACCTACAACTGCAGAAGGTGTTAACTGTGGCCAACTAATCAGAATAGAGTTCAAGAGTAACTATATCAATAGAAAACAGAAACAAAAACTATGGAGATCTAACTACAAACTACGACTAAACATGAACAATTTCAGTAACCTAAAAAAAGTATCCCTGCCAACCAAAAGACTACAAAAAGAGAATATGAAATCTTTGGTTGCAAACAGTGAACCAGTAAATGGTGAACTGACTTATCAAGCACAAACTAAAGAAGACACACAGCAGATTACAGAAGAATGTCTTGATTACTCAAAACATGAAAACAATTTATAAATTAATATTATTATTGTACATTTGATTCAAGAGGTTGAATTAAATGAATTTGAAGCTGTTTCATAACATTTAGGTAGGTTCTACCTTTTCTACTTCTGGTTCCTCAGTAGATTTTTCAGGTAGTTCTCCCTTTTCAAGAGCCTTGATGGTTTCTATCTCAGCCATCTCTTCTTCTGTTGGTTCTTCCTCATATTCTGGTCCTATTTTTCTTTTAGTTTTAGAAAAAATAAGCTCCTGTAGATGATCTTTGAACTGAATATGAAAGATCCCTAATTTGTCTGCTAGCCATCTACTATTCATTGTTTTGCCAGAACCTCGAGCACCAATTACAATCAACCTCAGTGGAGGTATCTGTTTGAAAACAGAAAACAGACTTTTATAGCTAGAATTTAAGAATACATTTCTTAGTTATTTTGTTTGAGATTATCCTTACTTATTTTTTTGAAAACCTGTGCACATCACATGAAGGAGAATAAAGAAATAGAACATTCTTTAGAGTTTTTTTTAACAACACAATTAAAGCATACATTTATAATACATATTTTTACTCTAATAAAATTAAGCTAGTTGAGTGATAGGTAGATGTTCAACAATTGGTAACAAGTTATAACTATCCAAACTTTCAGATTATTACCTTTAAAGGTTCTTTATTACATGTATATTTCTCTGGATCTTTTACAAATGTCTCTCTGGCATCTTGATTGGAAAAATAATAGTATTTTTCTCGATATTTAGCACTACAATCTTTGTTGCCAGGGAAAAGAACAAATTTTTCCTTTAAAGCCACAGGGCAGTAATGTTTGCAGTCTCCCATTTGTCTTTTCTTTTCACGAGCTAACCCTTCCGTCTGAAATAAATTTGAAGTATTTTAGTTTTACATCATACAACAACAAAAACAGCAACTTTACATTTTGCCCTTCAAGTGGGTTATCCTCTTATATATTATATCAATTATATATACATAGGAAAAAAATACTATTAATACTGTAAAATAAAATTACTGTGAAATAATAAAATATATAGCTTCTTGGCACATTACCTTGCATAAAAGGCCCTATGTAAAGTTGAAACACAATGTTCAACCATGATAAGTTCAGCATGGACTATTTTATCAATATATGCACGAAACAAATAATAATACATAAAACATATTTTTATTATTTCACAGTAATTTTATCTACAGTATTAACAGTGTTTTGTTCCTTTGCCCTCGGTCAATATAACTTTAAACCAGTGTAACGATGTGTGTGAAAATAGTTCACGGATACTCAGCTCACTCCATTTTTCCCATCCTTTTCTTGGGAGCATCTCTCTACAGTTAACACTCTTCGAAAATTAGCATTTTTGTGCATTGTACTTCAAAGCAGTTCAACGTTATATAATCATAATCCTTGCATTTGATATGGCGCCTTTTTACGTCTTCTAGACATCTCAAAGCGTCCCACACAATATACTGGAAACTGAATTGACTGCATGCTTTTGTGGGCGAAATGTTCAGCTAGCCTCCCTATTTAAGTTAAGTTTGCACCAATAAACATTTGTCGCATTTTTCTGGAACTTTTAGAATGGTGTCACAGATTTTAATTACATTTTTAAAAGTCATTTTACTTAATCTTGTTTAAATCATTTAATGGTTCCCATCTTAAAACAAATAATCAATGCTCTCATGAGGAAATCCCAATGCACTAATAGCATGCTGTACAAGTAACTATCTGTTGCAAAATGATCTGCAGTGGTTCTATTGATGTAATAAGAGAGAGCTCCTTTAACATCATTCAGCACTAAACTCTAAAAAAAGGAAAATCACTCAATAGTAATCTGCTGTTGTAGGTTAAATCTGAAAACCACATTTGACAGGAACATAAACTGAAATTTAAGAATTCCTTGTATATCATAATAAACAGAGCTGATCGTCACATTCCTGGAGTAAACCAGCTAGGGTCTGTTTAACTACTTTAAACAGATCGTAGAAAGAGGCTTGTTGTCTGCTTAAAAAAGTATAACTTGTAACAACCGTAAAGCTTCAAAAGGAGGTTGCTCGAGTTTATAAAGTACTAAATTAAAATCTTTTTGGGGGTGAGTCAAATATGGTTGTTTCCTTTTCTGTTATTGGGGTGAGTAGAAATGATAGGAATGGTAATTAAAAGAGTAAAAAAATGTGTAAAGGTGCTTGAAAGACACAGGAATTATTGCCATTGCTTGGAATAAAGAACTTTCTACTAGCAGGTGCCAGAAATACACCATGAATTGACATAAACAGGGTCGGAAAGCTAAAATTCCAGTCAATATTTCTAGACCAAAATTGACAAAATTAGCCTCTAATCTGATCTCCCTAACGTAATCACACATCATCAAAGTCACAACATAATGCAAATGTCATATTTCTAGTACGAGAACAAGTTACATTTTTAGATTGTTCTTACGTCTTCTTCCTCCTCCTCCTCCCCTTCCTCTTCTTCCACAGTTTCTTCCTCTTCATCTTCCTCTTCCTCTGCTTCTGCTTCTGCATCTTCATCTTCTTCATCAAGATCCAATGCAGTCACTTCCCATCCATTGTACTTGAAAGATTCTGTAAGGGTTAATGAACAAGATGGATTTTAGATTTAAAATGTTTGGATGAGATTATCCATCCTACCATCCTTCCATTATAACATCAATATGTCAGCATAAAATCCCAAGGTGAGTCTGCCAGCAGCTCTTTTGATTTGCACTTTGCTTTCTTCCCTATACCCAGTTACTAATTTACATTCATGTCTTATCTATGATACCCATTGCCATTAGTGTGTAAAACAGTTTTCATGTGGTACTTTTTCAAAAGCCTTTTGAAAGACCAGGTCAAATTCATTCATGTTGAATGATGCTTTTGAGAAGGAGACAATTCAAAATATATTTCTCATATATTTCTCACGACTGCCCGCAAACTCAAACCCACCACCTGTTCCCTCGATCCCATCCCCACCTCTCTCCTCATCTCCCAGCTCCACTTTCTGGCCCCTCTCCTGTCTAATGTCATCAACCTCTCCTTGTCCACCGGATCAGTTCCCACCCCCTTAGAAACAGCCGTCATCATCCCCATCTTGAAAAAACCTTCCCTGGACCCATCCCTATTCTCCAGCTACCGCTCCATCTCTAAACTCCCATTCCTCTCCAAGGTCCTGGAACGAGTCATCGCGTCCCAGCTCCGCTCCTTTCTTTCTCACCATTCTCTCTTTGAACCCCTCCAATCCGGCTTCCGCACTGCCCACAGCATGGAAACAGCCCTGGTCGAAGTCACTAATGACATTCTGAACATCTGTGATCAGGGCTCCCTCTGCCTTCTTGTCCTCCTCGACCTCTCTGCCGCCTTCGACATTGTCGACCATTCCATCCTCATACACCGCCTCTCCTCTTTACTAATCGTCGCAGACCTGCCCTTGCCTGGTTCGATTCCTATCTCTCTCACCGTCTCCACTTTGTTGCCTCTAACGGTTTCTCCTCCAGCCCCCGCACTGTCACTTCTGGCGTCCCCCAGGCTCTGTCCTTGGCCCTCTCCTCTTTAATATCTACATGCTCCCCCTTGGTGACATCATCCGCAGACATGGGGTCAACTTCCATATGTATGCGGATGACACCCAACTCTATCTTTCTGCCTCAACCCTCAACTCCAGGACCACTGCTGTCCTGACAGACTGCCTGTCGGACATCAAGTCCTGGATGAGGGCAAATTTCCTACAGTTGAATGTGAACAAGACTGAGGCCCTCCTGATTGGCTCACCCAGTGCCTCAGCACCTCAGGCTCTGGCAGCATCAACCTCCATGGTTGCACACTTCAACTCACCAAACCAGTCAGGAACCAAGGTGTCTTGTTCGACCCTCAACTGTCTTTTCTTCCCCACATCCAAGCCATGACCCGCTCTGCCTTTCCTCACCTCCGTAACATCGCCCGACTCCACCACTACCTCACCCCTCAGGCTGTTGAAACTCTTGTTCATGCCTTCATCACCTCCAGGCGTGACTATGAAAACTCTCTGCTTGTCGGCCTTCCCAACTCCTCTCTCCACAGGCTGCAAATAATCCAGAACTCTGCAGCCCATGTCCTCTCCTGCACCAAACTCCTTGACCCTATCTACCCCATTCTTGCCCGACTCCATTGGCTCCCAATCCTTCAGAGGATCCAGTTCAAGATCCTGGTCCTCACCTACGAAGCCCTCCAGTCTCGCCCCACCCTACCTCTGCGACCTCCTAACCTCGTACCAACCTGCCCGCTCCGTTCACTCAGCCGGCTCCAGCCTGCTGCACGTCTCCCTATCCACCCGCCCCACCATTGGTGGGAGAGCCTTCAGCCACTCTGCCCCCAACCTCTTGAATTCCATCCCCCAGTCACTCCGCCTCGCCCCCTCCTTAGCCTCCTTCAAGTCCCGCCTCAAGACCCTCCTCTTCGACCATGCCATTGGCCAACCCCTTCCCCTCCCCTCCCTTCTCCCTCCCTGACCCCAGCTCTGTCTGAAATGCTGTACACTGTCCAGCGCCTTGGGACGTCCTCCCGACGTGAAAGGCGCTATATAAATGTAATCTTGTTGTTGTTGTATAAAACGAAATGTACACCATTTTCCTTGAAATAAAATGTCATGGAGGTGGCGGAAAAGTATGATTCATCAAGATATCATTTATTCTTTATTTTAGAAAATACTCTTCTGAAATCATTACTTACTCGCTATTTGTATTACTAACTTCATTGTCACTCAGTGATGATTTTGTGACCTCAGAGTGAGATCAACAACCACAAAATAGTTTAACCAATTAAGGTATACTTTCCGCAACATTGTTTTGTTAATTGGAAACTAAATTAATTGTAAAATTAAAATCAGTTTGAGAATGTAACAGGAATATTGCATTTTTGAATCTCATTTGATGTCACATTTGAATGTCACCTGAACAAAACTAATGATAGTGCTCTGGCTTGTAAATGAATAGGATAAAAAGGCTTTCTTGTGGCACAAAGGCAACTTTACTTACTCTCCATAGTACCAACAGCTTCTTCCAGCAAGGCTTCCGGAGTCTTTCCAGCAATCTCTAGTGCTGAATATTTTGTTGCGGCAAACCCTGAAATTGATGATTCCAATGTACGCCACTCAAGCATGTAACTTGAGATCCTTTTGCTATATTGATCCATTTCTGGGGCATCTGGATAACCTCCTTCTGGAACCACAGGCAATGTGATTTCTAGGTTTAATGAAAACAAATAATTAAATATACGATGATACATGTTTAGCAATAATAATCCTTACATTTCTTTCATGATTTTCATTGCTTTACAGAGTTTACAATAAAAAGTAGTGACTATATTTTGTTAGTGAAAATCACAGCTAATTTGCACACAGGAATGTTCCACAAATAGCCATGAAGTGAATAACTATTTTTTACTTGAGGAATTGTTGGCTAGGATACTGGGAGAAACTCCTCTTTTTAATAGTGCCAAATGCCTTCTCACTGGACTTCCCAATTCTTCCCTTCACAAGCTGCACATTATTCAGAATTCTGCAGCTCGTGTCCTCTCCTGCATCACACTCTGGGAAACTATCACCCCTGCTCTTCCCGGGCTTCACTGGCTCTCCATTCCTCAGAGAATTAAGTACAAAACACTCGTTCTTACCTTCAAGACCCTCCATGGTCTTGCCCCACTCCCAACTTCATAACCCCATACCAGCCTGTCCGCTCCCTCCGCTCGGCGAACACCGAGCCTGCTTCAGGTCCCCCGCACTTCCCACACCACCATTGCGGTCAAGCATTCAGCATCTCTATCTCCACACTCTGGAACTCTATCCCACAATCTACTTCACCCCCTCTCTTGTCTCCTTCAAGTCCCATCTGAAGACCTTCCTCTTCAATCGTGCCTTCGGCCAGTCTTAGCCTTAGGCAATGTAAAAATGCGTACATATTTTAAAACAATACAACAACAACAAGATTCCATTTATAGAGCGCCTTTCACGTCGGGAGGATGTCCCAAGGCGCTGGACAGTTGGGTCAGGACCCGAGCAGGGGGAAATGGTCAGAGTGAGGGGAGGGAAGAGAGGGAGCGAGGAGTGGGTAGAGAGTCGAGAGGGGAGCTGAAGGCACGGTCAAAGAGAAAGGTCTTGAGACCGGCCTTGAAGGAGGAAAGGGAGAAAGCCAGTGACCAGGTATCTCTCTCTCTATATCGGTGTGTGTATCTCTCTGTATCTGTCTTTCTCTTTCTGCCTGTGTGTGTCTCTGTATCTCTGTCTGTCTCTATATCTCTCTGTCTGTGTGTATATATCTCTGTCTGTATCTGTCTCTCTTTCAATCTGAAAGTGTTTGATAACCCCTCCCACTCACAATTTTCTTGAAAGAATCACTGAACATTTATATTATATTATGGTTTGCGGGCCGGATTAAATCATCCCCAGGGCTGGATGTGGCCTGCGTGCCGCCAGTTGGAGAACCCTGGTTTAGACTATGTGGAATATGTTCCCGATGTGGAACTTGAACCCACAACCTTTCAACTCAAAGTGCTACCAACTGAGCCAGGTTGACTGTAAACACTTCTCAGCAAATATATAAGCTTTTTGATCAATGAGGCATATATGTATGTAGAACGAAAGTCAAGGGAAACAGATAGCAAAAAAGGTGAGTCGTGTAAAAAGGAAGAACGAAAGTCAGGGGGTTGACTATATATATATATATATATAGGTATATCATTGCATCTCAGTTTTCCATAGAAAGAGTACTAAAAATAGTTTTGAAATGTCACACATTAAACTAACCTGGTTCAGGTTCAGGCGCAGGTTCAGGCTCAGGTTCAGGCTCAGGTTCAGGCTCAGGTTCAGGCTCAGGTTCAGTTTTTGCTTCAGATTCTGGATCATGTTCTCCTTCTGCTTCAGTTTCAGCTTCAATTTCAACTTCCGCTTTAGTTTCAGAATCTAGTTCTAGTTGCCCCTCGGGTTTTGATTCAGCTTCTGATTTCACTTCTGCTTCTGGTGTTAACTCTGGCTCTGCTTCAGCTTTGGATTGTACTTCCGATTCAGTTTTGGATTCGGCTCCTGTTTTTGTTTCAGGTATTACCTCAGATTTTGCTTCGGCTTCAGATTCAGTTTCAACTTCAGATTCAGATTCGGTTTCAAATTCAGTTTCAGCTTCTTCTTCAGGCGTATTTTCCTGACCAGACAGTGTTTCAGCTATGTTCTGTGAATCAGGCATTTGTAGTTCTGTTTTAGATTGACTCTCTTCATCCATTTCTTCTTCCATTGCAGCTGAAATGTAAGAGTTAAGAGCAATAATTACATATAGCATTAACAAAGAATAAATATACTTTTTTAAGATTGCAAAACTTGACAAGCAACTATGAAGATTAGGAAAATTATGTATATTAATATTTTAATATGTCAAATTCTTAAAATTCTCAAGGTGTCAGTACAGGTTTTTTTAATTTTAACTTCCAATGTACACTATAGTTCTTTTTTGGGGGGGCTCCATTTGCCATACATTGTACTTGTTTTGGTGGAGAGGAGGAAAGGCTTTGGCAGATAGGAATGAATTTGAGATGATCAAGAGATAAATGGGATATATTGAAATTTGGGATTAAGTGAGAAAACAAAATTCAACAATATTTGAAGTAGAGCAATAGGGAATATGTTATATTAAATTTAGAGATGTTGGGAATCTTACAATTTGCAGATGACATCAATTACAAGGTCATAGGGCTAAACAAAAGCAGATTGTAAACAGAAGCATGAAAAGTTTTAACTAATGTTAGCAGTTTGCAATGAGATGGCCAAAATTCCACCCTGTCTTGGTTTGTAAAACCATTTTCTTAAAATTTATAATGGTGGAGAATTTATTCTTAATTTGGAAGCCATGGTTTTGCTTAAAACGAAGCAGCTTCCAAATGGAAGATATTTCTACAATTATTCCCATCTTAAATTTTATGACATTGTGGTAAATCTGCAGGTGTTTTTTTCAGGTCCCAGCATCCGCCATTATTTTTGATTTTTTAAATTAGGTGATTTTTGCATTGTAAGCTGTAGGCCCCCAAGAGGCTTCTAAGTTTATTTTGTATAATATTTGTATTCCAATGTTGATCTGCTAAGAAGGGATGAAATTTCAAGCTCTCTAGCCACAATTTGTTTTTCTATTGATCGCACTTCATACCTTGCTAAAATTTGATCATTTGTTCTTTTCTATTTATACAATTTAGTCAAAGAGAACACTAGCTTTGCACATATATTTTACATTATATAATACTCTTGCATCACTTTTATAAACAAACATACCTTCAGCGTACTCCAACATGGCCCTCTCTTGTTCTTGTTTTAGCCTTAAAGCTTCTAACTGGGCTTGCCTGTGAAAAATGTACCATCATAAAGCATTAAAAATAAGATTGTAAATTTGCTGAAAAATTTCTCAAAGCAGTCTTGAATTGGGGACTATAAAAGTAGCTGCTGCCAATCAACGATACAAAATAATGTCAGGCTGTCACTTCAGCCCCTCACAAAGAGGGAGGTAAATGGATGAGGAGACATTGCCTAAGGTGACCTGAAAAGTCATCTCCTGCTGTGGCACTGATTGACACTTTAAATTGATGACAAAGCCAAGTTCAACACCCTTCTCTTTAACTGTGCTTTTGGTGTCCCTCCTGCTCCACTCTCCCTTACCCTCCACCTCTCCTGACCCCAACCCCCAGCTCAGGTGCAAATCCTAGACTCTCCAGGGACTTGGGACGTCTTCCTGACATGAAAGACACTATACAAATATAATTTGCTGTTGTTGACAACTCATAGGCATTTCTTGAACACCATGGAGACAAAAGCATGGCCAAAAGGGCCTTGTTCTGATAACAGTGCCCCGCTTATCAGAGAAGGTATTAAGATTCTGCAATTTTTTCCAGACCCTGGATGATGTCAAACAAGCTCACGGTCTTGAACTCCTGGGGCAATGAAACAGGAGCACTGCACAGACTTCTGATCTCCTACTAAATATGTAGAAGATAGTGGCGACTGAACCAACAATGGTAGGCAGTGTCACCACAGTGAAAATATGGTACTTGGTACTGGTTCTATCGGTGTTGGAATCACTACAGACAATCTCATCGGCATGGAAGGATATGGAGTGACTGTGTATGTTGAGGGCGAACGCAGCAACCCATTTCTAGATGCTGAGGATTCCAGAATTCAACCAGTAATTGGGGCAGAACAGGGCCCAACCTTAGCCCAACAGATGGAAAGAGTGAATCTGATTTGGATACCTGCCCCCTCTATGTATCTGCCTCACCTGCCTGAGCACTGAGACGGAAGCCAATTATACCCTCCAAATGTGAGCCAAAAATTATAGACAAAAACAGCATGACGACATATCATGCATGAATGATAGGCAGGAGAAGATGTGGGGATGTGACGGTGTCCATCCAGCTTGAAATTGATCATTTACATTGAGCAGAATATAAAGCCATCAGAGTTCTCTGGGCTCTATTCTGAAAATTAAAATAATTTAAAAATAAACTACTCCTGTAAAAATGAATAAATCAAATCTACAGGAGTATTGAATCAGTGCAGGGGAAAAAACAAAACAGCTGAGTGGCAATGGAGTGTTTCTTTTGCTATTGCCATTGCTGACATTTTCACTTTTGCTACCTTATTAAAAAAAATGAAAATAAACAGCTTCTGGTTGACTATACAGTAGTAAAAAACTACAAAGTGGAGTGACTGTGTATGTTGTGGGCGACCACAGTAGACCATTTGCACACAGCAATATTCCACAAAACGACAACAACAAAATCAGATTTATATTGTGCCTTTCACGTCAGGAGAACGTCCCAAGGCCCTGGACAGTCAGTGTTTCAGACCCGAGCTGGGGATCGGGATCGAAGAGGGTGGAGGACATGGAGGGTAGGAGGGTGGACGAAGATGCAGTTGAAGAGGAAGGTCTTGAGACGTGCCTTGAAAGGGGCAAGGGAGGGAGCACGGCAAAGGGACTGTGTTCTAAAGGGTGGGGGCAGAGAGGCTGAAGGCCCGACCGACAATGATGGAGCGGGCCGGGTGGGGAATGTGGAGCAGGCCACAGGCTGCTGAGCGGAGGGAGCAGACAGGTTGATATGGGATTAGCAGGTCACAGAGTTAGGAAGGAGCAAGATGGTGGAGGGCTTTAAGGCGAGGTCGAGAAGCCGAGTGTGGGAGAGGACACAAACTGCAGAGTTCTGGATGATCTGCAGCTTGTGGAGGGAAGAGTTGGGAAGGTCACAAGCAGGGAGTTGGCGTAGTCAAGCCTAGATGATGAATGCGTGGATGAGGGTTTCAGCGGCATGAGGGATGAGGCAGTGGCGGAGCAGGTGATGTTGCGGAGGTGGGAGAAGGCGGAGCAGGTCATGGCATGGGTGTGGGGTAGAAAGCACAGTTGAGAATCAAACAAGACGCCAAATTTCTGGACCGGCTCAGTGAGGTGAAGTGTGCTGCCAGTGCCTGAGGTGTGGAAGCTCTGACGGGAGCCAATCAGGAGGGCATCGGTCTTGTTGACGTTCAACTGGAGAAAGTTAGCCCTCATCCAGGACTTGATGTCTGACAGACATTCTATCAGGACAATAGTGGCCCTTGAGTCAAGGGTGGAGGCAGTCAGATAGAGTTGGGTGTCATCCGTGTACATGTGAAAGTTGACCCCACGTCTACAGATGATGTCAGCAAGAGGGAGCATGTACATGTTGAACAGAGGAGGACCAAGGACAGAGCCCTGAGGAACACTTACGGGGACTGGAGAAGAAGCCATTTGTGGAGACAAAGTGGACAGTGTGAGAGGTAAGATCTGAATCACTTAAGGACAGAACTATGAAGGTTGAGGTGAGAGGAGAAACGGTGGAGGATAATAGAGTGGTCAACGATATCAAAAGCAGCAGAGAGGTCAAGGAGGATGAGGAGACAGAGGGAGCCCTGGTCACAGATGTACAAAATGTCATTTGTCACTTTGACCAAGGCTGTTTCTACGCTGACCAATTTTATTTGGGGATTGCTCGCCAGGACACCAGGAGAAACTTGGAATGTCATGGGATCGTTAACATCCACTTTTTAATGACCAGGCAGACAGGACCTTGGTTTAACAGACATTTCTAAGATGCTCTCAAACAGTTGGTGGATAATTGAAGAATGGTCTTAGTAGATGCCAATCTCTGTAATTTTTTCTGAAGATGAGAACATTTAATGTTATAAGGCAGAGTGTCCATGCACAGTATTTATATAGTTTTAAATACTTTACTCACCTTATCTCCTCTTGTTCACGTTTCTTTCGATCTCGTTCTTCTTGAAGTCTTTGTAGAATCTTGGTATCAATATCAACTTTATTTAAATTGTACATTCTGGATAGGAGGAATTTTCCTGAGGACATTAATACAAGTATAAAGCATTAGAATTCCATTTTTGAATAGTTTGCATATCAATTGTATAACATTTAATTTCAAAATTCAACCTATGGTGTTTTTGGGTTACAGATGTATTTCCGTTATAAAATGTACGTTCCTCATCACTTCTTCTCTACCATTGGCAGCATGCCTTCAGCCACTATGCCCCAAAATTCTGGACCTCACTTCCTCAATCCCTCCACCTTGCCCCTTCTTTCCCCATCTTCATACCTCACCTGAAGACCTTGCTCTTCGACCATGCCTACGGTCACTTCCTCTCTCTCCCTGGCTCGATGTCAAACTCCACCACTATTAAGCACTCTGAGACACTACCCTGCATGACGCTATATGAATACAAGTTGTTGTTTAGATCCCTGTCGCTATCTTTTATTTGTGTCCTCTGGTAATGGACTCCAAACCAGTGGAAACAGCCTATTTGTGTTAACCTTATTGAACCCTTAACCGTCTCTTCTCTAATGGAAAAAGGCCCAACTTATTCAGTATATCCTGATAGTAGTAACCTGCCAGCCCTGGTATCATCCTTCTGCATGCAGAAACCTTAGTTCCATGTAGATCCCTGTAAAATAAAATGAGCAGGTTCCCGCGCATGTTTTGCACTCAAGTTTTTCCAGCTCCAATTTATTGTTTTTGAGACTGTCAGTGAATGCGGTGGAGCATAAGATTCATAAACACAAGCTGTTAAGGCCCTCCGTTGCTAGTCCAGCATAAGGTGTTTGTCTTATGGATTAGGACCAATATCAGTTGTTGTGAGATATAATAATAATAATCCTTGCATTTGATATAGCGCTTTTTACGTCTTCTAGACGTCCCAAAGCGCTTCACAGAAGACACTGTAAAGTGAATTGACTGTATATTTGTGGGCGAACGCGGCAGCCAATTGCGCACAGCAATGTCCCACAAACAGTTGTGGATTGAAATGACCAATTTATTATTGCTTTGTTTTTTGGAGGGATTATTATTAGGCGTGTGGAGCAAGGAAACTTGCCCAAGGTTTCGTCCTGCCTGGAATTGAACTCAGGTCTCTCACTTGCAAAGCGAGTGCTGAGCTACAGGACTCCACCATAAGGGCCTTACCTGGTGTGAAACTGTGATATTTGTGCTCCTTCAGATCCCACTAAATGTGGCATTTATCAAGGACAGTCGGATAGCGCACTTTGCATCCTGTCCAACTCACTGCATGGCCTGCCTCACAGTTAACATTTTAGAAATTTCAAAGTAGGCCCAAACATTATACTGTCTAATCTGAAAATGGATGGTAACAAACTGAATGCATAGGTATGACCAGAGTAAAGCAGTCAGAAGGAATGAAAGTCTCGTTGAGATTAGGAAGACATTTTAGGGAGGATTTTAATAATAATCTTTGCGTTTGGTATAGCGCCTTATCACATCTTTGAGACGACTCAAAGCGCTTCACAGAATATACTGTAAATTGTCTACACTGTGGGGCGAAATACGGCAGCTAATTGTACACAGTGTCCCACAAATCATGGATTGATGACCAACATTTTTAATTAACTTTAGAGAGAAGTATGAAATTTTAAAAGAGATTGAAAAAGTAAACCCAGAACAATACCTTTGGGACAGGATATTTCCTAACTCAGAGGGTAATTAATGCCCAGAATAGGTTGCCAGGAATCTGGATTCATTAAAAAATGATGTGATGGGAAGATGGTAGGGTGGATATTCTGGAATTATGAGAACAAATGAGCTAGAGGGCCTTTCTTCATTCAAACCAATCTTGTGAAGCAGCTGGTTTTCAAACTTCAAATATCAATTTGTACAAATTTTAAAGTTTAAAAAATGTTTCTGTTTTCCAACATCCTTTGTATTCACATTGTGTATGCGTTTAAAACTATGTAAAAGACTGTTTATAAACAACTATACACAGTAGGTATCAAAAAGTCAGTTGATGTAAAGCATTATTTGGGTAACAGGATCACACCTCCACAAATCAGATTGGGATTTATCTCAAGAATATAATCTTAAGCGAAATGGAATTCAATGGCTGAGCAGTATCTTTCCTTAACTCAAATGATCAGNAAAAAAAGAGTCTGGGCCTCAGGTATCCTCCTTCATCTTAAGTCATAGAAATGGTCTGTGTTTCTTTGCGGTGTTAAATAATGTTTGAGTTTTATATAGTATAAACAATTATACACATTAAGCGCTCTGAGACACTGCCTCAGGTGAAGGGTGTTGTTGTTGTTGTTATGTGGGAAAAGACAGGTATAAATGTGTTATTACTCTAATGCATTGTGTTGAAACTGAGGGCAACTGAGTAATCTTTTAAAATATCTTACATAATTTTATTACTAAAATAAATAGTAATTAATTCACTCACCTTCCTCCTCATTGTTATTTAAGAAGAAAATAGTATCAGGGCCAAAACCCAAGTGTAGCAAAGTTCTACATTCATCTATTGTTTGTGGAAAATTTTCCAGCACCCAGCCGCCTGCTTCAGGAGCTTGCGTGTTTGTTTTTTTACGTTCCTCAGAAATCTGTGAAACAGAAAATAAAGAACAAGATTTCACTACGGTTCTCCTGGTACCTGTATATTTTTCATTTTACACCAGTTGATGGAAGACAAATGTGATAGGAATTTTAAGACCAAAAGAGCCAATACCTTCGAATGGGATAATATAATAATAATAATCCTTGCTTTTGATATAGCGCTTTTCACGTCGGGAGGACGTCCCAAAGTGCTTCACAGAACACACTGTAAAGTGAATTGACTGTATATTTGTGGGCGAACGCGGCAGCCAATTGCGCACAGCAATGTCCCACAAACAGTCATGGATTGAAAATGACCAATTTATTATTTTTTGTTGTTTTGGAGGGATTATTATTAGGCGTGTGGAGTAAGGAAACTTGCCCAAGGCTTCGCCCTGCCTGGAATTGAACTCAGGTCTCTCGCTTGCAAAGCGAGTGCTCTAACCACTGAGCTACAGGACTCCACAATATGCATATGCATATGTTGATGAAAAACTAGATTTAGATCTCAAGGAATAACCACCAGAAGACGATCAAACTTTTACATCTTTTCATGATAATCACGATGCAATCAAGATGGGATGTAGCATGAAAAACTGCTACATGAACTAGCTTAGGCTATGATTTTAATCAAAGGGATACAAAATGTTAAAGCAGTAAATAACAGGTAGCTAGACTCCTTAATGAAGAGCAATTTGTAATTATGACATATTTTCCAGATACCAGCAGGACAGAGATGGGAAAGCCTGATTTTGGAAATGTCTCCTCTTAACCACATGGCTGTTAACTGGAACTTTTCTGGGTTGGTATACAGAATTTTCTTTGCCGATGAAGATTGAGATAGGAAAGGTGCAAGAACCTTGATTAAAGAATCTAGTGTGGGATTACCAGAATCACAACAACCAAAATAATCAGAATCAGTTTAGTGGAATCACCATCATCAATTCAGCTCAAATTTTCTGAAAAGCACCGTAGATCAAAAAAAATGAAGGCACAAACTAGAGACATATATGTTTTCATAAGAGAATACCCTCCAAACTCTATTCTGGCTTGTCTATGTTCTTAAGTTGTTTTGGACCTCTCTTGTCTTAAATGAACCTGGTATCTCTACTACTGCTGCAAAGATACATTCAAAAGTTCTGATAAGGCACAGTACACTCGATAGGTTACCCTAATTTGGCTCCATTTCAGATTTATTTTGTTGAGAAAAGATCCAAGATCTTGGAAGATGATGAAGACCTGCTGTATTGTAATCCAACCCAAAGTAGACAGCAACAATTGGGTCCATTCTTACTTACTTGCATCTCAACAACATGATAAGGCGCTATATCAAATGCAAGGATGATTATTATTATCATTGCAAACTTTGTGCATACCCTGAATGAAGAAGCCTTCAAGTGACTCCCCCACCCCCATTGATGTTCTTTCTCAATGTTGAGTTACAGCTGACTTCACAAGACACCACCTTCATAGCACACTAACTACTTATTTTTAAATACCTTCATGCCAATTATAAACAAAACTGTCCCTATAAGATTAACAAAAACAGAAGTCACTGAGAACACTCAGCAGGTCAGGCAGCACCTATGGAGAAAGGAAAGTGAGTCAACGTTTCGGATCTACGACCCTTCATCAGAACTGGGGCATGTTGGGAGGGAGAGGCTTTTAAGAACTAACAGAAAGGGGGGAGGCAGGGTCCACAACCCTTCGTCAGTTCGAGTTTGAGGCTGAAGAGTTTGTCAGTTCTGACGAAGGGTCGTGAACCCAAAATGTTGACTCACTTTACTTTCTCCATAGATTCTCCCTGACCTGCTGAGTGTTCCCAGCGACTTCTGTTTCTGTTTTCGAGTACTTGAAGAGAGAATCCAGCAGCTTGAGGAGGGAACCGAGTGAGGTGGAACAGAATGAGAGTTCTGTTCAGGAATTTGTTGAGAGTGGGAATTTGGTGCAAAGAGGGAAAGAAGTACATAATTATAAAATATATAATAGTTAAATTAAAATAATAAAACATGTCTGGAAATATGGTAGGACAGCTGAGACCAGTTGCATTCACAATGTGTGCCATGTGGGAACTCCAGGATGTGTTGTGTGCCCTGGACAAACACTTGTAGGAAGTGCCTCCGGCTGGTCGAGCTTGAGAACAGAGTTTCTGAGCTCGAGGAGAGGCTAGTGTCACTATATAGCATACGAGAGGCTGAAGAGTTCATGGATCGAACATTTCAGGAGATGGTCACCCCACAGCCACAGAGGGTTCAGAAGGAGAGTGAGTGGGTGACCACCTGGCATGGTAGGAAGAGGGTCAGACAATGCAGAAGTTCACTGAGAGCGTGGCACTCACAAACGGTTCTGTACTGAATACCGGTCAAGGTGATGACATCTCTGGGAAGGAGAGTCAAAAGCAAATGGATACACTGGGGAACACAGGGAAGAGTGTCAATGCAATTGTCATTGGGGACACAATGGTGAAAGATATTTCTGCAATCAAAGACATGACTCTCGCATGGTATGTTGCCTCCCTGAAGACATCTCCTTGAAGACATCACGGAACGGGTGCAAAACATTCTACAGAGGGAAGGGGAACATGTTGGAATCCATGACATACAGGNAAAAAAGGGCTGTGTTCCTACAGGGAGAGTATCAGAAGCTAGGGAAAAACCTAAAGAGTAGGACTTGAAAGGTGGTGATCTCTGGATTACTCACAGTGCCTTGTGCAAGTGAGTATCAAAACAGCAGGTTGAAACACATGAATGCATGGCTGGAGAAATGGTGTAGAAAGGAAGGCTTCAGATTCTTGGATCATTGGGACCAGTTCTGGGGCAGGTGGGTCCTGTACAAGGTGGATGGGTTAACCCTCAGCAGGGCTGGGATCAATGTCCTCACAGGTTAACTAGTGCTGTGGGGAAGGGTTTAAACAATTTTTGAGGGGGGAAGGGAATCAGGATGTAGCATTAGAGAGGACAAACAAGTTACATAGAGAGCTGAGTGAGATGAATAGCAATGTAATAAGGAGTGATCCAGAAAAAGGAGGGATTCGACAGGGGAGAAATGCAGAACAGACTAAGTCGTTCTTGGAGTGTATGTGAGTGTGACAAATAAGATTGATGAGCTACAGGCTCAAGTTTGCTACATGGGGTTATGATGTAGTGGTAATAACGGAGACCTGGCTCAAACAAGGGCAGGAATGGGAGCTGAATATTCCTGGCTACAGTGTATTCAGCAGGGATTGGCAAGGAAAAAAAGGAAGGGGGTGGTGACAATATTGATTAAAGACACGGTTACGGCCCTGGAAAGGGACGATGTGCCAGAGGGTCCAAAAACAGAATTTATTTGGTTAGAGTTAAGGAGCACAAAAGGTGCTGTTACTCTGTTAGGTGTATACTATAGACCATCAAATAGTGGGAAGGAGATAGGCGAGCAAATCTGCAAGCAGATTTCAGAAAGATGCAAAACCAATAGAGTAGTCATAATGGGGGACTTCAATTATCATAGACTGGCAAAATAACAGTGTAAAGGGCAAAGAGGGGGAAGAATTCCTGAAATGTGTGCACAATAACTTTCTGGATCTGTATATTTCCAGCCCAATGAGGAAGGAAGCAGTGCTGGATCTAGTTCTGGGGAATGAAGAGGAGCAGGTTTCAGTAGGAGAGTATCTGGACAACAGTGATCACAACATCATTGGGTGTAGAGTACTTATGGAAAGGGACAAGGAACAATCAAAGGTGAAGATACTCAACTGGACGAGGGCTAATTTCAATGAGTTAAAAAGGGACCTAGCCAAGGTGGACTGGAAAGAAAGATTGGCAGCTAAAACAGATAACGAGCAATGGGAAGCCTTCAAGGAGGAGATAGTTAGGGGACAGAACAAATACAATCCCACACAGGGGAAAGAATAGGGCATTCAAACCTCCCTGAATGAATAAGGAAATTGGGATTAAAATATAACAGAAAAAGGAGACTTATGATAAATATCAGGTCCAAAATACAGAAGATAATAAGAGACTTGTAAGCAAAATAGAAGCCCATGGTATTAAAGGGACAGTGGCAGCATCGATACAGAACTGGCTGGGAGACAGAAAGCATAGAGTGGTGGTAAACAGTTGCTTTTCTAACTGGAGGGAAGTGTGCAGTGGTGTCCCCCAGGGGTCAGTATTGTGACCACTGCTGTCTTTGATCTATATAAATGACCTGGACTTGGGTACAGGGAGTACAATTTCGAAGTTTCCAGGTGATACTAAGTTAAGAAAAGTATTAAATAGTGAGGAGGATAGTAACAGACTGCAAATGGACATAGACAGACTGGTGAAATGGGCAGACACATGGCAGATGAAGTTTAATGGGGAGAAATACGAAGTGATGCATTTTGGCAGGAAGAATGAGGAGAGGCAATATAAGCTAAAAGGTAGAATCTTAAAGGGGGTGAAGGAACAGAGAGACCTGGGGTTCATATAAGTAAATCTTTGAAGGTGGCAGTACAGGTAGATAAAGCTGTTAAAAAAGCACATGGGATACTAGACTTTATAAATAGGGGCATAGAATACAAAAGTCAGGAAGTTATGATGAACCTTTATAAAACACTGGTTATGCCTCAGCGAGAGACTGTGTTCAGTTCTGGACACCACACTTTAGGAAGGATGTCAAGGCATTGGGCAGGGTGCAAAGGAGATTTACCAGGAGTGAGGGACTTCAGTTATCAGGAGAGGCTACAGAAGCAAGGATTATTTTCCTTGGAGCAGAGAAGGTTAAGAGGAGACTTAATAGAAGTTACAAAATTATGAGGGGATTCGATAGAGTGAACAAGGAGAAACTATTTCCACTGGCGGGTGGGTCGGTAACCCGAGGACATGATTTAAAATAGTTGTTAAAAGAAACAGAGGAGAGGTGAGGAGAAAACTTTTCACACAGCGAGTTGTTCGGATCTGGGATGCATTGCCTGAAGGGGTGGTGGAAGCCAATTCGATAACAACTTTTAAGAGAGAAGTAGATAATTATTTGGGGAGGACAAGTTTACAGGGCTATGGAGAGAGAGCGGGGAAGTGGGATTGAATTGGATAGTTCTTTTCAAAGAGCCGGCAGGGTGGGCCGAGTGGCCTCCTTCTATGCTGTGTAATTCTATGATTGCAGCATCTGCTACCATAAAGCTACCATATGTCTTGTTCAACCTTTTCCATTTCTCACATTTTGGGGAATATTGGTTCAGTAGAACTTGGGATCCATAAAATCCCAACCTAAAGTGAGGAGCAACCTAAAATCCCAAACTAAAATGTGTAGCCGGCTGGCCGATTTGCGGCAATGGGGTATGCTGGCTCCCGCACTAAAAGTAAAAATGGCCAATTCAATGTCATCATCAACATGACCACCATGATGCTGGCAACGATCTATGAGCCAGAATTCTCCTCTACTGACACATGGCAATCGAGCAGGTTTTCTGTGTGTTTTTGTGCAGTGAATGGAGTCTACATTGCAACTGTGTTACAATCAAATCCATACTATAAGTGTATGCTTCAGCAATGTCAATATTATGTTTTACCTCTGATATAGCTTTTTCCAATACTTCAGTGTAGGTATCAGTTGGAAACACAATAGGAATTAGCAATGCAGCTTGGATAGCTTCTTCCACTATTTCTTGTACCCGAGAGTCATCCTCAAACACCTCTGGTACTATTATATTTGCTTTTATAGCTTCTAAATAACAAAACAAATTGTACATATTAGTTGATTCTAGTATGCAATATAGGTTATTATTGAAATCCTTTTTTTTAGGTATATGTTCTATATTCAAATATACAGAATGGTTGGGCATTACAGCGACTGCCCCTTCAACAAGACCTTTTATTATCTATAATACTCGGTACTGTTGTTGATTCTATCAACAGCAAGGAAAAGAGAAGCAAAAATAATGATGTAATTTAGAGGTGAAAGAAGTTAGCAAAGATTCAGATCTTCAAACATAAAGGAAATTTAAAGGAATTTAAAAATTTAGGAGGAATTACTTCATGCAGAGGATATTGAGATTGTGGAACTTGCTGCCTACTAGAGCAGTGGTTGACTCAGATAGTGTAGATGCATTCAAGGGGAGGTTACCCCTTGCTAGGAATTAGCAATGCAGGAAGATTGGAATAGAAAGGTGTGGGATGCAGTAAAGAACAGTGGGGAATCATGGACAAGTTGGCTCAGTGGCATGTTGCCATGCTTTACATTCTGTGTAAATGTTTGGAAGTGAGGTGTAATGAGTATTGTATGTTGCATTTTGGCTCTTGTTGGGAATAGTAGCAGATATAAATAGTGGAGTTATGAAGATGGATAAATATTCTTGAGTTTTACCTAAATTACCACATGAATCACATATTTTCACCAGAACATTAAATGGGAAGAGTTGCGTCCTTGATGATATGAAAACAGTGGAGATCCCTATAATCATCAACTTATTCTCTAAACATAAGATGTATGGCTCAAAATAACAAAGGCATAAAAGAGGGACAAATTAAAAACATTTAGAGGAGTTTGGAAGATTTACAGAGATTCATCTGTAGGACCTGCATTCAAGACTGATGTGTAGAAAGTACAGTAAAACTTGCATAAGTCTGTCTGATCTGTATAAATTATATAATCTCCTAAATTGTACATCTTCCCAAATCTCATTCAAGAGTTTATATTCTTTGCAAGTTTGATATAACTCATACTTTGCATAAATCATATTAAATGTGTAGTCACAACTAATTTGGCCTATGTTAGGTTTACTGTATTGCATCCAAGTTTGCTAATGACACTAAATTGGTGGATTATACAACATTTCAGCAATGGAACATTGATAACTAGAAAAGTGGTTGGGTGTAATTTAATGTAATTTAACCTTGATAAATCTGAATTTATTTATATAATATAACCTTGATAAATAATATTCAGAAAAGGAATACGAAGTGGAATGATAATCTGAAGGATAAAAGTGGAGGGGAGGATCTGAGGGATGTGGAAGTGAAAATACTACAAAAATGACTAAAACTGGGGTGACAACTGCAAAAGGCTATCAAGAAAGCGAATTAGTTCTTGAATTTATAAATGTTGGAATTGTAAAGGAAACCGGGTGGCTGCAGTTAAGAGTATTAGGCTCCCTATTGCAGGAAAGATGTCATAAAAACAATTTACATTTGTATAGAGTCTTTCATGTCAGGAGGATATCCCAAGATGCTGGACAGTCGAGGAGATAAGGATGGAGGAATGCGAGGATGATATCAGGTATGACAAAATATAAGTAGGAAGAAAGGTTAGCAAAATGTTTTTACACACTGGAGTAGAGGACATTAAGTGCACAGAGGTGTTTAAAAGACTGAAGGAACAAAGTAAATCGGAAAATATTATATCCTATACTTAGGAAATCAGTGACAAATGAGCATGGTCTCAGGATAGTTCTAGAGAAATTCAGGGACAAGGTTAGAGGGAATTTGTTCACTCAGAGGATTGCTGTAGTGTTTCCTGACCAGAAATAGCCTAAGGCCTCATTCTTTGCTGAAATGTCTACTTATATATAACAATCCTTGCATTTGGTAAAGTACTTTAGTATATCATTAAGACTTCTCAAAGTGTTCCATAGGATTTTACTGTAAAGTGTAGTGATTGTATTTCCTTATTTATTGCACCCCCAAGCTCTCCCCCACCTTTATCCCCGACATATCCACCCTCCTATCTTCCCTCTCCCTCTGCTCAGAACGCCTCCTCATCCTAAGCAACTTCAACCTTCACTTCACTCCTCCACTCTATCTCTGCTGACTTCTCCTCTATCTCCTCCCACAAATTCTCCCTCCACATCCATTCCTCCACCCACGTCCGCGGTCGCCCCCTCGACCTGGTGATCACTCGGGGCGTCACTGTCTCGGACTTCATCATCATCATCAACAAAGCGATCTCGGACCATCACTTCATCTCCCTTAACTTCTCAATCCCTCTCCCCACCACCACCCAACCCACCTCCATCTCCTACCGCCCTGGAAAAAATCTCCCCCCAACCCTCCCTCTCGGCTGCCTTTGAGTCATCTGATCTCCTTCCCCTCTGGGCTTCCTTCCACAATGACTATCCTCCTTAGTCACTCTTCTCCACAGCTCCCTCTCCTCCACTCTTGATTCCCTTACTCCCCTCTCTTCCTGAACTGTCTCCTACTCACGTAAGTCACCATGGTACACCAGCAATCTCTGCTCCCTTAAAGCACAGATGCATAACGCTGAACGCACCTGGCTTAAATCAAACTTAACGGTACATCGGCAGATTTGGCTGGATCTTATCAAATCCTACTGCTCTGCCCTCGCCTCCACTAAATCATCATTCTACTTCAAGACAATCTTGGAGGCCAAGGACAATCCCAGGCTCCTCTTCAACCGGCTCCTCTGCCCACCCTCTCACGCCTCGCCCATCCTCACCTCCAATGCCAATTGCGAGGTGATGCTGGACTTTCTCGAATCAAAAGTTGAGGAGATCCGCTCAGCAGCCTCTGCTTTTCCATCAACCCCATCTCCTCCTCCCACCCTGGCCCCTACCCATCCCTCCTTCCCTAACATTCAATGAATTGTTTAATCTGAAAGATTTCATTACCTATCTCTTGAAGTGATGGTTTATATGGTTTCTTTTGCACTTGCTGATCTTCACTAATTTCCTCTTCTGCACCTTTTGCTTCTGCGTCTTGACCTTCAACAGCTTCACCTTCAACAGCTTCAATGGCTTCTAAATCATAAAAATAAATGTTTCTTAAATTGAGACACACATATAAAGGAACAATCTCTTGAACTAACCTCTTAAAAGGCCATTTAAGAGTGAAATCAGAAAGCATTTTTTCCATTCAAAGGGTGGTAGAAATCTGGAATTCTCTCCCCCAAAAGGCCGTGGATGCTGGATCAATCCACACCTTCAAGAGTGAGGTTGATAGATTTATTAAGGGATATGGGAAGAAAGTGAGAAACTGGAATTGAAAGGAGGTACAGATCAGCCATGATCTAATTAAATGGCGGAACAGGCTCGAAAGGCTGAATGGCCTATTCCTGTTCCTACATTTCTATGTAACCAACCAACTAACTAATTCCCGTGAATGTCTCCTCACCGCTCCTGTACTGAAACTTTTTGTGTTAAGAACCAGTGCGTAACTTCAATTTGATTCTCAGCTGTCCTTCATGCCCCACATTTGTTTCCTGACCTTCTCTCACTACAATGCTGTCAAAGCCCCCAATCACGCCTTTGTCACCTTGCGTCTTGATTTCTCAATGCACTCCTTGCTGGTTTCCCCAATTCCATCATTGATAAAGTCTAGCTAATACAAGACTCTGCACCCTTATTCTCAACTGTCCCAAACTCTGCATGCCCATCATCCCAACCTTTACCAGGCTTCACTGGCTCCCTGTCTCCAAAGAGATGAACTTCAAGTAATTCACCTTCACATACAAATCTCTTTGTTTCCTTGTACCGCCCCTACTTGTCTGACCTATTAGAACCACTCCTCTGCCCAAATCCTTCACTCAGCTAACACAGGCCCGTTGTTAGTTCCCTGAGCCCTCTGCACCACCATTAGTGGCTGTACCTTTAGACACTACGACCATAATATGTGGCACCCCCTGCAGTGTTATAAATGGACATAATTACTGATCAGCAATTCTGCATTCACTGCACATATACACAAAAAGCCAGCCAACATACTACAAATTGAGTATGTAGTAGACATACATATTAAGAAATCTCAATGACATGATAAGGCACTATATCAATGGCAAGGATTATTATTAATATTATTAAAGTATCTGATTTCTAATCACTGGGTCATTGTTGATGACACTTCCTGTGCATGCACAGTGCGCAGAACGTCATGTCAGTGACAACCCAATGACCCAGAGTTGTCTTTTTTTAAGGGTATGAGAAACAAATTGGTTGGCTTTCAAGATTCACAAGCTGAAGGGCATTATAAAGGGCTTCCACTGTCGTTTGAAAAAAATCATTCAAAATCCACAAAAAGAGTGAATTTTAACCTTATTACACCTTATTAATACAGAAAAACAGAGATAAAACCCATTACCTATGTCAGATGGTGTTAATTCTCCTTCTGTCTTCTGTATTTGCTGCTCTTCTGCAACATTATGCTTCTCGACGGTTTTTGACTGACTGTCTTGTTCTTCAACTTCTAAATTGAATTGAAAAGTTACAGTTAGACATAAGGATTAGGCAACTTTGATTTTTGTTATAAAAAACAAAATGCATTAAAAAACATTGTGTCTGACACATGCAGAAATCCATTACCATGCTTAAGAATATCCATATTAGAATCAGAGTTTTTCAAGTGTATGTTACCTGCATCTGGAAATGTCACTGTGTCTGTAATGGAGGGACACACATTGCTTACTTAACAATGGATAGTACAAGTTGGTGAGAACCAAGACTTGGGGCTCTCAAAAGAGTGTGCACTGGGAACTGCTAGAATTTAACCAACTAAAACCAAACAGCCTGACATTGAGAGCACTGCTTAGTAAGGTTCCTGTTGCTTTTCCAGCAAGGATCACTCCACCCTTCAATACTCTGGCTGTGGAGTTAACAGGAACTAAGTGGAAACAATCCCTACCTCCAGTCACTTGTCTGTATCTCTAAATACTGCTGAGAAGCTAGATAGTGGTATTTGTCAACAGTGCCTTGGAGGCCCCATCTGGATCAGGACCAGACAACAGAGACCTCCACCGAGGGTTGACTCGATTTTAACATTCCATTGCCAACCATGTCACCTTGAACCCAGCTAAGCCGATGGAGAAACTCACCACACATCTTTCTTCCTTAGGAATGATATGAGAAGTGGTCATGAGGTTTTTATAAACTTTCAGTTAATTTAAATTTATACCACAAATTTGGAGCACTGGTTTAAATTAAAATTATATTTTTATTCATTTTCCAGAAAATTTGATAATATTAACCAAGTGTTGTTCCTAGCATGGTCTGCATCAGGCTTCATAATAAATAATTATGAAGTATTTGATTGTATTTGATACAGTGCCTTATCACAATAATAATAATAATAACTAGATAGTATGGTTGCATATATCAAGTCCTCTTCTTGTTTTCATTATCCAACCATGAATTAGTTTTGTTTCTGCTCTCTTTAACATTCTATTGCTGACTTGTGGCGGGATATATTTATATTGGTATATTTAACGATCCTCTGAGACTTTGCTTAAGTAGCCTTTCTTCATTAACGAGTCTTGATACTGAGTGCCGGCAAGCTATGTGAGCTATCACAGTTGATCCAGTTTCCATATTCACTGAATGTATCTACTTTACATCAAGGGTTACTGGGTAGCAATCAGAGCAACAACAACAAATTACATTTGTATAGCGCCTTTCGCATCAGGAGGACGTCCCAAGGGGCTGGATAGTCAGGGATCCGGACCTGAGCTGGTGGTTGGGATCAGGAGGGGTGGAGGACAGGGAGGGTAAGAGTAGGAGGGTGTTCGAAGGCACAGTCGAAGAGGAGGGTCTTAAGAAGGTCTTGAACGAGGAAAAGGAGGTTTGAGGCGGATGGTCTGTGGGATGGAGTTCCAGAGGGTGTGGGCAGAGAGGCTGAAGGCCCATCCGACACAGAGGTAAGGAGAGCAAGGCCATTGAGGGCTTTGAGGGTGAGAACCGGGATCTTGAACTGTATCCTCTGAGTGATGGGAAGCCAGTGGAGTTGGGCAAGGATTCGGATGATAGGGTCACGGAGCCTGGTGCAGGAGAGGACACAGACTGCAGAGTTCTGGATGATCTGCAGCAAACTCCCTGCTTGTCGACCTCCCCAACTCCTCCCTCCACAGGCTGCAGAGTTCTGGATGATCTGCAGCCTGTGGAGGGAGGAGTTGGGGAGGTCGACAAGCAGGGAGTTTGCGTAGTCAAGCCTGGATATGATGAACGTGTGGGATGAGGGTCTCAGCGGCCTGTGGTGGAAGACAGCGGCGAACTGGGCAATGTTGCGGAGGTGGGGAAAGCCGGAGAGGGTCATGGCACAGACGTGGAGGATAAAGGACTGTTGAGGGTCGAACAGGATGCCGAGGTTCCGTACTCGCTCCCCTGCTCCCATTCTAATTCAACCAGTTTTCCAGTTCTTGGTGCAAACGGGTGCCACTCTCCTCCAGCTCCTGTTGTTACTGAGCCTAACTCCACTGTGAGTGGGTTGACTCAGGATCTAAAATTTTTCCCGGGTCCCTCACAAATCCTGGTAGGCACCTCAACAAAAACTTCACCTTTACTCTCAGCTTCTATCTGGTCTACTTCAGTTTCATCTTCTTCAGGTATATCCAGATTCAAGAGAGCTTCGTCTCGAATTGCTTGAGTTTCCAATTCAGCTAGAAAGATGTATGGAGTGAGAATTTTTAACTATTGTAAAATGAGGCTGCAGACAAGGATTATTATAATTTTCTTAAACAAAAGGATTATAATAATAAAATAATCTTGCATTGGTTTTACTTATCAAAAAAATTGAAAAACTGAGGCTGTTTTCTCCATAGGTTAAAGGAGACCCGATAATGATAATAATAATAATAATAATTATCCTTGCATGGGAGGGTTTTAAAATTATAAGGGGATTTTGCCATTCATAAATCCTGTCTAACTAACTGTCTCTAATCAGTTTTTAATTTCCAAATGCTTATCAATTTTTTCTCATATAACAGACTCCCAATATTTTCCTACCATTCAGGCGAGACTAACTAGCCTACAATATTTATCCAGCTTCTTTTTGTAGGAGTTAACTAACATAGCAGCAACAACAAAAACAACAACTTGCACTTATATAGCACCCCTCACGCAGGGTAGAGTCCCAGAGCCCTTCCCTTGATTATTATTACTATCATTCCACTGCTCATGAATGGACTGTCACATCTATTCAGAATTCACAATATTAATCAATCTGAGGCTCCACTGTGCACCAGCTGAAGCCGTACAGTATGTGGGAATGGAACAGCAACTACTTGTGCTGTTGGTCATTACACAAGCTATATATATTGACACATTACTACAGCCTTTGAGCTATTTTTGACAAATTCTGTATGCATTCACAAAATATACTTAGTTACTATTTGTTATATTATAGTTTTTTATTACTCATCTCAACTGAAGCTATACTTTGCTATTTAATAAAATAAAATTTCTTCAAATTACTGCAGTTGAAAGACATTAAAGAATTAAAATGTTAAGAGTAAAACAAACATAATAACAACAATTTGCATTCATATAGTGCTCTTCACACAGAATAAAACAAAGATATCCAATTACTAAAAATCTAAATGTTTTTAACATATTAAAAACAGGATTAAAGAAATCATTTTAGAAACAAATTACCTATTCCTTGTTCCAACAATTCTTGTTCCAATTTCAATTTAATGCTGACTATTGCTGATTCCGTCGCCTCTCTCTGAACCTTTTCAATTGTTTTTTCCTTCTGTTCTACTATTTTTGGCTGAATAAGTTTGGACATGTCTAGAACCTGAGTGTGAAATATATATAAACTTTACTTAAAACAGTTAGTATCTCCACCGAAAGCATTGATTGAACTCTAAAACTCACAGAAATATTCCTTTGCACAAAGTGAAGAATTTACAATAACTCAGCCCCCAGCTTTTAAAACATTTCAAAGCTTAAAGACCTACTATAGCAATTATCTTCATCAGTTGAAAAAAAATCATCCTCTCCAAATGTCCACTTTTTTTACATCTCTAATCTTAATACTCTACATTAAACAAAACACTTAAACAACAGAAAACACTTCAACTTAAAAAATACAAGTTAAGAAATCAATTTAATGTTATTTTGCTTCATTCATAGTGTGATAGTGAAACGCACAGCCTGAAGCAGTTGTTGAATCAGATACGCATTCAAGAGAAAGGTAGACCTTCACATAGGGAGAGGGGAATAGAAGAATATGGTAGGGAACAAAGGAATAGGTGTAGACTTGTGTGGAGTATAAATACCGACACTGACTGGTTGTGCCAAATGGCCTGTTTCCAGGCTGTTTATTCTGTAACATTTCATAAACTCACCACACTCTGCTCAGGTTGCAAACCCACCCAAAACAATTCACACCTCCTCTACTTTCTGCATGACATGGGAAGTGGAGGAGCACTGTGTTTGTCATGAGATGTAATTCCTGGTTGATTTAAAATTCTAAATTGCTTTGCAAGGGAGTATGGAAGCAAAATGGCAGCCTTAAATTCAAAGATGACAACACAAAACTTTTACTAAGGCTATGAAATAACATCCATTTTTTCCCACAGACTTGTACAGTATCAGGGACAGAGAAAGTCATCACATTTATTACCAACATTGCATAATAGCAGTTTTCAAATTCTTAATCTATAAAATCATTTCATCTTAACATAAAATTGTGAGAAATTCTTTAAGTCAGTCTTAATTTCAAAACCAGTTTTACATAGTATTTAA
This sequence comes from Callorhinchus milii, assembly GCF_018977255.1. Lineage (NCBI taxonomy): Eukaryota > Metazoa > Chordata > Chondrichthyes > Chimaeriformes > Callorhinchidae > Callorhinchus > Callorhinchus milii. Next base: position 51,959,905 of record NW_024704744.1, read on the forward strand.
ATACTATGTAAAACTGGTTTTGAAATTAAATATTAAATATTTATTTAAATACTATGTAAAATACTAGAAACAGATAGCAAATTAAGACTGAATGACTGTGACATGTTAAAATTTAAGGCAAAATAGCCTTACAGGCTAAAACAAGGTGAAATTTTGGGACATATATCCCATGAAACCGAGCTTTACAATCATTTTACCTTTCCGTCATATTTCTGAGCAATTAGATGGGCGAGAGTGGTCTTCCCTGAAGACGGTGGACCTAAAACTAAAACTTTACAAGGTGGACGAGGTTGTGGAGCGCTAAGATATGGACGAGGGTTGGTGAGAAATGCCTGTAGTGCGTCTTCAGTTGAAAGCACGTACATTTTATCCAAAAATCTATACGGTAGAAAAATTGCAAAAGAATTTAAATATTCTTGAAGCTTAAACATTCCAAACAAACATCTAGTATTCATAACAATTACAAGAAATTAAGATTGCAGCAATCCACAAAGCTAAATCATTTTCTATATACACAGATCAAAATACAATTGTGAATTGGTTAACTTCATGAAGTTGGCAGAAAACATTGTTTTGAAAATAGCTTCTAAAATTTTAAAAACTATGTAATAGTCAGACATTGTACAATGGGAATTTTATTAAACGTATACCTAACAGCAAATTGTGATTTTCCCATCACGACGTTGCCTTGAGATAAAGCAACAGGACAGGCTCGACCCCATTTGCTTCTGCGCCAGCGGTATCTAGGTGCTACACGTTGCATTGCTGAAAGGCCTCTGAACAGATCATCCTGTTTAGGAATAGTTAAGAAGCAGAATAATGTTAATTATATGGTTACAGCATTCCTCGATTCAGATGAAAACAGAGGAAGTACATTCTGTAGAAATGCATTCCCAGTGGAAAGACTGCTTAAAAGACTACTCACCAGAAGTCAACCAATTTAGGCTGACGATTTTCATCAATTGAAACATTTAAGAAAGAGGTAGATAAATATTGGTTAGGGGTGTCAAGCGATATGCTGAAGGGCACGGATATGATATGAAGTTGTTTGATCTAATATAATGATAGATCAGCTTAAGGGGTGAATGGTCTACTCTTAGTCCTATCTTGTTATGTTCTTACCAATACCATGACAATAATGTTATATCTGCAGAACGCTCCCTCTGACCGAGCCTTTAAATCCTATAAACTCCCACTGTCAAAAAAAAAGTGAAAAGGATCTTCCTTCTGGCAGCTAAATAAAAGGTGAAAACAGATGTCAGAATGGTAGTTTGTTCTGATGCAACTAATTTAAAACTAGTAGACTTGTTAAGACATCAAAAACGAGTCATCGACTGCGTGCTTCAGGAGCCTTATGTGCAGAATAAAATAAAATTGATTCATGGATTACTAATTAATCTATATTTATAAAATATAAACTAACCTGTCTCATGATGATCTAAACCCAGTTCACGTTCCCTATTAGTGGGTAACAATCTAATGCTTGGTGAATTCTGCTTCACTGTGATAGGAAAAGCCGACATCATTTCAGTGCCTTGGGTATCCTCCTGACAGGCACTATATAAATGCAATTTGTTGTTGTTGACGTCAAAGGATCCATTAAAAAATTAATAAATATAAATTAATAATTTAACAGGAACAGGAGGCCATTCAGTCCGTTGAGACTTCTCAATTAGTTTATTAACTAATAATAATCATTGCATTTGATATAGTGTCTTATCACATCAAGATGTCTAAAAGCACTTCACAGAATATAATGTAAAGTGAATTGATTGTATATTTTGTGTGCAAAACTTATCTTGGAAGATCTTTCCAGTCCAATGCACTGCCATTTCGCCATATCCCTTAATACATCTACTACCCAAGTTTCTGCCTGTCTTTTGAACATCTCCATTGATTTCACCTCCACAGCTTTCTGGGCTAGAGCCTTCCAAATCTTTACAACCCTCTATGTGAAGAAAATCTTGCCAACCTCAGTTCTATCTTGGGTCTGATTTTAATGGATCCCTCTCCCAAAGGAAATCATCTTAGGCTGCTTTTGCACACATCATTAAAACGAACTCACACAGAGCACTAGCACTGATCTACGATTAGGTTACTTCTTTATTTTCTCAAGCAGAAAATACGAGTTTGAGGCATTGGAAAGGGTTAACAACGGAAGAAATTAACTAAAGCAACTGGCAATTCAAAATAGAATAAAAAATGTAGTAAATTAAAATAATGAGAATGTCTCTGATAAAACATGATTCATAGTTTTAAAACAGATTACTATCAGTCTCACATCTTCAGCTTCTATTATTTCTTCTTCCTCTTGAACGTCGTGTAGCAAAACTGGTACGGCCGTAGGCTGTAGACCCATGAACTCCAATCGACTCTTCAATGACTAAAAAATAGACCAAATGCTGTGACAAAATGTCTAACCAGAATATATATAAAAAATATCTAGTTTGCCCCAGTGACCCAGTGTATAAAGGTTCTACTCAGTGAGGCAAAAACGCCATATTGACCAGAAAGTCACAAGTTTGACTTTCCATCTATATTGAATCAATTTAACTCACCCATAGCTGGTATTGGAAAGCTAAAATTGCCCTTAGCACCCCTAGAAGTATTAATAATAATAATAATAATCCTTGCATTTGATATAGCGCTTTTCACGTCGGGAGGACGTCCCAAAGCGCTTCACAGAACACACTGTAAAGTGAATTGACTGTATATTTGTGGGCGAACGCGGCAGCCAATTGCGCACAGCAATGTCCCACAAACAGTCGTAGATTGAAAATGACCAATTTATTATTGTTTTTGGTTTTGGAGGGATTATTATTAGGCGTGTGGAGTAAGGAAACTTGCCCAAGGTTTCGCCCTCTGCCTGGAATTGAACTCAGGTCTCTCACTTGCAAAGCGAGTGCTCTAACCACTGAGCTACAGGACTCCACAAATCTTTAGTCCCCACCTGAATAATTAATGCCGGTTTCTTCCACTGGAGTATAATTTTACATGCACCATGCCCAGATAGCCATTATTCATAATATTCATTTATGATAATACATAATAATAATTCTTGCATTTGATATAGCGCCTTATGTTTTGTCCACAAGATATACAGTCAATCTACTTTACAATATGTTCTGTGAAGCATTTTGAGTTGTCTCAACGATGTGATAAAGCTCTGTATCAAATGCAAGGATTATTATTATCATAACGTAGTTGAAATGTCTCAAAGAGCTTCATTGTAAAATGGATTGACTGTGAACATGAAACAAAAACAGATACTTTCATGGTGAGGACCCTGGTGATGTATGCATGTATCCTGTGTAGTAAAGTGACTGGACAAACCAGCTTTGAACTACGATTGAACAAACCAACTTCAAACTCTACCTCTGCACACATTATTCACGTGCAGAGACTTTTTGGGTAAAAGTAAAGGAAGTTTAGCTCGTATCCGCGGTAGAGAGATCTCACATAGAAGCTAGCAACACATACAGCCGGACTTTCCCAGAGAAATGTAACTGATCACCATCCTCTTCTCGACTTACTTGCTGCTTTACCTGGTAGATATTGTTTTAAAGTTGTGTTATTATTTAACAATCTGAATAAATTCATTAGTGATTCAGATTTATATTTGATGTTGACATTCGATTTATTAACTGTCCTGTATAAACCTTACAGGCACCAAACGGGTAACCCTTTTCGAGGGCTTGTACAGGAATGATGGGCCAAATTGTGCCCTCTGTACATTTCTATTGTTCTGTCAATAAAGTTACTTTGTTAGTGAATCACTTTAACATTGCCAAGCAACGAAAGTATACATAGGTAAAGTCTACAAACTAATGAATAAAGTACATTGTACACACAAACACACATAAATATACATACCTGTTTTTATTTATATATATAATATATATTTATATGTGTTCTTAAATTCTTTTCAAAAAAGTAGCACTTTCTTACCAGAAATAGCTCCCTTGGTTTTTTGTTTCCATCCAATTCTATCAGATGATGAGGATCTTGATCTGCCATATAATCCTGAATAATTTGTAATGAGAGAAAAACATTCAAATACTCAGCATTATATAATAGGAACATTTCTGGGAAAACAAAAAGTGTTGACATTGTTGTGAAAATAACAACAGTAATATCAATACAGTTGTAAATTATGTTCATTGGCTTTCTAATCATATAAGAGCAAGTAATTTAAATAAAATAGTTCCATACCTCTAACAGCCTCAACATATTGTTTTTGTAGAATGCTACATCATTATCAACACTTCCTGGAAAATCTTCGGGTCTCATCACTAAACGATTTAGGGTATCCTCATTTAAATCCAATTCTTCCTCCTTTTTTTAACAAAACAGATTTATCACGTGGAGAATTATGAAAAAAAATTCTACAACAGCCTTGTTTTGTATAGTTTTTGCAGATAATTCTATTTAATTAACAAAATAAAAAATAATTGACTTTGCTTTTAGAAATGTAATATTTCACAGCAATTCTTTAGAATTTAAAGTAAAGCTTCAGCAATCTAAATATTGACAGAGAAATATATTTAGTTAAAAAGCCTAATACCCCCTCCCTCCCTAATTTTTTTGGTCAGCTGGGTGTTTGACACATGCAGAAACCCATCACCACGCTTAAGAGTATCCAAACCAAACTGAGAATTCCATGGATCCCATCTACACATGGAAATTCGAGTGATAAGATTATTGGAATGGAATGAGCACTCTCTCCCTGGAGGGACGCATCCTGCTTACCCAATTCCGGAAAGTATTAGGTGCAGGTTGGCAAGAGCCAAGGCTTGGGGACTACAGAGTGAGCATTGGAGTACCTGCTGGAGTCTGACCAGCTACAATCACATAACTTGCCATTGATATCACTGCATCCTGCAAGCTTTCCCGCTGCTTGTCCAGCTAGAACCACCCTTCCTGTGGCTTGCACAGTTAACAGGAGCTGAGTGGGATGATTCCCTGGCCCTAGTGACTGGTCTGCCCTTCCAGGTCCAGCCGATGAGCCAGGCTGGGTTATGTCATGGTGACCTCAAGGTTAATCAGTACTTTTTTATTACAGTCAGACAAAGAGACCACAAGCAACTTGTATTTATATAGTTCTTGGAAGAAAAACTGCAGGGTCAATGAAGTGTTAATGCTTGAAATGTAAAGCACATCTTCTGCAGGGAGTTCATAGAAATGTATGACACAGTCGAAGGCCATCCTGCCTTTTTTCATGTCAGTGTATACTCCTCCAAGAAGCATTCATCATAATCCAATTTCTGCTCTTTCCTGACGCCCTCTACCAATAGCCTTTCTTTGCATTTGCTTGTTCAATTTTAAATTCCCCAGTTGACTGCTCTGACAGCCACCCCAGGTAAATCATTCCATATCATGACAAGCCTCTAAGAGTATAAGTTTTTATCCAAACCTTACCTTTCACTCCTCTAGTCACGATCTTTAATTCATGCCCGTTTGTCCTTGAATCTCCAGCGGAAAGAGTTTTTCAAGATGAATTCTCTCAAACGCTTTCACCTACTCAAACCCTTCTATCATTTCACTTCAATTTTCAATCAATCTATTATGTTGTGATTGGTAATTTATAATAGCAATTCATATTCAAATGTAATTACATTTTTAATCCAACATTGCAATCATATAGTAATTTTGTTTGGTCAGCTGACACATGTGAAAACCCATCACCATGCTCAAGAGTATTCTGACCAAATTGAGAATTCCATGTATTCTACACATAAATGGAATTAATGTAGTCTGCAATGGTATACGCATTCTCCCCCCAGAGAGTCACACCTGGAATTATAATTTTAATCCAACATTGCAATATTGTAGTAATATAAATAAAGGACATTTTTACCTCTTCAATAACTTCAATTTCTTCTTCCTCTTCCTCCTCTCCATAAATAATATCTTCTTTTTTCTTTTTTTTCTCCTTATCTGGATTCCATTGTTCTTTCTGTAACAAACGTCCATGGATAGGGTCTTGACGTTGTCCAGAAATTCGTTCACGCAAATCATAATCTGGGCACTATTAACAAGTATAAGAGAATAATTTTTAATGTTTTCTCAAAGAGTATGTTGTTTATCATCAAAAATCACCCAGCCAGCATATCTCTTGGGGGAACCCTAAAACGGTTCAGTCAGCTCTTTCATTAAATTCTGGGGGATTAAAAATGTTTAATATTTTAAAAGCAGTGTTTAAATGTTTACTTTACAAAATGAAAGTGCGTTACTCTACCCTTCCTTCATTCAAACATCTGCAAATACATATTGGATTTTACATTCACATTAATTACAATTTACATTTAAATAGCAGCTTTCGGGTGGAATGATTCCATGGAGGCATCTGAAAGTGAGAATGAAGATCAGTTGGGATCCACTAGAGCTAAGCGATGATGAGGAGTGATGGGATCACAGAAAATGGTGCAGGAGAGAACATGGGTTGCAGAGTTCTGAATGGTCTGCAGCCTGTGTAATAAATCCTTATATTTTGATCTCTAGAGGGAGGAACTGAGCAGTTGGAATAACCGAGCCTGAATGTGATACAAGTGTGAATTGAGGGATGATCAAAACTGGAGACAATACTCTAATACACTTTATACAAGCATCAAATTCATTGGTTTTATATTCAGCGCCCATATTTATAAACCGTAGAATTAATTTAGCTTTCTTCACAACTTGGTTCACCTGATCACCTTAATGTCTGTTAACCCATAGGTCTCTGCTCTACTCTTTTAAAAATTGCCATTTTGCATATTCTTGCTCTCCTTATTCTATCTCTCAAAATGTAAAACCTCACACTTTTCTGCATGAATTTCATCTCCCATCTCTGCCCAATCTGCTAGTCTGTGTCCTGTGTAGTTGCTTATAATCTTCTTAATTGTTCAGCTTCACTCCCTACTTTTTGTCAGCAAAAAACTTTNAAAAAAAATTTTCATTTATTTTTGAAACAGTGAATCAACATATCCTCCACTTATGACTGTCTCCGTTTGGATGCAATATTGACAGATCATAACACTTCGGCTTCCTAACCTCATTATTTGAAGGTCAGCATTTGCGAATCATAAATTCTTATAATAATAATACATTCTTGGCTTGCTTTCATGTGACCATGAATCTCCAACATAAATGACCTCGTGAACAGATCACTGAGTTCTTTACAACTCCCATTCCTGATTGGTGCCTTCATGACACTGCCACATAGACAAGACACTATGGGATTTCTCAGCCAAACATTCTTTGTATGTGTCTGTTACTCAAATAAGTAAATATTTCTTCTAGTANTTTTTTTCAGAAAAGATAGAATAGTTTAACTAGTTGCATTAGACTGGAAAAAGTAAATTGAGGGAAATGAGAGAGAGAGAGAGAGAATAGAAAATGGAAAGAAAAGGATTGCCAAGCAAAAATAAACTGTTTATTTTTTAATTTAAATTTGATTTTAAGTATTTTAGTTGTAGGTATTAGCATTTCTGTAGTTGTATTACTGTATTTTAAAAAGTAAATGGTTTCAGTAATCAAACTCTCAAATGACACAAATATAATTATTGTGTACAAGTGATTCAGAATCAATATATTGGTTTCAGAAAATTTACCCACAAGATTCAGCTATTTAACAAACAAGATTCAGTAATATGATTTAATGGTAGTTTGACACATAAGAATGCAGTTTGACTGATTTGGAGAAAGTAATAACACTTTAATCAAAATGCATCTTACCTTAATATTGATGATGAAGTCAGGATTTAATTTCAGATTTTTTATGAGCTCTATTTGTTCAGCAATTGTCAGGTACTCCTCAGATGCAGAAGGGATTCCAGACATAACATACCCTAAATAGGATTTATTGATTTTCATTTATCTTCAACACATTTCAGTTGCATGTGATATAGCGACTTTCAGATCAGGAAGACACCTTAAAGCATTTCACAGAATTTTATTTTATAGGTGAATGTGGCAGTTCATTTATATGCAGCAATGTCGTGCAAACAGCCATGTGAATAAAGTGAATACCCAATTTTATCTGGGGGATTGGTGGTCAGTACACTGGGTCTCCCTTTTGGAAATTCCCTTCTCTTTTCAAATTGTGCCATGGAATCTTTAATATCTAACTGACTTTGGTTTAATGTCTCATCTGAAGGACGGAACCTCTAACAATGCAGCATATCCCAGGATTGCATTTAAATGTCCACCTAAAGTATATGAGTTCAAAGACCCAATGTGCCACTTCAACCCACAACTTTCTGACTCAGTGGCAAGAGTGCTACCAATTATGATAGGATGACGCCAAAGACGACAAATTTGCACTGATATAAAAATTTACAGTTGATGTTCATTGTTCTTGTTTAACAATTTCACACACCTGTCAATCTCCTTGCAAGTCTAGACTGAGAATATGACTTGGCTAACGATTTGTGTTACTCTTTGTAACAACACACAAATCGTCAAGCAATGTTGATTTAAGACAGACACAGTTAAACAGAAACAATATAGTACTTTCTAACTTCATTTTAAAAAGTAGCTCTGGTTTCTTTCTTAGATGGAATAAACTGCTTCTTTGTTCTGAGCTGGAATCCTGCATCCAGGTTTCCCTACAGTGCTTAATTGTATTGACCACCAGCCCTATATTTATTATCAAAGAGACTATGCGCTCAAAATTCCAGGGAAGAAAAAAAGTTAACGAGCAAAGTGAAATTAACTTTTTTGGGCAAAGAGTCATTAACTACATGAATTCCGTGGAATATGCAAAGAGTCTATAACAATATCCTGCAAAGCAGGAAGGTCACAACCAGCCACTACCTCGCATGGAAAAAGTTCTTTGACAAGGTTCTTAAGGAGATTAACAGGGCTGATTCACATAGCAACATGATAGTGGGAGGGTATCTCCTGTAAGTATGTGGCAATGTACGCCATTGCCTCTGCTGTCCTGGGAAAGCCACAGCTGTCACTTAATGCTACATTGGTACTTGTTGCACAGGATACCCATCTTATTGAGGGAGGGTGATTATCTTCATCAACCAGGGGATGCTCAGGTATACTTATGCTCCCTCCACAAACCATAGGTAATAAACACCAGGGGGCATGGTGTCAAATAGTTATGGCTATACACCCATTTCTAACCATATAATTCCAACTTATTGAAGGAAATTTTGAAGACATTCTTCAAATCCCAACATTGAAGTTAATATGTCTACCTTTACCATAAGAATATCTACAAGCAAATGTTCAGCTGGTCCTTGTTCTGGCTTTGTAGCAACAAATTGTTAACTTGGGGCTACTTGTGGGACATTTGTGTGCAAATGGGCATTTGCCTACAAATATACAGTCACTCCACTTTACATTAAATCCCGTAAAGCGCTTTGAGACATCCTCCCGTTATGAAAAGCGCAATATAAATTAAATCTGCTATTTATCTTCTTCAAAAATAGTCAGCCATCAACAATCACTTAATTAATTCAATTGGTGGTTTTTACAGGATTAATGTTTTTATTCAACACAAACAAGAAAAATCTTTTGATATATATTATATATATACATAAAATATCTCTACTCCCCAAATTTCAACACACATCATATTTTTGGGGGGATGACTGGGTGCCTCATACTTAAGGCCAACAATAACTCCAAAATCCTATTCTCCACTGCCCACCATCTCCCTAGTGTGCCACCTCAAGCACCCTTAATCAACAACAACAAGATTACATTTGTATAGTATCACATCTAACACCAAGTGAGAAGAGGTCATGGACTTCCTTACCTCTAAAATTGACAACATACGCCTGGCAGCTTCAACCCTCTGACCTGTGTCGCCTATCACCATTCCATCTGCCTCACCCACCCCGCCCTCAGCTCCTACCATGGCCCTATCCTAAATTAATTTGCCCCCATCTCCCCTTTCTCCCTCTCATCCAGCATCACCACAATGAAATCCACCACCTGCTGCCTTGACCACCTTCCCACTGAACTGCTGATCACTCAGCTTCCCCTCTTCTGCCCACTGCTGGCAGACACTATTAACCAGTCTCTCTCCTCAGGATCAATCCCACTCGCCCTCAAACCCGCGGTCATCACCCACCTCCTTAAAAAATCTACCTTTGATCCCTCCAACCTCGGCCACTACCGCCCTATCTCAAACCTGCTGTTCCTTGCCAAAGCTCTGGAACGTGTTGTTGCCAACCAACTTCGTGCACACCTCTCCCTCCACACCCTGCTTGAAACCCTCCAGTCCGTTCTCCGCTCAGCCCACAGTACGGAGACAGCCCTCGTGAAAGTCACAAATGATATCCTCTCTATCTGTGACCAGGGCTCCCTCTGCCTCCTCGTCCTCTTGAACCTTTGCACTGCGTTCGACACAGTCAATCACGCCAACATCCTCCACCGCCTGTCCTCCATCATCCACCTCAGTGGCACCACATTCGCTTGGTTCGAGTCCTACCTTATAAACCGCCAGCACTACATTTCTGCAAATGGCTTTCCTTCGCGCTTCCACCCAGTCACCTGCGGGATACCCCAAGGATCCATCCTTGGCCCCTTTCTCTTCCTCATCTATATGCTCCTTCTCGGTGATGTCATCCGCAGACACGGGGTTAACTTCCACATGTTTGCGGATGACAATCAACTCTACTTTTCCACCTCCAGCTGCGAACCCCAGTCCCCTGATGTTCTGTCAGCTCGTCTGTTGGACATCAGGAGCTGGATGAGCACTAATTTCCTGCAGTTAAATGTCAACAAGATGGAAGCAATACCCTTTAGCTCCGCTGACGTCTTCTGTCCCATGGTTCTGACCTCCTCAACCTACCCGAGCTGTCCTTAAAACTCTCTAAACCCGTGTGCAATTTAGGCGTCAGGTTCGATCCAAAGTTATCCTTCCTTCCCCACATCGAGTCCCTGACTAGCACGGCTTTCTTCCACCTCCACCACATTGCCCATCTCCGACAATACCTCACCCCAAAAGCTGCCGAAACCCTTGTTCATGCCTTTGTCACCTCTCGGCTGGACTACTCTAACGCCCTCCTCGCCGGTTCCCCCCTCCCCCACTATTCACAAAATCCAGCTCATTCAAAACTTTGCCGCTCGCATTCTCACCCGCACCAAACTCCGCACCCCGATTACTCCAATCCTTGCCAAACTCCACTGGCTCCCTGTCACAGAGCGGATCAAGATCCTCACTCTAGTATTTAAATCCCTCCATTCCTTGGCACCACCTTATCTCTCTGTTCTCCTTTCCTCCCACAGCAGTACCTGTTGCCTCCGCTCTACTGGGTCCGGCCTCCTCCGCATCCCCTGAATCCTCCTCTCCACCATCGGGCAGCTGTGCCTTCAGCCACTACGCCCAGAAACTTTCGAACTCCCTCCCTCAACCCCTTCACCTCGCCCCTCCTTCTCCATCTTCAGGTCGCACCTGAAGACCTTCCTTTTCGACCGTTCCTACGGTCACCTTCCCCCTCCCCCTGGCTCGGCCTCCACCATTGTTAAGTGCTCTGAGATGCCGCCCGGTGTGGAGGGCACCTATATAAGTGCAAGTTATTGTTGTCTGACAGTTGTCTGACAGATGGGAAAACATATCACCATGCTTAAAGTGATTCCAAAGTAGACAGAGTTCCACATATGTATACCTACACATGGAAATTTATGCGTGTCTGGAATGGGATGTGCACTCTCCCTCTGGAGAATCGTACCTTACTTACATAATTCTGGAGAGTACTACTTACAGGTTGGCAAGAGCCAAGGTTTTGAAACCCCAGACTGTGTTGGTGTACCACTGGATTTTAAACAGTTAAAACCATATAGCTTGTCATTGAGAGGACTGTCTGACAAGCCTTGTGTTGCTTGTCCAGCTAGTACCAACCTACCTATTAAGGCTTTGGCTTGCAGGCGCTATATAAATAAGTAAGGCAAACAGAATGCTTGGCTATATTGCTAAATCAGTTGAGTTTAGATCACCATATACATACTCAGGCTGTATAATGCTCTAATCAGATCTATCAATACTGTATACAGTTCCGGTCACCGCGACATAAGGGGTTAGCTGCCCAGACAATGCAGAGAAGAGCATTAATGTTAGAGGAATAAGCAGTGAGAAATAACTAGACTAACTAGGCATCCTCAGCCTTGAGAGAGAACAATTCAAAAGGGATCTCATGGAAGTGTACAAAATTTTAAATGGGATTAAAAAATTAAAACCAGATCAATATGCATCATGACAGTGGAACAAGAGGTCATAGGTTTAGGGGTGTAGAGATTCTGGAGGATTAGATCAGATAGATGGAAGGGCCTTCTTTATCCAAAATATTTTTTTTGTAATACAGTTTTTTTAAAACAAGCAATGGCCATGGTAGGATTAACTATACCCAAGATAATAACAATAATCCTTACATTCGTATCTATATTTGTTTTGTATCTACTTACCATAATGATCAATTTCTTCAGAGTTGAGTTTATCTAAAATTAAATTTATCATAATTTCCTCAGAAATGCGTCCACCCATATTTAGTATCTTCTGAAGCTGAAGGATAAATTATAACATTATAAAATTTTCTAAAATAATCACTTATGATTAATTTATTTTAAAAGTTGAAATTGATTCTGCAGATTCCAATGTTTAATGCAATAAAAGATGCAAAATCTATTCATGTTTACTGAGACGCCATCCGGCGTAGAGGGCGCTATATAAATTCAAGTTGTTGTTGTTGCTGAATAATTAGAAATAGTTTGTATGAGTATTAGTACATAAAGAATAACTTTTAAGTTGAATTATTGAGTTTTTTATTCCTGGATTCCAAGTCCCAATTAAAGAAAATGCCCCTCCCCATTTTTAGGGAAGCATCTATTACCAAAATGAAAGTTAGCAAAGAGTTCCCTAATATTCTTTTAAAATATTCCAATCGATTCCACATCTGCAGTCTTCTCGTTGGTGCTTTCCATATTCTCACAATCCTTTGTGAGAAGAAATAATAATGGTAATCTTTAATAATAATCTTTGCATTTGGTATAATAATAATAATAATAATAGGACATCCCAAAGTGCTTCATAGAACCGGAGTGATAGTGCATTTGTAGGTGAACGCAACAGCCCAATTTCACACAGCAATGTCCCACAAACAGCCATGAAATGAATGACCAATTTTATTTGGTGAATTATTGACCAGGACACCAGGAGAAACTCCATTCTCTTTTCAAATAATGTCATGGGATCGTCCACCTGAACGTCCATCTGAACAGGCTGACAGGACCTCTGTTTAACTTCTCATCCGAAGGACGGCACCTCCTACAATGCAAGAGATCCCCACTACTGCAACTGGAGTGTCCGTTTAGACTATGTCAGGACTAGAGTCCTGAGGTTGGTTTTGAACCCACAACCTTCTGACTCAGAGGCGAAAGTGCTACCGACTGAGCTAGGCTGACAATGTTCTAATTGGAGTAGTTCTAATTTTAATATTATAATACTTTTAATACTATCTGTTTTGAATCCTTCTTGTTAATTCCCCTCATTATTTCAAACATTTCAATCATGTCATCCCGTAATCTGCTCAACTCTTGGCAATACAGTATGAACCAAATATACTCAAGCTCTCATCATAGCTAAGTCCTTTTATCCTGATATTAATTTGATGAATTATTCTGTGGACATCTCCATGGTCAGTATGTATCCTTCCTAAAGTTGGATGCCTAAAACTGAACATAGTTCTCCAGCATTCTTTCTGAAACTGCTGGAGCACTTCCTTGCTTTTATAGAGTGATTTTACTGGCTGAGAATGCAGATTTCAGCCTAACTCTGGAAACAAGCAATTTAAAAAAAACTTAAAGCCCCATACAGGCCATAAAATTTATAAAATATAAAGGACTGTTTTTTTTTCTTGCTTCAAGTTTTGAATTGATCTCTAGATACTACATAGAAATGAAGAACTATATTGAGGACTTGCTGAAAGGAACACGGCACCTGGACTTTAATGACCAGATCTATGTAATTCTAGTGTTAAAGGGAAGGATGTAAGGCAGGGCAGTGGGATTGACATTGAAAAACAAGATTAAATTTCCACCCTATTGAAAATGTATAACCAAATACTGCACTTAACACAAAAGAAACATTTGCTTACCTTCCGTCCAAGTTCTGTGTTTGAATAGAGAGTCTCTTGTAAAATTTGACTAGCTGTAAGCAAAATATCAGAACATATTTTAAACTAAAATATGAAAAAATATGTAAGAGTATTACTATAAAATGAAATCCAATCTAACGCTTACCTTCAATTAATTTACATCCCCATGCTTTTGCTATGCTTTTAGCTAGAACAGATTTTCCAACACTCTGTAACAAAATATAAAACAAACATTGTTTTTGTGTGTTTTTTTAGATCCTAATAAAAATTCTTAATAATAATAATCCTTGCATTTGATATACAGCTTTTCACGTCGGGAGGACGTCCCAAAGTGCTTCACAGAACACACTGTAAAGTGAATTGACTGTATATTTGTGGGCGAACGCAGCAGCCAATTGCGCACAGCAATGTCCCACAAACAGTCGTAGATTGAAAATGACCAATTTATTATTGTTTTTGGTTTTGGAGGGATTATTATTAGGCTCTGTGTGGAGTAAGGAAACTTGCCCAAGGTTTCGCCCTGCCTGGAATTGAACTCAGGTCTCTCACTTGCAAAGCGAGTGCGCTAACCACTGAGCTACAGGACTCCAGATTCAAGGGTTTATGAAAAATAATATGAAAAGTAATATTGTTACATTAACGCAATACAACAATAACAAATTGCATTTATATAGCGCTTTTCACATCGGAAGGACCTCCAAGGTACTGGACAGTCAAAGGTTTGCTCTTGAGTTGCAGGCTGGAGTCACAAGGGGTGGAGGCCAAGGGTGGTGGTGGTGGGAAGATGACCGAAGGTGCACCCAAAGAGGAAGGTCTTGAGACAGGCCTTGAAGGAGGCAAGGGAGGGGGCAAGATGGATGGGCTCTGGGATAGAGTTCCAGAGGGTGGGTGTAGAAAGGCTAAAATCCCAACCTCCAATAGTGGAGCCAGCAGAGCGGGGGCATGGAGAAGGCCAGTACGCCGCTGAGCGGAGGGAGTAGACAGGTTCTATGATTCCGCGAACAGTAGAATATCAGGAGGTCACAGAGGTAGGGCAATCCACTTTACAGAATATCGTGTGAAGCGCTATGAGATGTCTCAATGATATGATGATGTGCTATGGCGATCAAATGCAAGGATTATGCAACTATATATAGTAAACTTCTGAAATATCTTCAGTCCAATGGAAAAGAGAGTAGTGACTCTATATCTGAGATAATTGTAGGCATGAGTCCTCTCCCGGCATGCGGCCGGGAGACCTAGTGCCGAGCTAGCAGCTGTCACTATGATGGAACTGCCCTGTCTTCACAGCTGTCAGTTTATTTACTAAAGCTTGTTTAAGTTAAATAGAAGTATAAGTTTATGTATAGACATGTGTCTATAAAAAACGTTTTATTCATTTTGCTCATTTTATCAAAGTGTATCACTTAGACTTTAATAATCAGGCAGAACTTCACAGAAGGTAAATCTAAAATGTGTCCTCACATAGATCTTGCCACAACAATCAAAACAGCCTGCCACGTGGCTGGCTGAGGGTGAGGGTGAACTATTCCCACGGTGCCAGGCTGCTCATCCCGAGAGTTTGCTAAGCAGCACTAGCCATCAGTGCAGCTGACCAGCGCAGGTAAGTTCATTCCAATGATATATCAGATATTTTATTTCCTGGGATTTATAGAATGTGACTTTATATATTACTAGCTGTACTCGTTGCAGCTACGCTTGCAACCAGTTTCATTTAATTGTCCTTCTCTTTTGTCTGGGATTTTTATTTGTCCTTGAAAGACTTGATCTTCGCTTCTTCGGCTTAAGATTAAGAAAATGTGCTACTGAACTCGTTAGCATCCCTTGTACCTTTGCACACATTTCGTTTGGGAGGACTCAGTGGGAAGACTCAGTGGGAGGACTTCTATTGGAAGGACTCAGTGTGAGGCCTCAGTGCGAGGCCTCCTGTTGGAGGACTCCCGGTTGGGAGGACTCCCGGTTGGGAGGATTCCTGTGGAAGTACTCGTGTTGGGAGAACTCCTCGTTGGAGTCCATACATATGTGATGAGCTTGTATAGGTCACAAAAGGAGATCCCCCCAAAAAATGTCCATGACACTCCCCCACGCAAGACCTTTCCGATGTCTCTACATCAATCGGTTATTACGTTCTTGGCGGACACACAGACACACACATACACACAGACATTTTGTCTTTATTATTATAGAAAAGAGTGTATTTAAATAAAGTGAGGGTCCCTCATTCACATTTTGCATGGGAAATGGACGGGATACTGACAGTATGATGATATAAGATATGTGATGATATAATCTTGGGTCTTATTATCAGGAGTTCACTGTACCTTATTTGTCCATCCCAAAATATTTTAATCTGTTTTTTGACCTTTGTTGTGGTAAAATTACATTGTAAAAGAATTACTGGAAATATTTATAATAAAAACAAGAATTCTTTCAACTATAGAGCATATCACACTTTGAGGATGTCTAAAGTGCCTCAAAGGAAGTGCCTACTAACATCATTTTTTTCAAATACAAAACTGCATTAAAATATATAAAAGCTTACTGGTTTTCCCACAATGATGAAACACTCAGGTTTTGACAAGAGAAGGTCTTGCTCAGCATCATCTTCTTCAAACCTGTCTGTAAAGTTCCACTGTGGTTGCTTGGAGTCATCTGATAGCATTTCTGGATCAATAATCTTTCATTGTACAAAAGAAAGAAAAACCATGACTTTTTTTTCCAGTTTTCTTTTTCCTTTCTTTCAAAGGTTGAGGTTCCAAGTTCTCGCTTGTAACTCATAACAAAGAACTTGGGACTTAAACCTCTGATATACATAGCATTGCGAGCAAAACAGTTTAACACTACATCCTCGTGGGAGGGGATAGGCAACTGGGATCTCTTTGGAGCTGAGCTGGTTCCAAGGTCACGTCTTTAGCAATGAAATCTCAGAATCAAGTCAATCCTCTGTGGAGGTCCCAGGTGTTGGGTTTCTAGGCCAGAACACTGCTGATGAAAGACTGGTCAGACTGGCACAACAGCAGAGCTTGGGAGGGCAGACCAGTCACTGGACGCAGGGATCCTTTCCCACTCAGCTTGTATTAGAACAATCCTTGAATCTGATGTAGCGGCTCATCACGTCTTCAAGACGTCTCAAAGCGTTTCACAGAATACACCGTGAAGTGAATTGACTGTATATATATATTTTGTGGGTGAAATGTTAACACTGTTTAAAAAAATTTAATTCGGGGGGGGATTTTTGTTTGCAACTTCCTGTAATATTTTGTTGGAATCTCATGAAAGTATTTCATTTACAGCCTGAAATTAAAGCACATCTTAAGTTCCTTTAAA
The DNA here is from genome assembly GCF_018977255.1 of Callorhinchus milii. Taxonomy (NCBI): domain Eukaryota; kingdom Metazoa; phylum Chordata; class Chondrichthyes; order Chimaeriformes; family Callorhinchidae; genus Callorhinchus; species Callorhinchus milii. The sequence goes on from NW_024704744.1 coordinate 51,977,325, forward strand.
TTAAACTGCTTTTCAGATTAATTTTTACATCCCAATCCCCAGCTGGGTTGTAAAATCCAAACAGGTAATCAGATTAGACCTGCCCTTAGACCTGCTCATTTCATAAAAACTGAGGGCGAAATCTTGGGCAAGTTTCCTTACTCCACACAGAGCCTAATAATAATCCCTTCAAAACCAAAAACAATAATAAATTGGTCATTTTCAATCTACGACTGTTTGTGGGACATTGCTGTGCGCAATTGGCTGCCGCGTTCGCCCACAAATATACAGTCAATTCACTTTACACTGTGTTCTGTGAAGCGCACGTGAAAAGCGCTATATCAAATGCAAGGAATGTTATTATTATTATAAATGAAGTGTTAATTTTCTATCAACTAAGTAACAATTAAATAGTGCGTACTATTTTTTCCTTTGTTTTATGTTAACTCACGGTTTGTGGATCAATTCTCTTCGGTTGTGCCAGTTGCACTGATTTTGTTGTCACTCAGTAACCACAGAAACGCCAGGGGGCGTGGGGTGAGGGAAACAGGTCGCCAACGGGTAGCAATCAGTGGTGGCCGACAGCTTTGGTTGCCCACAAAATAACTTAAATGTTTTCTGTTGGAACCTATGCTATTTTGTTGCTTCTTTGCTATTTTGTTGACCGTCACTGCCAGTGCCGGTCCCACACTGCGCTCTGGGAGTTGCAGTTTCTCAGGAGCGGCGGATGGACTACAAGACCCAGAGTGCACACACTGGATCTCCTCTCGTTTGCCGTTTCCTGTCGGGAAGCGGTACTCCTCGCAATGGGTTAGTCCGCGCGGGGCCCTCGCGAGTGCTACTATAGAGAGAGCGATGAGGAGGTCTTTATCAGTTTGTGGACGCCTCTGAGGGAATAGAGAGCAGGTGTCGGTGTAGGTGTCGGGGTCGGCCGGTGCCGGGGGGTACCTTGCAGGCATCTGAGTCTTCGCGGCTCCGTCCGGGCAGCAGCTGAGTGTCACTGGACTGGGCGGTGGGGGAAGGGTTGGGAGGTGAAGGTGGGGCTGACGAGGACATGTCCGTCGTTGACATTGTGTGGTATTTGGGGCTTTATTAAATTTAATTAAATGAAATTACAACGAGAAATCCTGAAGAGAGGCCCTCGAGTGCCAAAGGAAGCGGTAGTTGTGAGGTGTGTGGGCGCTGGTGTCCGGGCGGCCTCTCCCTGCGCGGCGCTGCGCGGCGCTGCTCTGCTCCGGCCTCGCGCCCTGTCCGTTAGGAGCAGTTGGAGCGCGGATTCCAGAAGCCCCGCGCGAGGCTCCTCCAACCGCCGTTCGAGAGCTGTGGCTCTGCCGCGGCAATGTGGTCAGGTTGGGCGGGTTCACGCCCGATGGGGCGGGTTTGTGCTGTGCGACGGAAAACCGCTTCAGGCGGGTGGCAAACTTTTTAACTGTTTCATTTAAACCGTGGAGTCCTGTAGCTCAGTGGTTAGAGCACTCGCTTTGCAAGCGAGAGACCTGGGTTCAATTCCAGGCAGAGGGCGAAACCTTGGGCAAGTTTCCTTACTCCACACAGAGCCTAATAATAATCCCTCCCAAACCAAAAACAATAATAAAATTGGCATTTTCAATCTACAACTGTTTGTGGGACATTGCTGTGCGCAATTGGCTGCCGCGTTCGCCCACAAATTTACCGTCAATTCACTTTACAGTGTGTTCTGTGAAGCGCTTTGGGACGTCCTTCCGACGTGAAAAGCGCTATATGAAATGCAAGGATTATTATTATTATTATTAAACCGCAAAACGTTTGTTGTCTTTCCCGTTTCTCATACAGTTTCAAAAGCATTAACTGAGTTGGCCACGTTGCTGCCCGCAAGCAGACGAGGCCTACTATTGGGCTACTTTGGGCTACAAACGTATTGCAGTCAGTCAGTCAGTCAGTCAACAACTTGCACTTCCATAGCGCCCTCCACTCAGTGTAGCGTCTCAGAGCGCCTAACAGTGCTGGAGCCTGACTCCGAGCCGGGGGGGAGGGGGGCGTAAGCCCGGCCCAACAGGAAAGTTTTCAGCCGGGACTTGAGAGAGGGGGCGCAAGGCGGGGGATTGAGGAGAGTGTCCCCGAGTTTCAGGGCGTAGTGGCTGAAAGCACAACCTCCGATGGTGGAGCAGATTGTGCTCTGAGGGACGAGCAGGAAGGCCGGTGCCAGTCCGGCAGAGGCGCTGGCAATGGTGGATTGGGGAGTGAGGAGGTAGGGAGGTGCCGGGAGTGAATGGATTTGAACGTGAGTGTGAGGATCTTGAAGTCGATTATTATTGATAATAGTTTATTATTATTTATAGATAGAGTAGGATTAAAATCTTTCACTTTTTGGTTCAAGAGTTCAATATGGAATCATTTGAGCCATAGACTGAAGGGCGTCCCAAAGCGCCATTCACATCAGTAGAAGGATGGGAGCTGAAGAGAGTAGGGAAATGACGGAAAATGCAGTCAAAGTAATAAGTCTTCAGTAGGCTTTGAAAGTGGAGAAGGAGGCAATTCGGATGAAAATCAAGTGGAAATATTGGGATAATTTTTTCAAAAGTGACTCCTATTAACCCTGCAATTCAGCTTTCCAAAATCTGCAGTGTTTTGGCCTTTCCCTAATCGGAGGGTCGTCTCGATAAACAGTCACCAGAAAACTTGCCTGACAGTGCTCACGGTGGCAAGCTCTGCGTTTTTAGCTGCTTGAACTCCATCAGTAACATGACACACACAAACTAGGTGGCTAAATCGTAGTGTTTGCCAACCTGTGCCTATTACTCTTTGGAATTAAATAAACAGGATGTGTCCCTCCAGGAGAATTGTTCATTTCATTCAAGAAATAGGGACATTTTCCTGCATAGATGGCATACGCACGTGGAACTCTCAGACTGGATTGTTGTAAGTGTTGTAAGTACTGTTTGTAAGCGCTCTGGGATGCGACCCTCCGTGAGGGACGCAGGTGTGATAGAGGTGATACAAGAATATGTTACAAGTAATATAATTTAGCTGCAACATATGTGTTTGTATTAAAAAAAGTGTAGCACTCAGGGATGATTACTAAAAAGAATTGGGGAAAACTGGCTTTTCAAATTAACATTGAATGTAAGAATTTTCCAAAATGTGTGATATTATACATTTCAAACATTCCAATGTTTATAATAACAATATTCTTGATGGAATATCTCTCCTCTCTTTGTAACTTTTTGGTGGTGATAAATTACATTTGGCCTAATTACTTTCTGAAGATGAATGAAGTTATTTCCGCTGTGCCTGTCAACTAATAACTGGAAGAACCAATCAAATAACATTAATATGCTCACCCAGTGTGGTCAAGTTATAGTGGTGGCCAAGCAGTGATGGCCAGCCACAAGGTACACACCACGCCCTTGCTAGTGGCATGCAACACAGTAAAAATAACTCCAAAAACAGCAACAGTTACTGGATCCTGCACTCCCTCACCTCTCACCCAAAGCTGCAGCCTTTGAAGTCAAGTGTGTTGACGTTTAATTGTTTAATCTTGCAAGTGTTTGGATTTTACCCCCAAACATGTCGCTTAGTAAGTCCTGTTTGTCAAAAAGAAATATGAAGAGGTCATCGCGTTGAGAAAGTTTAATCCAGTTTGGGAAGAACAGTTCTTGTTTACACAAGGGAGCGCTTCAAAACCATTGGGCTTGGTTTGTGGTGCTACAATTGCTGTGCCTAAATAAATTTATTTACAGTCACATTTTACGCAAAACATACTGATGGAGGTATTTTCTACCTCCATCAGTAAGTACTTTTCATTAATATTGGATGAAAGTTGTGATTCAAGTGACACGACCCAGCTCTGTCTTTGTTAGGTATGAAATTTTTTATATTATTGAGGAACTTTTTGGTTTATGTCAGCTTGCTTAAACCACGGGACCGGATATTTTTGAAGAATTAAAAAAAGTATTTAAAAACAATAAGCTTGACTGGTCCAAATTGGTGAGCATTTGTACAGATGGGGCACCTGCTATGACTGGAAAGAAGAATGAATGGTTGTGTTGCTTTGTTGGACAAGTTTTTGGAACGCAAGTTATTCAAGTATCTTTGTATTATTGATCAGGAGGTCCTTCACGCCGAAGACTTGAACTTCTCTTGTGTACTTGATCCTGTGGTGAGTTGCATAAACAAAATTTGTGCGTGCTCCTCCAAGACAAAGACTGGTTCGGTGCCCTGCCTTCCTAACGGACAGTAGCGGTCATCTTAACAACCTCAATGCACGCTTGCAAGGAGAGGATTGCTTTTTTCCAACTCTGTTTATTTTAATTTCAGCTTTCAATGCCAAACGGAACCTTTTTTTGTCTTATCTCAAAAAAAACTGGATCATTTCATTTACTTGCAACAGTTAGTGACAGTAACATCATCATCAATTTTGAAAAATATCTGAACGTGANTTTTTCACTAATTAATTCCTTTGATGCCAGTTTTCAAGATTTTAAAGAAGAGAAAGACAATAAAGCACTTTTCACCAACCGTTTCTCTCTTTCGGAGGTTGTACACTAACCACCAGAAATTCAGTTGGAAATTTTGGAACTTAAAAATCATTCAGACCTACATAACAAATTCAAAGAACTGTGTGCTTCTCCAGTAAACCAGGACTTGAAGTCATTTGGGAAATTAGTCCTCAAGAGTGATTTTTCTAAATTGCATGGCCATGCTCTTCGACGTGTTCCGATTTGGATCAACCTACAGCAGTCCTTTCCTACCAAGAACTTCATAAAAATAATATAGTTCCACATGAACAGATAATCACATTATTAATCGTCTAGTGACGTGCGCAAAGCTGAACCCAAATATTGAAGACGCCATGAACAAAAAACAAATTCATTAAGTAACTTGTTTGAAATTTTATTGTGAATTTTTAATACATCTTTTACAATAATATTTTTGTTTTCTTTTAGTGGCCCGGCGATATGTCTTGGCTCACATGTGGCGCACCTTAGCAGAAGGTTGGCCACCACTGCCCTAGCTAGTAAGAGGTAATTCATCAAGAGCCTTACATATTCTTCATTGTTTGAATCAATTTTCAGTGCTTTTTCAAGGTATTCAACAGCCTGTGGCTTCTCCCCATCCAGCTGATGCATGAACCCAAGGAAACCAAAGGCAACGCTGTCTCTTGGATTTCTTTTGAGTTGTGCTTGTAAAACCTTTTCCAAATTTTTGCAACATTTCTCTCTATCGTTGGACTTGTACTTTCATTCCTTTCAGGAAAAAATCAGCAGCCTTCAAATCAGATCTTTCATTATGCATTTCAAATAAGTCAACCTTTAAAAATATATATTGTTTATTTTCAGGATGTGTTTCTTCTAATTTAAGCAGGTTCATTTAGATTACTTCAGCTTTGTGTTGTTCTTGATTCATTAAACAGATATCTGCAAAATCCAGTTGTGCGCTAATGAATGATGGTTTTAGCTTTTGATCTAGTTTTGGTCAACCACGTGTCTCAAACTAGCAAAAACTGATCACCTTGGTTCAGATCATCAAAACGAGCCTGAAAATCGCACATATGAACATACTTACTCATCAGAAATGTTTCTAGAATTAAATGCACTCTCTCTCCCTGGAGGGCTACATCCTGCTTATCTAAATCTGGAGAGAAGAGTCGCTTGAGGTGGACAGATATTCGTTAGGTCCGGTTAAAGAGGGTTATGGGCAAGAGTGGGTAATTGGAGTTGAGCTACAGATCAGTGATGATCTTATAGAATGGTGAAACAGACTCGAGAGGCTGAATGACCACTCCTGCTCCTATGTTCCTGTGTTGAGTCAGAAGGTTGTGTGTTTAAGCCTTTCAAAACTTTGAGCTCATCATCTCGGCCACTTGGTGTCTGTCTCTAACTGAGGTCTTAATAACTTGTATTTAAGTAGTATCATTCATGTGGGGTAATGTCTCAAACCATATTAAAGAGACAGTGCCAGCAGCGAGACTGAGGGAAAAGGGGAGGAGGGAAGTGACTGGAGTCATGGTTGAAAATGAAGGTTTTCAGGAGGATTTTAAAGGCTCTTGAAAATGCGGTCTCTCAGTGTGTGGCACACTGCTACACTGCTAAGTAAATGGTTAGCACTTTAAACAGAATTACATTGACTGTAGAACTCCAAGAAAGGCTATTTGTCTCAAATGGACCGCACTGGTGTTTATACTCCGATGTTCCATTTCTCCTAATCCTCTCTTCCTGTACACCTCCCACGACCCCATCAGGGAGAAGGCCAGAGGGATTCATGGGAGGCATATAGGGTGTATTTCTTTCATAATTGTAATCACCTCTATATTATATATCTTCTCAATTGCTTCTTATCCAGTGGAAAAAGCTCTAACATGTCCAGTTTTCTTGATAGCTGTATCTTCTGAGGAGGACAAGTTTGTAGGGCTATATAGGGCTATAACCATGTGATTTTAGACGTTGTCGAGAGCCAAAGAGTATGGCTTCCGTCTGGTCAATGTTTAGTTGAAGGAAATTCGTGCTCATCCAGCTCCTGAGGTCTGACAGACAAGCTGACAGAACATCAGGGGACTGGGGGTCGCAGCTGGAGGTGGAAAAATAGAGTTGGGTGTCATCTACATACACATGGAAGTGTACCCCATGTCTGCGGATGACATCCCCAAGAGGGAGCATATAGATCAGAAAGAGGAGGGGGCCAAGGATGGATCCTTAGGGTACCCCGCAGGTGACCAGGTGAGAGCGGGAGGAGAAGCCGTTTGTGCAGATGTACTGCTGGCGGTTCGTGAGATAGGACTCGAGCCAGGTGAGTGCGGTCCCACTGAGGTGGATGACGGAGGAAAGGCGGTGGAGGAGGATGGTGTGATTGACTGTGTCAAAAGCGGCGGAGAGATCCAGGAGGACAAGGAGGCAGAGGGAGCCCTGGTCACAGATAGAGAGGATGTCATTTGTGACTTTCACAAGCGCAGTCTCTGTATTGTGGGCTGGGTGGAAACCAGACTGGAGGGGTTCAGAGAGGGAGTGGGAGGAGAGGTGTGCGCGGAGTTGATGGGCAACAATGTGTTCTAGGGCTTTTGCAAGGAAGGGCAGGTTTGAAATAGGGCGATAGTGGCTGGGGTTTGAGGGATCAAGGGAAGGNTTTTTGTGGAGTGGGGTGATGACAGCAGTTTTGAGTGGGGCAGGGACTGATCCAGAGGAGAAGGACTGGTTGATGACATCAGCCAATTGTGGGCATAGGAGGGGGAGCTGGGTGACCAGCAAGTTGGTGGGGGGAGGGTCAAGGCAGCAGGTGGTGGGTTTCATGGAGGTGATGGTGGGTGAGAGGGAGAAGGGAGAGATGGGATGGAAGGAATGTAGGATGGGGGTCATGGTAGGAGCTGATGATGGGGAGGGTGAGGGGGGTAGAGAGCGGGTGGTGGTGGATGACGAGAGGCAGGAGGATGAGGTTGCCTGGCGGATGTTGTGTATTTTGGATGAAAAGAAGTCCATGACCTCCTCGCACTTGGCATTGGATGTGAAGATTGAGGAGGCCTGAGGGGGCGCACAGTGGAGGTAGTGGGTGGTGGAAAAAAGGATTTGGGGATTATTTTTAGCCTCCAAGATGATGTCAGGAATTCAATTCCAGGAATTGAAAGTGGTCTCCTCATTTAAGGAAGGATGTACTTGCCTTGGAGGGGGGGCAGCGTAGATTTACTAGGTTAGTACCAGGGATGAAGGGGATGAGTTACGAGGATAGGCTGACCAATTTGGGCCTATATTCTCTAGAATATAGAAGAATTAGAGGGGATCTTATAGAAACCTATAAGATCATCAAAGGACATGATAGAGTAGATAGTGGGAGATTGTTTCCCCTGGTAACTCATGGTAACTCGTCCCCTTCACCCGTGCTAAACTCTGTACCCCCATCACACCAGTTCTGGTCAACCTTCACAGGCTCCCATCACCGAACAGGTCAATTTCAAGATCCTCACACTTGTTTTCAAATCCCTTCATGCCCTGGCACCTTCCTACCTCTCCAACCTGCTTACCCACCAACCCACTGCTTCCGCTCGACGGATTCCAGCATTCTGCATGTCCCTCATGCCCTCTGTTTCACCATTGATGGCCACGCTTTCAGCCACTGCTCCCCGAAACTCTGGAACACTCTTCCTCTATGTAGCTTGGTTACTTCAATTCCAGTTTTTAAATGTGATATAACAATTGTAAAGCTGAATCAAAGCTAAAATGAACAAAACAAAACCATATTAATTTCAGTACAATTTGATATTACTAATACATTTAGTTATGTCAAAAGTAAAAACAAACCAGGGCTTTACATTAGAATAGCTGTGAAGTCAGTTCCTTCCTACTCTTCATGGCCAAAAGTCTTCAATGGTGTCACTGGAATCCAGTTGGCGAAGGAAGTCATACTCAATTGACATTATGAACATAAGAAATAGGAGCAGGAGTAGGCCATTCAGCCCCTCGAGCCTGCCCCGCCATTTAATAAGATCATGGCTGATCATCTAACCTAATTCCATTTACCCGCCCTTTCCCCATATCCCTGAATCCCTTTAGTTTTGAAAAATCAATTGATCTCAGTCTTGAATATGTTCAATGACTGAGCATCCACTGCATTCTGGGGTAGAGAATTCCATGAATTCACCCTCTGAGTGAAAAAATGTTTTCTCAACTCAGTTCTAAAGTCATGGAGCTTATAAGAAAACAGAGAATTCATATAAAAAAAGGATCAGGCGTTTAATAAAGTAAAAGAAGCCATATTAAAAGCTCCAGTACTAAAATTTATGATATAAGTTGCACTGGTGATAATATCTGTGGAAATAAGTCAGTCAGGAATAGGAGCAGTGTTAATGCAAGGAGCAAAGTCATAGCATAGGCATCAGGACACTTTCAGAAACGGAGAAAAGATATGCCCAGATAGAGAAGGAATGTTTAGCTGTGGTGTTTGGGTGCAAAAGATTCAAGCAATATGTACTTGGAAAAAAAGTGAATATAGAAAATGATCACAAACCATTAGAGGCCATTCTGAGAAAAGGGCTAAATGAAACACTGTCAAGACTACAAAGAATGAGAATACGGCTACAGAGATTTTCAGTACAAGCCTTGGAAAACACTATATGTGACAGTGACGGCTTTTCCTCCAGCCCCCGCACTGTCTCGTGCGGTGTCCCTCAGGGCTCTGTCCTCGGTCCCCTCCTCTTCACCCTCTATATGCTCCCCCTCGGTGACATCATCCGCAGACATGGGGTTAACTTCCACACGTATGCGGATGACACCCAACTCTACCTTTCCTCCTCTACTCTCAACTCCACGACCACCGATGTCCTGACAGCCGCCTGTCTGACATCGAGTCCTGGATGAGAGAACTTTCTTCAGCTCAACGTGCGCAAAACTGAGGCCCTCCTGATTGGCTCACGTCAGCGCCTCCGCACCTCAGGCGCTGACACCATCAGCATCCAAGGCTGCACTCTCCACCTCTCAAAGCCAGTCAGGAACCTCGGCGTTCTGTTCGACCCTGAGCTGTCCTTTCTCCCTCATATCCGCGCCACAACTGGCACCGCCTTCCATCACCTCCAGAATATCGCCAGACTACGGCACTACCTCAACCCTCACGCTGCTGAAACTCTGGTCCACGCCTTTATCACCTCAAGGCTGGACTATGGGAACTCTCTCCTCGCCGGCCTTCCCGGTACCTCCCTCCACACGCTGCAGGTCATTCAGAACTCTGCAGCTCGTGTACTGTCCCGCACCAGGCTTCGCGACCACATCAATCCCACCCTCGCTCGCCTCCACTGGCTCCCCATCCCCCAGAGGATCGAACTCGAGATCTTCATCCTCACCTACAAGGCCATTCACGGCCTTGCTCCCTCCTACCTCTCCGACCTACTATCCCCCTACTTACCTGCCCGTACCCTCCGTTCCTCTGGCTCCGGTCTGCTCCACATCCCCTGCCCCAACCGCCCTACCATCGGTGGCCGGGCCTTCAGCCTCTCAGCCCCCAGGCTCTGGAACTCCATCCCCCAGTGCCTTCGCCGCTTCCTCCCTTTCCTCCTTCAAGGCGGGTCTCAAGACCTTTCTCTTTGACCGTGCCTTCAGCTCCCCTCTCGACGTTCTACCCCCTCCTCGCTCCCTCCCTTCCCTCCCCTCACCCTGACCATTTCCCCCCTCCTCGCTCCCTCCCTTCCCTCCCCTCACCCTGATCATTTCCCCCCTGCTCGGGTCCTGACCCAACTGTCCAGCGCCTTGGGACGTCCTCCCGACGTGAAAGGCGCTCTATAAATTAAATCTTGTTGTTGTTGTAAGTTGAGCCACCAGTCAAAAGGCGAATGAAGAGGACAAGCAACTAGAAAAAGAAATGGAATTCCAGGTATGGGAAATAGCAAAAGCAACAAGACAGGAGCAAGAGATTAGAGAAGCAAACAAAAGAGATAGGATAAGTAAGACAATTCAGACAAGGCTGAAAAAGGTGTAAAAGGTCTAAAAACAGAAGAGGCACCAGAAGAGGTCCAGCTATATTAGGAATACCAAAATGAAATGTACTAACAAAATGGCATTATATAGCGAGGGGATAGAATAATTATGCCTAATATTAAAGAATATAGTATTAAGAAACATACATGAAGGACATTCGTGAACAGAAAAAACGAAAAGAAATCGAAAGTGGTAGTGTTTTGGTAGGAATAAATAAGCAGATAGAGGACTACATTGGAAAATGTGAAACGTGAGATATCAAAGATGGGAAAGACACAAACCAATTATAAGGCACGAGAAATCAAGTAAAGCTTGGACCAAACTAGGAACTGATTTGTTTTATTATAATAATGACAAAAGCTACTTAATAGTGATGATACATCAAGGTACAGTAAATACACAGAGTTGAATGACACAACATCTGTAATTATAGTGGNAAAAACCAAGGAAATCTTTGCCGGATATGGAATACCAAGGGAAATAATTCGCGATAATGGGCCCCAATTCTTAAGCAAGGTATACAAGACATTTACAAGGCTGTAGGAAATAAACCACAAAACAATTTCACCAGGGTATCCTCAAAGCAATGGTATGGTGGAGCGTGAAGTACAGACTATAAAGAAAATATGGATGTAGACAGACAACACAAAGGCAGAAAAGCATCTGGCAATTCTGGCCTATACAAACATATCGAAAGACAATGAGACAATGACAAAGACAATTCACCAGCACAAATACTGATGTCAAGATGGTTAAGAGATTTGTTAATCTTGGAAATTGAGGTCACAGGTACAACACAATAGAAATGAAGGGAAACCACAAATCAGGAAAGGAGAACACTTTTACAAGAGAAATAGAAGTTTGGACAAAAGAAGAAATTTGGATGAAGGATAAAAACCCAAGATAGTATTGGATTAAAAGTGATAAATCAAAAATACATAGAAGAACATCATGGGAAATACGCCAAAGGATATAGGAAGAAAAAGAAGAGCTGCTGGGCAGTAGGTCACAGAGTTAGGGTGAAATGACACCATGGAGGCATTTGAAATTGAGAATGAGGAGCAATTGGGAGCCACTCTGTAATAATAATCCTTACAATTTTAACACGACATGAAAGAGCTGAGAAGCCCAGTTGTCAATGCATTGGAATAATCAAGCCTGGATGTGATATTAGAGTAGATTGAGGGGTGACTAAAACTGGACACAATATTCTGATTGTAATCTAACAATTAATACAAGCATCAAATTCTTTGGTTTTATATTCTCTACCCCTTCTTCTATCTCCACTGACTCCTACTCCCCTGTCTCTCACAACCTCTCCCTCCACATCAACTTTGCTATGTCAGTAGCCAACCATTTGATCTGGTAATTACTCGGGGCCTCAGCATCTCAGACATCACCATCACTGCCAAAGCCATCTCGTACCATCTCCTTTAACTCTTCAATCCCTCTCCCCACTGCCACCCAACCCACCTCCATCTCCGAGCACCCCAGGAAAAAATCTACATCCCCTCCCTCTCCGCTGCCCTGAACTCCTCCCCCTCTGGGCTTAATCCTGCAATGAGCTATCCTCCTCGGTTACTCTCCTCCACAACTTCTCCACCATTCTGGAGGCCTTTTCCCCCTCACCTCCCAACCTGTCTCCTACACACGCAAGTCACCAGCCACCTGTGCTCTCTCAGGCACAGTTGCGTGGTGCCAACTAAACAGTCGATCGGCAGATCTGGCTAGATCACACCAAAACTTACCACTCTGCCCTCGCCTCCACTACATTGTATTTCTACTCCAAGATAATCTTGGAGGTCAAGGACAACCCCAAGCCTCTCCACAACTAACTGGCTCCTCCACCCATCCTCTCATGACTCGCCCATCCTCTCTTCCCAACTCCAGCTGCGAGGAGATGCTGGACTTCCTTGAGACCAAAATCAAGGTGATCTGCTCAGCTGCCTCTGCGCTTCCAGCTGCTACACTCTCCCCAGCTCCCCCTCACACTCCGGCCCCTAACCACCCTTCCATCCACACCTTCGAACCTATCTCCCCCTGCTCTCTCACCACCATCATGACCAAAATCAAACCAACCACCTGCTCCCTCGACCCCATTCATACCCCACTCCTTACCTCCCAGCTCCACCTCCTTGCTCCTCCACTCACAAACATTGTCAATCTCTTCCTGTCCACTGGAAGCTTTCATACCCCCTTAAAAACAGCCCTCGTCAACACCATCCTCAAACAAACTTCCCTGGACCAGTCTCTGCTCTCCAAGTACCACCCCATCTCCAACCTACCTTTCCTTTCCAAGTTTCTGGAATGAGTCATTGCTTCCCAGCTTAGCTCCTTCCCCTCCTACCACTCTGCTCTGTGGCAAATAGAGAATTTAATAAGAGTAAAAAAGACATCTTGTCCCTGACCAGCACCGCTTTCTTCAACCTCCGCCACATTGTCCGTCTCCGACAATACCTCACCCCAAAAGCAGCCGAAAGCCTTGTCCATGCCTTTGTTATCTCTCGGCTGGACTACTCTAACGTCCTCCTCCACTATTCACAAAATTCAGCTCATTCAAAACTCCGCCGCCCATATTCTCCACACCAAACTTCATACCCTGATTACTCCAGTCCTTGCCAAACTCCACTGACTCTCTGTCACAGAGTGGATCAACTTCAAGATCCTCACATTAGTATTTAAATCCCTCCGTTCCTTGGCACCCACCTGTCACTCTAACCTCTTCTCTCCCCACAGCAGTACCTGCTGCCTCTGCCCTACTAGCTCCAACTTCCTCCGTGTCCCCTGAATCCTCCGCTCCACCATGCCTTCTGCCACTACATCCTGAAACTTTGGAACTCCCACCCTCAAACCCTTCGCCTCGCCCCCTCTTTCCCCATCTTCAGGTTGTGCTTGAAGACCTTCCTTTTCGACCGCGCCTATAGTCACCTTCCCCCTCCCCCTGGCTCGGCCTTGGGCTCCACCATTGTCAGCGCTCTTGAGATGCTGCCCGGCATGGAGGACGCTATATAAGTGCAAATTGTTATTGTTATTCTGTCCAATCATCCACCCTACAGACGTAGATTTAGCTAGAAGAGTTTATAAGCTTGATATTTAGCATACATCTTAGTTTTAACTGAGGACGTTATCATTTCCCTAGATAGTAAGACGTAATTCACAAAGAGCATTTAGATATTCTTCATTGTTTGGATTAAACCTCAGGGCTTTTTCAAAGTATTCAACAGCCTGTGGCTTCTCCCCATCCAGCTGATGCATGGACCCAAGGAAACCAAAGGAAATGTTGTCTCTTGGACTTCTGTAGAGTCGTCTTTGCATCATCTTTTCCAAATTTCTGCGGCAATTCTCTCTATGGTAGGACTTGTATTGGACTTCCATTCCTTTCAAGAAAAATTCAGCAGCATTCAAATCAGATTTTTTGCGATACATTTCAAATAAGCCAACCTTCAAAAACACAACTGTTTTTCAGGATGGGTGTGTTCTAATTTAAGTAGGTTTGTGTTGAACAGCTTTGCGTTGTTCTTGATTCATTAAACAGCTATCTGCGAAATCCAGTTGTGCAGCAATAAATGATTTTTTTACTAAAAATGCCTTGTCAAAATGGTACTTGATTAGTTCAATCAATTCAGCTCTTGCTTCAAATTCAGCGTTGCTGCTGCCTGGACATGTTTTCAATCCGTTCAACTTGACTCTATAACACAGACCTATCTGATGGTGCAGGAATGCTGCTTCTGGTGTGATTGTTATTGCTCTCTTCAGCAGCTCCACAGCTTTATCTATGGCATGAGCTCTTCTTAAAAATATTGCTGCATAGTAAATCACATACGGACGATTAGGAGAGATCTTCAGTGCCTTCTCAACTAATGTTAAGCCTTCATTTACTTCATTTACTTCTCTTAGTTTAAGAGCCAGTAACACCATGGCTTTGGAGTCATTTGGATCAAGTTCTAACACACGTCGTAATTGTGGTATTGCTCTACTCGGTGTGAGGTTCTCGGCAGTGCCATCAGATGATTCCAGACGAAACAGAACAGTGGCATAACCCATGTTCCATTCAGTATCATCAGGATCTTCCTCCAGTGCCTTCAGAAAACATTCCTTTGCTTCTTCATAACATATTCCAGTACAATTTAGCAGTGCCCAGCCCTTCTCCCCATATATTTCAGATGTCATTACTGAATGACGAGATGCATTAGGAAATAGTTTACAGATCCTCTCCAGCTTATCAAGATAGGTCTGGACATCTGTGAGCTGGTCCATGTAATAATATACCCAGGCATAGTTTCCATAGGTGATGATGCTTCTTCTTTCAAAATCATGTTTGTGATTCTTGCGCAGAATCTCTTCAGCTTTCTGTAAGTTTTCAAGCGCTTCTTCGTACTTGCCTTGGTGACCAGTTATAAAAGCAAGATAGTTGTAAGGCATGGCTTGGTACTTTACGCCATCGATTATTAATTCTTCCAGTCTTCGCTTTTTCCTGTCCAATTCAAATAATTCCTCTTTAACAGACCATGTGAAGTGGCATTCAAGCTGAAGTAGTTTCTCTTCCAAAGAATCCTTCTGTGCTTTGCTGGAAGAAAGCAAAAATACATCCAAATAACCAAATCTCTTTTACTTTACAATTCTGGGTTGTATTTTCCTGATGATCAGTTCAGAAAATTAACCTGAGAGCTTTCGTTGGACCATATTGAGACCTGAATATGACACATGAAAGACGAGTTTCTATTGTTTTTCAGTCTTGTTTTGGTCAACCAGGTGTCTCAAAAATGCAAAACCTGATCACATTGGTTCAGATCATCCTCACAAAAATAGCTGGACAATTCCACATATGCATGCCACTTACTCATTATAAAATGTTTCTGGAATGGAATGCACTATCTCTCTCCCTGAAGGGACACATCCTGCTCATCTAATTCTGGAGAAGAGTGTATCTTGAGTCAGAAGGTTGTGGCTTTGAGCCCCAGTCCAGGCTGCACTCCAGTGCAGGACAACGGGAGGGGGATCTGTCAGTTGGAAAACCAGGGACTTGTCGTAACAACTTGTGCTTAACTAGTGCCAATCATGTAGGGTAATGTCTGAAAGCACATTACAGAGGAAGAGGAAGATGATTGTAGTCACAGTTGAACAGGAAGGATTTCAGGAGGATTTAAATGCTTGTCAGAAAATTAAAATTGGCAGCTCAATAAAAACAATGCTCCAGTGAGTTTTGTGCATTACACATGAACAAATTGGTCTCTCGTTGAAGGGCATCTTGTTCAATAAATGGCTAGTACTGTAAATAGAATTGCATGGACTGTAGAACACCAAAACAAGCCATTTGTCTCAACTGGACCACTGCTGTCCTGACAGAATGTCTGTGAGATATCAAGTCCGAGATGAGAGTTAACTTTCTACAGTTGAACGGCAACACGACCAATGCTATGACCAGCTTTGCCTTCCCTCCCCTCCACAACATCACTCAGCTCCGCCACTGTCACACACCACAGCCCGCTGAGACGCTCATACACGCATTCATAACATCCTGGGTTGACTACGCAAACATCCTGCTTATCGGCCTCCCCAACTCCTCCCTCCATGGGCTGCAGATCATCCAGAACTCTGCAGCCCATGTCCTCTGCCGAACCAGGCTCCGCGACCCTATCACCCCCATCCACCCCAACTCCACTGGCTTCCCATCACACAGAGAATACAGTTCAAGATCCTGGTCCTCACCTTCAAAGCCCGCCATGGTCTTGCTCACCCCTACCTCTGCAACCTCCAAACGCCCTACCAACCTACGCACTCCCTCCTCTCAGCAGGCTCTGGCCTGCTTCACGTCCACTGCCTCACCCACCCCACTATTGGCAGGCAGGCCTTCTGCCACTCTATCCCCACTCTCTGGAACTCCAAACCACAGTTCCTCGCCTTGCCCCCTCCCTTGCTTCCTTCAAGACCCATCTTAAAACCCTCTTCTTTGACCATGCCTTCGGTCACCCTCTTTCTCTCCTACTGTCGAACCCAGGATGTAGTCGCTATAGCTCGGATTAAACGAACACTCACAAACAGAGTTAACTCAGAAATATAGTTTATTCAAATACTTGCAGCAATGAGAGGGAAAGCGAGAGGCAATACAATAGCACGTCTCTCAGAAGAGTCGGTACTCTCCCTCTACCAATGGGGCAGTCCCATTAGTTTATATACGTGATTATTTGCAATCACCTCATGCTTAACTCGTGCCTCAAACAATTCTTGCTGTTGAATGACAAGCATTCAATCATCACAAGTTTGATTATACATTTGCAGACAATACAAGGACATTGGTTCTGCTCTAATTATCCACAGCTGTAGCTCAAAAACAACTCTAATCTTATCATTGTCTTTACGTGTTTTAGTCCTTTTACATTCCCACACTGCCTCCACCCACCCCAATCCTGACCCCCAGATTGGGTCTGAAACATTGATTGTCCATTGCGTTGGGATGTCCTCCCGATGTGAAAGGCGCTTTACATATGGAATTTAGTTGTTGTTGATGATAGCTTACCTCATGGTGCTGATATAGAGTAACACTGAGTAAATCCTTCTTCAACTTGATTTTGAATTGTTTATCAAATAAGATGCGGTGATGCTTCCAGTCAAAGAAATTTACAGAGCAGATGTGACAATTCAGAGTATCGTATCTGCACTGGATCAGAGGCGAGATGTACTTTCAATTCCACAACAATGCCCTTTCCAAGTAATCCCTCAAACTTCTAACCAGTTTACTTGCCTCTTCGTTCCTTAAATACTTTTAGATCTGTCAACATCATGTGCTTTCCCAGGAATTGAAATTGAAACTGAGATCAACTGAAACTGATTACACCTATGACTCAGGTCTAAATATTGGTGTCAGGGAGTGGCCGTTGTTAACAGAGATAAAAACCGGCCACAGTTTCTATTCCCAATTTACAGTTCAGTGTATCTCACTGAATCTCACACACGTGCACACTGAGCTATAGACTGAGCAGGAACCTAGGTGTCTTGTTCGACCCTCAACTGTCTTTTCCCCCCACATTCAAGCTATGAACTGCTCTGCCTACCCTCACCTCCATAACATCGCCCTACTCCGCCGTGACCTCACCCCTCATGATGCTGAAACTCTTGTTCATGCCTTCATTCCCTTCAGCCTCAACTGCTTGTCGGCCTTCCTAACTCCTCCCTCCACAGGCTGCAGATAATCCAGAACTCGGCAGCCGTGTCCTCTCCCACACCAAACTCTGTGACCCCATCTCTCCCACTCTCGCCCAACTCCACTGGCTCCCTATCCTTCAGAGGATCCAGCAAGATCCTGGTCCTCACATACAAAGCCCTCCATGGCCTCGCCCCACCCTACCCCTGCGACCTAACCCCCTGCCAACCCACCCGTTCCCTCCGCTCAGATGGCTCTGGCCTGCTCCACGTCCTCCGACCCACCCACCCACCCCACTATTGGCAGGAGAGCCTTCAGCCACTCTGCGCCCAACCTCTGGAATTCCATCCCCCAGTCACTCCGCCTCGCCTCCTCCTTAGCCTCCTTCAAGTCCTGCCTCAAGACCCTCCTCTTCGACCATGCCATCGGCCATCCCCATTCCCCTCCCCTCCCTTATCCCCCAAACCCAGCTCGAGTCTGAAATGCTGTACTCTGTCCAGCGCCTTGGGACATCTTCCCGACGTGAAAGGTGCTATACAAATGTAATCTTGTTGTTGTTGTTGTTGAAATAGAATAATTATAACAGAAGAATTAAGTAATATAGTATTGGGTTACCACCATGAAGGACATTGGGAAATAGAAAAAGCCAAAAGAAGAGCGAGAGAAGTAGTGTTTTGGTCCGGGAATAAATAAGCAGATAGAGGACTACATTGGAAAATGTGAAACATGTGTGAGATACGGAAACCGGGAAAGACACATACCAATTATATGGCATGAGAAACCAAGTAATAATAATATAATTATAATCCTTGCATTTGATATAGCGCTTTTATCTACCTTTCCTTTCCAAGGTTCCTATGTTTGTTTTGTTCCAATTCCCTCACCCCCTTTGTTTTGCATTGTAAACACCTCTTTAACCCATCATCCTACGTCCTCTACCCCACTTTCTCCTCTGTCTTCCGTGCCCTGCCTCCCCACTGTCTGTTAGTCCTTAAAACCCTCTCCCTCCCAACATGCCCCAGTTCTGACGATGGGTCGTGGATCCGAAACGTTGATTCACTTTCCTTTCTCCATAGATGCTGCCTGACCTGCTGAGTGTTCCCAGCGACTTCTGTTTTTGTTTCAGATTTCCAGAAACTGCAATATTTCTTGTTTTACTCTTCCTATATACAAGTTACAGGTTTGGTCCCACTCTAGCTATATTTTGTTTGTAAATTATGTCTGTTAATTTCCTTCTTTGGTTGTGTCAGCCTTGCTCATTGGGTAGCATTCTCGCTTCCGAGTCAGAAAGTTAAGGGTTCAAGTTATAAATTGGGACTTGTAACTCGTATTGTCCTGGGCCAGGATGGTCTAACGGGCCCAGCAGATGGTTTCATCCAGCCTGAGATCTTTTTGAACTTCAAGCCACTCGCTCCCTCCCTTCCTGGCAAATGTCCTCTCATGGCAGCAGCAGGAGCCGGCGGTTGGGATGATGCAGTGCAGGGAGTGGAAATAATGCCAGCCATTGCTGCAGACTGTCAGGAAGTCACTCCCAAGCTGAGCGGAAGGCAAGCGGGTCTCCTGAAACCCCATCATCCCAACTGCTGGCTCCTGCCACTGCCAGGAGAGGATGGTTCGCTGTGAAAGGAGGGACTGGATGGCTCGAGGTTGGAAATGGATGAAATCATCCACATGGTCGAGTGAGGGGGTTGGGGAGGGAGAGATGATAAAGAGAGAGAGAGCATAAGGGAGAGCGGCAGAGACAGAAACAGAGGGTGGAAGGAAGATTGAGAGAGCGGAGAGAGAGAGAGCAGAGAGAGAGAGAATAATTGAGAGAGTGTATGTGGGAAAGAGGGGAAGTGAGAGAGAGTAATTGAGGGGAGATAGGGAGATTGAGACAGTGGGGGGAGAGAGCATGTGAGAGGAGAGCGCGTGTGTATGGGAGAGAGGGAGTGAGAGAGGGGAAGGAGAGAGAGAGTGATTGTGGGAAAGAGAGAGCATGAGGGAGAGGGTCAGAGAGAGAAATAAAGAGAGTGAGAGAGAGTAGTGAGGGCAGCATTTCGTGGTTCACTGTCAGGACAGACAATCAGTGTCTCCCTTTACCGCCACAAAGAGACTGAGGGCAGACACCGAATGAAGTGCTGTGCAGTTTTTACTCACAGAAAACTCCCTCTTTCCCCAGTGAGGAACTCCTCTGCATCCTTCACCTCCACCCTCACCACTGTGACCTCCCGATCCAGTCACTCCCTTTGCCCAACAAACACGCAGGACGGTGTTCTTCATGTTCCCCCCTATCCAATTTGCCACACCATCGCCATTTTGCCACTGCTCTCTGGAGCGCCGACTCTATCCCTCTCCTCTTTCAAAGCACATCAACACCTAACTCTTTAACCATCCCACCACTCTCGGCTCCCACCCCCAGCTCGGGTGCCCAGCCGGCAGTGTTGTGCGCTTTGAGACATCCTTCCAATGTGAAAAGCGCTGTGTAAATGTTATGTTTCTGGAAGGGAAACACCAAAATATTGCAGAAGACGGTGAGAAAGGTACGACCTAAACCACTCAAAGACAGTGCCTTGAAGGTTGAGGTGGGAGGACAAGCGGTGGAGTAGGAAAGCGTGGTCGACCGTATCGAATGCTGCCGATAGGTCGAGGAGGACGAGGAGGCAGAGGGAGCCCTGGTCACAGATGGTCAGGATATCATTGGTGACCTTGACCAGGGCAGTTTCTGTGCTATGGACAGCACGGAAACCTGACTGAAGGGGTTCGAAAAGTGAATGGGTGGAAAGGAAAGAGCGCAGTTGGGAGGCGACAACTCTTTCCAGGACCTTGGAGAGAAAGGGGAGGTTGGAGATGGGCCGGTAGCTTGATAGCTGCGACGCATCAAGGGAGCGTTTTTTCAGGGTGGGCGTGATGGTGGCAGTTTTTAAGGGAAAGGGGACAGAGCCAGAGGAGAGGGACAGGTTGATGATGTCGGTGATATGTGGGGCAAGAAAGTGGAGCTGGGAGATAAGGTGTGGAGTGGGGATGGGGTCAAGGGAGCAGGTGGTTGGTTTTAGGGATAGGATGAGTTTGGTGACAGAGGGTGGGGAAACGGGTACAAAAGTGAGTAGGGGAGGATGGGTAGCAGTCAGAGTGTGGGAGTGAGGGGGTGGGGGGTTGGCGGATGTTGGAGGGGAAGTGACCGCGGAGCGAATTCCCTTGATCTTGGATTCAAGGAAATCCAGCATCTCCTCGCAGTGAAGGTTGGAGGAGATGACCTGCGTGGGGTGGCGGGGGGGACGGAGGAGTCGGGTTGTGGTGGAAAACAGTAGCCTGGGGTTGTTCTTCGCCTCCAGGATTATCCTGGAGTAGAAGGACGACTTGGCCGAGGCTAGAGTGGAGCGGTAAATTTTGAGGAGGTCCAGCCAGATTTGTCGGTGGACCGTTCGGCCAGATTTGACACAGGTGCGTTCAGCAGCCCGCACCTGGCTTTTCAGTGAGCGGAGGTGGGTGGTGTACCAGGGGGAGGAGCGGGAGTAGGAGACAGAAGGTGATTGTAATCACAGATGAACAGGAAGGATTTCAGGAGAATTTAAAGGCTTGTCAGAAAATTTAAATTGGCAGCTCAATAAAACCAATGCCCCAGTGAGTTGTGTGCATTACACATGAACAAATTTGGTCTCTCATTGGAGGGTGCCTTGCTAAATAAATGGTTAGCACTTTAAATAGAATACATAGACTGTGGAACACCAAAACAGGCCATTTGCCCCAACTAGACCATCTTGGTGTTTATATTCCTCCACAGTCCACCTCTCCTAATCCTCTGTCCCTCTCCCATATACCCTTTGACCTTCTTCCTCATGTAATAATCCTTGCATGTGCCTTATCACATTGTCAATACATCTCAAGATGCTCCACAGGATATACAGTAAAATTCGCTTGAGGTGGGAAGATATTTTGTGCCAAACAAAGTAAATACATTTTATTGGATTCTGTGAGAGTAAAATATTTTAACTTTAACTACTCGGTTAGAATACTTGGTGTTCTGTTTGGTTAGTTAACATTGCTTCAAGTGAAACATCATTGTAACATATTATTTTACAGGGTCGACTGGACTCCCCTGCTGGGCGGTAACGGTATTTCAGTTAACCTTGGAAGCCTCTTAAGCCAAACAAAACGGCCATCCCTAATGTGTCCACCTTAATAGGTTCCACTGTAGTGTGAAGTGGATTTACTGTGTATTCTGCAGGCGAACAAGGCATATATATCAAGTTTTCTCTTACATGAATTGATGATGACAATAACAATTACATTTATATAGCGCCTTTCATGTCAGGAGGTTATCTCAAGGTGCTTGATAGTCCTCGTTTTAGATCCAGATTTTAGATAAAGATCTAGCAGCTCTAACTCGGTGATCTAAAATCAGCAGATATATAGATGTACACGAAACTTCAATGATTCAGTAATCATTCTCCCCAAATTTTGCAAACAAGGCATATATATCAAGGATATATATATCAAGTTCCCACAAACTCCACCATTTTCCACAAACAGCTTCTCCTCAAGCCCCCGCACAATCTCGTGCGGAGTTCCTCAGGGCTGTGTCCTTGGTCCCCTCCTTTTCAATATCTATAATCTTCTTGGTGACATCATCCGCAGACATGGGGTCAATTTCCACATTCATGCAGACGACACCCAACTCTATCTCTCCGCCTCCACATTTGACTCCAGGACCACTGCTGTCCTGACAGAATGTCTATCAGACATGAAATCCTGGATGAGAGTTAACATTCGACAGTTGAGCGGCAACAAGACCGAGGCTCTCCTGATTGACTCCCGTCAGCGCCTCCAAACCTCAGGCGCTGACAGCATCACCATTCAAGGATGCACACTCCACCGTACTAAGTCAGTCCGGAACCTTGGCATCTTGTTTGACCCTCAACTATCCTTTCTACCCCACATCTGTGCCATGAACTTCTCTGAATTCCCCCACCTTTGCAACATCGCCTGGCTTTGCTACTATCTCATGCCACAGGCCGCTGAGACCCTCAAACATGCATTGTAACATGCAGACTTGACTACGCAAACTCCCTGCATGTTGGCCTCCCCAACTCCTCCCTCCATGGGCTGCAGATCATCCAGAACTCTGCAGCTCATGTCCTCTCCCCCACAAGGCTCCGCGACCTTATCACCATCATCCTCGCCTGACTCCACTGGCTTCCCATCACACAGAAGATACAGTTCAAGATCCTGGTCCTCACCTTCAAAGTCCTCCATGGCCTTGCTCCCCCCTACCTCTGCAACCTCCTAACCCCCACCAACATGCCTGCTCCCCCTGCTCAGCGGTCCTGGCCTCCTTCACGTCACCTGCCCCACCATTGGCGGGCAGGCCTTCTGCCACTCTATCCCTACCCTCTGGACCTCCATCCCGCAGGAGCTCTGCCTCAATAGCTTCCTTCAAGACCCTTCTCAAGTCCCTCTTCTTTGACCCTGCCTTTGGTCACCTGCTTTCCCCCCCTGCCTCCAGATGTGGCAATTCAGCGTATCGTATCTGCGCTCGGTCTCAGAGGCAAGATGTATTTTCAATTCCATAACACTACCCTTTCCTGGTATTCCCTCAAGCTTCTAACCAGTTTACTTGCCTCTTCGTTCCATAAATAGTTTTGGATCTGTGAACATCATGTGATTTCCCAGGAATTGAAAGTGAAACTGAGATCAGCTGAAACTGATGACACCGATGACTCAGGTCTAAATATCAGTGTCAGGGAGTGGCCTTTGTTAACAGTGATAAACAGTTTCTGTTCCCAATTTACAGTTTAGTGTATCTCACTGAATCTCATGAACCTGCACACTATAGATATCTGTAATATAGAGTAATTGACTCTAGTGGCTTTTTTGAGCACAGAAAAAAATATTTAAATGCACATGAAACTTCAACGGTACATTTCTAGGAAAACAAAAAATTATGTTCACTGGGTTTAAAATTATATAACATCAAATAATTTAAATAAAATAATTCCATACCTCTCAAAGCCTCAGCACATTGTTTTAGTTCTATGTCATTATCAACATTGCTGGAAATTCGTCAGGTCTCATCACTAAACGATCTTAGAGAATCAAAATTCTAAATCTGAACAAAACACATTCATCATGTGGAGAATTATGAAACAATTATTCCACAACAGGCTTTGTTTCCTATAGTTTACATAGAGGGCAGATTCTATTTAACTGACAAAATTATTTTTTTTTAAATGTTGCTTTCATAAATCCAAAAGTTCACAGCAATTCTCCACAATTTAAATTAAAGCTTCAGCAATCTAACGATTGGCAAAGAAATATAAAAATAATAATCCTTGCATTTGATATAGCGCCTTATTACGTCTTCAAGACGTCTCAAAACGTTTCCCAGAATATACTGTCAAGTGAATTGACTATGTATTTTGTGGGCAAAATACAGCATCCCACAAACAGTTGTGGATTGAGTAACCAAATTATTATTATTATTTTTTTAAAAAGAATTATTACTCCCAGAAAAGTGATCCGCCAATCAACTAACAACTGGGTTCCTATTTACTGCTAGGTAAACAGAGGCATGTGGAGTAAGGAAACTTGCCCAACATTTCACACCTCCGGAAATCAAACGCAGATCTCTCGCTTGCGAGGCGAGTGCTCTAACCACTAGGCTATAGGACTCCACAATATAACACCTTATCAAGTCTTCAAGACATCTCAAAGTGCTTCACAAAATATGTTGTAATGTGAATTGACTGTCTATTTTGTTGGCAAATATATATTTAGTTAAGAAGCCTAATACCCCATCCCCACCCTTACCCACTTTCAAACCCTGCCTCAAGCCTTACTTCTTCGAATGCGTTTTTGGTCATCTTATTATTTATTTGTTATTGTTTCTTTTCCCCAACCTACCACCCTCTTGAGTTTCCACTCCCCGGCTCGGGTGCCCAGACAGCTGTGTAAAGTGCTTTGAGGTGTCCTACAGATGTGAACGATGCTATATAAATGGAAATTATATTGCAATACAGCTGTTTGGCATACAAATTATATGTCAATTTGCCAAAATATTGTAAAATTATCAGTACGTTCCTACTTTCATTATTTTGTGCCTTCATGGTGAAACAATATTTCCTTCAAGAGGACTATTTGTTTCCAATGTAAACTGTTGCTTTTTACTGTTCTGTCATTCAAACGTTTTCTTAAAACAGTCGGGAGTCATTTCTGCGTACACCACATTCATGTGCGCACCCGCACATACCCTGATAAGGCGCACTTGCCGCTTTGGGAACGCGCCCTGATGTGCACTGTACACGCACATGTTTACCGTACATACATTTTCGGGACGCTCTTTGGTTATATTTTGCGCACCTTTCTGTACCCTTGCGTTTATTTCAGTCAGTTTTGGTGCACTCATGGGCTACCCGGTAGGTGTGCCCTGAACGGTTTGTCCCGGAGCAGCTCCTGCCAGGGTCAGGACCCATCTGGCCTTTGTCGCGGTTGAGCCGAACTTCAGTTTGTCCCTCAGTATATCCCTGATCCTCACGCGAGGGGCCCTGAGGGGGAAGGCCCCTTTTATCGCCAGCCAAGCCATGTCTGAATGGTTGTTGGTCAGGGCCAGTGACGAGGTGTTTTGCCAGACGTAGTTGGCCATTACCGCAGGGTACCTCCCAATCGGGTCTGCCCTCTCCCCCTTTCAAACTGTTTTAATTAGCTGTCGCACAGACGACTTGGTGATCGTGCGAGGGTCTGGGATAGTGTTTTTCAGGAACTTCTCAACATACTCAAGTGAGTGTTGGTGGTTTGGCACGCTCCAACTGTGTGGAACATTTTGAGGCAGTTCTGCCAGACCCATCCTTCTTATACCTGGTATAAGTGGAAACCCAGCATGTAGCAGCATTTGTTGCTGGCAAAGCGAGGCTCCAAGCACAGCCTTAGGCAGCTACGCACAAAGGTGGCCATGAGGATTCAGGGCCACGTTAGGGATTCCTTTCCCCCCCCTTTTCCGGGGTTTTGTGCATTGTGTCTCTGCGGATATGATCCATCTTGGACCCCCAGATCAGTTGGAAGACCTCTTTGGTGACTGCAATGGCATTGTTCTTGGTCAAAGGCCAGACCTGGGCCACGGACAGCAACACCGAGTGGGGCTCACACTTTACCACCAGGTTTTTTCTGGTGATGGACAGCAATCACTACACCTAGACGCTCCTCCCAGCCTTTTTGGCATGCCCCGGCAGCCCCAAACCAGATGCCGAGAACTTTGATGTAGTCTGGCTTCACCGCAAATGGTATGTGACTGCATTCTTTCCAGTCTCCAGAATACATCACCTCGCTTTTCCGTTGGTTCAGGTTCCGTTGTCATTCAGAACTCTGCAGCTCGTGTACTGTCCCGCACCAGGCTTCGCGATCACATCACTCCCACCCTCGCTCGCCTCCACTGGCTCCCCATCCCCCAGAGGATTGATTTCAAGATCCTCATCCTCACCTACAAGGCCATTCACGGCCTTGCTCCCTCCTACCTCTCCAACCTACTATCCCCCTACCTACCTGCCCGTACCCTCCGTTCCTCTGGCTCCGGTCTGCTCCACGTCCCCCGCCCCAACCGCCCTACCATCGGTGGTCGGGCCTTCAGCCTCTCAGCCCCCAGGCTCTGGAACTCCATCCCCCAGTGCCTTCGCCTTGCTTCCTCCCTTTCCTCCTTCAAGGCCGGTCTCAAAACCTTTCTCTTTGACCGTGCCTTCAGCTCCCCTCTCGACTCTCTTCCTCCTCCTCGCTCCCTCCCTTCCCTCCCCTCACCCTGACCATTTCCCCCCTCCTCTCTCCCTCCCTTCCCTCCCCTCACCCTGACCATTTCCCCCCTGCTCGGGTCATGACCCAACTGTGCAGCGCCTTGGGACGTCCTCCTGACGTGAAAGGCGCTCTATAAATGGAATCTTGTTGTTGTTGTTGTTGTTGGTTGACCTTGGCTCCTGAGGCTCGATCAAACCGGTCGCAAATGCCTAGCAGGCTCGAGACCAATATTTGGGCTGTGCAAAAGACGGTGACATCATCCATATACTGGGAGAGAGGCCTTGGCTTGTGCACCATGGCTGCCTGGGATGGTGACACCTCTGATGCTCTTGTCCCTCCTGATAGCCCATGCAAAGGGTTTGATGCAGCAGACAAACTGTGGAGAATAGGGGACAGCCCTGCCTTACTCCCGACCTGATGGGGAATGGCTCAGTCTTGTACCCGTTTACTGTGACTGCGCTACAGATGTCTGCGTAGTCGGATCGACTTACGTTTGCCCTCCCCGAAGCCCATTTTAGAGAGTACCTCATCCACGTAGCTGTCAGATACTCTGTCAAAGGCTTTCTCTTGATCAAGACTGAGGGAGATGCTGCCTTTCCTCATAGACTCTGCCATGATCCCTGATAGCAGCACGTTATTGTGTGCCTCCAGCAGGTCCGGGCCCATCATGTCTCACAGAGCCGAGTAGAGCTCCACCGGGAGGCCGTCTCCTCCGGGGGTCTTACTGGTCTGGAGGGCTTTGATAGTCCTGGTCAGTTCATCAGGGAGAGAGGCCTGTCTATGTGCTACCAGCAATTCTTCATCTGCAAGGGTGTGAGTATAGCCAAGACCAGAAAGAAGGTCATGTCCAGCTACAGACCAAACCGCAGAAGCTCCTGCGATGACAGGTTGAGGGAACTGATGTCAGAAAGAAACTCAAGTAGGTGAAGGGTCAGCAAACTGTGCACTTTGCCACCAAGGTCTCCAGGGTCATCTTCCAATCCAGGATGCACACAACAGAACAGGACGAGACGTGCTCATACTTCTTCCTTCAGAAAGCAAACAGAGCCAGCTCTGCTATTGCAGGGCTGAGGGACGAAACGGGCTGTGTGCACGTGGAGCAGGCCGGTATGCAGAGGATTGACAGATCCTTTTATGCCAACCTGTACTGTGAAAAACCCACAGAGAGCAAGGCCTCCTTGGATTTCCTGTCTGGCCTCACCGAGCTGCTGGATGAGGAGAGCTGGGAGCACTTAGGCAACCTGATCATACTGTAGTTGTCTGGATCCAACAACAGCGTTATAAGCGAAGCGAATAAAAGGCTGACTTCCAGGTCGTCAAGTCACTGCTGACTTCACTTCAGGCTCAGTCTGTGCACATGGTATGTGCACAAAGCACCACTGATGTCACTTTGGGTATATATTCATGAAAAACTTGTCTGATGTCACTTCCTTTGTAGTGCAATCACAACCTTTACATTTCAGTATCCCATTGTTTCTAATTTTTCCTCTTTGGGATAGATAAACATCTATTGAACTGTTATCTGCAGAGTCTGGAAGCTCCATCTGAATTGAAGAAGACTTTGCTTCTGGCCTTTTTCCAAGTTCCACTTACTTAGGTAGAAGCAAATGATGATAATCGTCCTTACATTTGATATTTGATATAGTGCCTTTCATATCGGTACAATATCAAAAAGCTCTTCACAGGATATACTCTAAAGTGAAGTGGGTATTTTGTGGGCAAATGTGGCAGCCCATTTGTGCACCACAAAAACCCACAGACAGCCATGAAGTGAACAACCAATTTTATCTCGGGGTTTATTTAGGTTGGACCATCAGGAAAAACTCCCTTCTTTTTTCAAATGGTGGCATGGGATCTTAGCTCTTGTGCAAACCTTGAACTGATCAGTGCCTTGGGCCATCCTCCCAATTTGAAAGGCACTAAATCAATGTAAATTTACATTGTGTTGTAACATCCATTTAAACAGGCAACCGGGACCTCAGTTTAATGTCTCATGTGAAGTATGGCACCTCCGACAAAGGAACGTATGCCCAGCACTCTATTGGAGTGTCAGCTTGAACTGTGAGTTCAAAGTCATGACATAGGGTGTGAACCACCAACAACAACTTGCACTTATATCACGCCCTCCACGCAGCGTAGCATCTCAGACCAGTTAAATCAATCTTCTGACTCCGAAGTGAGAGTGCCACTAACTGAGCCAGGCTGATACCTAAGCACTGTAATTGCCATGTCATAAATTGAGGCTCACTCCTTCAGCTACTCCTTCATAAGCCCGGAAAAGTGATTGGTGGATCGCTTTACCAGGGGTAATAATTCCTTCAAATAAAATTGGTCACTCAATCCACGACTGTTTGTGGGACACTGCTGTGCGCAATTGGCTGCCAAAAATGCAAGGATTATTATTATTCTTTTATTATACTGAAATTGAAAACTCAGGTAAACTTACTGGGGCCTCCCTGCAAGGATAAATGCTTTGCGGTCACAACGATTTGTGATATCTCGGTTCTACTAAGATCTCGGATCAGAGCTCAGGTCCAGCAATCAGTATGATGCACAGGAAATTCCCATCAGATGGGACATCTCATCCGATGATCGATACCTCCAACAATGCAATGCATCACCAGGCCTGTATTGGAGTGTTAGCATGGACTGTATGGGTTCCAAATCCTGCGGTGAGAGGACTATCAACTGAGTGAATCTTTCACACAATGGCAAAATTGCCCCAAAGTTTCCATATCCCATCTGTTGAGCTATTGGAAGTGACAACAACAGTTGGCAATGGCAGAACAGGCATCCAATGCTGAAAGGGTTAAGTCACGGTCACCTCAAGGATGATCAGTACTTTTTTTTATTACAGTCAGACAAGGAGACCAAAAACAACTTTCATTTATACAGTTGTGGGAAAGAAAACTGCACGGTAAATGGCATGTCGATGCTGNAAAAAGCACCTTAAAATGCAAAGTACATCTTCTGCAGGGAGTCCATAGAAATGTACAACAACAACAATAACAACTTGGATTTATATAGCGCCCTCCACACCGGGCGGCGTCTCAGAGCGCTTCACAGGAACGGATCCCGGGACCGAGCCAGGGGGAGGGGGAGGAAGGTGACCAAAGGCGCGGTCGAAAAGAAAGGTCTTCAGCAGAGACCTGAAAATAGGAAGGGAGTCGAAGGCTTTTTTTTATGTCAGTCTTTACTCCTCCAAGAAGCATTCATCATAATCCAACTTCTGCTCTTTCCTGACATCCTCTACCCTCTACCAATACCCTTCCTTTGCATTTGCTTGTCCAATTTTATTTTAAATTCCCCAGTTGACTACTCTGACAGCCACCCCAGGCAAATTAATCCATATCATGACAAGCCTCTGAGAGTATAAGTTTTTTTCCAGACCTTACCGTTAACTCCTCTTGTCACAGTCTTAATTCAGGCCAATCTTAATTGACCTTCAAACCCCAGCAGAATGAGTTTTTCAAGATGAATTCTCGCAAACTCATTCACTTATCTCAAACCCTGCTGTCATTTCACCTCAATCTTTAATCAATTTACTGTGCCGTGATCGGCAATTTGTAATAGCAATTCATATTCAGTTGTAATTATAACAAACAAACCTCCTTCTACAGGGTCTTGACATTGCGCAGAAATTTGTTCAAGCAAGTCATAATCTGGGCACTATTAACAAGTATAAGAGAATAATTTTTCATTTTCATTTTTAATGTTTTCTCAAAGAGTATGTCATTTATCATAGAAAATCTACCAGCCAGACTATCTCCAGGGGGAACCCCAAAGGGAGTCAGTCAGGTTTTCATTAAAAAAATAAATCGAGGGGATTAAAAATGTTTAATATTTTAAAAGCAGCGTTTACATGTTTACTTTACAAAAGTAAAGTATGTTATTCCACCCTTCCTTCCCCCCAAACATCTACATGCACATATTGGATTTTACATTCACATTATAATTTACATTTAAATAGCAGATTTCATGTCGGAAGGATGTCTCAGAGCAATTCACACCGCTGATTGGGAGCCAGAACTCAAGGGGAGGTGGATGGGGATGGAGCTGGGAGGTGTCTGAAAGCTCAATCAAAAAGATGGCAGAGAGAGCTGCTGGGCAGCAGGTCACAGAGTTAGGGTGGAATGACTTCGGGACCAAAACTGAAGATAATACTCTTAATATTCTAACAATTTATACAAGCATTGAATTCTTTGGTTTTATGTTCAGTGCCCCTATTTATAAAACATAGAATCCGATTAGCTTTCTTCACAATTTTGTTCATCTGATCACCTTAAGAAATGTTAATCCCAAGGTCTCCCCTCTTCTTTTTAAATTACCATTTAGCATATTCCTGCTCTCATTCTTCCTCTCAAAATGTATAACCTCACACTTATCTGCATATATTTCACCTCCCATCTCTGCCCAATCTACTCATCCATGTCCTCCTGTAGTTGCTGACAATCTTCTTAATTGTCAGCTTCACTCCCTACTTTGTGTCACCCTTTGAGCACCTCACCCTCTACTATCTCTCCTCTCTCTCCCTTACAATTCTCCTAGTTTACCGCCTCCCCAAACCTCCTGGCTACTTCCTCACTGATATCTACTCTCACCCCTGTCACTCTGCAGTGAATACCTGCTCATAATGAAAGATTTCAACCTCCACCTAAACTCCCCTTGCACCACCTCCTTGAATTTCACTGCCCTCCTCTCCTCCCTAAACCTCCATCCCATGTCCACTTCCATCCCACCCAGACTATCCACACCACCTTCTCCCTCCACCACGGCTCCTGCCACTCCCCCCTCCTTACACTCCTTTGCCCTCATTTCTCCCTCCTACCTCTCAACCACAATCACCTGCAGGAAGTTCACCACCCGATGCCTTGACACCCTCCCCACCCAACTGCTGGTACCCTCAACGCCCCCTCCTCGCCCCCCTGCTGGCCGACACAGTCAACCAGTTCTCTCTCTTCAGGCTCTGTTCCACTCCCACTGAAAACTACTGTTATCATGTCCCTCCTTACAAAAACCACCCTCAATCCCTCTAATCTCTCACACTACCATCCCATTTCCTGGAATACACTGTTGGACGTTAACTTCGGTCATGGTGTCCCTCCACTCCCTCGTTGAGCCTCTGCTGGTTTCCGCCCTGCCCACAGCACAGAGACAGCGCTTGTCAAAGTCACAAACGACGTCCTCTCTATCTGTGACCAGGGCAGCCAAAACCTTCGTGCATGCGTTTGTCACCTCCCGCCTGGATTACTCAAATGCACTCCTCGCCGGACTCCCCAGCTCCACCATTCAAAAAATTCAGTTCATTCAGTACTCTGCCGCTTGCATACTAACCCGGACCAAACCCTGTACCTGCATCTCACCAGTTCTGGCCAAGCTCCACTAGCTCCCCATCACCGAACAGATCGACTTCAAGATCCTCACACTTGTGTTCAAATCACTTCACTCTTTGTCACCTCCCAACCTCTCCGACCTCCTCACTTCCCAATCCAACGCCGGCACCTCTGCTCAACTGGCACCGGCCTCCTGCTTGTCCCTCGCACCCTCCGCTCTACCATTGGAGGCCACGCTTTCAGCCACTATGCTCTGAAACCTTGGGACACTCTCCCTCGATCCCTCCGCCTTTGCCTCTTCTCTCCCTTTTTCAAGTCTCACCTGAAAACCTTTGTTTTTGACCGTGTTTATGGTCACCTCTCCCCCACCCCGTGAAGAGGGCGCTATATAAGTGCAAGTTGTTACTGTTGTCATCAGAAAACTATTTAAAAAAAACTTTAGCATATTTTTGAAAATTAACATTATCTGCCACACATGACTGTCTCCATTATAAATGCCATTCGCTTTGTTTGTGTACATTTAATAATAATAATCCTTGCATTTGATATAGCGCCTTATCACGTCATCGAGATGTCTCAAAGGGCTTCACAGAATGTAGTGTAAAGTGAATTGACGATATTTCGTGAGCGAAATGATACCAGTACGATCCTGGTGCCATTTCTTGAGCAGCTTGGGGTCGCCGCCGGACTGATTTACCAAACCCTTGTGTTGACGTATGGTTTCTGGATCAATTCTCTTCGGCTGTGCCTTCTCAAATCACCTTCTGAAAACCTTCCTCTTTGACCGTGCTGACGGCACCTGACTTGGGGTCAGACTCCACCACTGTTACACACTCTGAGACACTACCATGAGTGGAGGGCGTTATATCAGTGCAAGTTGTTGTTAACGTTGTGCCAGTAGCACTGATTTTGTTGCCACTCAGTCACCACAGGGATGGGGTGAGGGAAACAGGTCGCCAACGGGTAGCAATCAGTGGTGGCCGACAGCTTTGGTTGCCCACAAAATAACTTAAATGTTTTCTGTTGGAACCTATGCTATTTTGTTGCTTCTTTGCTATTTTGTTGACCGTCACTGCCAGTGCCGGTCCCACACTGCGCTCTGGGAGTTGCAGTTTCTCAGGAGCGGCGGATGGACTACAAGACCCAGAGTGCACACACTGGATCTCCTCTCGTTTGCCGTTTCCTGTCGGGAAGCGGTACTCCTCGCAATGGGTTAGTCCGCGCGGGGCCCTCGCGAGTGCTACTATAGAGAGAGCGATAAGGAGGTCTTTATCAGTTTGTGGACGCCTCTGAGGGAATAGAGAGCAGGTGTCGGTGTAGGTGTCGGGGTCGGCCGGTGCCGGGGGGTACCTTGCAGGCATCTGAGTCTTCGCGGCTCCGTCCGGGCAGCAGCTGAGTGTCACTGGACTGGGCGGTGGGGGAAGGGTTGGGAGGTGAAGGTGGGGCTGACGAGGACATGTCCGTCGTTGACATTGTGTGGTATTTGGGGCTTTATTAAATTTAATTAAATGAAATTACAACGAGAAATCCTGAAGAGAGGCCCTCGAGTGCCAAAGGAAGCGGTAGTTGTGAGGTGTGTGGGCGCTGGTGTCCGGGCGGCCTCTCCCTGCGCGGCGCTGCGCGGCGCTGCTCTGCTCCGGCCTCGCGCCCTGTCCGTTAGGAGCAGTTGGAGCGCGGATTCCAGAAGCCCCGCGCGAGGCTCCTCCAACCGCCGTTCGAGAGCTGTGGCTCTGCCGCGGCAATGTGGTCAGGTTGGGCGGGTTCACGCCCGATGGGGCGGGTTTGTGCTGTGCGACGGAATATCGCTTTTTTTTTGGCAAACTTTTTAACTGTTTCATTTAAACCGCAAAACGTTTGTTGTCTTTCCCGTTTCTCATACAGTTTCAAAAGCATTAACTGAGTTGGCCACGTTGCTGCCCGCAAGCAGACGAGGCCTACTATTGGGCTACTTTGGGCTACAAACGTATTGCAGTCAGTCAGTCAGTCAGTCAGTCAACAACTTGCACTTCCATAGCGCCCTCCACTCAGTGTAGCGTCTCAGAGCGCCTAACAGTGCTGGAGCCTGACTCCGAGCCGGGGGGGAGGGGGGCGTAAGCCCGGCCCAACAGGAAAGTTTTCAGCCGGGACTTGAGAGAGGGGGCGCAAGGCGGGGGATTGAGGAGAGTGTCCCCGAGTTTCAGGGCGTAGTGGCTGAAAGCACAACCTCCGATGGTGGAGCAGATTGTGCTCTGAGGGACGAGCAGGAAGGCCGGTGCCAGTCCGGCAGAGGCGCTGGCAATGGTGGATTGGGGAGTGAGGAGGTAGGGAGGTGCCGGGAGTGAATGGATTTGAACGTGAGTGTGAGGATCTTGAAGTCGATTATTATTGATAATAGTTTATTATCATTTATAGATAGAGTAGGATTAAAATCTTTCACTTTTTGGTTCAAGAGTTCAATATGGAATCATTTGAGCCATAGACTGAAGGGCGTCCCAAAGCGCCATTCACATCAGTAGAAGGATGGGAGCTGAAGAGAGTAGGGAAATGACGGAAAATGCAGTCAAAGTAATAAGTCTTCAGTAGGCTTTGAAAGTGGAGAAGGAGGCAATTCGGATGAAAATAAAATTGACTCCTATTAACCCTGCAATTCAGCTTTCCAAAATCTGCAGTGTTTTGGCCTTTCCCTAATCGGAGGGTCGTCTCGATAAACAGTCACCAGAAAACTTGCCTGACAGTGCTCACGGTGGCAAGCTCTGCGTTTTTAGCTGCTTGAACTCCATCAGTAACATGACACACACAAACTAGGTGGCTAAATCGTAGTGTTTGCCAACCTGTGCCTATTACTCTTTGGAATTAAATAAACAGGATGTGTCCCTCCAGGAGAATTGTTCATTTCATTCAAGAAATAGGGACATTTTCCTGCATAGATGGCATACGCACGTGGAACTCTCAGACTGGATTGTTGTAAGTGTTGTAAGTACTGTTTGTAAGCGCTCTGGGATGCGACCCTCCGTGAGGGACGCAGGTGTGATAGAGGTGATACAAGAATATGTTACAAGTAATATAATTTAGCTGCAACATATGTGTTTGTATTAAAAAAAGTGTAGCACTCAGGGATGATTAC
Organism: Callorhinchus milii; assembly: GCF_018977255.1. NCBI lineage: Eukaryota > Metazoa > Chordata > Chondrichthyes > Chimaeriformes > Callorhinchidae > Callorhinchus > Callorhinchus milii. The sequence goes on from NW_024704744.1 coordinate 52,012,068, forward strand.
TAAAAAGAATTGGGGAAAACTGGCTTTTCAAATTAACATTGAATGTAAGAATTTTCCAAAATGTGTGATATTATACATTTCAAACATTCCAATGTTTATAATAACAATATTCTTGATGGAATATCTCTCCTCTCTTTGTAACTTTTTGGTGGTGATAAATTACATTTGGCCTAATTACTTTCTGAAGATGAATGAAGTTATTTCCGCTGTGCCTGTCAACTAATAACTGGAAGAACCAATCAAATAACATTAATATGCTCACCCAGTGTGGTCAAGTTATAGTGGTGGCCAAGCAGTGATGGCCAGCCACAAGGTACACACCACGCCCTTGCTAGTGGCATGCAACACAGTAAAAATAACTCCAAAAACAGCAACAGTTACTGGATCCTGCACTCCCTCACCTCTCACCCAAAGCTGCAGCCTTTGAGTCAAGTGTGTTGACGTTTAATTGTTTAATCTTGCAAGTGTTTGGATTTTACCCCCAAACATGTCGCTTAGTAAGTCCTGTTTGTCAAAAAGAAATATGAAGAGGTCATCGCGTTGAGAAAGTTTAATCCAGTTTGGGAAGAACAGTTCTTGTTTACACAAGGGAGCGCTTCAAAACCATTGGGCTTGGTTTGTGGTGCTACAATTGCTGTGCCTAAATAAATTTATTTACAGTCACATTTTACGCAAAACATACTGATGGAGGTATTTTCTACCTCCATCAGTAAGTACTTTTCATTAATATTGGATGAAAGTTGTGATTCAAGTGACACGACCCAGCTCTGTCTTTGTTAGGTATGAAATTTTTTATATTATTGAGGAACTTTTTGGTTTATGTCAGCTTGCTTAAACCACGGGACCGGATATTTTTGAAGAATTAAAAAAAGTATTAAAAACAATAAGCTTGACTGGTCCAAACAAAATACAGCATCCCACAAACAGTTGTGGATTGAGTAACCAAATTATTATTATTATTTTTTTAAAAAGAATTATTACTCCCAGAAAAGTGATCCGCCAATCAACTAACAACTGGTTTCCTATTTACTGCTAGGTAAACAGAGGCATGTGGAGTAAGGAAACTTGCCCAACATTTCACACCTCCGGAAATCAAACGCAGATCTCTCGCTTGCGAGGCGAGTGCTCTAACCACTAGGCTATAGGACTCCACAATATAACACCTTATCAAGTCTTCAAGACATCTCAAAGTGCTTCACAAAATATGTTGTAATGTGAATTGACTGTCTATTTTGTTGGCAAATATATATTTAGTTAAGAAGCCTAATACCCCATCCCCACCCTTACCCACTTTCAAACCCTGCCTCAAGCCTTACTTCTTCGAATGCGTTTTTGGTCATCTTATTATTTATTTGTTATTGTTTCTTTTCCCAACCTACCACCCTCTTGAGTTTCCACTCCCCGGCTCGGGTGCCCAGACAGCTGTGTAAAGTGCTTTGAGGTGTCCTACAGATGTGAACGATGCTATATAAATGGAAATTATATTGCAATACAGCTGTTTGGCATACAAATTATATGTCAATTTGCCAAAATATTGTAAAATTATCAGTACGTTCCTACTTTCATTATTTTGTGCCTTCATGGTGAAACAATATTTCCTTCAAGAGGACTATTTGTTTCCAATGTAAACTGTTGCTTTTTACTGTTCTGTCATTCAAACGTTTTCTTAAAACAGTCGGGAGTCATTTCTGCGTACACCACATTCATGTGCGCACCCGCACATACCCTGATAAGGCGCACTTGCCGCTTTGGGAACGCGCCCTGATGTGCACTGTACACGCACATGTTTACCGTACATACATTTTCGGGACGCTCTTTGGTTATATTTTGCGCACCTTTCTGTACCCTTGCGTTTATTTCAGTCAGTTTTGGTGCACTCATGGGCTACCCGGTAGGTGTGCCCTGAACGGTTTGTCCCGGAGCAGCTCCTGCCAGGGTCAGGACCCATCTGGCCTTTGTCGCGGTTGAGCCGAACTTCAGTTTGTCCCTCAGTATATCCCTGATCCTCACGCGAGGGGCCCTGAGGGGGAAGGCCCCTTTTATCGCCAGCCAAGCCATGTCTGAATGGTTGTTGGTCAGGGCCAGTGACGAGGTGTTTTGCCAGACGTAGTTGGCCATTACCGCAGGGTACCTCCCAATCGGGTCTGCCCTCTCCCCCTTTCAAACTGTTTTAATTAGCTGTCGCACAGACGACTTGGTGATCGTGCGAGGGTCTGGGATAGTGTTTTTCAGGAACTTCTCAACATACTCAAGTGAGTGTTGGTGGTTTGGCACGCTCCAACTGTGTGGAACATTTTGAGGCAGTTCTGCCAGACCCATCCTTCTTATACCTGGTATAAGTGGAAACCCAGCATGTAGCAGCATTTGTTGCTGGCAAAGCGAGGCTCCAAGCACAGCCTTAGGCAGCTACGCACAAAGGTGGCCATGAGGATTCAGGGCCACGTTAGGGATTCCTTTCCCCCCCCTTTTCCGGGGTTTTGTGCATTGTGTCTCTGCGGATATGATCCATCTTGGACCCCCAGATCAGTTGGAAGACCTCTTTGGTGACTGCAATGGCATTGTTCTTGGTCAAAGGCCAGACCTGGGCCACGGACAGCAACACCGAGTGGGGCTCACACTTTACCACCAGGTTTTTTCTGGTGATGGACAGCAATCACTACACCTAGACGCTCCTCCCAGCCTTTTTGGCATGCCCCGGCAGCCCCAAACCAGATGCCGAGAACTTTGATGTAGTCTGGCTTCACCGCAAATGGTATGTGACTGCATTCTTTCCAGTCTCCAGAATACATCACCTCGCTTTTCCGTTGGTTCAGGTTCCGTTGTCATTCAGAACTCTGCAGCTCGTGTACTGTCCCGCACCAGGCTTCGCGATCACATCACTCCCACCCTCGCTCGCCTCCACTGGCTCCCCATCCCCCAGAGGATTGATTTCAAGATCCTCATCCTCACCTACAAGGCCATTCACGGCCTTGCTCCCTCCTACCTCTCCAACCTACTATCCCCCTACCTACCTGCCCGTACCCTCCGTTCCTCTGGCTCCGGTCTGCTCCACGTCCCCCGCCCCAACCGCCCTACCATCGGTGGTCGGGCCTTCAGCCTCTCAGCCCCCAGGCTCTGGAACTCCATCCCCCAGTGCCTTCGCCTTGCTTCCTCCCTTTCCTCCTTCAAGGCCGGTCTCAAAACCTTTCTCTTTGACCGTGCCTTCAGCTCCCCTCTCGACTCTCTTCCTCCTCCTCGCTCCCTCCCTTCCCTCCCCTCACCCTGACCATTTCCCCCTCCTCTCTCCCTCCCTTCCCTCCCCTCACCCTGACCATTTCCCCCCTGCTCGGGTCATGACCCAACTGTGCAGCGCCTTGGGACGTCCTCCTGACGTGAAAGGCGCTCTATAAATGGAATCTTGTTGTTGTTGTTGTTGTTGGTTGACCTTGGCTCCTGAGGCTCGATCAAACCGGTCGCAAATGCCTAGCAGGCTCGAGACCAATATTTGGGCTGTGCAAAAGACGGTGACATCATCCATATACTGGGAGAGAGGCCTTGGCTTGTGCACCATGGCTGCCTGGGATGGTGACACCTCTGATGCTCTTGTCCCTCCTGATAGCCCATGCAAAGGGTTTGATGCAGCAGACAAACTGTGGAGAATAGGGGACAGCCCTGCCTTACTCCCGACCTGATGGGGAATGGCTCAGTCTTGTACCCGTTTACTGTGACTGCGCTACAGATGTCTGCGTAGTCGGATCGACTTACGTTTGCCCTCCCCGAAGCCCATTTTAGAGAGTACCTCATCCACGTAGCTGTCAGATACTCTGTCAAAGGCTTTCTCTTGATCAAGACTGAGGGAGATGCTGCCTTTCCTCATAGACTCTGCCATGATCCCTGATAGCAGCACGTTATTGTGTGCCTCCAGCAGGTCCGGGCCCATCATGTCTCACAGAGCCGAGTAGAGCTCCACCGGGAGGCCGTCTCCTCCGGGGGTCTTACTGGTCTGGAGGGCTTTGATAGTCCTGGTCAGTTCATCAGGGAGAGAGGCCTGTCTATGTGCTACCAGCAATTCTTCATCTGCAAGGGTGTGAGTATAGCCAAGACCAGAAAGAAGGTCATGTCCAGCTACAGACCAAACCGCAGAAGCTCCTGCGATGACAGGTTGAGGGAACTGATGTCAGAAAGAAACTCAAGTAGGTGAAGGGTCAGCAAACTGTGCACTTTGCCACCAAGGTCTCCAGGGTCATCTTCCAATCCAGGATGCACACAACAGAACAGGACGAGACGTGCTCATACTTCTTCCTTCAGAAAGCAAACAGAGCCAGCTCTGCTATTGCAGGGCTGAGGGACGAAACGGGCTGTGTGCACGTGGAGCAGGCCGGTATGCAGAGGATTGACAGATCCTTTTATGCCAACCTGTACTGTGAAAAACCCACAGAGAGCAAGGCCTCCTTGGATTTCCTGTCTGGCCTCACCGAGCTGCTGGATGAGGAGAGCTGGGAGCACTTAGGCAACCTGATCATACTGTAGTTGTCTGGATCCAACAACAGCGTTATAAGCGAAGCGAATAAAAGGCTGACTTCCAGGTCGTCAAGTCACTGCTGACTTCACTTCAGGCTCAGTCTGTGCACATGGTATGTGCACAAAGCACCACTGATGTCACTTTGGGTATATATTCATGAAAAACTTGTCTGATGTCACTTCCTTTGTAGTGCAATCACAACCTTTACATTTCAGTATCCCATTGTTTCTAATTTTTCCTCTTTGGGATAGATAAACATCTATTGAACTGTTATCTGCAGAGTCTGGAAGCTCCATCTGAATTGAAGAAGACTTTGCTTCTGGCCTTTTTCCAAGTTCCACTTACTTAGGTAGAAGCAAATGATGATAATCGTCCTTACATTTGATATTTGATATAGTGCCTTTCATATCGGTACAATATCAAAAAGCTCTTCACAGGATATACTCTAAAGTGAAGTGGGTATTTTGTGGGCAAATGTGGCAGCCCATTTGTGCACCACAAAAACCCACAGACAGCCATGAAGTGAACAACCAATTTTATCTCGGGGTTTATTTAGGTTGGACCATCAGGAAAAACTCCCTTCTTTTTTCAAATGGTGGCATGGGATCTTAGCTCTTGTGCAAACCTTGAACTGATCAGTGCCTTGGGCCATCCTCCCAATTTGAAAGGCACTAAATCAATGTAAATTTACATTGTGTTGTAACATCCATTTAAACAGGCAACCGGGACCTCAGTTTAATGTCTCATGTGAAGTATGGCACCTCCGACAAAGGAACGTATGCCCAGCACTCTATTGGAGTGTCAGCTTGAACTGTGAGTTCAAAGTCATGACATAGGGTGTGAACCACCAACAACAACTTGCACTTATATCACGCCCTCCACGCAGCGTAGCATCTCAGACCAGTTAAATCAATCTTCTGACTCCGAAGTGAGAGTGCCACTAACTGAGCCAGGCTGATACCTAAGCACTGTAATTGCCATGTCATAAATTGAGGCTCACTCCTTCAGCTACTCCTTCATAAGCCCGGAAAAGTGATTGGTGGATCGCTTTACCAGGGGTAATAATTCCTTCAAATAAAATTGGTCACTCAATCCACGACTGTTTGTGGGACACTGCTGTGCGCAATTGGCTGCCAAAAATGCAAGGATTATTATTATTCTTTTATTATACTGAAATTGAAAACTCAGGTAAACTTACTGGGGCCTCCCTGCAAGGATAAATGCTTTGCGGTCACAACGATTTGTGATATCTCGGTTCTACTAAGATCTCGGATCAGAGCTCAGGTCCAGCAATCAGTATGATGCACAGGAAATTCCCATCAGATGGGACATCTCATCCGATGATCGATACCTCCAACAATGCAATGCATCACCAGGCCTGTATTGGAGTGTTAGCATGGACTGTATGGGTTCCAAATCCTGCGGTGAGAGGACTATCAACTGAGTGAATCTTTCACACAATGGCAAAATTGCCCCAAAGTTTCCATATCCCATCTGTTGAGCTATTGGAAGTGACAACAACAGTTGGCAATGGCAGAACAGGCATCCAATGCTGAAAGGGTTAAGTCACGGTCACCTCAAGGATGATCAGTACTTTTTTTTATTACAGTCAGACAAGGAGACCAAAAACAACTTTCATTTATACAGTTGTGGGAAAGAAAACTGCACGGTAAATGGCATGTCGATGCTGAAAAAAGCACCTTAAAATGCAAAGTACATCTTCTGCAGGGAGTCCATAGAAATGTACAACAACAACAATAACAACTTGGATTTATATAGCGCCCTCCACACCGGGCGGCGTCTCAGAGCGCTTCACAGGAACGGATCCCGGGACCGAGCCAGGGGGAGGGGGAGGAAGGTGACCAAAGGCGCGGTCGAAAAGAAAGGTCTTCAGCAGAGACCTGAAAATAGGAAGGGAGTCGAAGGCTTTTTTTTATGTCAGTCTTTACTCCTCCAAGAAGCATTCATCATAATCCAACTTCTGCTCTTTCCTGACATCCTCTACCCTCTACCAATACCCTTCCTTTGCATTTGCTTGTCCAATTTTATTTTAAATTCCCCAGTTGACTACTCTGACAGCCACCCCAGGCAAATTAATCCATATCATGACAAGCCTCTGAGAGTATAAGTTTTTTTCCAGACCTTACCGTTAACTCCTCTTGTCACAGTCTTAATTCAGGCCAATCTTAATTGACCTTCAAACCCCAGCAGAATGAGTTTTTCAAGATGAATTCTCGCAAACTCATTCACTTATCTCAAACCCTGCTGTCATTTCACCTCAATCTTTAATCAATTTACTGTGCCGTGATCGGCAATTTGTAATAGCAATTCATATTCAGTTGTAATTATAACAAACAAACCTCCTTCTACAGGGTCTTGACATTGCGCAGAAATTTGTTCAAGCAAGTCATAATCTGGGCACTATTAACAAGTATAAGAGAATAATTTTTCATTTTCATTTTTAATGTTTTCTCAAAGAGTATGTCATTTATCATAGAAAATCTACCAGCCAGACTATCTCCAGGGGGAACCCCAAAGGGAGTCAGTCAGGTTTTCATTAAAAAATAAATCGAGGGGATTAAAAATGTTTAATATTTTAAAAGCAGCGTTTACATGTTTACTTTACAAAAGTAAAGTATGTTATTCCACCCTTCCTTCCCCCCAAACATCTACATGCACATATTGGATTTTACATTCACATTATAATTTACATTTAAATAGCAGATTTCATGTCGGAAGGATGTCTCAGAGCAATTCACACCGCTGATTGGGAGCCAGAACTCAAGGGGAGGTGGATGGGGATGGAGCTGGGAGGTGTCTGAAAGCTCAATCAAAAAGATGGCAGAGAGAGCTGCTGGGCAGCAGGTCACAGAGTTAGGGTGGAATGACTTCGGGACCAAAACTGAAGATAATACTCTTAATATTCTAACAATTTATACAAGCATTGAATTCTTTGGTTTTATGTTCAGTGCCCCTATTTATAAAACATAGAATCCGATTAGCTTTCTTCACAATTTTGTTCATCTGATCACCTTAAGAAATGTTAATCCCAAGGTCTCCCCTCTTCTTTTTAAATTACCATTTAGCATATTCCTGCTCTCATTCTTCCTCTCAAAATGTATAACCTCACACTTATCTGCATATATTTCACCTCCCATCTCTGCCCAATCTACTCATCCATGTCCTCCTGTAGTTGCTGACAATCTTCTTAATTGTCAGCTTCACTCCCTACTTTGTGTCACCCTTTGAGCACCTCACCCTCTACTATCTCTCCTCTCTCTCCCTTACAATTCTCCTAGTTTACCGCCTCCCCAAACCTCCTGGCTACTTCCTCACTGATATCTACTCTCACCCCTGTCACTCTGCAGTGAATACCTGCTCATAATGAAAGATTTCAACCTCCACCTAAACTCCCCTTGCACCACCTCCTTGAATTTCACTGCCCTCCTCTCCTCCCTAAACCTCCATCCCATGTCCACTTCCATCCCACCCAGACTATCCACACCACCTTCTCCCTCCACCACGGCTCCTGCCACTCCCCCTCCTTACACTCCTTTGCCCTCATTTCTCCCTCCTACCTCTCAACCACAATCACCTGCAGGAAGTTCACCACCCGATGCCTTGACACCCTCCCCACCCAACTGCTGGTACCCTCAACGCCCCCTCCTCGCCCCCCTGCTGGCCGACACAGTCAACCAGTTCTCTCTCTTCAGGCTCTGTTCCACTCCCACTGAAAACTACTGTTATCATGTCCCTCCTTACAAAAACCACCCTCAATCCCTCTAATCTCTCACACTACCATCCCATTTCCTGGAATACACTGTTGGACGTTAACTTCGGTCATGGTGTCCCTCCACTCCCTCGTTGAGCCTCTGCTGGTTTCCGCCCTGCCCACAGCACAGAGACAGCGCTTGTCAAAGTCACAAACGACGTCCTCTCTATCTGTGACCAGGGCAGCCAAAACCTTCGTGCATGCGTTTGTCACCTCCCGCCTGGATTACTCAAATGCACTCCTCGCCGGACTCCCCAGCTCCACCATTCAAAAAATTCAGTTCATTCAGTACTCTGCCGCTTGCATACTAACCCGGACCAAACCCTGTACCTGCATCTCACCAGTTCTGGCCAAGCTCCACTAGCTCCCCATCACCGAACAGATCGACTTCAAGATCCTCACACTTGTGTTCAAATCACTTCACTCTTTGTCACCTCCCAACCTCTCCGACCTCCTCACTTCCCAATCCAACGCCGGCACCTCTGCTCAACTGGCACCGGCCTCCTGCTTGTCCCTCGCACCCTCCGCTCTACCATTGGAGGCCACGCTTTCAGCCACTATGCTCTGAAACCTTGGGACACTCTCCCTCGATCCCTCCGCCTTTGCCTCTTCTCTCCCTTTTTCAAGTCTCACCTGAAAACCTTTGTTTTTGACCGTGTTTATGGTCACCTCTCCCCCACCCCGTGAAGAGGGCGCTATATAAGTGCAAGTTGTTACTGTTGTCATCAGAAAACTATTTAAAAAAAACTTTAGCATATTTTTGAAAATTAACATTATCTGCCACACATGACTGTCTCCATTATAAATGCCATTCGCTTTGTTTGTGTACATTTAATAATAATAATCCTTGCATTTGATATAGCGCCTTATCACGTCATCGAGATGTCTCAAAGGGCTTCACAGAATGTAGTGTAAAGTGAATTGACGATATTTCGTGAGCGAAATGATACCAGTACGATCCTGGTGCCATTTCTTGAGCAGCTTGGGGTCGCCGCCGGACTGATTTACCAAACCCTTGTGTTGACGTATGGTTTCTGGATCAATTCTCTTCGGCTGTGCCTTCTCAAATCACCTTCTGAAAACCTTCCTCTTTGACCGTGCTGACGGCACCTGACTTGGGGTCAGACTCCACCACTGTTACACACTCTGAGACACTACCATGAGTGGAGGGCGTTATATCAGTGCAAGTTGTTGTTAACGTTGTGCCAGTAGCACTGATTTTGTTGCCACTCAGTCACCACAGGGATGGGGTGAGGGAAACAGGTCGCCAACGGGTAGCAATCAGTGGTGGCCGACAGCTTTGGTTGCCCACAAAATAACTTAAATGTTTTCTGTTGGAACCTATGCTATTTTGTTGCTTCTTTGCTATTTTGTTGACCGTCACTGCCAGTGCCGGTCCCACACTGCGCTCTGGGAGTTGCAGTTTCTCAGGAGCGGCGGATGGACTACAAGACCCAGAGTGCACACACTGGATCTCCTCTCGTTTGCCGTTTCCTGTCGGGAAGCGGTACTCCTCGCAATGGGTTAGTCCGCGCGGGGCCCTCGCGAGTGCTACTATAGAGAGAGCGATAAGGAGGTCTTTATCAGTTTGTGGACGCCTCTGAGGGAATAGAGAGCAGGTGTCGGTGTAGGTGTCGGGGTCGGCCGGTGCCGGGGGTACCTTGCAGGCATCTGAGTCTTCGCGGCTCCGTCCGGGCAGCAGCTGAGTGTCACTGGACTGGGCGGTGGGGGAAGGGTTGGGAGGTGAAGGTGGGGCTGACGAGGACATGTCCGTCGTTGACATTGTGTGGTATTTGGGGCTTTATTAAATTTAATTGGGAAGATATTTTGTGCCAAACAAAGTAAATACATTTTATTGGATTCTGTGAGAGTAAAATATTTTAACTTTAACTACTCGGTTAGAATACTTGGTGTTCTGTTTGGTTAGTTAACATTGCTTCAAGTGAAACATCATTGTAACATATTATTTTACAGGGTCGACTGGACTCCCCTGCTGGGCGGTAACGGTATTTCAGTTAACCTTGGAAGCCTCTTAAGCCAAACAAAACGGCCATCCCTAATGTGTCCACCTTAATAGGTTCCACTGTAGTGTGAAGTGGATTTACTGTGTATTCTGCAGGCGAACAAGGCATATATATCAAGGTTTCTCTTACATGAATTGATGATGACAATAACAATTACATTTATATAGCGCCTTTCATGTCAGGAGGTTATCTCAAGGTGCTTGATAGTCCTCGTTTTAGATCCAGATTTTAGATAAAGATCTAGCAGCTCTAACTCGGTGATCTAAAATCAGCAGATATATAGATGTACACGAAACTTCAATGATTCAGTAATCATTCTCCCCAAATTTTGCAAACAAGGCATATATATCAAGGATATATATATCAAGTTCCCACAAACTCCACCATTTTCCACAAACAGCTTCTCCTCAAGCCCCCGCACAATCTCGTGCGGAGTTCCTCAGGGCTGTGTCCTTGGTCCCCTCCTTTTCAATATCTATAATCTTCTTGGTGACATCATCCGCAGACATGGGGTCAATTTCCACATTCATGCAGACGACACCCAACTCTATCTCTCCGCCTCCACATTTGACTCCAGGACCACTGCTGTCCTGACAGAATGTCTATCAGACATGAAATCCTGGATGAGAGTTAACATTCGACAGTTGAGCGGCAACAAGACCGAGGCTCTCCTGATTGACTCCCGTCAGCGCCTCCAAACCTCAGGCGCTGACAGCATCACCATTCAAGGATGCACACTCCACCGTACTAAGTCAGTCCGGAACCTTGGCATCTTGTTTGACCCTCAACTATCCTTTCTACCCCACATCTGTGCCATGAACTTCTCTGAATTCCCCCACCTTTGCAACATCGCCTGGCTTTGCTACTATCTCATGCCACAGGCCGCTGAGACCCTCAAACATGCATTGTAACATGCAGACTTGACTACGCAAACTCCCTGCATGTTGGCCTCCCCAACTCCTCCCTCCATGGGCTGCAGATCATCCAGAACTCTGCAGCTCATGTCCTCTCCCCCACAAGGCTCCGCGACCTTATCACCATCATCCTCAGTTATCAGTTATGATGACATTATCATCATCATCAGATACAGTTCAAGATCCTGGTCCTCACCTTCAACGTCCTCCATGGCCTTGCTCCCCCCTACCTCTGCAACCTCCTAACCCCCACCAACGTTCCTGCTCCCCCTGCTCAGCGGTCCTGGCCTCCTTCACGTCACCTGCCCCACCATTGGCGGGCAGGCCTTCTGCCACTCTATCCCTACCCTCTGGACCTCCATCCCGCAGGAGCTCTGCCTCAATAGCTTCCTTCAAGACCCTTCTCAAGTCCCTCTTCTTTGACCCTGCCTTTGGTCACCTGCTTTCCCCCCCTGCCTCCAGATGTGGCAATTCAGCGTATCGTATCTGCGCTCGGTCTCAGAGGCAAGATGTATTTTCAATTCCATAACACTACCCTTTCCTGGTATTCCCTCAAGCTTCTAACCAGTTTACTTGCCTCTTCGTTCCATAAATAGTTTTGGATCTGTGAACATCATGTGATTTCCCAGGAATTGAAAGTGAAACTGAGATCAGCTGAAACTGATGACACCGATGACTCAGGTCTAAATATCAGTGTCAGGGAGTGGCCTTTGTTAACAGTGATAAACAGTTTCTGTTCCCAATTTACAGTTTAGTGTATCTCACTGAATCTCATGAACCTGCACACTATAGATATCTGTAATATAGAGTAATTGACTCTAGTGGCTTTTTTGAGCACAGAAAAAAATATTTAAATGCACATGAAACTTCAACGGTACATTTCTAGGAAAACAAAAAATTATGTTCACTGGGTTTAAAATTATATAACATCAAATAATTTAAATAAAATAATTCCATACCTCTCAAAGTCTCAGCACATTGTTTTAGTTCTATGTCATTATCAACATTGCTGGAAATTCGTCAGGTCTCATCACTAAACGATCTTAGAGAATCAAAATTCTAAATCTGAACAAAACACATTCATCATGTGGAGAATTATGAAACAATTATTCCACAACAGGCTTTGTTTCCTATAGTTTACATAGAGGGCAGATTCTATTTAACTGACAAAATTATTTTTTTTTAAATGTTGCTTTCATAAATCCAAAAGTTCACAGCAATTCTCCACAATTTAAATTAAAGCTTCAGCAATCTAACGATTGGCAAAGAAATATAAAAATAATAATCCTTGCATTTGATATAGCGCCTTATTACGTCTTCAAGACGTCTCAAAACGTTTCCCAGAATATACTGTCAAGTGAATTGACTATGTATTTTGTGGGCAAAATACAGCATCCCACAAACAGTTGTGGATTGAGTAACCAAATTATTATTATTATATTTTTTTAAAGAATTATTACTCCCAGAAAAGTGATCCGCCAATCAACTAACAACTGGTTTCCTATTTACTGCTAGGTAAACAGAGGCATGTGGAGTAAGGAAACTTGCCCAACATTTCACACCTCCGGAAATCAAACGCAGATCTCTCGCTTGCGAGGCGAGTGCTCTAACCACTAGGCTATAGGACTCCACAATATAACACCTTATCAAGTCTTCAAGACATCTCAAAGTGCTTCACAAAATATGTTGTAATGTGAATTGACTGTCTATTTTGTTGGCAAATATATATTTAGTTAAGAAGCCTAATACCCCATCCCCACCCTTACCCACTTTCAAACCCTGCCTCAAGCCTTACTTCTTCGAATGCGTTTTTGGTCATCTTATTATTTATTTGTTATTGTTTCTTTTCCCCAACCTACCACCCTCTTGAGTTCCCACTCCCCGGCTCGGGTGCCCAGACAGCTGTGTAAAGTGCTTTGAGGTGTCCTACAGATGTGAACGATGCTATATAAATGGAAATGATATTGCAATACAGCTGTTTGGCATACAAATTATATGTCAATTTGCCAAAATATTGTAAAATTATCAGTACGTTCCTACTTTCATTATTTTGTGCCTTCATGGTGAAACAATATTTCCTTCAAGAGGACTATTTGTTTCCAATGTAAACTGTTGCTTTTTACTGTTCTGTCATTCAAACGTTTTCTTAAAACAGTCGGGAGTCATTTCTGCGTACACCACATTCATGTGCGCACCCGCACATACCCTGATAAGGCGCACTTGCCGCTTTGGGAACGCGCCCTGATGTGCACTGTACACGCACATGTTTACCGTACATACATTTTCGGGACGCTCTTTGGTTATATTTCGCGCACCTTTCTGTACCCTTGCGTTTATTTCAGTCAGTTTTGGTGCACTCATGGGCTACCCGGTAGGTGTGCCCTGAACGGTTTGTCCCGGAGCAGCTCCTGCCAGGGTCAGGACCCATCTGGCCTTTGTCGCGGTTGAGCCGAACTTTAGTTTGTCCCTCAGTATATCCCTGATCCTCACGCGAGCCTGAGGCTGGCCCTCACCATCCCCTCATTCTGCCAGAAGAACACCTGGTTTCGGGAATGCCAAAGGGTCTCCTTTACCGAGTTTATGATCCTCCAGGCACTCGATGTAGGTTTCGCTGTGAGTGGCTGGGAACAGGCTGTGCAGCAACGAGTGCCGTGATGAACCGCGAGAGAATCCATTCCATCTTTTTCCAATTCGCCTTTGCGAAACAACACTCCAGGAAGGGATGGTCCATGGTCTCCTGGAGCCGGCCCGAGGGCAACGTGCTGACTGGCGCAGACCTCGACCGTGCATGAAGGCCCTGAGGGGGAAGGCCCCTTTTATCGCCAGACAAGCCATGTCTGAATGGTTGTTGGTCAGGGCCAGTGACGAGGTGTTTTGCCAGACGTAGTTGGCCATTACCGCAGGGTACCTCCCAATCGGGTCTGCCCTCTCCCCCTTTCAAACTGTTTTAATTAGCTGTCGCACGGACGACTTGGTGATCGTGCGAGGGTCTGGGATAGTGTTTTTCAGGAACTTCTCAACATACTCAAGTGAGTGTTGGTGGTTTGGCACGCTCCAACTGTGTGGAACATTTTGAGGCAGTTCTGCCAGACCCATCCTTCTTATACCTGGTATAAGTGGAAACCCAGCATGTAGCAGCATTTGTTGCTGGCAAAGCGAGGCTCCAAGCACAGCCTTAGGCAGCTACGCACAAAGGTGGCCATGAGGATTCAGGGCCACGTTAGGGATTCCTTTCCCCCCCCTTTTCCGGGGTTTTGTGCATTGTGTCTCTGCGGATATGATCCATCTTGGACCCCCAGATCAGTTGGAAGACCTCTTTGGTGACTGCAATGGCATTGTTCTTGGTCAAAGGCCAGACCTGGGCCACGGACAGCAACACCGAGTGGGGCTCACACTTTACCACCAGGTTTTTTCTGGTGATGGACAGCAATCACTACACCTAGACGCTCCTCCCAGCCTTTTTGGCATGCCCCGGCAGCCCCAAACCAGATGCCGAGAACTTTGATGTAGTCTGGCTTCACCGCAAATGGTATGTGACTGCATTCTTTCCAGTCTCCAGAATACATCACCTCGCTTTTCCGTTGGTTGACCTTGGCTCCTGAGGCTCGATCAAACCGGTCGCAAATGCCTAGCAGGCTCGAGACCAATATTTGGGCTGTGCAAAAGACGGTGACATCATCCATATACTGGGAGAGAGGCCTTGGCTTGTGCACCATGGCTGCCCGGGATGGTGACACCTCTGATGCTCTTGTCCCTCCCGATAGCCCATGCAAAGGGTTTGATGCAGCAGACAAACTGTGGAGAATAGGGGACAGCCCTGCCTTACTCCCGACCTGATGGGGAATGGCTCAGTCTTGTACCCGTTTACTGTGACTGCGCTACAGATGTCTGCGTAGTCGGATCGACTTACGTTTGCCCTCCCCGAAGCCCATTTTAGAGAGTACCTCATCCACGTAGCTGTCAGATACTCTGTCAAAGGCTTTCTCTTGATCAAGACTGAGGGAGATGCTGCCTTTCCTCATAGACTCTGCCATGATCCCTGATAGCAGCACGTTATTGTGTGCCTCCAGCAGGTCCGGGCCCATCATGTCTCACAGAGCCGAGTAGAGCTCCACCGGGAGGCCGTCTCCTCCGGGGGTCTTACTGGTCTGGAGGGCTTTGATAGTCCTGGTCAGTTCATCAGGGAGAGAGGCCTGTCTATGTGCTCCCAGCAATTCTTCATCTGCAAGGGTGTGAGTATAGCCAAGACCAGAAAGAAGGTCATGTCCAGCTACAGACCAAACCGCAGAAGCTCCTGCGATGACAGGTTGAGGGAACTGATGTCAGAAAGAAACTCAAGTAGGTGAAGGGTCAGCAAACTGTGCACTTTGCCACCAAGGTCTCCAGGGTCATCTTCCAATCCAGGATGCACACAACAGAACAGGACGAGACGTGCTCATACTTCTTCCTTCAGAAAGCAAACAGAGCCAGCTCTGCTATTGCAGGGCTGAGGGACGAAACGGGCTGTGTGCACGTGGAGCAGGCCGGTATGCAGAGGATTGACAGATCCTTTTATGCCAACCTGTACTGTGAAAAACCCACAGAGAGCAAGGCCTCCTTGGATTTCCTGTCTGGCCTCACCGAGCTGCTGGATGAGGAGAGCTGGGAGCACTTAGGCAACCTGATCATACTGTAGTTGTCTGGATCCAACAACAGCGTTATAAGCGAAGCGAATAAAAGGCTGACTTCCAGGTCGTCAAGTCACTGCTGACTTCACTTCAGGCTCAGTCTGTGCACATGGTATGTGCACAAAGCACCACTGATGTCACTTTGGGTATATATTCATGAAAAACTTGTCTGATGTCACTTCCTTTGTAGTGCAATCACAACCTTTACATTTCAGTATCCCATTGTTTCTAATTTTTCCTCTTTGGGATAGATAAACATCTATTGAACTGTTATCTGCAGAGTCTGGAAGCTCCATCTGAATTGAAGAAGACTTTGCTTCTGGCCTTTTTCCAAGTTCCACTTACTTAGGTAGAAGCAAATGATGATAATCGTCCTTACATTTGATATTTGATATAGTGCCTTTCATATCGGTACAATATCAAAAAGCTCTTCACAGGATATACTCTAAAGTGAAGTGGGTATTTTGTGGGCAAATGTGGCAGCCCATTTGTGCACCACAAAAACCCACAGACAGCCATGAAGTGAACAACCAATTTTATCTCGGGGTTTATTTAGGTTGGACCATCAGGAAAAACTCCCTTCTTTTTTCAAATGGTGGCATGGGATCTTAGCTCTTGTGCAAACCTTGAACTGATCAGTGCCTTGGGCCATCCTCCCAATTTGAAAGGCACTAAATCAATGTAAATTTACATTGTGTTGTAACATCCATTTAAACAGGCAACCGGGACCTCAGTTTAATGTCTCATGTGAAGTATGGCACCTCCGACAAAGGAACGTATGCCCAGCACTCTATTGGAGTGTCAGCTTGAACTGTGAGTTCAAAGTCATGACATAGGGTGTGAACCACCAACAACAACTTGCACTTATATCACGCCCTCCACGCAGCGTAGCATCTCAGACCAGTTAAATCAATCTTCTGACTCCGAAGTGAGAGTGCCACTAACTGAGCCAGGCTGATACCTAAGCACTGTAATTGCCATGTCATAAATTGAGGCTCACTCCTTCAGCTACTCCTTCATAAGCCCGGAAAAGTGATTGGTGGATCGCTTTACCAGGGGTAATAATTCCTTCAAATAAAATTGGTCACTCAATCCACGACTGTTTGTGGGACACTGCTGTGCGCAATTGGCTGCCAAAAATGCAAGGATTATTATTATTCTTTTATTATACTGAAATTGAAAACTCAGGTAAACTTACTGGGGCCTCCCTGCAAGGATAAATGCTTTGCGGTCACAACGATTTGTGATATCTCGGTTCTACTAAGATCTCGGATCAGAGCTCAGGTCCAGCAATCAGTATGATGCACAGGAAATTCCCATCAGATGGGACATCTCATCCGATGATCGATACCTCCAACAATGCAATGCATCACCAGGCCTGTATTGGAGTGTTAGCATGGACTGTATGGGTTCCAAATCCTGCGGTGAGAGGACTATCAACTGAGTGAATCTTTCACACAATGGCAAAATTGCCCCAAAGTTTCCATATCCCATCTGTTGAGCTATTGGAAGTGACAACAACAGTTGGCAATGGCAGAACAGGCATCCAATGCTGAAAGGGTTAAGTCACGGTCACCTCAAGGATGATCAGTACTTTTTTTTATTACAGTCAGACAAGGAGACCAAAAACAACTTTCATTTATACAGTTGTGGGAAAGAAAACTGCACGGTAAATGGCATGTCGATGCTGAAAAAAGCACCTTAAAATGCAAAGTACATCTTCTGCAGGGAGTCCATAGAAATGTACAACAACAACAATAACAACTTGGATTTATATAGCGCCCTCCACACCGGGCGGCGTCTCAGAGCGCTTCACAGTAACGGATCCCGGGACCGAGCCAGGGGGAGGGGGAGGAAGGTGACCAAAGGCGCGGTCGAAAAGAAAGGTCTTCAGCAGAGACCTGAAAATAGGAAGGGAGTCGAAGGCTTTTTTTTATGTCAGTCTTTACTCCTCCAAGAAGCATTCATCATAATCCAACTTCTGCTCTTTCCTGACATCCTCTACCCTCTACCAATACCCTTCCTTTGCATTTGCTTGTCCAATTTTATTTTAAATTCCCCAGTTGACTACTCTGACAGCCACCCCAGGCAAATTAATCCATATCATGACAAGCCTCTGAGAGTATAAGTTTTTTTCCAGACCTTACCGTTAACTCCTCTTGTCACAGTCTTAATTCAGGCCAATCTTAATTGACCTTCAAACCCCAGCAGAATGAGTTTTTCAAGATGAATTCTCGCAAACTCATTCACTTATCTCAAACCCTGCTGTCATTTCACCTCAATCTTTAATCAATTTACTGTGCCGTGATCGGCAATTTGTAATAGCAATTCATATTCAGTTGTAATTATAACAAACAAACCTCCTTGTACAGGGTCTTGACATTGCGCAGAAATTTGTTCAAGCAAGTCATAATCTGGGCACTATTAACAAGTATAAGAGAATAATTTTTCATTTTCATTTTTAATGTTTTCTCAAAGAGTATGTCATTTATCATAGAAAATCTACCAGCCAGACTATCTCCAGGGGGAACCCCAAAGGGAGTCAGTCAGGTTTTCATTAAAAAATAAATCGAGGGGATTAAAAATGTTTAATATTTTAAAAGCAGCGTTTACATGTTTACTTTACAAAAGTAAAGTATGTTATTCCACCCTTCCTTCCCCCCAAACATCTACATGCACATATTGGATTTTACATTCACATTATAATTTACATTTAAATAGCAGATTTCATGTCGGAAGGATGTCTCAGAGCAATTCACACCGCTGATTGGGAGCCAGAACTCAAGGGGAGGTGGATGGGGATGGAGCTGGGAGGTGTCTGAAAGCTCAATCAAAAAGATGGCAGAGAGAGCTGCTGGGCAGCAGGTCACAGAGTTAGGGTGGAATGACTTCGGGACCAAAACTGAAGATAATACTCTTAATATTCTAACAATTTATACAAGCATTGAATTCTTTGGTTTTATGTTCAGTGCCCCTATTTATAAAACATAGAATCCGATTAGCTTTCTTCACAATTTTGTTCATCTGATCACCTTAAGAAATGTTAATCCCAAGGTCTCCCCTCTTCTTTTTAAATTACCATTTAGCATATTCCTGCTCTCATTCTTCCTCTCAAAATGTATAACCTCACACTTATCTGCATATATTTCACCTCCCATCTCTGCCCAATCTACTCATCCATGTCCTCCTGTAGTTGCTGACAATCTTCTTAATTGTCAGCTTCACTCCCTACTTTGTGTCACCCTTTGAGCACCTCACCCTCTACTATCTCTCCTCTCTCTCCCTTACAATTCTCCTAGTTTACCGCCTCCCCAAACCTCCTGGCTACTTCCTCACTGATATCTACTCTCACCCCTGTCACTCTGCAGTGAATACCTGCTCATAATGAAAGATTTCAACCTCCACCTAAACTCCCCTTGCACCACCTCCTTGAATTTCACTGCCCTCCTCTCCTCCCTAAACCTCCATCCCATGTCCACTTCCATCCCACCCAGACTATCCACACCACCTTCTCCCTCCACCACGGCTCCTGCCACTCCCCCCTCCTTACACTCCTTTGCCCTCATTTCTCCCTCCTACCTCTCAACCACAATCACCTGCAGGAAGTTCACCACCCGATGCCTTGACACCCTCCCCACCCAACTGCTGGTACCCTCAACGCCCCCTCCTCGCCCCCCTGCTGGCCGACACAGTCAACCAGTTCTCTCTCTTCAGGCTCTGTTCCACTCCCACTGAAAACTACTGTTATCATGTCCCTCCTTACAAAAACCACCCTCAATCCCTCTAATCTCTCACACTACCATCCCATTTCCTGGAATACACTGTTGGACGTTAACTTCGGTCATGGTGTCCCTCCACTCCCTCGTTGAGCCTCTGCTGGTTTCCGCCCTGCCCACAGCACAGAGACAGCGCTTGTCAAAGTCACAAACGACGTCCTCTCTATCTGTGACCAGGGCAGCCAAAACCTTCGTGCATGCGTTTGTCACCTCCCGCCTGGATTACTCAAATGCACTCCTCGCCGGACTCCCCAGCTCCACCATTCAAAAAATTCAGTTCATTCAGTACTCTGCCGCTTGCATACTAACCCGGACCAAACCCTGTACCTGCATCTCACCAGTTCTGGCCAAGCTCCACTAGCTCCCCATCACCGAACAGATCGACTTCAAGATCCTCACACTTGTGTTCAAATCACTTCACTCTTTGTCACCTCCCAACCTCTCCGACCTCCTCACTTCCCAATCCAACGCCGGCACCTCTGCTCAACTGGCACCGGCCTCCTGCTTGTCCCTCGCACCCTCCGCTCTACCATTGGAGGCCACGCTTTCAGCCACTATGCTCTGAAACCTTGGGACACTCTCCCTCGATCCCTCCGCCTTTGCCTCTTCTCTCCCTTTTTCAAGTCTCACCTGAAAACCTTTGTTTTTGACCGTGTTTATGGTCACCTCTCCCCCCACCCCGTGAAGAGGGCGCTATATAAGTGCAAGTTGTTACTGTTGTCATCAGAAAACTATTTAAAAAAAACTTTAGCATATTTTTGAAAATTAACATTATCTGCCACACATGACTGTCTCCATTATAAATGCCATTCGCTTTGTTTGTGTACATTTAATAATAATAATCCTTGCATTTGATATAGCGCCTTATCACGTCATCGAGATGTCTCAAAGGGCTTCACAGAATGTAGTGTAAAGTGAATTGACGATATTTCGTGAGCGAAATGATACCAGTACGATCCTGGTGCCATTTCTTGAGCAGCTTGGGGTCGCCGCCGGACTGATTTACCAAACCCTTGTGTTGAGGTATGGTTTCTGGATCAATTCTCTTCGGCTGTGCCTTCTCAAATCACCTTCTGAAAACCTTCCTCTTTGACCGTGCTGACGGCACCTGACTTGGGGTCAGACTCCACCACTGTTACACACTCTGAGACACTACCATGAGTGGAGGGCGTTATATCAGTGCAAGTTGTTGTTAACGTTGTGCCAGTAGCACTGATTTTGTTGCCACTCAGTCACCACAGGGATGGGGTGAGGGAAACAGGTCGCCAACGGGTAGCAATCAGTGGTGGCCGACAGCTTTGGTTGCCCACAAAATAACTTAAATGTTTTCTGTTGGAACCTATGCTATTTTGTTGCTTCTTTGCTATTTTGTTGACCGTCACTGCCAGTGCCGGTCCCACACTGCGCTCTGGGAGTTGCAGTTTCTCAGGAGCGGCGGATGGACTACAAGACCCAGAGTGCACACACTGGATCTCCTCTCGTTTGCCGTTTCCTGTCGGGAAGCGGTACTCCTCGCAATGGGTTAGTCCGCGCGGGGCCCTCGCGAGTGCTACTATAGAGAGAGCGATAAGGAGGTCTTTATCAGTTTGTGGACGCCTCTGAGGGAATAGAGAGCAGGTGTCGGTGTAGGTGTCGGGGTCGGCCGGTGCCGGGGGGTACCTTGCAGGCATCTGAGTCTTCGCGGCTCCGTCCGGGCAGCAGCTGAGTGTCACTGGACTGGGCGGTGGGGGAAGGGTTGGGAGGTGAAGGTGGGGCTGACGAGGACATGTCCGTCGTTGACATTGTGTGGTATTTGGGGCTTTATTAAATTTAATTAAATGAAATTACAACGAGAAATCCTGAAGAGAGGCCCTCGAGTGCCAAAGGAAGCGGTAGTTGTGAGGTGTGTGGGCGCTGGTGTCCGGGCGGCCTCTCCCTGCGCGGCGCTGCGCGGCGCTGCTCTGCTCCGGCCTCGCGCCCTGTCCGTTAGGAGCAGTTGGAGCGCGGATTCCAGAAGCCCCGCGCGAGGCTCCTCCAACCGCCGTTCGAGAGCTGTGGCTCTGCCGCGGCAATGTGGTCAGGTTGGGCGGGTTCACGCCCGATGGGGCGGGTTTGTGCTGTGCGACGGAATATCGCTTTTTTTTTGGCAAACTTTTTAACTGTTTCATTTAAACCGCAAAACGTTTGTTGTCTTTCCCGTTTCTCATACAGTTTCAAAAGCATTAACTGAGTTGGCCACGTTGCTGCCCGCAAGCAGACGAGGCCTACTATTGGGCTACTTTGGGCTACAAACGTATTGCAGTCAGTCAGTCAGTCAGTCAGTCAACAACTTGCACTTCCATAGCGCCCTCCACTCAGTGTAGCGTCTCAGAGCGCCTAACAGTGCTGGAGCCTGACTCCGAGCCGGGGGGGAGGGGGGCGTAAGCCCGGCCCAACAGGAAAGTTTTCAGCCGGGACTTGAGAGAGGGGGCGCAAGGCGGGGGATTGAGGAGAGTGTCCCCGAGTTTCAGGGCGTAGTGGCTGAAAGCACAACCTCCGATGGTGGAGCAGATTGTGCTCTGAGGGACGAGCAGGAAGGCCGGTGCCAGTCCGGCAGAGGCGCTGGCAATGGTGGATTGGGGAGTGAGGAGGTAGGGAGGTGCCGGGAGTGAATGGATTTGAAACGGTCAGTCAGTTAGTCAGACTCGGTCTGTAGTGCTCTCGCCTCCGAGTCTCAATGTTTCAGGTTCAAGTATCCACAGTGTTGGGACTTTAAGTTCACGCAGTTTGGGCTGACACTCCAGTGTAGTGTCGGGAGGGGGAGAGAAAACACTGTTTGGTCACAGATGCCGTCCTTCCCATGAGACGTTAAACCGAGACCCCATCTGCCTGTTTCGAGTGAACAAGATCCCACGGCGCTACTCGAAACAGGAGTTTTCTCCCCCCGTGTCCTGGCTGACGATCCCTCCTTACATAAAAATGTCCTTCACTTCATGGCTGTTTGTGGGACATCGCAGTGTGCAAATTGTCTGACTTTGAGCTGTCCTTCCGACACGAAAGGCTCTATATTAAATGCAAGAATTATTATTATTATTGATAGGTAGAATAGGATTAAAATCTTTCTGGTTTGGAGTTCAATATAGAATCATTTGAGCCATAGACTGAAGGGCAGATACAAGACTGTATTGGAAATATAATGCAAAATTGTAATCCTAATAATTCTTGTATTTGATTTAGACTCTTTCACATCAGGAGGATGTCTCAAAAGTGCGTCACAGGATTTGCTATAAAGTGTAGTGAGCGTATACTTGACGGGCAAATACTGTCAAATACTTACTTTATTCCTCTTCACTGTGTTAGGGTCTCCTCTGAAATGCTGAATTAAAGCCAAGAGAAATTGGATGTATCGTTGCCAACATGCCATCAGTACGACAAGTTGTGAGCTGTATACAGAAACTTATTCTGTATGAAACCAGAGCAGTATGTATGACTTTACATGTTTGTTAATTTACTTGCATTCATGCGTCTTGTTTGCAATTTTCCAAAATTGGTTAATACTGTTTATTCATAGAGCAAATGATGAAGTTTTTCCATAAAAAGAATCCAAGCCTTTCACTTATATCACATCTGCAGCATTAGAGTTAAAATTGTCACATCTTTTTCAGCAAGGTGTTTGTAGCATTTGGGTACAGTAAAATAAATACTGTTGCTGGTATCATCTCTGGTACCTTGCTCAAGTGGTCATTCGTATTTTAGGGTGCAAAGGGTTAAGAGCTCAGTTTTTGTTTGGGTGAGTAAGGCTGCAGCAGCTCCTTTAACGGAGCACTTCCTTCTTGGTAAACCATTTCTTGCACAGAGTTTGTTCCTTTTGAGAATGCTTGATTGGGAATTATCTCTCTTTTAGAAGTGCCAAAGAGAGAACGTACAATACAGGAGACAGTGAGAGAACATTTTAATACAGAGTTTGAGAAGCAGCATGCAGGTAGTCTAGTGAGTTGAGTCCTGGTGATAGGAGCTAGATTGTACCTACAGATTTCAGCACATTGAGTTCTTAAGTTCAGCTGTGCCATTAAAGAGACGTACTTTCTTAAAGGAGAGATGGTAAATTCAAGGGTACTCTTTACCTCCTGCAAAGAATATGCCCTGTGTTCATCCCTCAGTATACCTTATGTTCTAATCTGAAGGTCTTTATGTACCATGGAACTGCACCATTACAAAATACTTAATATCAGAGTCAGAAAAGTGTCATTTGTGCTCTTTGTTTCTAATACTATCTTTCTCTCTTGCCCCTTCCCTACTTTTCTTCCATCACTATTGCTCCTACACGTTAGTACACCCTAAATATGGGCATTGTGGTGTCCTGCAGCTCAGTGGTTAGAGCATTCGCCTCGCAAGCAAGAGACCTGGGTTCGATTCCCGGCAGGGTAAAACGTTGTGCAAGTTTCCTTACTCCACACCCCTCTGTTTACCTAGCAGTCAGTAGGAACCCGGTTGATAAGTCGATTGGCAGATTGCTTTTTTGGGGGTGATAATTCCTTCAAAAAAATAATACTAATAAATTGGTCACTTCCATCCATGACTGTTTGTGGGACACTACTGTGTGCAATTGGCTGCACAAAATATACAGTCAATTCACTTTACAGTATATTCTGTGAAGCTCTTTGAGACATTTCGAAGATGTGAAAAGACGCTATATCAAATGCACTTATTATTATTATTGTGGGTCCTTGACTTGGTGGCATATTTGAGCCAGGAGTGTGAGTGAACCATGGCTGTTTTACTCAGGAAGAAAGATAAGGGGCAACCAATCAAAGTTTCTTCGCTGCATCTACAAGTGTTTTTCCTGGTGCAATATCTATCAGTAATTCTCATTTATCTTATGCAGTAGTGTTATAGCTGCACGCTTATGAGTTTAATTAAGTCACCAAACTGTTCTATTAGTTGAGTTCAGGTGTGTTCAAGCATCTGCATCTTATAAAAGTGTGTGTGATTCACAGTAAACATGATATTCCATATGTCATTATCGGAGAAGGGGTAGAGGAGGAGAAAGGAATTTTATTTTGAAGAAACAAATTACAATACAGTAGAGAAGTGACAATGTCTTTTCCTCGTGGTCACATTGTATAGGCAGCCATAATGTATATGAAGGAAAATGTCTTGTTAGACCCTCAACTATGCTTTCTACCCCACATCGGTGCCATGACCCGATCCGTGTTTTGCCATCTCCGCAACATAGCCCGGCTCCGCCATTGCCTCTCCCCTCAGGCCACCAAGACCATCATCCACACATTTATTACATCCAGGCTCGACTCCTCTAACTCTCTGTTTGTCAGCCTCCCAAACTCCTCCCTCCACAGGCTGCAGATCATCCAGAACTCTAGCGCCCGTGTCCTCCCGCACCATGGTCCGTGACCCTATCACCCCCATCCTCATCTGGCTCCACTGGCTCCCCATTCCTCAGAGGATAAATTTCAGAATCCTTGTCCTCGCCTTCAAAGCCCTACATGGCCTTGATCCTTCTTACCTCTGCGACCTGCTAACTCTACATCAACCTGTCCACTCCCTCTGCTCAGCAGGTTCCGGCCCACTCCATGTCCCCCGTGCCCTCAGTCACACTCCTATCCATACCCTCCCTGCCCCCCACTCCTCCTGATCCCAACCCCCTGCTCGGGTCCAAGTCCCTGACTGTCCAGCACCTTGGAACGTCCTCCCGACGTGAAAGGCGTGATACAGTTGTAATTTGCTGTGGTTTTCAAAGCTCCATTCATTCTCGTCTCCAGATATTGGATGATCAATACACTTTCTAACTGTGGTTTCCAATAAGTTACAGCCGGTGTTGAAAGACTTATTTTTTTAAAAAAAAGACAAGATCTTAAAAGGTTAAATACTTGAAGACAATTTGAGGTATGTTTGGGTGAATTGGAAATTAAATTCTAATTTTAAACTTATTTTTTCTTCATCAGCGATATTTCCTAGTTGGAAGCAATCATGCAGAAACCAAATATCGTGTTCTGAAAATAGACCGTACAGAGCCCAAGGACTTGGTGCTTATTGATGATGGAGTGAGTACAACAATAAGATGAATCTAGATTTTTTTATTATACAATTTATCTCACACTTGTTCATTGCTAAACTAGAATCACTTTCTGTAATTTTTTTTTATGACAGCTTTACGTATGCATTTGGTCTGATTGTGGAAAAGAGCTGAATTACAGTCTTAATGTCGAATCATTTAAATGCATAATTCAGCTTTGTGTAAATGTTATAGTGCCACTAAAAAATTAAATAATCACCCCTTTGATTTATAAATTTTCAAATCCTATTTAAATTCTCAATCTCTGCTAACCAACAATTTGGTCCAATGTAATATTGGTAAACAATGCCATGCATTACAAAGAAATTTCTAAAGAATGTACATCACGGAAACGGGCCACTGGTCCATGCCAGTGTTTATACTCCACACAACTTTTCACATATTCATTACTCCCTTCCATGCTTTCCTTTTCCCCTCTTTCTCATGTGAAGTTCTAGCTTTCTCATAACCATTCATTAATCCGTTCTGAAATGCAATTCTATGTTGTGCCATCAGTATACTGTACATGAGGAAATCCTGTGATTCTGAAAGAAGATGTGACTGACACTTTGTTTACTAATATAGACAGTCATAATGAAATGTAAGTTATGCTTAATGACATACTTTCCATTTATGATTCCAAGTGTGCAGTAAGCTATAGGAAATTAGCATTTGCTATTTTTGATCTGTAATGATTTGCATGCCACTTTCCTAACAAATAATAATCCGTATTTGATACAGTGCCTTATCACGTTGTTGAGATATATCAAAGCGCTTCATAGGGTCGGATCTGTATAAATCGTATATTCGCATAAGTCGTGCATGTGCCCAAGTCTCATTGAATTTCCTATTAAATCCACTTAAATTTATCTGCACTAGTGGTATAAACAATCGCGCAACTCATAACACGTCTACTGCACTTGCTGCTACCAAACTTACTGGCTGCTGGGTCAAAACTTTGTTTTGCTCAAATGGAACACCTCACGTGTGCACTCTAACCCTCTCTGCACTCTCCCTCTAGCAACCGTCACCACCGCAGAGTGGGGGGTTGGGGGAGCTGAGAGGAAAGAGTGTCACCTCATCACGTGGTGAAGGAACAACAACAACAAAATGACATTGTATAGCGCCTTTCATGTCGGGAGGACATCCCAAGTTGCTGGACAGACAGAGTTACAGACTCGAGCTGAGGGTGGGGGAGGGTGGAGGGCGGGAGATCGAAAGCACGGTCGAAGAGGAGGGTCTTGAAGGTGGCAAGGAAGGTGGCGAGACGGAGGGACTGCGGGTTGGAGTTCCAGAGTGCAGAGTGGCGGGAGGCCCGCCCGCCTATAGTGGGGCGAGCAAGGAAGTGGAGCAGGCCAGAACCCGCTGAGCGGAGGCAGCAAACAGGGTGGTAGGGGGTTAGGAGGTCGGAGAGGTAGGGGAGAGCAAGACCATGGAAGGCTTTGAAGGAGAGGTCCAGGATCTTGAACTGTATCCTCTGTGTGATGGGAAGTCAGTGGAGTTAGGCAAGGATATAATAATAATAATACTTGCATTTGATATAGCGCTTTTCATATCTTCTAGACGTCGCAAAGCGCTTCGCAGGATATACTGTGAGCGAAATGCAGCAGCCAAATTACGCACCGCAGTGTCCCACAAACAGTCATGGATTGAAGTGATCAATATAGTATTGTGTTTTTTTTCTTGAGGGATTATTATTACATTATAATATTATTATAATTTTTAATATAATATATAGTTATATTATAAGGATAGGGGTGATAGGGTTACAGAGCCTTGTTGTTGTTGTTCCTTCACCACATGATCAGGTGACACTCTTTCCTCTTGCTCCCCCAACCCCCCACCACTCTGCCGTGATGATGGTGATGTTACGGTCGTGAGAGGGAGGGCTCCCAACAGTTCGTGTCATGACTGGAGAATAGCCTCATAACTACAAGAGCAATGTTGTACTCGCTTTCCTCCATTCAGGTTTCCTCCAACTAACAACTGTGTAAGGTATAAGGCTACACATATCTCCCTTTACAACTGAAACAATCAAGTGGACTCTTACCATCCTCCTTAAATAATTCACACAGAAAAATACAATAAAATTGGGGAAGGCAACAGGAATATTCAAATAAAACATTTACAGATAATAAAAAAATAGGTTGAAAAATACATTAAAATTGTTGTTCCATGAAATGATGAGTCTGAAAATATTCATTTCTAAACTTTGCCTTAATGTCACCAGCCAGTTCAGTACAGTACAAGGGTATTTATGTATCATATTAAGTCATATAAAATCTGATTTTTGCATAACTTTGCATGTGTTGTATATGATTTGACGTATGCAAGTTTGACATAACTCATACTTTGTATAAGTCATATTAATTCTTAGGTCCCAACTGATATGACTTGTGTGCTGTGTACTGCACAGTGGATTGACTGTATTTTGGAGGTGAAACGTGGCACCCATTTTACACACAGCACTGTCCCACAAACAGCCATCGAGTGAGTGACCAAATTTATTTGGGAAATTGTTGTCCAAGACACCAGGAGAAACTCCCTTCTCTTTTCGAAGAGTGCCATGGGAATTTAAACGTCCACCTGAACAGACAGATGGGATCTCAGTTTAATGTCTCATCCGAAGTACGATACTTCTCAACAATGCAGCACACCCCCAGTGCTGTAAAATACCCAGCTATTCGTGCTTGGCTGAATCAATCCATATACTCATTTATAAATGAGTATAACCATTTTAAAATAGACTATTCTCTTGCCTCCAATTATTATAAGAATATTTCATATTTAATATTTCATGTAGATCAGCAAGCAAATGCTCAAATACCAAATTAATCTTGATGTTAAAAAATAAACTAATTATGAATATTATTTACTGGCTACTCTCAACCGCTTTCTGACTAGGTTATTGCATTGCGTGTGTAAATATATATATATATACTAAATTTAATGTATATACTATATACTACATATATACACTCTATGTAATGTAATTTATACTGCACCTTTATATTGATGCGGCATGTCTATTAAGAAACCCAAACTATCAATGCAGTGTATATCTCGATCTAGCAAAAGACTTGTGAACTTCAATGTTAGCTCATTCTTTCCTGAAATCCCTATAGCCTTGATGAGATGAATGACTGAGCACTAATTACTAGAATGCTGCATTACTTTTGGATGAAACACTTTTGTATAGGAAGTCAATCCATTTGTCACACCAAAACCAAAGTGTATTTTATGTGAATCTTATTCAGCAGCTATTTTAACTTGTTGATAATTGCTCATTTTGTTATGACACATTGTTTCATTATGAGGGTATGTTAGGTACAAATGTCAGCTACAATTAGACTAACCATTCTCTTGCTCTAACAAGTACATAATGTCAGGTGTAGCTACAAATTAGGTTCTAACATATGCATGTAATAATTAAATTGTATTTTGTAAACCATTTTAATTGTGAGTTCCAACATGATTCTTGTTAGCTATTTCATCTTTCTCTCTACTTGATGTTGACATTGAATGGAAGGATGTAAGAACATATTTTGGTTAAAAGTATTGTTTTATAATCCTTGCATACTGTTTATGAGTAATGCACATTTTTAAGGTAATATGACTGCAGGAATTGTCTTTCATGTTTTCAAATCTGTACGGTATATTGTGCATAATCCAGATGTCCATATTACCTGGTGTAATTGAGGTCCAGTTTTGCAGTTCTTATGGCTCATTCGATCAATGCTTAATGTGGTGCTAAGCCATAAAGATCAAGAAGACCTCAAGTTCAACCATTGCTTTGTGCTCAGCAAGAATTGTGTTACAATTGGGTTCACTGCTTCTTGAATAGGGAAATGGAAAAGAAGCAAGGGTTCCTGCTCCAGAAAATGTCAGCGGACCCATCTGTAAACTGCTTTGTGTGGATTTGATTTGGCTATGTTTCTTCTTGCTATGAAATTGCCTGCCAATACTGACTTAGTTATGCTGCTATATAAAGAATGATCATCATTTTCCTGTGCAACAGTATCTCAGCAAAAATCTATAAAAGTTTGTGTGTTTGGAATAAATACTGCCAATTTGTTTTGTTATAGTTGGACAGCTTTTTTTGTAAACTTTGGATTGCAAACAAATTCAGCATGATTCCTATTAACAAAGCTGGTTGCAAAGTGACAGTAAAATATTGCCATTACATTTTTTCTGCTTTAATTTGGTTCAGCATATATATAACCAGCAAGAGGTTCGGGATCTCTTGAGTCGCCTCGACATGGGAAATCGAACCAAGATTGGGCAGAAGGGATTATCTGGGCTTTCACGTGCTGTATCAGCTTTTGGCATTGTTGGTAAGAAGTTGGTCAGTTTTTCTAATAATTTTGCTTGCAAACTGCTCTATTACAGTTTGAGTTATAAATGTGAAACTTGCCAACAGAGCAATACGCCAACACAGTGATATCATCTCAGAGTCAGCAGAAGGCTTATTGTAATATGCCTAACATTTGTATTGGGCAAAGTTTTAGAAGCTATAATACAGGATAATATTAATAATCACTTGGAAAGACACTGTCTGGTTAAAGATGGTCAGCATGGATTTCTTAAATGCAAATCTTGCTCAACAAATCTAGTGGAGGTCTTTGACAAAATAATCTAGAGGAAAGAAGTAATACTGTGGTTATATATGGATTTTCAGAAGGATTTGATAAGGTGCCACGTGGAAGGCTTTTAAAAGACTACGGTGCATGTTATAATGGAAAGATAGCAGTTTGGATAGCAAGTTGATTAAAGGACAGGAAATGGAGGGTGGGAGTAAAGGTTTGTGACATTCTGATCATCTGTGATCAGGGCTCCCTCTGCCTCCTTTTCCTCCTCGACATCTCTGCCGCCTTCGACACTGTCAACCACTCCATCCTCATACACCGCCTCTCCTCTTTACTAATGTTCGTGGACCTGCCCTTGCCTGGTTCGATTCCTATCTCTCTCACTGCCTCTACTTTGTTGCTTCTAACGGTTTCTTTTCCAGCCCCCGCACTGTCACATCTGACATCCCCCAGGGCTCTGTCCTTGGCCCTCTCTTTAATATCTACACGCTCCCCCTTGATGACATCATCTGCAGACACGGGGTCAACTTCCATACGTATGCGGATGACACCCAACTCTATCTTTCTGCCTCCACCCTCAACTCCAGGACCACTGCTGTCCTGACAGACTGCCTGTCGGACATCAAGTCCTGGATGAGGGCAAACATCCTACAGTTGAATGTGAACAAGACTGAGGCCCTCCTGATTGGCTCACACCAGCGCCTCAGCACCTCAGGCTCCGGCAGCATCAACCTCCATGGTTGCACACTTCAACTCACCAACCAGTCAGGAACCAAGGTGTCTTGTTCCACCCTCAACTGTCTTTTCTTCCCCACATCCAAGCCATGACCTACTCTGCCTTCCCTCGCCTCCGTAACATCACCCGACTCCGCCATTACCTCACCCCTCAGGCCGCTGAAACTCTTGTTCATACCTTCATCACCTCCAGGCTCGACTGTGAAAATGCTCTGCTTGTCGGCCTTCCCAACTCCTCCCTCCACAGGCTGCAGATAATCCAGAATTCTGCAGCCCGTGTCCTCTCCCGCACCAAGCTCTGTGACCCCATTTCCCCCACTCTTGCCCGATTTCCATTGGCTCTCCATCCTTCAGAGGATCCAGTTCAAGATCCTGGTACTCACCTACAAAGCCCTCAATGGTCTCGTCCCCATTCTACCCCTGTGACCTCCTAACCCCCTACCAACCTGCTCACTCCCTCTGCTCAGCCGGCTCCGGCCTGCTCCACCATTGGCTGGAGAGCCTTCAGCCACTCTGCCCCCAACCTCTGGAACTTCATCCCCCAATCACTCTGCCTCTCCTCCTCCTTAGCCTCCTTCAAGTCCCGCCTCAAAACCCTCTTCTTCGACCATGCCATTGGTCACTTCCCATCCCCTCCCTTCTCCCCCCTGACCCCAGCTCGGGTCTGAAATGCTGTACACTGTCCAGTGCATTGGGACGTCCTCCCGACGTGAAAGGCGCTGTACAAATGTAATCTTATCGTTGTTCTTGTTGTTTTCTATTTGCTATGGAGAGATGTAAAACGTCGTGTCACCCAGGGATCTGTGTTGGAACTACTGCTTTTCTACACTACTTAGTTTGGATCAGCATAGAGCAGGAATTCAACTTGGAACTTTCTTGGTCTGTATAGTTTGGTACTGCACCAAGCCAACAAGGGCGTTCCAGTGAGCAAGTCCTTCACATGAATTTACTTTCTCTATTTTAAGTAAGTGTTGAATTCTCTCTCTTTCCACAGGGTTTGTAAGATTTTTAGAAGGTTACTATATAGTATTAATAACTAAGAGAAGAAAACTTGCAGATGTTGGTGGCCATTCAATCTACAAAATAGAAGATACCAACATCATTTACATTCCAAATGATTCTGTTCGAATTGCTCACCCAGATGAACCCAGGTAAGCAAATAATCTTTTTGTCCTAACTTGTAACATTATAAAATACATAATCTAAATTAGTTGCTTACCTTAAAAACTGAATCTGGACTATCAGAGCTCATGAATTCAGTGCACAAAGTCTTAAATTGTTCAGTCCAGTCATGTATCCTGTGGATTCAGACTCTGCTTCTGCACTGCCCACAGTACCGAGATTGCCTTGTACAATACTGTTGTCTCTCCTTTAAACTCCATATCCGTGCCTTGACCTGTTCAGCTTTCCCTCAACTCTGAAACATTGCTCGCCTCTGCCATTACCTCCTATTCGTGCTGCCGACACCGGTGTCCAGATTAGACTACGTCAACTCTCTGCTCACTTGACTTCCCAACCCTTTCACTCAACAAGTTGCGGATGAAGCAGAAATTGCAGGCCGATTCCAACCTTCAGCTCGGGTGTAAACCCTTAACTGTCAAGCTTCTTAGGTCATCCTACTGCCGTGAAAGATGCTATATAAATGTTAGGTTGCTGTTGTACACATCTATGAGATCCCCTCTTAGTCGTCTTCTCAAATGGTACAATTTGTTTAGAAATTCAGTTCAAATATTACAAATTTTACGGACCCGCAAAAACGTATTGACTGTATTAGTATTAAAAATTTAACTGTCAACTGTTCTAGGTATGTGAGAATCTTTCAGAGTGTGGATCTCTCCAGCAATTTTTATTTTAGGTAAGTGTTTACTTATACTAGTGTATGTTCAATAGTCTTTCTTAAACAATTAAGTATTACAAACAGTTCTGGAATTCCAATATCCTTCATGTTCCCAGAGGTAGGTTTATGTTTTGTCAACTGGACATGAGAACAATTTCTTTTCAGGATTTCTTAACTTTGGGAACACATTTGTTCCCCTTCCCACTCCATGTAAAGATTTTACTTATGTTTTTTTAAAAAAATTATACAAAAATCAGCTTGATTTGTAAATTCTTTGTTTCCTTGTTACCCAGTAATAGACCAAGGTACTGCTCTTGCAGCAGAGATGGATCTGATAACTGCTTGATGATCTGTCCCTTTTTCTGAAACTCTAGGATTCTATTTTACCATATCCAGTTTTGAAAAACAAAAACTGGAGTATACATTAGGATTATTAATCTTACTAAATTTAGAGAAAATTGAACCTGCTGTGAATCTCATTGCCATATAGAAGGTTACTTTGCTCTAGTAGTGGGTGTATGATTCTATATATAGCTCCAGAAGGTTTCTGTTGAATAAGAGAGCCTCAAATGAAAAGTCCATTAAGAACTTAAAGACTTTAACTCAAAAGTTCATTGAGATTTGTGGCAGAAACAAACTGCTTCCAGCAAACCTTACAACAATGATATAGGCAGAAATTATACCTGGGTCTAGATTTACAAATTGGCTGCTACGTTTGGCCACAAAAACACTTTACTTGCTTCATGTTCCTGTTCTGCCTGCCCTCCATCGATGGTGAGCTTTTCTGTCCCTATTCTCTGGAAGTCCATCCCAGAGTCCCTTCACCTTGCCGCTTCCTTCGCCTCCTTCAATGTCCGTCTCAAGACCTTTTTGACCACGTTTTCGGTCATCTTCCCACCACCATCTGTCCCGAATTTAACTGCCCCAGCTCCTGTTCAAACACTTGACTGTCCAGTGCCTCCAGATGTGCTCCCACTGTGAAAAGTGCTATATAAATGCAATTTATTGTTGTTGGATTTTTGGTGGTGGCTTCCTGTTATGAAAGGCACTGTACCAAATGTAAGAATTATTATAGATTATTATTACTAACTATTTAGTTTGTTTTTTAAAGCTTCCAGAATTTGGTAAATTGTTGAATTTGGTCTTAGCTTTGAAGCTGGTTTTCCATTCTTGAAAGAGCTTATATATTTCTTTGCATTTTTCAATGTAGGAATAATTTCTGCCTGTGAAGAGAAACTTTGATTTTCCTTTTCTTAGCTATAGCTATGACTTGACTCATTCCCTTCAATTCAATCTGAGGGTATTGAAGATGCCCAGTGAGAGGTTGAAAAGTGAAATCTTTCGGCAGGAGAGCTTTGATATCTTTGAAGATGAGGGCGTCACTACGCAGGATGGAACTAGTGAGCACTCAGTATATATTCTTGTAAATTTGTGATGCATTTATTTAGTCCATCAAAAGGCATTAGAAAATTATGGATCTGGTTGCGGTTCTTACAATGCGTTTTGCCCACAAAATATACAGTCAATTCGCTTCATCAAGATCTAGGACCAATAATTTACACTGGACTCTGTGCTGGGAGTTCCAAATGGAGCAATATGTTTGAGATGATGAAAGAGCTCATTTGAAAGGCCTTGGGAAAGTACATTTTGGGCTAAGAATATGTAATGGGATGCTCCTTTGGGCTACCAGAGAAAGACTAACCTTATTGCTACAATATACTATTTCAGCAAATACCATCAGTTCTCTTGAGTCTGGTCGAATCATTTTTTTAAAAAATGAAACAATAATATTAAGCCCATTAATAGTCATGTTATTCCATTTAAGACAGGTGTAAAATAACAGTGCTGGTGCAGTTTGAATTTCCCAAAATAAACGCAATAACATTGCCATTCTTATTGGCAAGTATAAATTATAACAAAGTGCATGGATTATGAAAAGAAACTGACCAATATCCTATTTTAAATCTTGCTGAGTACTTCAATAACGTGTTGCGTCTCTTAATACATTTTTAATATTTATCATTTCAGCTCCAAGTGTTCACTATGGCATTCGGAACGAGCCATACCTGAAATATGCTTGGAATGGTCACATCTTAGAAAATCTCAAAGACACCGTTCACCATGATTGGTTATTGTATATTATTCATGGCTTCTGTGGTCAATCAAGTATCCTTTGATGAGTACCTTGCATTACATTCATACAACCAAACTGATTTGAAAATATTTTGGATACTGGATTTGAAATGATATTCCTCTTTCATTTTTGGCCTCGTGGAAGCAAGGTTTCTCTAGAGTGGTCAACATGGTATTTCTAATTTATGTATAGGCAGTCATTCTGGTTAGAGTATAAAAACACCTCATTGTGATATATTTTGTCTTTGGACCATTCTAAGAACAATAACAGGTCAAAATTCAAGAGTTAGTATCATAGGATACTGCTATCACTTCTCTATGTTCAACCACAAAATACACAGATAGCACTTTATAATATATTCTGTGAAGAGCTATGAGACATCTCGACAGCATAATACGCTGTATGAAATGCAACGATTATATTATTTAAAGATCACATAAGGAAGTGATTAATTTAGCTTTAGAAGCAATGGCTCAACAAGTTGCTATTCTACAATATAATGTTAATAACTGTGTCACCTTAGCTCAGTTGGTTGGACTCTCACCCTTAAGTTTGTAGGTTCAAGCCCCATGTTAGGATTTTCAACTCAGTCTAGGCTGACACTCCAGTGTAGTTTTGGGGGAGCACAGTATTGTATTGTAATAAGGTCCTGTCCAATTAAGTTGGATGTTAAAGATCCCAGGATACCATTCAAAAAGAGAAGGGAGTTTCTCTTGGTAGCCAACAATCTTCTAAATAAATTAGTTATTCACTTCAAGGTTATTTAAAGGACCTGTTGTGTACAAATAGGTTGCCACATTTATACAGAGTTACATTTATACAGAGTTACTACACATGACTGAAAATATCTGTAAAGCTCTTTGACATGTTATAGGGTCATGAAATTCACAAATTATTATTATAAAACTAAAGATTAAAATATTCAAATTGTTTTTCTGCGACTTAACATGATCCGTCCTCCAGAACTGTTGATTTATGGTCGACCAGTTTACGTCACCTTGATAGCGAGAAGATCTAGCAAGTTTGCTGGAACCCGTTTCTTGAAGAGAGGTGCAAACTGTGAGGTAAATATTGGTTGTAGAAGTATTGTTTTACCACATGCAGGAAGTTGTGCCTTATGTACACTTCCAGTAATTGATTTGTGTGGAATTGTTTGTGCTGTAGCCCAACAGGTATCATCAGTACAAATCCACATGCAACCTCTTCATCTCCAAATAAGCTGCTGGATATAGGTAATAAAATTAAGACTGAATCCATGAACACGGTCCACTAAGTGACCAATTGAATTTGTGAGACATCACAATGCAGTTGTGAATAAAATGGGGCGGTATTGGATGGTCTTAATGTGAATATAGAGGTGGGGGAAAACAATCGAGGAAAAGGATCCAGTATACTAAGAAAATAAAAGCTTAAAAGTACTAGGGATTGGGTAATACAATTGGTTAAAGCAGGGTGGTCCAACTGGCAAACCAAGGGATGTTTTCATCAGCTCCACCCGCTCCCTCCCTGGCGAATCATCCTCATGGCAGCGGCAGGAGCAGGTGGTTGGGAGGATGCAGTTGGTACGGAGACCCAACTTTGCTTGCTTTCTCCTCAGCTTGGGAGGGGCTTCCTGACAGACTGCAGCAATGATCCAGCCTCATTATTTCCATTTCCCGTAGCTCAATGCACTGCAGTCTGTTAAGAATTCCTTCCTGAGCTGAGGGGAAGACAAGCGGCTCTCCGTATCATCTGTGTTCTTCCATCCACCAGTTCCTACCGCTACCAGATAGTGAGCTGGGCGGGTGATTGAGAGAAAGAGGGGAAGAGGGGGAGAAGCGAGAGTGTGATAGAAGGGAAGAGAGACCGTGACAGAGAGGGAGGAGAGAGAGAGTATGAGAGGGGAGTGTGAGAGAGGGGGAGTGAGAGTAATTGACAGAGAGAGTGTGTGTGAGAGGGGGAGGGAGAGTGATTGCAAGTGAGAGTACAACGGGGAGAGATGGAGAGAGACATCTGGCCCTCAGCAGCCAAAAGGTTGGACCACCCTGTGTTAAAGCATGCAGCCCTTCGCTCCTCGGACACAGTTTTGTTGCCAGCTCAGAGCGATGGCTAAACATTTCCTCTCTGTGCTTTATAAGACTTTGTTTGACAATTGAATCTTAATGAGGGCTTGAGAGGACAAATGATGAACTATTTCTGCTGGTAAGTGTTTTGAGGACAAGCGTGTATGAATTTAACATTGAAACTGGGTGCATGGAAGGGGAAGTTATCAACAATTTTAGTTACCCAGAAGGCTAACAGACAAGGGAGGGGGGTGAGGCGAAGGGATTCCAGGATGGAGTTCCAGAAGATGGGGGCAGAAAAGCTGAAGGCCCGACCACCAATGGTGGGGTGGGTATGGTGGGGACATGAAGCAGGCCAGTGCCCGCTGAGCGGAGGGAGTGGCCAGTTTGATATGGTGTTAATAGGTCGCAAGGAGGAGCAAGGCCGTGGGGGGTTTTAAAAGTGAGGACAAACTATTTTAGACTCGATCCTCCAAGGGATGGGGTGTCAGTGGAGCTGGGAGAGGATAGGGGTGATCGGTTCACGGAGCTTGGTACAGTAGAGACATAGGCTTCAGAGTTCTGCATTATCCGCAGCTTGTGGAGGGAAGATTTGGGAAGTCTTCCAAGTGGATAGTTAGTCTGGTCAAGCATGAACCTCAAGAATGAGGGTCTCCCCAGCCAGAGGTGGGGGAAGGCAGAATGGGTCATGGCACGGATGTGTGGTTTAAAGGACAGTTGAGCATCAAACAGGACACCAAGGTGGGTACAGACTCTGTGAGATATATAGTTTATAATTATATTATAAATGTAAACTAGCAAAAAATGAAATACATTGATCATACTTTTCACTCTGTTAGGGGGATGTGGCAAATGAAGTGGAGACTGAGCAGATAGTCCATGATGCCTCTATGACATCCTTTTCTGCTGGAAGCTACTCTTCCTACGTACAGGTTAGAGGTTCGGTCCCACTCTACTGGTCTCAGGACATTTCAACCATGATGCCCAAACCGCCTATTACATGTAAGATCTTAAGTAGGAAATTGTGTGTGTGTGTGTGTGTGTAGTAATAGTAATTGGAAACATAGTTCAAGCGGACGTAGTGAGTGCAACTACATTTTGTTTGTAAGTAATATCTATTTATCTCTATTTGGTTGTGTCAGCCTTGCTCATTGGATATCATTCTTACCTCTGACACAGAAGGTTGAGAGTTCAAGTCACAAATTTGAACCTCACTTGGGACTTGGAACTCATAACGTCTGGGTCAGGGAAGTCTCCCTCCCCCCAACTCCACCACTGTCAAGCGCTCTAGACGCTACTCTCCTTCCGACTCTCTCCCTCCCCTCTTTCAAAGCACACCAATACCTAATGCTTTGACCACACTTTCGGTGATTTTTTTCCCCTTTATAATAATAATAATCCTTGTATTTGATATAGCGCTTTTCATGACTTCTCGATGTCTCAGAGCGCTTCACAGAATAGACAAAAGTGAATTGACTATATATTTGTGGGCGAAACGCGGCAGCCAATTGCGCACAGCAGTGTCCCACAAACAGTCGTGGATTGAAAATGACCAATTTTATAAATGTTTTTTTTTGTTTTGGAGGGATTATAATCAGGTGTGTGGAGTAAGGAAACTTGCCCAAGGTTTGGTGCCCAGTGGGCAATATTGAGCGCTTTGAGACGTTCTTCCAACGAAAAAAAGGCGCTGTGCAATTTTCTGGAAGGGAAACACAAAACTGTATCTTATGCGGCCTCCGGCCCTCGGCACTCAAAAGTTGGACCACCCTGGTCTGGGCTGACATTCCAGTGCACTAGTGAGGGTATGCTGTTGTTGGAGATGCCGTCCTTCAGATGAGATGTTAAGCTATTGTCTGTCTGTTCAGATGGTCGTTAAACATCCCACAACACTATTCCTAAAGAGAAGGAAGTTTCTGCTGACGTGCAGGCAAACAGACCCCAAGAAAATTGGTAACAAAACATGTAGTCTCTCCACTTTACAATATATTCCATCAAGTGCTTTGAGATGCTCTCCCATCATGAAAGATGCTACACTAAATGCAAGGATTATTATTCTTTGTCTTGTATTACTGTCACTTCCTATCTCTATGCCTGTTCGTCTGTATGGCCTGAGTCTTGTAAATTCTCTTTCACTTGCCTTTTCCCATCTTTTCCTTTCTCTCTTGCACACTTTATAGCTCTGCTATTCCCCCTTCCGCGTGTTTGTGCTTTTAGCTCTCTTGCCTCAATCACAGTCACTCACACCTGTTTCCCACAGAACTATAACTTTAATTTTATCCTATAAAAAGTTTTGAGATTTTTCCTTTGCTGAAAGGCACTAGATAATCTAAGTTGGTTTTATGTTGCAGCAATTAAAAATAGGATGGCAAATAGTTAGCCACGAAATGATTTTATTGTTGACACCTTTTACTCTGCGTGGATACGCTTTAATCACAATAATTCACTGATTTAAACAACTTAACCTGTTATGTACAAACAGTAGATGATTATCATAAAAGACTATACAAATGCAAATTGTTGTTAATTATTATTATATTTCATACTTTACAATTAAGATGAGAATCTATTTCTTAGTCACCTTTTTCATTCTTGTGACTACAAAGCAGCAAAATCAAAGAGCAGAATGCTTCCGTACATAAATGCAAGTTGGTTTTATGTTGCAACTTAAATTGAACTGGTTTTACTTATATTAAGTAATGTTAATGAGCATCCCAGTATATCAGCGTATTTGTATCATTCTGTCCAATCATCCACCCTTAAGATACAGGTTTAGCGAGAAGAGTTTATTAGCTCGATATTTAACAAATGTCTTAGTTTTAACTGAGGAAGTTATAACTTCCCTAGATAGTAAGACGTAATTCACCAAGAGCATTCAGATATTCTTCATTGTTTGGATTAAATCTCAGGGCTTTTTCAAAGCATTCAACAGCCTCTTGCTTCTCCCCATCCAGCTGATGCATGGACCCAAGGAAACCAAAGGCAATGCTGTCTCTTGGATTTCTGGAGAGTCGTCTTTGCATTATCTTTTCCAAATTTTTGCAACATTTCTCTCTATCGTACGACTTGTATTGGACTTTCATTCCTTTCAAGAAAAAATCAGCAGCATTCAAATCATTTTTCTTGTGATGCATTTCAAATAAGCCAACCTTCAAAAACACCAATTGTTTATTTTCAGGACGGGTGTGTTCTAATTTAAGTAGGTTCATGTAGATGTCTTCAGCTTTGCGTTGTTCTTGATTCATTAAACACATTTCTGCGAAGTCCACTTGTGCAGGAATAAATGATTTTTTAGTAAAAATGCCTTTTCAAAATGGGACTTGCAGAGTTCAATCAATTCAGTTCTTGCTTCAAATTCAGCGTTCCTGATGCCTGGATATTTCATCAAATCAATTAACTTGACTCTATAACACAGACCTATCTGATGGTGGAGGAATGATGAGTCTGGTGTGATTGTCATTGCTCTCTTCAGGAGCTCCACAGCTTTATCTATGGCACGAGCTTTTCTTAAAAACTTTGCTGCATAGCGAATCACATATGGACGATTAGGAGAGATCTTCAGTGCCTTCTCAACTAATGTGAAGCCTTCATTTACTTCATTTACTTCTCTTAGTTTAAGAGCCAGTAGCACCATGGCTATGGAGTCATTTGGATCAAGTTCTAACACACGTCGTAATTGTGGTATTGCTTTACTCGGTGCGAGGTTCTCGGCAGTGCCAAGAAATGATTCCAGACGAAACAGAACAGTGGCATAACCCATGTTCCATTCAGTATCATCAGGATCTTCCTCCAGTGCCTTCAGAAAACATTCCTTTGCTTCTTCATAACATATTCCAGTACAATTTAGCAGTGCCCAGCCCTTCTCCCCATATATTTCAGGTGTCATTACTGAATGACGAGATGCATTAGGAAATAGTTTACAGATCCTCTCCAGCTTATCAAGATAGGTCTGGACATCTGTGAGCTGGTCCATGTAATAATATACCCAGGCATAGTTTCCATAGGTGATGATGCTTCTTCTTTCAAAATCATGTTCGTGATTCTTGCGCAGAATCTCTTCAGCTTTCTGTAAGGCTTCAAGCGCCTCTCCGTAATTGTCTTGGAGACAATTTATAAAAGCAAGATAGTTGTAAGGCATGGCTTGGTATTTTATGCCATCGATTATTAATTCTTCCAGTCTTTGCTTTGCATCGTCCAAGTCAAACATTTCCTTTTTAACAGACCATGTGAAGTGGCATTCAAGTTGAAGTAGTTTCTCTTTCAAAGAATCCTTCGATGTGTTGCTGGAAGAAAACAAAATATATCGAAATAATTGGATCTCTTTCACTTTACAATTCTGAGTAGTATTTTCCTGATGATCAGTTCAGTAAATAAACCTTCTGAGAGCTTTCGTTGGACTATATTGAGACTGAATATCACACATGAAAGAATAGTTTCCATTGTTTTTCAGTCTTGTTTTGGTCAACCAAGTGTCTCAAACATTCAAAAACTGATCACCTTGGTTCAGATCCTTCTGACAAAAATAGCTGGACAATTCCACATATGCATGCCACTTACTCATTATAAAATGTTTCTGGAATGGAATGCACTATCTCTCTCCCTGGAGGGACACATCCTGCTCATCTAATTCTGGAGAAGAGTGTATCTTGAGTCAGAAGATTGTGGCTTTGAGCCCCAGTCCCGGCTGCACTCCAGTGCAGGACAACGGGAGGGGGATCTGTCAGTTGGAAAACCAGGGACTTGTCGTAACAACTTGTGTTAACCAGTGCCAATCATGTAGGGTAATGTCTGAAAGCACATTACAGAGACATTGCCAGCAGGGAGACCGAGGGAAAGAAGAAGGTGATTGTAATCACAGATGAACAGGAAGGATTTCAGGAGAATTTAAAGGCTTGTCAGAAAATTTAAATTGGCAGCTCAATAAAACCAATGCCCCAGTGAGTTGTGTGCATTACACATGAACAAATTTGGTCTCTCATTGGAGGGTGCCTTGCTAAATAAATGGTTAGCACTTTAAATAGAATACATAGACTGTGGAACACCAAAACAGGCCATTTGCCCCAACTAGACCATCTTGGTGTTTATATTCCTCCACAGTCCACCTCTCCTAATCCTCTGTCCCTCTCCCATATACCCTTTGACCTTCTTCCTCATGTAATAATCCTTGCATGTGCCTTATCACATTGTCAATACATCTCAAGATGCTCCACAGGATATACAGTAAAATTCGCTTGAGGTGGGAAGATATTTTGTGCCAAACAAAGTAAATACATTTTATTGGATTCTGTGAGAGTAAAATATTTTAACTTTAACTACTCGGTTAGAATACTTGGTGTTCTGTTTGGTTAGTTAACATTGCTTCAAGTGAAACATCATTGTAACATATTATTTTACAGGGTCGACTGGACTCCCCTGCTGGGCGGTAACGGTATTTCAGTTAACCTTGGAAGCCTCTTAAGCCAAACAAAACGGCCATCCCTAATGTGTCCACCTTAATAGGTTCCACTGTAGTGTGAAGTGGATTTACTGTGTATTCTGCAGGCGAACAAGGCATATATATCAAGTTTTCTCTTACATGAATTGATGATGACAATAACAATTACATTTATATAGCGCCTTTCATGTCAGGAGGTTATCTCAAGGTGCTTGATAGTCCTCGTTTTAGATCCAGATTTTAGATAAAGATCTAGCAGCTCTAACTCGGTGATCTAAAATCAGCAGATATATAGATGTACACGAAACTTCAATGATTCAGTAATCATTCTCCCCAAATTTTGCAAACAAGGCATATATATCAAGGATATATATATCAAGTTCCCACAAACTCCACCATTTTCCACAAACAGCTTCTCCTCAAGCCCCCGCACAATCTCGTGCGGAGTTCCTCAGGGCTGTGTCCTTGGTCCCCTCCTTTTCAATATCTATAATCTTCTTGGTGACATCATCCGCAGACATGGGGTCAATTTCCACATTCATGCAGACGACACCCAACTCTATCTCTCCGCCTCCACATTTGACTCCAGGACCACTGCTGTCCTGACAGAATGTCTATCAGACATGAAATCCTGGATGAGAGTTAACATTCGACAGTTGAGCGGCAACAAGACCGAGGCTCTCCTGATTGACTCCCGTCAGCGCCTCCAAACCTCAGGCGCTGACAGCATCACCATTCAAGGATGCACACTCCACCGTACTAAGTCAGTCCGGAACCTTGGCATCTTGTTTGACCCTCAACTATCCTTTCTACCGCACATCTGTGCCATGAACTTCTCTGAATTCCCCCACCTCTGCAACATCGCCTGGCTTTGCTACTATCTCATGCCACAGGCCGCTGAGACCCTCAAACATGCATTGTAACATGCAGACTTGACTACGCAAACTCCCTGCATGTTGGCCTCCCCAACTCCTCCCTCCATGGGCTGCAGATCATCCAGAACTCTGCAGCTCATGTCCTCTCCCCCACAAGGCTCCGCGACCTTATCACCATCATCCTCAGTTATCAGTTATGATGACATTATCATCATCATCAGATACAGTTCAAGATCCTGGTCCTCACCTTCAACGTCCTCCATGGCCTTGCTCCCCCCTACCTCTGCAACCTCCTAACCCCCA
This sequence comes from Callorhinchus milii, assembly GCF_018977255.1. NCBI lineage: Eukaryota > Metazoa > Chordata > Chondrichthyes > Chimaeriformes > Callorhinchidae > Callorhinchus > Callorhinchus milii. Next base: position 52,055,696 of record NW_024704744.1, read on the forward strand.
CCAACATGCCTGCTCCCCCTGCTCAGCGGTCCTGGCCTCCTTCACGTCACCTGCCCCACCATTGGCGGGCAGGCCTTCTGCCACTCTATCCCTACCCTCTGGACCTCCATCCCGCAGGAGCTCTGCCTCAATAGCTTCCTTCAAGACCCTTCTCAAGTCCCTCTTCTTTGACCCTGCCTTTGGTCACCTGCTTTCCCCCCCTGCCTCCAAATGTGGCAATTCAGCGTATCGTATCTGCGCTCGGTCTCAGAGGCAAGATGTATTTTCAATTCCATAACACTACCCTTTCCTGGTATTCCCTCAAGCTTCTAACCAGTTTACTTGCCTCTTCGTTCCATAAATAGTTTTGGATCTGTGAACATCATGTGTTTTCCCAGGAATTGAAAGTGAAACTGAGATCAGCTGAAACTGATGACACCGATGACTCAGGTCTAAATATCAGTGTCAGGGAGTGGCCTTTGTTAACAGTGATAAACAGTTTCTATTCCCAATTTACAGTTTAGTGTATCTCACTGAATCTCACGAACCTGCACACTATAGATATCTGTAATAGATATCTGTAATATAGAGTAATTGACTCTAGTGGCTTTTTTGAGCACAGAAAAAAATATTTAAATGCACATGAAACTTCAACGGTACATTTCTAGGAAAACAAAAAATTATGTTCACAGCAACAAATGCGGTCCCTCATTGTATGGTGCACTGCTAAATAAATGGTTAGCACTTTAAATAGAAATATATTGAGTGTAGAACACCAAACCAGGCCATTCATCTTAACTGAACCATGCAGGTGTTTATACTTCTCCACTGTCCATCTTGCCTAATCCTCTCGCCCTCTCGGTTTTCCCCCGTAATAATACTTGCATTTGGTATAGCGCCTTATCACATCGTCAAGACATCTCAAGGCACAGGATATCCTGTAAAGTGGATTGATGGACATACATTGTTTCCTCTTACATGAATTGATGATGACAGTAACATTTACACTTATATAATGCCTTTCATGTCAGGAGGATGTCTCAAGGTGCTTGGTAGTCCTGGTTTTAAATCCAGAATTTATAATAATAATGATAATTCTTGCATTTGATATAGTGCTTTATCACGTCTTCGAGATGTCTCAAACCGCTTTACAGAATATACTATAAAGTGAACTGACTGTATATTTTGTGGCCAAACGCGGCAGCTAATTGCACACAGCAGTGTCCCACAGGCAGTCGTGGATTGAAGTTTGAAGACTGGATTTCAGGGGAACAAGGAAATTGAAGGTTGAGAATAGACTTGTTTAGAAGCTTGATGGCTCAACTCTAGGATGACTGCTGTTTTGACTCTTGACACACTATATGTCAGACATTAGGTCCTCGATGATCCTTAACTTCCAACTAAATATCAACAAAACTAAAGCCATTTTACTCTCTCCTGCCAGCGCCTCCTGCAAATAACCCGAACAACGCACATACATCAAGTTTCCTCTTACATTAATTGATGATGACAGTAACATTTACAATTATATAATGCCTTTCACGTCAGGAGGATGTCTCAAGGTGCTTGTTAGTCCTGGTTTTAAATCCAGAATTTATAATAATAATGATAATTCTTACATTTGATATAGTGCTTTATCACGTCTTCGAGACATCTCAAACCGCTTTACAGAATATACTATAGAGTGAATTGACTGTATATTTGTGGGCAAAATTGCACACAGCAGTGTCCCACAAACAGTCGTGGATTGAAGTGACCAATTTTATTTATTTTTTTCTTGAGGGATTATTATCAGGCTTGTTACCAACACGTGGTAACGGTCTTCTGCATTTGTCCATCTTATCGAACCCTTTTATAATTGTAATCGTCTCTATATCAAGTATCAATTGCCTCAAATCAGATGGAAAAAGCTCTAACCTGTCCAGTCTATCTTGGTAGCTGCATCTTCTCATCACCAGTAACATTTTAGTGAAATTATGTTGAACTTTCTTCACTGCTACAATCTATATTCTGTCATATGGCAATTAAACTGCCGAAAGTACTCCAAATGTGGACTCGGTACTACACTCTGCAGATAACAAGTGCATGCTGTCCTGGCTACTTTTTCTGCCTTTTAACCAAATCTCAAGTGCATGCGACTAAGGAATCTCACCCACCTGCACACTGAGCACTACTGACAAATCTCATTTTCTGTGGATCTTTTTGACTTTGGTTCACAGGTATAAGGTATGTTTGTCCTCCCGTGATCATTCACCACCAAACAAGGAGCACAGTTGACAGAACTATTAAACATCGGTAATATAGAGTAATTGAACCTAGTGCTTTTTTGAGCGCAGAAAATATATAAATGCTCATGAACCTTCAGTGATAGCTTACCTCATTGTGCTGATATAGAGTTGTGAATGTGTGAATCCTTCTGCAACTTCAACGTGTGAATCCTTCTTCAACTATATGTTGAATTGTTTATCAAATAAGATGCGGTGATGTTTTCAGTCATAGGAATTTACAGAGCGGATGTGGCAATTCAGCTTATCGTATCTGCACTGGGTCTCAGAGCAAGGTGTACTTTCAACACTGTTCTTTCCCTGTATTCCCTCAAGCTTCTAACCAGTTTACTTGCCTCTTCCCTCCTTAAATAACTTGAGATCTGGCAGCATTACGTCATTTCCCAAGAATTGAAAGTGAAACTGAAACTGAGATCAGCTGGAACTGTTTACATCTATGGCTCAGATCTAAATATTGTTGTCAGAAATGCAGACAATGCTTCCAGTTGTGGAATTTATAGAGTACAGGTGGCAATTCAGCCTTTCATGTCTGCGCTGTGTCTCAGAGCAAGATATATTTTCAATCCCCCTTTAAATACTGTCCTTTAACTGTATCCCTTCAAGTTCTAAGCAGTTTACTTCGCTCTTAAATACTTTTAGATCTCAACATCATATGATTTCCCATAAAAGTGAAACTTAAATCAGCTGAACTGATCACATCTATGAAACTAAATATTGGTGTCAGAGAGTGGCATTTGTTTACTTTGAGAAAAATCAGCCACAGTTTCTATTCCCAATTTCCCTGGTGAGGGAATTCTATTAGTGGTTGAAAATTTCAATTGGATAGCTCGAGAAAATCATGTCTTACATGCGATCCAGGCACAGATATGGTCTCTCACTGTAGGTCCCACTGCTGAATAAATGGTTAGCACTTTAAACAGAATTACAGAATAGACCTCCGAAACAGGCCATTCAGCCCTGGTATGGGTGGAAATAATAGTACGTTAAAGATAAGATGAAGAAGGGATGAGAGAAAAGGTCAGACTACAAAAACTGCCGAAAGTACTCCAAATGTGCACTGTGTACTGCACTCTGCAGATAACAAGTGCATGCTGTCCCGACGTGAAAGGCGCTCTATAAATGGAATCTTGTTGTTGTTGTTGTATCTTGCCTGATCAAAGAACTAATGATGTAGCATAATACGCACAGTTCCTGATGTGTTGGGTTTGCTGGGTGTTTTTCTCTCACTTGTACTGTATGTGGAATCTGAAGCTTGAAGAATGAGGTGTAACACATTTAGGATTCATAATTCCTACTCAGTATAGCTTTTCACTGCTTTTTACAGAAAATAATATTTCTAATGCCTATGGAGAAGATGCGTACTTATTATTTCTGTTCTTTTCAGTGGATCAGGCAGACCCATTTGCCCATGTAGCTGCACTTCACTTTGACCAAATGCTCCAGAGGTTTGGCTCTCCTATTATAATACTCAATCTGGTCAAGGTAAGTCTGTCTTGTCAATTTTTAATGCACCCTTAAAGGCTTGCATTGCATTGTACAAAATAACACAATGAGTTTTGGTGCATAATTTTTTTAAATTTTGCTTATTGTACAGTAGTACCCGTTTACTTCTTTCATGAATGCTGATTTGCAGTGGGCTTTGGTTACATGGCACAATACACAGCGAAGCAGCAACTCAACTTAATGGTCTTGGACAGGTTATGGTAGACTTTTTAGTTGTGGAGATTAATAATAATCAGATTGAGAATAATAATAATCCTTGTATTTGATATAACGCCTTATCACGTCTTGTAGACGTCTCAAAGCGCTTCATTAGATTATATCATTATATCATTAAATATAATGGGAGGGAGAACTTCTTTAAAAGTTGTCTTTGCTTCAGTCTTTCACCAACTCCTCACCCCCCCCCCCCCTCCCCCCCCTTCGCCTCGGCTTCATAACGTCCAGGTAATGCAGTTAGGATACTTCAGGAATTTCTACACTAAAATCACATATTTGATCCCATCATTATGGACGATGCCAACACCATAGTAAATTTTTTGCTTAAAATTTTTATTATGGAGATTGGCAATCAAATAATACTGAATTTAACAGTGGTCAGTGAATGGCAAGTGAAATTTCAGCATTGGAGATTACAATGGTTATAAACGTAAACCTTTCTCGGTTGGATAATTGGGTCATTGTAGGTCATTGTGGAGTCCTGTAGCTCAGTGGTTAGAGCACTCGCTTTGCAAGCGAGAGACCTGAGTTCAATTCCAGGCAGAGGGCGAAACCTTGGGCAAGTTTCCTTACTCCTCACAGAGCCTAATAATAATCCCTCCAAAAAACAAAACAATAATAAATTGGTCATTTTCAATCTACGACTGTTTGTGGAACATTGCTGTGCGCAATTGGCTGCCGCGTTCGCCCACAAATATACAGTCAATTCACTTTACAGTGTGTTCTGTGAAGCGCTTTGGGACGTCCTCCCGACGTGAAAAGCGCTATATCAAATGCAAGGAATATTATTATTATTATTGTGATGTAATGGAAAGAGAACTGGAGACAAGAAATTATAAAGGGGTTGGTGTCAAACATTTAAACTATAATAGCTCTATCAATTTTCTTTATGTATTGTTCACAGCAGTCGATTGACTTTTCCATGTAACCAAATTGAGAGGATCTGACAACCCAGAACAATTAATTCCTTCTGGACTAACTCATATGATCACATAGTAGTTGAACACTCATATCTTTAGTTTTTCCATCCCAGGTTGTTTAGCAATAGTGTCCTTGCTCTTACTGTCCAAGAAAAAACTCCTATGCTCTGGAATTGGATTTGAGTGTTGAGCTGACAAGTGGGAAACAACTTAATATGGACAAATTCAAATGATGGGAGTGAAGTAGGAGGTTAAAGTAGAATTCTTGAAATTCATTTTGAGTTTGGAAGCCTGTTTTCTACATACTGCTTCTGCCATATGGAGTCCTGTAGCTCAGTGGTTAGCCTCGCAAAGCAAGAGGACCTGGGTTTGATTCCCAGGCAAGATGAAATGTTGGGCAAGTTTCCTTATTCCATACGCTTCTGTTTACTTAGCTGTAAGTAGGAACCCGGTTATTTGTCGATTGGCGTATCGCTTTTCTGGGGTAATAATCCCTTCAAAAATAAAAAAAATGAATATTTGGTCACTCAATCCACGACTGTTTGTGCGACACTGCTGTGCGCAATTGGCTGCCCGCGTTTTGCCCACAAAATATACAGTCAATTCACTTTACATATAAGTATATTTACATACAAAATATACAGTCAAGTTGCTTTCAGACATCTCAAAGATGTGATAAGGCGCTATATCAAATGAAAGGTAATTATTATTATTATCTGTCTCACTACTCTACTAGCATGTCTTATTATTTTGATAGTCTTTCCCAGCGCAGACTCTGGATCATTGGATATTCCTAGTCTGAGGATCTTCCTTTTATTCCTACTCTTTACTTTCTGTCCTCCAACCATCTCCCTATAATCTCACAGTCTGTAGCCACACTGCCCTAAACTCGACTATCTTTGCTGTACGTCTTTCAAACTCTGGGACGCTACCCAGAGTGAGGCACTACATAAATGCAAGTTGTTTTATTTTATCAAATGCTTTCTTGATTCTCAGAACCCCTAAAAAAATTGTGAAGAAAATACTTACTCAAACTACAATTGGTTTTGCGTTTTTGTATGTTAGTGCTCCGAAAATTGGAAGCAAAATTTTTAAGAGAGCTGATAACTTTTGTTAAAAATCAAAAATGTTATTTTAATACTTTTGATATCAATTCAAAATGTAATAAGTATTTACAAAGTATTGTTTTAATTTTTAGAAACGTGAAAAACGAAAGCATGAAAGGATATTGAGTGAGGAGCTATTTTCTGCTGTTACATACCTGAATCAGTTTCTTCCACCAGAGTATTACATTCAGTATATTGCCTGGGACATGGCCAAATACACTAAAAGGTAATTAGATTAATGTTTTCAAATCAAGTCTACAATTACCTTGAACGTTTTCTTAAAACAAAAATCCAGTCCTTTTTTTCTCCTGAGTTGTAAATCCTTGAAACCCTTGTAAACATATTTTGTCTCCCTGCCTAAGCTTTTGAAAAGTTTCTGCTTTACTTCAATTAGTTTTGAATATAATCTTATTCAAAATAGTTCCTTTGTAAACTCAAAATATATGTGATTAGCATTGTGGAATATCTGACTTTAACAGTATCCTTGATTCATTTGCCTTTTTTGGAACTCTGACATAATTTAGTCAGTGTATTTGGCCAAAAAGTTTGTTTTACAGTGGCTGGCATGGTGCAGAGTGGGTTTGAAATCCTGGTGAAGTTAGTTTCTTCCTGCTGTATTTCTTGAGATGCCCATGAATTGGTTTAGTAAGGACAATTGAATAGAGGCATCAACTGATCTGATGCAGCATGAAAGTTCTCTATTCTGTCCCAACCCTGTTTACAGCTGCTGTTTTCAAGCACAGAAAACAATTCTGTGACACTTGTGAATGTTCTACTCGTACTGAAAAAATGGGAAGTTCTTTCTTCTCTGAATCACTTAAGAGCACCTGATGTAGATAGTACCAGCGCCACTTATAATGAGAACGCCTGCCTCTTCCTCAACATTCAATCTAGATATCTGGACACTCACGTTCACGGCCACCCACTCGATTTGGTGATCACCCGGGGCCTCAGTGTTTCGGATATTACCATTACCATTACCGACAAGGCCGTCTCCGATCACCACTTCATCTCCTTCACCACCTCCAACCCCCTCCCTACCTCCACCAGACCCTCCACCATCTTCTACCGCCCCTGGAAGAAGTTACCCCCACAATCTCTTAACCGCTGCCTTGGAGTCCTCTGAACTCCTCTCCCTCTGGCCTTCATCCCTCACTGACCCCTCTTTTGCTCTCACCTCCTCCGCAACACCCTCTCCTCCACATTCAACACTCTTGACCCTATCACCTCCCGTACTGTCTCCTACTCTCGCTCCTCCCACTGGTTCACCGCCCACCTCCGCTCACTGAAGAGCCAGGATAATCCTGGAGGCGAAGAACAACCCCAGGCTTCTGTTCTCTACCACATCCCGACTCCTCCGTCCACCCCACACAGGTCATCTCCTCCAACCTTCATTGCAAGGAGATGTTGGATTTCCTTGAATCCAAAATCAAGGGAATCCGCTCCGCGGTCACTGCTACTCCAACTTCCACCCATCCCCCACCCCTTCCCTCTCACACTCCGACTCCTACCCATCCTCCCCTACACATCTTCGAACCCGTATCCCCACCCTCTGTCACCAATCTCATCCTGTCCTTGAAACCCACCACCTGCTCCTTGGACCCCATCCCCACTCTACTCCTTATCTCCCAGCTCCACCTCCTTGCCCCACTTCCCACAGACACCATTAACCTGTCCCTCTCCTCTGGCTCTGTTCCCATTCCTCTCAAAACTGCCACCATCACCCCCACACTGAAAAAACCCTCGATTGATGCATCGCAGCTATCAAGCTACCGGCCCATCTCCAACCTCCCCTTCTTGTCCAAGGTTCTCGAAAGAGTCGTCGCCTCCCAGTTGCGCTCTTTCCTCTCCACCCATTCACTTTTTGAACCCCTCCAGTCGGGTTTCCGTGTTGCCCATAACCCTGGTTAAGGTCACTAATGACATCTTGACCATCTGCGACCAGGGCTCCCTCTGCCTCCTCGTCCTCCTCAACCTATCGGCCACATTCGATACGGTCGACCACGTTATCCTCCTCCACCGCTTGTCCTCCCACCTCAACCTTCAAGACCCTGTCCTTGAGTGGTTTAGGTCCTACCTCTCCCACCGTCTTCATTTTGTTTCCACTAACGGCTTTTCCTCCAGTCCCCGCACTCTCGTGCAGCATCCCTCAGGGCTCTGTCCTCGGTCCCCTCCTCTTCACCCTCTATATGCTCCCCCTCGGTGACATCATCCGCAGACATGGGGTTAACTTAACTTGACACCCAACTCTACCTCTCCTCCTCTACCCTCAACTCCACGACCACCGATGTCCTGACAGCTGCCTGTCCGACATCGAGTCCTGTACGAGAGACAACTTTCATCAACTCAACGTGCGCAAAACCGAGGCCCTCCTGATTGGCTCACGTCAGCACCTCCGCACCTCAGGCGCTGACAGCATCAGCATCCAAGGCTGCACTCTCCATCTCTCAAAGCCAATCAGGAACCTCGGTGTTCTGTTCGACCCTGAGCTGTCCTTTCTTCCCCACATCCGCACCACAACTGGCACCGCCTTCCATCACCTCCGGAACATCGCCAGACTACAGCATTACCTCACCCCTCACGCTGCTGAAACTCTGGTCCACGCCTTTATCACCTCAAGGCTGGACTACGGGAACTCTCTTCGTTGGCCTTCCCGGCACCTCCCTCCACAAGCTGCAGGTCATTCAGAACTCTGCAGCTCGTGTACTGTCCCGCACCAGGCTTCGGGACCACATCACTCCCACCCTCGCTCGCCTCCAATGGCTCCCCATCCCCCAGAGGATCGAACTCAAGATCCTCATCCTCACCTACAAGGCCATTCACGGCCTTGCTTCCTCCTACCTCTCCGACCTACTATCCCCCTACTTACCTGCCCATACCCTCCGTTCCTTTGGCTCCGGTCTGCTCCACATCCCCCGCCCTAACCGCCCTACCATCGGTGGCCGGGCTTTCAGCCTCTCAGCCCCTAGGCTCTGGAACTCCATCCCCCAGTGCCTTCGCCGCTTCCTCCCTTTCCTCCTTCAAGGCCGGTCTCAAGACCTTTCTCTTCGCCCGTGCCTTCAGCTCCCCTCTCGACTCTCTACCCCCTCCTCGCTCCCTCCCTTCCCTCCCCTCACCCTGATCATTTCCCACCTGCTCGGGTCCTGACCCAACTGTCCAGTGCCTTGGGATGTCCTCCCGACGTGAAAGGCGCTCTATAAATGTAATCTTGTTGTTGTTGTTATTGGACAGGATTTTTACATCAAAGGACTTCTAGACTCCATCTGGTTAGGGCTACTTAAACCTAGTTTCCTCTTGTTAAGAGCTACCTCCAGCCTGCCTTGCTGCAAAAGCATTGGATGTTATAGAGTTAGACGTGCAGTCTGCTGGCCAGAAAATATTTTATTTCAGAATAATGTAATATTATTTGAATGCCTGCAACACTTAGCTGAAGTTTTCTGATCTTTCTGCAGATTTCCATTTCAAAATAGTAGAGGTCCCTGTTAACTGGTTAGGAAATCTGGTGGAGGTTGAAAAGTGGAATCTCAGGGTTAACCCCAGAATAATGCCAAAGGAAAGGCTTAGTTTTCAGAAGACATTTTTATACCTAAATGCCATGACTTTTAATTAAAAGAAACACCATTCTAATAACCTACCTGTTTCAGCACTTATATCAACTGTCTTTTCTTCCCCACATCCAAGCCATGACCCGCTCTGCCTTCCCTCACCTCCGTAACATCGCCCAACTCTGCCACTACCTCACCCTTCAGGCCGCTGAAACTCTTGTTCATGCCTTCATCACCTCCAGGCTCGACTATGCCAACGCCCTGCTTGTCGGCCTTCCCAACTCCTCCCTCCGCAGATTGCAGATAATCCAGAACTCTGCAGCCCGTGTCCTCTCCCGCACCAAATTCCATGACTCCATCTCCCCCATTCTCACCTGACTCCATTGGCTCCCTATCATTCAGAGGACCCAGTTTAAGAACCTGGTCCTCACCTACAAAGCCCCCCATGGCCTCGCCCCACCCTACCTCTGTGACCTCCTAACCCCCTATCAACCTGCCCGCTACCTCCGCTCAGCCGGCTCCGGCCTGCTCCATGTCCCCCGACCCACCCACCCCACCATTGGCAGGAAAGCCGTCAGCCACTCTGCCCCCAACCTCTGGAACTCCATCCCCCAATCAATCTGCCTCGCCCCCTCCTTAGCCTCCTTCACGTCCCGCCTCAAGACCCTCCTCTTCGACCGTGCCATTGGTCACCCCCCTTCCCCTCCCCTCCCTTCTCCCCCTTGACCCCAGCTCAGGTCTGAAATGCTGTACACTGTCCAGCGCCTTGGGACATCCTCCCGACGTGAAAGGCGCTATACAAATGTAATCTTGTTGTTGTAAATAGCACCTTGCACTTAAGTACAATGCATCCCTGTTATAATGCACTTTCGGAGTCCTGTAGCTCAGTGGTTAGAGCACTCGCTTTGCAAGTGAGAGACCTGAGTTCAATTCCAGGCAGGGCGAAACCTTGGGCAAGTTTCCTTACTCCACACGCCTAATAATAATCCCTCCAAAACCAAAAACAATAATAAATTGGTCATTTTCAATCTGCGACTGTTTGTGGAACATTGCTGTGCGCAATTGGCTGCCGCATTCGCCCACAAATATACAGTCAATTCACTTTACAGTGTGTTCTGTGAAGTGCTTTGGGACATCCTCCCGACGTGAAAAGCGCTATATCAAATGCAAGGATTATTATTATTATTATTATTTATAGTGGTGATGCGATTACACAGATATTTATGAGAAGTGGAGCAAATGAAAATTGGCAGTGCGTTTTCCCTACAAACTAAGTCAGCTTCTTTATGCAGAAACAGGCTAGTGGGCAGAGAGTGAACTGTCCAGCTGCACTGGTGTGTAGTGACACCAGCTAACACACTTCACTATAGATTTTATGAGATTTTATGGCTTCATATAGTCCCTCATTACAAAAACAAATACAGATTGCAAAATTATGTTCACCAATTTGGGAGTATATAAGTGGTTCCTTTTGTATTGATGTTTTTATAGATGTGTAACTTAAAATATTAAATCTCTTGCATGTCTATTTCCAGTAAACTTTGCAATGTCCTAGATCGTTTGAATGTAATTGCAGAAGATGTTGTGAAAAGAACTGGCTTCTTTGTAAATCGTCCTGATTTCTACTGTAGCAGTTTACGACCAGATGAAAGGTGAGTCTGAATGAGAACTAATTGGTGCTGGAATAGCTGCTGGTGTGATATCTTTGTGAAGATTATATGCACCCCATGCCCCTGAGTTCCCACCCCTAGTTTGAGTGCCAATCTAGCATTGACAAAGCTTTGAGACATCTTTTTCGACGTGAAAGTGCTATATAAATTATTATTGTAAATATGCGGAAAGAAAGAACATGGATCTTTACTGTATTTGGAAAGATCATTTCGATTTAAAAAAAAGTGTTAAGGTATTTATAGGAAGTGGAGGAAATGAAAAATGGCAGTGGATTTTCCCTGCAAACTAAGCTTGCTCCTGGCCAGTGTATGCAAAATGAAATGTAAACTCGTTCCAAAAGCAGATATTGGGCATAAAAGCTTTTAATTATCAGAAATATTGGATCTGATCAAAAACACAATTTTCTCAGAGAGGTGGAGATACGACATTGTGAAAGCACAGGAAGACCTCATTAAGATTATTCATTCTGGCACTATCACTGGAAGATGGGTATGAAGTGAAGGAGGTCCAACAGAATTGTGGTCCCAATATTGGAATTCACTCTCCTACTAATAGAATCTTAGAAACATTGGACATGTTGACCTGTACAGAAAATGAGATAGAGATTGACTTCTTCTGTACAACCCTTTCAATACAGATTACACTGATGTATTTAGCTGATAAAGGTGAATTTTAAAGTGGACCTTATGAGCATCTTAAATTGTCCTTTTAAGGAGATTACAGATTGATCTGTAAACACGAGTGGCAGACAAGTATCTCCCAATGCTCACCAGTGATATTTGTATTCATATCTACTCCAGACTTCCTTAATTCAGTGGATGTTCCAACATATTCATATTTTATTTCTCTCATAAATATGTGAGTTAGGAACACATCTAAACAGAGTTTAGGAGAAACCTCTTCATGTAGAGGGTAGTGAGAATGGGGAATTCACTGCCAAAATCAATGGTTGAAGCAAAAAGTATAACTGTATTTAAGAGGAAATTTTGTTTATGCATGAGGGAGAAAGGAATTGACGGTGAGGGAGAGAGAATTAGGAGCTCTGGGGCGCTACCCTGCGTGAGGGGAGCTGTATAAATGCAAGTTGTTGTTGAGGGGTGGAGGCTCATGTGACTAGTTAAACTGAATGGCCTCTTTTGGTGCTGTATCATTCTATGTAATTCATTTGAATTGAACATACAGGGAATCAATGTCATCAGTACAAGATTGCATTTGTATAGCGCCTTTCACGTCGGGAGGACGTCCCAAGGCTCTGGGGAATTGGCTATACAGAAAATCGGGAATTTGCTCGAGTGCCCCCTGTGAATGCTCCCCATTGCTTTCCACCCTAGAACCAGACACCTGTCACAAATGACAGTTTGGACCAGCCAATCATCACCTGAAAACAAAATGTTCACACCAGGCAAAACATTTTTAATTGAGTCAGCATAATTTATTTTTTTGAGCCAATGCATGAATATTCTGTCATATTGAGCCTTGTCCTAGTGTTTTGTTCATGGCTTCAAGCTGGTCTTATAGATAAATCATACAATATAGTGAATCTTTTGTTTTCCCTCTGTTACAGATGGAATGAACTTGGTGGATATATTCATGCCAATTGTCGCTTACAGGTAGTCCATTAAATGTACTCAAGTTACAGTATAAATAATTAAATCCTATGTGTCAGCTTAGTTGGTATCACTGTCTACTCTGGGTCAGAAGATTGTGTGTTCAAACCCCACCTCGGGACATTGAGCTCATAATTTAGGCTTTCACTGCTAAGCGAGAGAGTTATATTGCTCTCCTTCAGGTACCATCCTTCGGATGAGATGTTCAGGTAAACTGAGGTCCCATTTGCCCTTTCGGGTGAGTGTTAAGATCCCCTGACATTATTTGAAAAGAGAACAGTTTCTCTTAGTGACCTAGCCAAAACATTTCCAGATATTATTGGTCATTCATTTCATGGTTTGTGGAACATTGTGTGTAAATTGGCTGTCACATTTATCTGCAAGTACATTCATAGAAAATCCTTTTGAATTGCTTTGAGATATTTCAATGTTATAGGCACAGTATCAAATATAAGGATTATCATTATAAGCATTGCATAATATAGAATAAGCCTTAATAACTGAAAAACAGGCTTTATGATCAAGATTATATTAGTTTTTCTCTATTTAGTACTGTAATAAACAATTTGATTATGTTGCAACATAAAGTGGCGTTTAAACAGCTTAACAGGTAATTGGCTTGAATTGGGTTACACTGATATTGATGAAATATTCTGTTATACAACTCTGTGAATCTTAAACTTTGGAGATCTGCTCACTCATCTTCCTAAGGCCACTAGTAAATTCACCAGACAAAATCAATGATTTATTTTTTTGGTCAGCTGGATGTTGGACACATGCAGAAACCTTGGGCAAGTTTCCTTACTCCACACACCTAATAATAATCCCTCCAAAACAAAAACAATAATAAATTGTTCATTTTCAATCCATGACTGTTTGTGGGACATTGCTGTGCGCAATTGGCTGCCGCGTTCGCCCACAAATATACAGTCAATTCACTTTACATTATTATTATTATTATATTCTGTGAAGCGCTTTGGGACGTCCTCCCGACGTTAAAAGCACTATATCAAATGCAAGGATTATTATTATTATTATCGCGAAGTTTAATACACTAGAGATGCCATCCTACTTGATAGGTGCTATTGTGCAAGTTGATGTGCATGTTTCAATGGTGTTTTGGAATGACACATTGGTTGATAATTTAGATAACTAACTAAATTTGTTTTTCAGACTGGTGTTCTGAGAACAAATTGTGTTGACTGTTTGGATCGTACAAACACTGCACAATTTATGGTGGGAAAATGTGCCTTGGCGTATCAATTGTATGCTCTAGGTGTGATTGACAAACCAAGACTTCAATTTGACACTGATGCTGTAAGGTAAGAATATTATGCTACCTTTGGGGATAGAAGCCTTCTCCACCAAGGAGGATAAAATCGTTAAGTACTAACTCTTGATTTTGTTTTCAAACTCTTTTCCCTCACCTCTACACACTCACCCCTTTAATTTTATCACTGCATTTCTTCCCTATCCCCACTTCCACCAACGCGCAACTGCTCATCACAAATAATCCTTCCCTGTCTAGAAGGATGGAACTATTGGAGCATAGTCGTACATAAATAGTAATAATAATCCTTGCATTTGATAGTGTCTTATCACATCTTTGAGACTTCTCAAAGCGCTTCACAGTAAAGTACTGTAAAGTGAATTGACTGTATATTTTGTGGATGCATTGAATGTCATTCTGTGATTCAAAAGATACAATTCAAAGTGAACGCAAGATTCTCCATTATTTTCCTCCACTTCAGGTGAAACACGAGACACAATCCAAAAGCCCAGCTAAAATTGTATGGAAACTCATAATAAAAACTGAACACATTTGAGTAAGAGGCAATGGCACAATTCTGGTATTCTGTATTTTTTAAGTTTTACATTTATTTTGATTGATAGAAAGCTACAATATTTTGCATTAGAAATATGTTAGTTATTTTGCTTTCAGAGTCCTTGTTATCCCACTGAAAGGTGTTTCCATGGCAATGATGTCTTGATGAACAATATTGCCAGTGGGTGTCAGTATGTATTCTTGCTGTGCCAATTTTGACACCGACATCAATCTTGTTGCTACAGTTAATTTTGTAATCTTTTGTGCACCAACAAGTATGAAAATTTGAAATTAAACACTGAATTAAAAGTACTCATTAAAAATATTGTATGTATTCTTCTGAAAACATCAAATTCTTATGAGGACTATAAATTCGAGTTTTGTAAAGTTTGTAATCTCCTCAGGTGAATTTTTATTTAATTTTTTTAATAAAAACTGCTTCGGGCTAGCTCCCGGTAAATTAACAATTCACTCTTGTGTCAAGCCCTTTGTCAGGCTTGTGTTCGGTTATTGAAAATTGAAGAAATGTTCTGTGAAGCCTCCCGATTTAAATATACATTACGTTTGCACAGTGAATTTAGTTGTGCTAATTTTCTAAAATTAGATGAAAATATTCTCACACCAATTCTATACAAGTTATCTTAAATAGTCCAATACAGATGAAAAAAGATGTGCATCAACCTGAGTCCTGTACTATATTTACCTGTACAATAAATTATCGAAGTCTGCATAAACGCAAGAAGGCGTTATATCGAAAGCAAGGATTACTATTATTAAGTTCCTGCTGTGAACTGAACACAACAACAACATCTTGCATTTATATTCGTGCCCTTTACAAGGGCAGTGCCTCAGAGTACTTAACAGTGGTAGAGCCACTGAACCGGGAAGAGAGGGGAGGTGAGCATAGGCACGAAAAGGAAGGTCTTCAGAACATAAATGTGAACAGATGGATTTTTTTTGAACATCTGTTTATATGTGATGGATAATGTAAGACTTATTCTATAAATAAGATAAAAGGAATTTGTTTTCACCCTGTTTACCCAAACCCTTCATTGTTTTAGCTCATAATTATTGTTGTATTTTTTTCAGGAGGTGGGAACAAGCGAAAGAGCTTTAGGTGCACATTACCAACAACAAATTGAATTTATATAGCGTCTTTCACATCGGGAGATCGTCCCAAGGTTCTGGACAGTCCAGGGTTTACATCCCAGCTGGGGAGTTGGAGTTAGGACATGTGGAGGGCAAGGGGTGGGTGGAGTCAGGATGGTGACCAAAGGCACGGTCAAAGAAGAATGTTGTGAGACAGACCTTGAAGGACTGAGGCGAGAGGACTCAGGATTGGTGTTCCAGAGGGTGGGGACAAAAAGGCTGAGAGTCTGATCGCCAATAGTGGGATGGGCAGGATGGGAGACATGGAGCAGGCCAGTGCCCGCTGAGCTACAGTAGTAGGCAGGTTGGTAACATTTTAGTGGGTTGCGAGGTGGGGAGGAACAAGACCGTGGAGAGCTTTAAAATGAGGATGAGGATCTTAAACACAATCTTCTGGGGGATGCGGACACAATTAAGCCAGGTGAGGATGGGGGTGATCAGCTTATGGAGCTTGGTGCTGGAGAGGACACGAGTTCTGAATAATCCGCAGCTTGTGGAGGGAAAAATTGGAAGTCCGGCGAGTAGGGAGTTAGCATAGTCAAGGCTGGATGTGATGAAAACATAAATGAGAGTCTCGGCGGCCTGAAGGCAGAGGCAGTGGCGTAGGCAGACAATGTTGAGGAGGTAGAGTGGGGGCAGACCCTGTTCATTTCTATGATACAAAGATGAAAAATTGAGGATTAAATGTAATCTCCTACTTGTGTCACAGTATTCTTGCTGTCCACTGTTACAGTTATTTTTCACTTTTTAATAGGTTATTTGAAGAGCTGTATGAAGATCATGGTGATACATTGTCTTTACAATATGGTGGTTCTCAGCTGGTGCATCGGGTGAAAACCTACAGAAAGATTGCACCCTGGACACAGCATTCCAAAGACATCATGCAAACCCTTTCTAGATACTACAGTAATGCATTTTCAGGTAAAGTGTAATTTATATTAATTTCTTCAATCAATATTAATGCTGTTAATCATCTTATTGTGATTTATCCTGTTGAAGATGTTACTTATCAATCACTTCTCGCAGCTAAAATGATTAAGAGTGGAATAAGCATGATTTATACTTCCCGCTGGACAATGCCATTGGCCAGGGTCCAAGAAGAGATCTGCCTAAACACAAAGCTATACAAAATAATGGTTAACTAATGTTATTAAAGAACTTATTGGACTGTCTCACAAAACTTTTAAAGTAATACAATTAATTTTGTTAAATTTAAAGAGAAATACGGTCAGGGATCAATTGAGTTAGTGGTTTTAGGAGTAAGATTTGAAATCAACAACAACTTGCATTTATATAGCGGCCTTCACACGGGGTAGAGCCACGGAGAGACTTGAAATCAAAGTTAATAGTTGAAGTTTAGTGTCTAACCGAGACACAATTTGTGCCTAATCAACACTAAACCTGCTGGATAAATGCATATAAACTTCCCAAGGAAATTTTTAAAGCATTCATTTAAAAAACACATCCAATTGTTTGTAACAGATTCATTAAATAACCTGTGTAATGCAGAAACTTGACTTCTTATGTTAAAAGATTCACTTTATACAATATTCAAGTTTTTGTTTAAATTAAGAAACCTTGACGAGGAGCTTTGGACCATGTTGCGGGATGTTATCAAGGTAAAAAGAGTAAGAAAGAAGATTTAAAAAAAATTTTTAAATCAAGAAATGTTTGTAACTGAGCACTTTAAAAATGGCAAGTTTGGGGGGAGGGGTTTACACTGGTTGTGTAATACAGCCGTATACAGTTCACAGCAAATTTTACTGAATGCAGCCAACAGAAGATTCCTGTAAAAAATCTTTGGAATTTTTTGGTTGCCTTTTATCAATAGCTATTGCTTATTTTGCAGATGCGGACAGACAAGATTCCATAAATCTGTTTCTTGGAGTTTTCCAGCCTACAGATGGTAAACCTCATCTTTGGGAGCTTCCCACAGATTATTACCTACATCGCAAGAACACAATGGCACTCCTGTCTCCAAAGAGAAGGTACTATGCTCTAGTTTCTTATATTTAAAATTATCGTCTCATTCAACATTCATTAATTTGAAAGTTCTTTACCGGCTGGGTATACAGGCTAGTCAACGCTTACACAATCTCCTCTATGATTGTTATGCTTCTAAACAGAATTTATAAAATGCTCATTGGGTTTGGATGGGTGGGTATACTGTATGTATTTGACATTTTATAGGTAAAATTACCATATCACCCTATTTCAGATATTCTCCATACACGTTTTTTTTATTTGTTTTAGCTATACGCATTGGTGGACCCCAGAGATTATAATTAATCTTCCTTTGCCTTACGACGAAGGTAGGAATCTTTTGCAAAATGCATATTATGCTGCTACCCAATATATCACTACATAATAGAGTTTTAAAATAGTTCAGTGTAGAATTGGGAATCAATTCTAAAATTTGGTTCATGGTGCTCAAACATAGTGCACTTTCACTTCAAACATACACTCTTTTATACAAAAAAAATTACTTTAATATGTGTGTAACATTTGCATAAGATCCAGCTTTCATGGAGATGAGAAGGGTTTACTAGTTTGGGCAGCAAAGCTGTTTAAACAAACTGATTTGAGAGTCTTTGGTTCAATTTTAAAAATATGCAGTGATTATAGGATTGCTATTCACAATTCAGGAATAAGTGTATCATGGAGATTTGACTTCCCATTTGAAAGATGTCAAAATTGAGCCTTTTTAATTTTTCCTCCCAATTTTGTTTGTAAATCTGAAATAACAAACGCCTTTTCAATTCTTCACGTTAAGTCATTTTTTTCATAACAACTTGCATTTATATAGCGCCCCTCACAGAGTAGCATCCCAGAGTGCTTTACAGTGGCGGAGCATGACTCCGAGCTGGGGTGGGTGGGTAGTTGGGAGGATATGACCGTAGGCATGGTCGAAATAGGAGACTCTTCAGGCACAGCCTGTAAAGGGGAAGGAAGGAGCGAGGCAGAGGGATAGAGGAAGAGTGTTCCAGAGTTTCAGGGTTTAGTGGCTGAAAGCACAGCTACCAATGGTGGAATAGAGGGCATGAGGGACGTGCAGAAGGCCGGAGCCAGTCAAGCGGAGGCAACGGGTTGTGGGTTAGGTAAACAGGTCAGGGAGGAGATGCCAGAGCATGAAGGGATTTGAAAACGAGTGTGAGGAACTTGAAATCAATACGTTTGTTGATGGGGAGCCAATGGAGCCTGGTTAGAACTGGTGTGATGAGGGTACTGAGTTTAGTACGGGTGAGTATGCGGACGTTGGAGCTTTGGATCAGTTAGATCCTGGGCATAGTGGAGCTGGGGAGACCAGCAAAGAGAGAATTCCAGTAAGGAGGTGACGAAACCATTGACGAATGTTTCGGCTGTGCCCGGAGTAAGGTACGGTCAGAGGCGGGCAATGTGGCAGAGGTGGAGGAAGGTGATCCTGGTCAGTGACCTGATGTGAAAAAGGAAGGACAGCTGTGGGTTGATCCTGATGTCTAGTTTGCGCACTGGTTTGGATAGCCCGCAGAGGTTGAGGAGGTCAGAGACGCAGGATAGAAGATGTTGACGGGAGCCAATGAGTATGACTTCCGTCTTGAGAACATTGAGTTTTAGGAAGTTTTCGCTCATCCAGGCCCCGATGTCCACCAGCCAAGCCAAGAGAACATCGACGGACCTGGAGTCGCAGCTGGAGGAGAAGTAGATTTGTGTGACATCTGCATACAGGTGGAAGTTTACCCCATGTCTGCAGATGACATCGCCAAGAGGGAACATATAGATGAGGAAGAGGAACAGAACCTGAGGAAAGCAACTGGGGAGATGAGAGGGAGTTGGGTGACCAGCAACTTGGTGTGGAGGGGCTTGAGGCAGCAGGTGGTGGGCTTCATCTGGGATATGGTGGTTGAGAGGGAAGCGGGAGTAATCAGGGAAAAGTAGTGTAGGAAGGAGGTGTGGTAGGGGCTGTGGCAGAAAGATGGAGTCATGTAGACGTTCTGGGGAGTATGAAAGGGGGGCGTAGAGGAGGAGGTGCAGCCAAGCAGATGTTTTCGATCTTTGACATGCAGAAATGTTGGACCTCGCCACATTTGGCGTTACAAGTGAGGATGGAGGCAGGATGGTGGGGGTGCGCAGAGAAGGTGGTGGATGGTGCCTTTGGGTTGTTTTTGGTCTCCAAAATGGTTTTGGAGTAAAAGGCAGTTTTTGCCTGTGAAGGAGGAGGTGGTGGCAAAGACCCCTCGAGTCACAGCTGGCAGAATTGTGAGGCTGGATTTCTGCCATCTGTGTTCGAGAATCCGGATTTTAGTTTTGAGGGAGCAGAGGTGACTGTTATACCAGAGGGAGCGGGTAGATTTGGAGACAGACCTGGATTTCAGGGGAGCAAGGTAGTTGAGGGTTGCAGAGAGGTGATCTTTAGCAGTTTGATGGCTGCATCAGGATTGCTGCAGGTGGAAGGCTAAGGGGCAAACAGATCCAAGGAAGCGAGGGTGTTTGTGAGGAACTTGGGTGGAAGCTTTTTCCAAGTTTTCGAAGAGGGGAGGGGGATCCAGGAGGAGAGGGAAATAAGGAAATGGTCAGAGATGGCCTTGTCTGTGATGGACAGGTCGGAGATGTCAAGGCTGTGAGTGATGAAGAGGTTGAGGGGGTGGCCACGGTTGTGGATCGTGAAGTTTATGTGGAGTTTATGTTTACTGTTGTTTACTAATTACTGATTTGCTTATGTTTCGATCTTGAAGTAAATCGTTTTCCTAAAGGAATATTCCCTGATTCTATCTATATACACCCAGATCTGATGTTTAAACTTTTTGTAACGTGACAAGAGATTAATGTACGTCTCCAGGTTGATAATTATAATCAATAAGCAAGTTTATTGATTACTTTAACGTTTCCAAGTTTAAAAGATTGACTATTTAAAAATGTGCTATTATATATTTAAAGTTGATGTGAAATCAGTCTTCAAATACTGGAATTATACATCTATTGAAATACCTTCCTTAGTTATATATTGAGCAATAGAAGGTACTTTGGGATCATTTTCCTATTGCACATATGGCAGTAAATTATCACTAAATGTGCTGTGTTAATGTGTAGAACCATTTGCTTGGGGTAGGTGGTTTGACGATATGAGCTTCGAGACTGGTACAAATCACCCTGGACTCACTCAGGCATCTTTTTTAATGTTGAAAGCCAATCACACAATTTAATAACATGTTTTTAAAAAACACAATTTTGTTTTCCTGTACGTATGTCAAGGTGCAAAATGTGAATGTATGAGAATGTAAGAGACACCTGGTTCTCCGTAACCACAGAATTTTATAATCAAATTGTAGCTTTGAAACCAAGTGCAAAACATTTATAAGATAAATTTGCTCTTTGAAGTTAATGCTTCGGTTTATGGATATTTTATGGCAGCCTGTTCCTATTGATGATCTTAATTAACACTGCAGGGGCATGGATTATTGATTATTTTTGATAGTTGTACTACAAGTATTGAAAAATGCACTGTGACATTTCTTCCTCTGCTGTCACCCTTTTAGTTTCTTGCACTGAAAACCTTAAAAAGGTGACTATTGTGAAGAAGACTGACAAATATGATGAAGAGATCGATATATACACTGAATTTTTCAGGCCATATGAACTGAGCTGCTTTGACGATACGTTTTGCCTGCAAATGACAAATTCAGCTAAGTATGTAATGTGATCCATCTGTTTACTGCTCTTTGCTAATCACTGCTTTGCTTATATTTGAATCTTCATGCAAATCATTTTTCTCAAGGAATAATCCCTGATCCTATTTATATGCATCCAGTTCTGATGTTTACACTTTTTGTAACATGTTACAAGAGATTAATGTACATCTCCAGGTTGATAATTATACACTACTTGTGCTTCACTTTTGTTTTTTATTGTCAACTCAACTTCTTGATGTGTTATTTTAAAATGCATTACCGATTGTATAATTTCTATATTTTTTGTGATTAGCTGAATAACCACATTTTTGTACACTATTTCAGATCTATTTAACACTTGATTTTAATATCAAATTTAGCAATTTTTTAATACATTTATAATATGTTTCACCCACAAAATACATAGTCAATTCACTATAGTATATTCTGTGAAGCACTTTGAGTCGTCTTGAAGACGTGATAAGGCGTTACATTAAATGCAAAGATTCTTATTATATGCGTAGTTGACCATTTTAAAGTTCTTGCTTCTTAAATTTTTTTACAGTGCATCCATCTTATTCTTGGTGGGGCAACTGACATTTCTATTTTAGTTTATACGTGCTTTATTTATACTGTCAGTTTGCCTCATAAATACTATGAAGAGACTATTATTTAACAACTAATAAATAATGCCATGTGCCATATTATTTCGATCAGTCACATTAGTGATTTCTGATTGATTCATCACTCAGCCTGGACCTAAAAATAGCTTGAATATAACTATTGATAACACCTTTCGCTTGCTTTTAGCACTTTCCTCAATCCAGTAGGAGAAGCGGGTATTCTTAATAAGAATTATTGAGCAATATAAGCTGGCCTGAAACTGTATGAAAGCACATGGCATGATAGTTACATCAATTCTGTAAATATACAAAAACAAGGAAGGGGAAGGGAAGAAGAGACATTAGAGCAAGTGGCAGACATCAAAATTATCATGAACTAAACAAAGTAAACACTGGGCATGATTGGGTGATACCTGCTTCCCACTCGATCAAAGCAGATAAGCCTTGGTCACCAACTATGCACAGATTTTGTACAAAGTTTCAACTAGCGGATTTATACATTCAGAGAGGGTTTTTTAAAATTGTGCAGAATGCATGTAAATCCACCTATTCTATTTAAGCATGTCCTGTATACATATGATTTAAAAAATATATATGTGTTATTAGGTTATTTGCTTGCAGTATATTTAGCTGTATTTGCATTAAAGGGACTTCATGCCAAAGAATGTTGGAATTGACCCAAGTCCTTTCACAGTTCGCAAGCCAGAAGAAACTGGCAAATCCGTGCTGAGGTAAGGAACTGATAGCAAAGTTTATTTTCACTGAGTATAGACAAAACTTTTGATATGTTGTATTACTTCTTAAAATTACCAACTGTGCTTCAGTTATATTCTGAGGAACTAGAATAAGTAATATAATTTATGCTGTCCTGTGTGTTCCTATTTCTAATTCTGTATATTTGCATTTTTTAAAGTAAAATGTTACTATTTTTGTTTAAACATTCAGTAACAAGAGCAATAAAGAAGAAGCTGTTCTTCAGCGTAAGACTGTTGCTAGTGCTCCACCACCACCTTCAGAGGAGGCAGTTTCAAGTAGCTCTGAGGATGATTCAGGCACTGACAAAGAGGAAGAAGGTCCTATCTCACAGCGATCTACACCAGTAAAAATGACTGACTCAGGGGATAGTACCAAAGTGCCCGAAGTAAGAAACATTACAATTTGACATGATTTCATTGATACATTTTACTACAGAATGGTAGACTATTTGAACTGGTGAGACACTTCTTCAAATTAGAGGATAAAAATGAAAGGGAAAATCAACCTACAACTAAAGTAACTTGCATTTATACAACACCCTTTGCATCTTGGAGAGTGCACAGTGTTGGGGATGGATGTCAAGCAAGGGAGAAGGGGAAGTGAACTATAAGCACAGACAAAAAGGTGGTATTTAAAGATAGATGAAGAAGGGGAGAGTGCAGTGCACATCTCTAAGCATCCAGTTTCTGAGCAGCAGAAATGGCAGAGGTCACAAATCAATCAGCCTTTGTCAAGACAAATGCTGGAAAGACCATGAAGGGAGTTAGGGAAAACTACAGATGTGGAGAAGAGAAATATCATTTGACAACAGACTAAACATACGTTTTTAGTTTTATTAAGAAAGTGAATGTGTAATCTTGTCCTGTGCATTTGGTTGGCTCTTTCAACATCCTGTATAACCAGATGAGAGAGAATAGAACTTGCTATTATTGATTATGAAAGCAAAGGACCAAAATTGGGGTTTGCTTCTAACACCACCAAGAATTTCCTCAGATATTCACAGAAATATAGAATAATTGGTGATACTGTGATCTTGTTTTTTGTTGTCACTCTATTGATAAGCAATCCATTCAAGGAGCTTGTACTGTGTCAAAAGCACTGTTAATTCAAAGTAGCAGTACCATTGAGAATGATTAATACAATGTTTCAAGTGGTACTGGTTGTTGTGAACCTTTGAATAATTTTAGATTTAACCATTTGGAGAGAAATCTGTTGAAGCTTGTCTGACACATTATCCACATATGATTTATAGTAAATCCCATTGCTTTATGTATCCACATTGTTTTTTTCTGGTCATCTCATATTACTAATTTCAACCTCATTTTATCTGAGGTAGTTTAACTGTGCCATTCATAACAACAACAATAAAATTACAGTTGTATAGTGCCTTTCGCGTCGGGAGGACGTCCCAAGGCGCTGGACAGAGTTACGGATCTGAGCTGGGGGTAGGGGTGGGGGGAAGCAGGGAGATTGAAAGCATGATCGAAGAGGAGGATCTTGAAGTAATAATTACAAGTTCAATATATTGCTGTAAGCAATAAGCAACATCATGCACTGGTTCCAATTGTTTCAGTGATAAACATCAGACACTCAATTCTCCAAATACCGTCCATATTCCATTTCTCAAACTTAAATGCTAATATTTCAATGCCTTGATTATGTGCTGATCCAATAGAAAAGTGTTGAAATGTTTGCTGAAAAATGCGGGGAAATGTGTGCAGGCTAGTGGGGAAACTTGACACCCTTTTCCGGAAATTTGACAAATTTTGCGGGAAATTGTGGGGAGTTGGTTGGTGCTATTGAGATACGTTTTACACCCTCATTTTTTCACTTTAATGATATAACCTAAACATGAGGAAATAACACACTAGATAGTTGCAAAAAAAAATTAATTTCTTCTTCAACAAAAACAAAGTGACCCATTAGGGGGAGGACACCAGCTCAGGCCCAAAGGGCCTGGAATACGCCAAAATACAGACACTCAGGACCGGTGTCCTGACTGCGGGGTTACAAGAGTTCATCTCCTCCTGCCTCTCAGGGCCCGGCATCACACACAGACGCAGAGAGAGGCACACACACTCAGAGACGCAGAGAGAGGCACACTCACTTAGGGACGCAGAGAGAGGCACACTCAGGGACGCAGAGAGAGGCACACTCAGGGACGCAGAGAGAGACACACACACTCAGCGACACACACGCACTCGGAGACACACACGCACTCGGAGACACACACACACTCAAGAGACACACACACTCGGAGACACAGAGAGACACACACATCCACAGACTCTGAGAAATACACACACTCTTAATCACAAAGAGACACACCTACAGACAAGAGAAGAGAGACACTCTCACACACACACACACACACATAGAGAGAGAGGGAGACGCACTCACACAGACACTCAGAAACACATACAGAGGAGAGAGACACATTTACATAGAGACACTCACAAACACAGATAGAGAGACACACAATCTCAACAGTGGAGCCTCTTGAGTCGAGTGAAGCCCATTGCCCGCTTGCTTCACCCCGGACATTCGTGTCCAGAGCCGTTCCGCCCACAGTTGCATCGGATAAACAGCAGGCAGAGAGACCCATGTACGAGAAACATAATTTTTTGTGGTTTTATAGAGGAGAGCGCAGTTTATATTTTTGTGTAATATTATAGGATTCCAACCAGTCTCCAAGAGAATTACATATGATGAATCTTTCAGAGAATCCATCCGGGGAAGATCTTGTAATATATAAAAGGTAAGATTAAGTACAAAATAAAATTCATTCGTATATTTCAAGCCAAGGCTGTAATTGAGTATTTCACATACCTTCTTAAACAACCAGTTCAATGCTTAGATTGTTTACACACATTATTTGAAACCTGGGGTTACTTTACAATTTGATTTTGATTTTTCAAACCGAACTCTCAAACTTTCAGTGGCGCATTAATGGGCAATATGATAATTCTTGCATTTGATATAGCAGCTTTCATGTCGGGAGGACGTCTCAACAACAACTTGCATTTATATAGCGCCCCTCACGCATGGTAGTCTCCTAGAGCGCTTGTGCTTCATTCGATTTATTGTAAAGTGTAGTGGCTGTGTATTTTGTGAGTTAAATGTATATATTTGTACTTGAGTCATGTGCTAATTTTTATGCAATTAACTCAATAATCATTTGTTTAAAAAACATGTACAATTTAAAATTCTTGGCGTCAAATGTACAATTGGAGTAACAGTAAAATGTTCCCATTTCATTGCATCATCAAAGATTTCTGAGCAGACCTCAAACAGCATAGAACAGGCAGGGCGTTCTACATCCTAACAACGACATCAACAACTTGCATTTGTATAACATCCCTTGTCCAATCCCTTGAGACGTTTTCCCAACATGAATGGCACTATATAAAATAATAATAATTGCATTTGATATAGCAATGTGTTGTCCCTTCAGGCAGGGTAGCATCATGGAAAGCTTAGCAGTGGTAGGGCTTGATGCCGAGAGGGGGGAGGTGAACGTAGGCATGATCAAAAAGGAAGCTCTTCAGGTATCATCTGAAGACTGTTAAGGAGAAAGATAGGAGGAGGGATTAAGGCAGAGAGTTCCCTAGTTTTAGGATGTAGTGGCTGAAGGCACAGCCACTGATGGCAGGACAAGGGGCATGCAGGAAGCCAGAGTCAGCTGAACAAAGGTTGAGAAGTGGGGTGTAAAAAATACTCTGTATAAAAGAAAACTTCTAATCTTCCCCCTTTGCTTCATAATTATTTTAAACTGATGCCCTCTAGTCACTGACTTAGTAACTAGTCTCCCCTTCTACTCTCTAAGACCCCTCATAATTCTAAGGATCTTAATCTGATCTCACTCAACATTTTCAGTTCCACCTATAAATTCCACTGAAAATAGGCCCAGTTCCTCCAGTCTCTGCTCAAACATCAAATCGCTCATTTAGTTAATGATACAAAAAGAGCTTGATATGATATGCAAATGTGCTGACGACTGACAAGTAAAGTTTAATATAGATAAATGTAACATACTAAATATAGAGTCCTGTAGCTCAGTGGTTAGAGCACTTGCCTCACACGCGAGAGGGTCCTGGTTCAATTCCCGGCAGGGCAAAACTATGGCAAGTTTTCTTACTCCACACGCCTCTGTTCACCTAGCAGTAAGTAGGAACCCGGTTGTTAGTCGATTGGCAGATTACTTTTCCGGGGGTAATAATCCCTTCCAAAAAAATAATTTTAGAAATAGTAATTTGGTCACTCAATCCACAACTGTTTGTGGGACACTGCTGTGCACAATTGGCTGCCGCGTTTTGCCCACAAAATATACAGCCAATTCACTTTATAGTATATCCCGTCATGCCCTGGCACCTCCCTACCTCTTCGATCTGCTCACCCCCACAACCCACTTCGCTCGACTGGCTATGGCCTTCTGCAACTCTCATGCCCTCTATTCCAACATTGGTGGCTGTACTTTCAGCAACTACGCTCCGAAACTCCGGAACACCCTTCCTCTACCCCTCTGCTTTGCCGCATTTTCAGTTCATGCCTGAAGGCCTTCCTATTTGACCGTGCAAGTTGTTGTTATATTCTTTGAAGCGCTTGGAAACATCTCAAAGACGTGATGAGGTGCAATATCAAATGCAAGGATTATAGAAAGAATAAGAAATGCAAGTACTCCAAGATGGAATAGAACTTTACAAGGGGGATATTGAAAGAGAACTAGGGGTGTTAGTTGACTCATCATTCACGATGTCAAAACAGTACGAGTTAGCAATAAACAAGGCAAACAAGATGTTGGGCAATATTGTTAAATCAGTTGAGTTTGGATTACCAGACGTCATACTCAGGCTGTATAGTGCTCTGGTCAGGCCTCACCTAGAGTACTCCATACTGTGATACAAGGGAGCTGCCCAGAGCCTAGAGATGATACAGAAGAGAGCATCGAGGATGATCCCCAGTGCGAGAGGAATAAAGGTATGAGCAACAACTCGACAAGCTAGGGATCTTCAGTCTTGAGAGAAGATGACTCAGAGGGGACCTCAGAGGTGTGTAAAATTTTAAATGGGATTGAAAAAGTAACAATACTTTACGATGCACCAAGACAGTAGAACAAAAGGATACAGGTTTGGAGTTACAAAAGGAAATTTCAGGAGCAACGTCAGGAAATATTTCTTTCTCAGAGGATAATTAACCACTGAAACAGGTTGCCAGGAAGTGTAGTTTAGCCTAGTACACTGGACTCGTTTAAAAAGCAGATTGATGCTGTGATGGTGTGTATTCTGGAGGGATGAGATCAGAAGGGCCTTCTTCATGCAAACAAATCTTGTGATAACTTAAAGCTTTTGCACTACAAAATACTAATGAAATACGATACTCCTAATGAAAAATATTTAACTTCAGAATCTGTTGAGAATTGTTTTGATGTACAAATTTGAATATAATCTATCTGATTATAACCAAATTGCCACTTAATAAATATCCTGAAGGGGATGGGAGGCAAACGGGATCCCTTTGGAGTTGATCTGACTCCAAGTGACATGCTCAGCAACAGTATGTTGGAATCACGCAGCCCTCTGGTGATCTCAATAGTGCAGTTCCTGAGCCAAGTGGGTCTGCAGTACGTCAGACCACTGCTGATGCCAGACCAGCCAGCGAGCTCATCGCGAGGACTTGGAGGGACAGACCAATCACTGACAGCACGAATTCTTCCTAATTGACTCTTGTTAACCCTGGATTGCCAAAGTCATAATGGTCAGGGTGGTCCTAGCTGAGAAAGCAGCAGGATCCTTGCTAAATTGCTATACAGTTCTCTCAATGGCAAGCTATGCAGTTTTAGCTGGTTAGATTCCAGCAGTCACCAAGCCTTGACTCCTGCCATCTTGTACCGAATACTCTGGAATTACATAAGCAGAGTGAGACTGCCACAGAATAGGGAAATTTCTGACCGAAAAAAATGATAGGTTTGTAATTTCTCATTTGACTCCTAATTTAATGTCCTGTGTTTTTTACAATAGGTTTGTTCATTTAGGACAAAGTCAACGTAAGCTTGATGTACATAACCAACAAACGAGTACAAAGCGTCTGGACAATATGATTAACATCCTGTAAGTATCTGGGGGCAAGTGCACTGGTATGGATTTTTTTATTTTCACATTGACTAAACCATACATCTTTTTTGTATATCAACAAGAGTAGCTTAACAAACCAGTAAATTAGTCAGGGAAATCGCACAAATAAAACTTACCAAATATGGCAAATTAATTTTTATTTTTATTCGCTGTAAAATGTAGTTATTTTCAAAAGTTCTTGACTTCGGTATAATTTTTGTGGTTCCTTGGATTTGTATAATGATGTTACACTTAATCATGGTAACTGTTGAAATCGACTGATGAAAGTGAATACAAAACTATTGAAGTAGAAACCTCCTAGGGGCAAAGGTCAATACCCACAGATGTGTCCAATTATTTTTAAACACTGATCATATTTTCAGTTCTTTGTATTTGTAATGATCTTTCATTTTATCAGTAAGCAAACAGTGCAGGGACCAAGGTGACATGCTCTACTAATATTAGCCTCGGCGATCACATTTCTTGTCATGCTTATTATGTATTCAGGCTATTTGCTAACTCCTATTTTTTTCTGCAGAATATTTTCTAAAATATAGTTTGCATTTAAGGGTTTATAAATGTGAATATTTTAAAAATGCACATGTAGAATTTAAAATCTATACAGTAAATTTCAAAGTGGAGTCATGTAGCTCAGTGGTTAGAGCACTTGCCTCACAAGCAAGGACCTTGGTTCGATTCCCAGGCAGAGCAAAACTTTCGGCACATTTTCTTACTCCACATGCCTCTGTTTACCTAGCAGTAAGTAGGAACCCAGTTGTTAGTCAATTGGCGGATCGGTTTTCTGGGGATAATAATCCCTTAAAAAAAATTGGTGAATCAATCCATGACTTTTTGTGGTTTCACCCATAAATGTACAGTCAATTCACTTTACAGTATATTCCTTGAAGCACTTTCAGACGTCTTGAATACGTGAAAAGGCGTTATATCAAATGCAATGATTATTATTATTAAGTATTTAACATTCATAATATTTTTTACAGCGTAAAAAGCTCAATGCAACGGAAACATATTAAAATCATTCTGTTAAATAACTTTTTTGAACCAATAAACAATAATAATATAATAATAATCCTTACATTTGATATAGTGCTTTTCACGTCTTCTCAACGTCTCAAAGCGCTTCACAGAATATGCTGTAAAGTGAATTGACTGTATATTTGTGGGCGAAATGCAGCAGCCAATTGTGCACAGCAGTGTCCCAGTCCACAAACAATATGTAGTTACAAATACTTAAACCCAGCTTCAAACTTGGAACCTTCACTAATTCTGGTTTTATAGTGCCCAAACCCATAGTTAGTGAAAATTTCTGCAGAATGGAGGAATTGTAGAAATTTACACAACTTTTATCTGAAAATAGATTTTTGTCATAATCTTCATTCTTTCCTTTGTAAGATTTTCCTTTTGTAGTTATTCTGTTGTTGCAGAGAAGCAGCCTCACTCCATAAAAGCCTTTGAGCAAAAACCTTATGAAAGCTCTTGCACTATATTGTCATGGAAACATGCCTACTTTGATAGTATGTTAATGCTGACCTGACATCTATCCTAATTCCTTTCATTTTAAAAGTATGTCTTAAATTATTTCTATTTTAAAAATATTGCTGTTGACCAGTATTTAAGTAGAATTGTTTCTCCTTTTTTGTTAGAAATCTTACTGTAGAGTGGTATCCACATGAATTGTAAATGCCATTTCTACTGACAATAAAACTAGAATGCGATTAGAAATGGGAAGTTTCCCTGTATAAAACATATGCCCTCTGGATCACAAGCAATTAAATCTAATGTGGTGCAGCATGAATCCTATTTTAGTAAGAAGAATCTGAGTGCTTTAGAACCTTCTACCTTGACTTTTGTATCTATTTCAAATGCTTCCAATTTGCATCCTCAAAACTGCCTTTAAAAATCTAGACTGAGTTTGCTTTATGTGGATGCATTAGTACCTGAGGGTGAGATTTAAATACCTCAGTTTCCAAAAGACAGGGGAGGTGCATTTTTACCAAACTACCTACTTTATTATTGGCTGCACAGGTCTGTCCCACATATTAAGAGGAGCCATGTGATCTGCAGTGGAACTGGTTGCTGTTCTTCCTTAACCTAATCTAACCTCGCATTTATTCACTGCTCTACTGTTATGATTTGAGCTGGATTATGGTCATTGCTCTGAATTTGCTTGTGTGTTACTACAGTACTTCAATTTACTCTTTATCTCCAAGGAGCTTTGACTATATTCATTGTGGGAGGAAAGGGCAAGTAAATCCGAAAGTTTGATTTGTGGGCAAGGTCAGGTACCATATAACTAGGCTGAGTAGCACAATTTACCTTGGCTTTGACAACTCTAAAGAAGCTTCCCACTTTTTGCCCATCCAAAAGTGGATGTATTGCTTTCCTCAACTCCTATTTTATCTCCATTAATCTGGCATTTACCTCAATGTAAAGTAACCCAAGGTTACCAATAGAGAAATTTACATAAGGTAATTTATTGATAAAGTATTTGGCATGGTATCATCCTGTGATCTCTGCTGTAAGAAAACTTGGGTGCATATCATTTATTTTCCTCATTGGTAGCAGTTTGGCAATCTCACAATGTGCATTCACTTGTTTTTCTAATGTTGATTAAATTAGAATTCAAATATTTAACCGACATGTTTGAAATATTATATGAAATGTTCCCGAGCCTCTATGATCTAGATGATCACTCCCAAGTGTCTACTCTGTCTCTCCTCTTGCTATGAGAGGAAATTCTTGGCACTGACTGGTACCAACAAATGGAAAACCTGTATGACCCAAGACCCAACCACTCCCAAGAGAAAAAGCGGTTTGACTCTTTCTTCTGAGAACCATAGTGGTAGGAGTTTCAGAGGAACACGAAAAGATTTATTCTTGTAACTTTGTGATCAATTCTTTCTTCACAGCAGGAGTTGTTCCTATCCCTGTGTGATGGAAAAATTTCAAATTAACACAAGGCATGTAATGTAAAATAGAAACAAAATCCCAGGCATTTATTAGCCTGTGATGTTTGATATTTTTAAGTATTTTCAATTAAAATTTGCTTCTTGTACTGTTGGTGCTTCCCAGTGTGGCTTTTTGCTTGCAGAGAGAAATTGTTCTTCATTGGGATCTGGCATAATTGCTGGCTAGTTCCCTCTTATGCAATGTGCAACTGCAGTCTGGAACTTGAATTTAGTAATATCAATCTGTACTGATGTCACAGTCAAATTTGCACAAAGATACCAAAAAGCAAGTTGTTTATACGTATTTGTCAAAATGGATGGGGGTTAAATGAAATGAATTAAAGATGGTTGAGAGGAAACTCTTGGCAAAAAGACAAGTACATTCAAACCTTATTCATATGTAAATACAACCATTGCTTCAGGTAATTTTTGTTAATGTACAGACAACTGAAAGTCGAGGTTACAAAATGTGGACTATAACTTAACAACAAGCACCCCTAACGGCTTGTGTTTGTACAACATTCCATTACATGCACAAGAGAAAAATTACAATCTCCAGAAAAGCAGGAAAATGAATTTGCAATGTTTATTACTGTAACATTACTATTTAAATAACTGGCAGAATAAATTCCTATTTGAAAAGGTCACAGTCAATCTACACATAGCCAGTGCAAAATCTTGTGCCTTGTTGAACCTCCAACTATCCTTCAAATCCTACATCCAGGCTCTCACAAGATTTGCCTCTGCCACTACCTCTCCTTCCAGGTTACTGAGACCCTCATCATCCTTGCCTCCAGACTCAATTACTTGTGTCACATAAGAAGCCTAATCAGCATAAAGGGTTTTGTCGTTGTAGGATTTTTTATTTTGGGGGTGGGGTCTCATCCGAAAGAGAAGAAAAAAGTAATAATTTCTACAAGGTTTTCCATTTTGCTTTTCAGGAACCCGGTGTCTTCATTTCCTCCAGACAGCATTTATGAGGTGCATCTGACTGAATTGGATAGAAAATCAGTAGAAATCTTTACTGCCCACATCCAGGCTGGCAGAGGTATGATGCAGCCCATGTTCAAGGATGACATGATTGTCTACAGAGAATACATCAAAAACAGATACATGTGAGAAGGGTAGCAAGATTTCCTTGATGCAACCGGCAAATGTGACCGGTTAGAATGCCATTTTTGTCCAGCAGAGCCCATTACTGTAGACAACTGCCTTAAAACATGGGAAAAACAATTTAGGAACATAATTCTAATCATATGTTCCATGATTCATTCATGAAACAGAACTCATAAAGTTTTGAATGCTTTGAAATTTGCTAAGATGCTGAAAATATGTATTATATCACGTCAGCTGTTAATTGTTTGGTTCAGGACTACCTTATGTTGTGGCGCATGGGGTGGGACAATGTTAGTGTATTTAAAATCTGCAGCATTGTTTGGTTATTGGGAACTAAATATTGATGTTAATGTTTGAAACCTCAAAACTATGTAGGGACACAAGAGCTAATACTGATGTTAATCATATGGAATTTACTCTTCTCCTTTTGTAAATATTAAAACAAATCTTAACACAACTTGTTTTTTAAGGATTTTTATTTGTACACATTACTGAAATATTAACTTCAGTTTCAGCGCTTTGGGACAGCCTCCCAACATGAAAGGCGCTATATAGATGCGATTTGTTGTCATGATGCAACTTTTTCACTTTGCTAATAACCTGGGCCAATAGTAAAGTGTGACTGCAATTTTTCTGCGAAATCCACTACAAACCACACTCTTCGCAAAAAACCTGCAACAAATGAAGTTTCCTCGATGCCCAAGCCTCTGCGCAACTGTTTACCTGACACTACTGTGGGCCGAGGGTTCTAGATGCGAGCGGAAATGGGCTTCGCTCACTCCGAGGCCCTGTGGTTGAGATTGTCTGTGTGGTTGTGAGTATCTCTGTGTTAGTGTATCTTGTTGTGAGTGTCTCTGTGTGTGAGTGTTTATAAGTCTGTGTGTGTGTGCATGTATCTGTGTGTGTGTGTTTCTGTCTGAGTGTGCATCTCTGAGTGTGTGTGTCTCTGTGTCTCTCTATGTGCGTGTGTGTCTCTGTGTGTGTGTGTGGTGACGGGCCCCGAATGGTAGGAGATCGTGACCTCCTGTAGCCCTGCAGTCAGTACACTGGCGAGCTTGGGGAGCAATGCTGTTTTTCGGCGGATCTCCAGGCTCTTCGGGCCTGCGCTGGTGGTCCTCCCCAGCCCCGTACCACTTCCAAGTTGGGCCACCCAGTTTTTGTTAAAGAAAGCATTCATTTTTTTTGTGTAACACTCTTAATATCTGTTATTTCTTCCTGTTTAGTTTTTAATCAATAACGTGAAAAAATGTAAGTTGGAAGTAAAATGTACCTCAATAGCATCAACATCCCCCCACCCCCAGAAATTTCCTGCAAAATTTGAAAGTTCCCCAGAATTGCTGGCAAAATCTGTCAAATTTCAAATATTTTGGCAATTTTTTATTGGCCCTTTAATAACTACAATTCCATCAAACTACGTTAGTTCCTTTCACTTTTTTTTAATTGCTGGAATGAAAGTGAGGCAGATTAGCTGGCACATGCAGAGAGAAACACCAGACAAATTTGGTAGGCCAATTGCTCTGTACCATTCTGTGATTGAATGTTGATTTGACTTTTTGTTGCCTCCCAACTGCATGAAACGTACTAATTGTTGCTGATCAAGATTATGAATATATAAAATGTTCTCTGCTAGTCTTTTTATGCAATACAATTTACATTTATATAGTGCCCTTCACATCAGGAGGATGATAATCTTTGCATGATATAGCACCTTATCACATTTTCTAGACATCTCAAAGCACTTCACAGAATATGTGGAGTCCTGTAGCTCAGTGGTTAGAGCACTCGCTTTGCAAGCGAGAAACCTGAGTTCAATTCCAGGCAGGGCGAAACCTTGGGCAAGTTTCCTTACTCCACACAGAGCCTAATAATAATCCCTCCAAAAAACAAAAACAATAATTAAATTGGTCATTTTCAATCTACGACTGTTTGTGGGACATTGCTGTGCGCAATTGGCTGCCGCGTTCGCCCACAAATATACAGTCAACTCACTTTACAGTATATTCTGTGAAGCGCTTTGGGACGTCCTCCCGACGTGAAAAGCGCTATATCAAATGCAAGGATTATTATTATTATTATTATTATACTGATGTCTCAAAGTGTCCAACACTGCTAGCTGGGCACCTCGACCGGGGTGGAAACCAAATTGGACTTCATGGATGGGACTTGCCAAGGAGGAAGCTGAAAGAGATCAAGGGTATTAGCTGACTTGTTGCTCACTATTTCAAAACCGTGTGAGGCAGCAGTGAACAAGGCCAACAGGATGCTGGACTGTATTGCTAAATCAGTTGGGTTTAGTTTGCCAAATATCACACTCAGGCTATACAATGCTCTGTCAGGTTGCACCTAGAGTACTGCATACATTTCTAGTCACCACCGCATGAGATGGTAGTACTGAGGAGAGCCATGAGGATGATCTCCAGTGCTAGAGGAATGAGCAATGAGGAACAATTTGGTAAGCTAGGGATCTTCAGTGTTGAGAGAATTAGTCTCAGAGGGAAACTTATAGCGGTGTATACATGATTTAATGGGATTGAATAATACTTCAGGATGCACCAAGACAATAGAACAAAAGGACATTAGTTTAAAGTTGCAAATAGCAGTTTCAAGTCCGACACCAGAGCATTTTTCTGCATCCAGGGGGTAAATGCAAGTAGTTGCAATTGACGACTGGAACAGGTTGCCAGAAAGTCTGGTTGAGGCCAGGACATTGCACTTGTTTCTAAAAACAGCTTGATGTTATGATAAGATGGTAAAGTAAGTGTTTTGGGAGATGCATTTTAGTATCTCTGCTTTCACTTTATGAGGGTAGATCAAACTGCTCAAATCAGTACTGTAATAGTACTGCAATATCAATCCCAACCAACAGAGGGACAAAATGCATAGCTATTGCCAGGAACCCGATCCTTCCCACAATGTTACATTACAAATAATAAACCTTGCATTTGATATAGTACCTTATCACATCGTTCAGACATCTCAAAGCGCTTCGCAAAATACACTGGAAAGTTTAGTGACTGTATTTTGTGGGTAAAATGCAGCAGTCAATTGTGCACAGCAGTGTCCCACAAATTGTCGTGGATTGAGTGACAAATTATCTTTTGGGGGGGAATTATTACCCCTGGAAAGCAATCTGCCAATTGACTAACAAGCGGGTTCCTACTTACTGCTAGATAAGCAAAGGCGTGTTTTCAACATTCCACAAGCAAATCTGCACAGGAGAATTTTTCTGGCAGTTGCCAGCTCAAGGAATAACTGATAAAAACAGAAATTACATTTGATTTTAGCCCAAAGACAGAGCTCATATTTTAGGCTGGCAAGGCACTGAGTGCGTGGAATGATGCAAGTACAAGTACATTTCGTTGGAAACCCTCAAAGGTAAATGCATATTCGATCAAGTGGTGCTGAATGGCACAACAATTTTTGGGACATGTATTCTGACCAACTTAATAGTTTAGTGTACTTATATTATCTCGTAGAACAATTTTTTTTTACGACTGGAGACCAACACATCCACAACTTCACAAAAAAATCAAATGATCAAACAATATTTTAAAATACAACAATAATCAGACTAGCAACTGCTGAAACTGTAATTAGAGCTAATTGTGAAAATACAGAAGAAAACCTTTTGTTAGATGTCTCAGTGTCACTTACAGGCAGTTGAAAAAGGATAACCTTGCATTTCAACAAGGCCTTATACACAATAAAATAATAATAATCCTTGCATTTGAGAATAGCACCTTATCACGTCGATGAGATGTCTCAAAGTGCTTCACATGATATCACCTACAAAATATACAGTCAAATCACTTTATAGTATATTCTGTGATGCGCTTATGCTTTGAGACATCTTGAAGGTGTGATAAGGCACTATATCAAATGCAAGGATTATTATTATAAAATGGATTGACTGTATTTGGGGAGGTAAAACATGGAGCCAGTTTGCGCACAGCAATGTCTCACAAACAACAATAACAAAATTACATTTGTAAAGTGCCTTTCACGTTGGGAGGACGTCCAAAGACGCTGGACTGTCAGAGTTGCTGACCTGAGCTGGGGGTTGGTGTCAAGAGCCATGGAGTGAGTCAAACAGCCATGGAATGAGTGATCAATTTTATTTTGGAGATTGTTGGCCAGGACACCTGGAGAAACTCCCTTCTCTTCAAATAGTGCCATGGGATCTTTAATGTCCACCTAAACAGGCAGATGGGATCCTGGTGTAATGTCTCATTCAAAGGACAGTATCTCAGACAATGCAACACCCCCCAGCACTGTACCGGAGTATCAGTTTGGAAAGCAAACTCAGATTCAACAACAAATGGAAATTTCCATGTGTCTCGAATGGATTGTGCACTCTCCCGCTGGAGGGATGCACCCTGCTTATCTAATTCCAGAGAGTTTTAGGTGCAGGTTGGCAAGATCCAAGGCTTGGACACTCCAGAGTTTAGCTAACTAAAACCGCATAGCTTGCCATCGAGAGCACTATCTGATAAGCTTCCTGCTGCTTGTCCAGCTAGGACAGGGCAGACTGACTCCCTAAAAGAGCTTGGGATTGTCAGGTGAAATGAGGGTGCCAATTCATGGGGGAGCATCGATTTGTGTGGGGGAGGGGGGTCAAAAAGCATCATCCACACATTTAAAAACTTTGTCAGGGTTAAGTGGAACTTCTGAACTAGGCTGCACAGGATGGTAAGCATCGGGAACCATTCACAGGGCAGACAGGAAATTTCCCACATAACCAGTCCGCCACTGAGCTAGGAACACCCTTCGCATTAAGGCTTTGATTTGCAGCATTAACAGAAGCTGATTGAGAAGAAACCCTGCCTCTAGGACCCCTCAGGAGACATGACTAGAATGTCCAGCAGGACTGTAGTAATCTGAGACTCACTTGGTGGTTAAGCAGCCTGTAAGACTCAATAGTGGAACTGAAGGTGTAAACATCTCCTGAGGCTCTATCAATAACATTGCAAAACAGTGTAGCTGGATAAGAACTGTGTCTCAGTTACAATTATTTGTGGGTGCGTTTCGCCCACAAAATGTACAGTCAATTCACTTTGCAGCATATTTTGTAAAGCGCTTTGAGACGCCTCAAAGGCATGATAAGATGCTATATCAAATATAAGCATTATTATTATTTATAGGATATAGGAATATTCAGACATTCAAAAAATTTAGAGTCAGACTCAATTGTGGTTAAAAAAAATGCAAACCTATGTTCATATAATTAGCACGAAAAAAGCCAAACAGCACTTCCGGTATTGAAATAGGTTTGCAACCTGAGTCATACTTTGTGGGTATAAGTCAGTATCCACGTATTTGACAGCTCATCTTATTCTAATTGTAAATGTAGAAAAGGGGAACGTTTGGGAGGACATGACTTGACGTCTAAAATTGTTTGAATGGATCTTGAACGTTTGCAGGGAAGTTACAATGTGATTTCTATTGCTTTTCACGCAGGCAGGCAAGCAGGCAGGAATGTGGGTAACTTGAGCTCCAAGGGTTTGTAGGGTGATGTCAGTGAAATGCTGCTCAAATGAGCTTTTGAAATATTCCCCACGTAGTTCACCAGCATTGCGATGTTATGGAAAATGAAGCGATCGCTTAACAGTGTCTGTCAACGGAAACTCAGCATTAACCAGGCTCCGCCTCTGTTAATGAATAGAACGACTTGTAGGTAAACTGTTGGTATTTGTTAGCTCGCAGTGTGTGTAAGAGGAAATGATCACTCGTCAGGTCTGGGAAACCTCACGTGGATTTTATCATCG